>NC_138375.1:124771233-124823912 GCF_054177405.1 Leptonychotes weddellii | reverse complement strand
GGTGATGGGTATTAAGGAGGGCACGTACTGCATGGAGCACTGTGTGTTATACGAAAACAATGAATCGTGGATCACTACATCAAAAACTAATGATGTATGGTGACTAACGTAACTTAATAAAAGAAAATTAAAAAAAAAGAAAATGGTTATCTTAGACTGATAGCCAACATTGTATTTAATGAGGAAATATTAAAAGTTAGAAACATAACAAGGGTGGCTGTTATTACATCATTAGTACATTTTTACTTACACAGTGTACTGAAAGTTGAAGCCATTACAGTTTGAAATAAAATAAAATATGAAATGTATAGCTAACTGGAAAGGAAGAAATAAAATTAACATGGTTTTACCACTGCCTCATCTGTAGGGAAATTTCCCATTGATTTTATTCAGTTCCAGTTTGATTGTGTTCACAGTAAGAGCTTGGTTTACCTTTTTAACACCACCATCTTCATATAAAGGATCCAAGTTCCCTTATCCCTTTCTTCAGGAGAACCCACAAGTGTCCAGGAGTAGTGAGTGAGAGGTTATCCATAGGTGAAAAACCAGAAAACCTTTCACTCTGTTCCCTGAATCTCTGAAGGTTTTTTTCCTTCTTCCTTCTGACCATTTCCTTCTCCATTTTGGCTTCCCACTCTACTCTCTGTCTCTCCTTTTTCCAGGTCCAGTTTTATTTGTTCTTTTGAGGTCAGAGAAAACAGCCCTCCAAATATGCCTATAAGAATTCACCTGACACTCTAGGTCTATGGTATGTTTGAATCTTGGTTCCTGAATGAATATGAACTAGGAGGAGAGAAATGACCCCCTGAGTGTAAGTGAGAAAGAAGAGTAGATGAGAAATACCCTAAATACCACAAAATAAACAGAGACATGGTTCTGCCACATTTGCAAATATGATTCTGTACACAGTACATAGGGTTCTTTGACAAGCACTCCGTGAATATTAGCTATTGATTCTTGAAAAACTCATCTGGCTGCCAAATAATCATTTCTAACCATTATTAATCTTTTAGTGACTTTGCTTGTAATTAAAATTTTATGGCGAAAGTATCTTTAAATCCATCTGGCTCAGGACGAGGAGCTATCTACTGTTTGGTGTAGGGCACCCTGATTAACAGGGCTATGTGGGGGAGGGATTACCCCAAAAGGAGTTAAGCTGATCATTTCTTTTAAAAAGCAGGAGCACAAGATGCTAGCCAAGAAAGAGTAGCTGTCCACTGCAAGTCTAATAAGAGACCATGCATATATGTGAATCTATACAGAAGGTGTTTACCTTAAGTAATAGAGAGGTAAAGCTCCTGTGTATCCAAAGGCAAGTACTTTACATCTGGGGGGACAAGAGGTCTATGGGGAATGGTGAATTATCTAGTTTGACTAGAAGGGAAATGCACAAAAATGGTGGGGTATAAAACCGATGAAGTGGGGCAAAGGGGCCAGATAAAGGCAGGCCTTGAATATCGTTAGGGTTCTTGAAATTTAGTTTACAGGAAATTGAGAAACCAAATTTAAAATTGAAAATTCTGAGGAAGAAGAAAACTATGTACTTGCATAGAGATTTAAAGTATGTAATATATCCACCTTGCCAAGTGTCCTCAGCTTTCTTCTTCTTTCCAGTAACCTCTTTGAAAATGTTCTAGGTCGAAGTTTTCCCATGATATTTCAAATCAACAGATCATTTGTGTGAGGTTAGAATTACACTTGACAATAATGGAGGAAAAATACACACACACAATAAAAACAGCTCCAAAAACAACGTTTTGGCTTTTCTTGTGAAAGAGGGTAGCACCTTAAATGTCTTTGATAAGGTTCCAAAATTATCTCAAATTACTAAAAAGGAGGGGAGCAAAAAAAAGGTCAGTTATCAAGTTTCATGTTAAGTGTTATTTAATTTAATAAAGTACATTAATGAAAGAAACAAGTAGTTCATTTCAAATGAAAAACCATATATGCCATTATGGAATACTCTCGGTTCTTTGAAAAAAAATCAGTGATTCTGAGCATTTGAGAGTGGATCTGGCAGTGATCATTAATGGCTGCTGAAATCAGTAGGTGAAAATGTGCTGGGGGATTTTACAGTGGATGGATCATATTGACAGCACGGAACCCATGATCAATGTTAACATCACAAAAAGACAGACAACAGGAGACATCCTGGGCTAGCAGCTCATATGATGCAGGTATGAAGGAGATACCACCACCTAGCCAGTCTTCGTGCGCTCCCAAATCAAGCCTAACCTGTATCTGGTCATGCCTCTAGATCTGAATTTTTATAGGAAATACAAGGAACAGAGGAGTGGATTAAATGACACCACCAGGATACAGACTCCAAAATCTAGAATGTGGAAAATTCTGAGACAATAAGGTATTCTATAAAAATCCCTATTTTTTCATACACATTAATAGCAAAACAAAGGAAAAATGATGAAAGGGAAATATATATCTTCTAAAGAGACTGAAAACATATAATAACCAAATTCAGTGTGTCATCGTTGTTTGATCCTGATTTAAACGAACTAACTAAAAAAAAGAAGTTATGAGACAGTTTCTGACATTTGAATACTAACTAGATTTTTGCTGATATAAAAAAACTATTACCTTAGTGGTTACCTCAGTGGGTATTATTGATTGATGACTACCTACTTAAATAATTTAAGTGGAAACAGGATGGAAATACTGATTTTTAGTAAAGACCTAAAATATTCTGATAGGGTGAAGTCCAAGTCTTGGATTCTTGGACTTTTTTTTTTTTCCTAGCAGATTCAAATGAGACCAGTGTCTGAGGTTAAAGCACTCATGCTGGCCTCTTGTTGATCACTGAGAAAGAATCCCCGAGGACCCCCTGTAGCTAAATTGTGAAATCCTGTGCATAAGGAGAGAGAAAAGGAGAATATGTCATTTTTTTTCCACAATGCTAATACTCAGAGTATTCTCCTGAGAAAATTGGAGTTGTGGGGGCTGGGAATAAAGCTATGTGTACCTTGCTCCTAATGAGCCTTCTCAAACTCTGAAACAATAACAGGACAACTCCCTGGAGACTAAAAAGCATCCCTGGTCAGCCTGGACCTTGGACACAATCTTGGCTTGGTAGGGCATTTTCCAGAGAGTAGGTTGCCTAAATTAGGGGAGAAGGCACACCACGTGTATATTTTTATTCCCATCTCTCTGACCTCATCTCCTTAGATCTCTATCTGCAAAGCACATTTAGCCCAATCACTGACACTCTTGGACTCAGGTTCAGACACCTCTGGGATGAGTTGTCCTACCTGGGCACCACCCCCACCTCACCCCAGCATCAACCACATGTCAGTTTTTCTATACCCTGGATTTAAAAGAACGGTGTGAACACTAGAATATTGAGAGAGGGATGAGCACAGCTGACAGCTAGTTCCTGTCACCCAAGCTTCTCATTACCACTGCTGTTCCTGGAATTTTGTCGTGCTTTTCTCTGAGTTTTCCCTCTGTATTTTTTCTACCATTGAACTGTACCCATGCTACAGGGACTGTAACTGTGTTAAAAGCACAACATAACTCATAGAAATAAAGAGTGCAATGGCCCTTCCCCAAGGTATGCCTGCCAGAGAGAACTTCTCACTGATGCTCAAGAATTAACAACAGATAGAAGGATGGGGGAGTGGTGAGCGGGAATGGGTAGCAACTGGAGGAGCAAAACCTTAAAACAATGGCTTTTCCTCTTGTTCTTTTCCCTTTTTCTCTCTGGGTTGATCCTCCTTTTTGCAACTCCAGTGTGAGTGTTTGGATAAGAAAGAACTAAAGTCTCACTGGTAAGGATGAGCTTCCCTTCTGAAATACCCTAAGACTTCATGACACACAGAAGGTGGGGTGAGAGTGAGCAGGCTATTTAGACCTGCCAGTAGGGAAAGTGGATGGCGTTGAAAAGGAGAGCAGGATGGCGTTAACTTCCTTCTGGAGGAAAAATCAACCCTTAGATGCTGATAATATGGGGGTTTTGTCACAGAAATCAGTTGAATGAGTAGCTGGAAGGAAAGGTCATGAGTTGGTCTATATAGATGTTGATTTTGTTAATCTTTTTGTTGGACATAAATAGGATGGCTTGCTGGCTCCCCATAATCTTCTCATTGACAATACCCATAATAATTCACCCCCTACCTCTGGAGTAACCATTTTCTTTTCCCTCACTTTCCTTTCACACCCACACATAAAGCCAAAATGCAGTCATGTGTTTGGGTGAGAGCTGCCATTCTCTTATTTGGCCATGTATCCTTGACTTTGGTGATTGAACAAGAAAGAGCACTTGACTCAATCTAGACCCATCATAATATCCACATTAACTGGGTCTAGGTTTGGCACATAACTGAATCTGAGCCTAAGAAATGCCATCCCCTGGATTTTCAAACTTGAGCTGTGGATTAATGTTGTTTTCTTTCTGATCAACAAGCCAGATAGAAGTGCACCCAGTGCACCCAGATGTGTTATCTGTAGGCAACAGTTTCCATCCTCATGGAGAAGCTAAACCAAGAGAAGGAAATTGACACACAAATAACCAGAGTAAAGGCAGTAAGAACTTGGCCTTGATGGTGTTTGATTTCCTGATGACATCTGCCTCCTCCTTAGCAAACCCTAACTTTGCCTTTCCACTTTTTGGTTACATGAGCCTATGAATTCTTTTTTAGACTAAGCAAGTTTAAGATATATTTCTGTTGCCAGAAACCAAAGAGCCCTAAAACAAAAATGAAGTGATCACAACTACCAGGTTGTTGATATATCCATGAATGTTAGCTCCAGCAGTAACCCAAATATAGATTGCTATAAAAGATTTTTTTTCCTAATACCATCCCTCTAAAAAAAAAGTAATGTCATTGTAGTAACTGAAAATAGTTGGCTCTGATGTTTGCTGTCTAACTAGTATATTGGCCTGTTTGCAAATGACTGGTTGCAGTATTGGTAATATCGGCTCCACATTTGTCAGGCTCCAAATTTCTGTGTTAGTTCAATAAATGTAAATGCAATGAAGAGCCAGTATTACTTGAATCATTTGCAAAAAGGAGTTGTTTCTTGTCAGTCTCTATCATTACATTTGTCCTTAGTCCTTGTTATATACAGTTGTCATAAACTCTGGTTTGATTTGGTATTTAAGAAATTGGGAACTAGCAATGTTCTCCTTCTAACAGTAGCATACACATATCCTTGGTCCTTGTATTGATGGTTCACCTTTTGGTTTGTGGCTTTATTTTTTCTCTCCCTCCAGATTTGGTGCCTATTACCCTTAGTTAGGCAGCAAATTATCAGCAGAAAATTACAAATATATGCATATGTCCTTCCAAGTCATTCATTTCCAATCTTGTTTTTCCCTGGCTGCTGTGAGAAGTATTAGGATTTACTTAAATTTACTTAAATTGGGCGCCTGCGTGGCTCAGTTGGTTAAGCGACTGCCTTCGGCTCAGGTCATGATCCTGGAGTCCCTGGATCGAGTCCCGCATCGGGCTTCCTGCTCGGCAGGGAGTCTGCTTCTCCCTCTGACCCTCCCCCCTCTCATGTGTTCTCTCTCATTCTCTCTCTCTCAAATAAATAAATAAAACTTAAAAAAAAATTTACTTCAATTATGCTATTACATATAACAAAATTATTTCAGTTATACAAGATGAATGAACCATGAAGAAAATGATTGGTTCACCCTGGGAGAAGAGAGATTTTAATAAGAAGTACATAAAGCATTCAAGTTATCTGACAAATAGGAAAGATCTAGATTTCCTTCTAAACTAGAGCATGGTTTAGAGACTAAAATGATTGTTTCCACTGAAAGGATCCTATTTAACCATTAGGTTTTTAGAACGCAAGGCAAGCAGTAAGTTAGTTGGTTTTAGGTGTTTCTGTGTCCCACAGCCCAAATACTACCACTATCATATATTTGCTTTAATTAATTTAATTTTTTTTTGCGAGAGAGAGAACAAGAGACAGCATGAGAGGGAGGAGGGTCAGAGGGAGAAGCAGACTCCCTGCCGAGCAGGGAGCCCGATGCGGGACTCGATCCCGGGACTCCAGGATCATGACCTGAGCCGAAGGCAGTCGCCCAACCAACTGAGCCACCCAGGCGCCCTGCTTTAATTAATTTATAGATTATCTCATTTTTATGAACTGATAATTACTTAGTATGTCATATCCCGAAGTCTTCCAAGATAAATGGTTTAACAGAATAACGAGTCATTTAAAAAAAAAAAAAGAAAGAAAAGGTTTTTGTGGCAAAACAAGTTTGAAAACCACGAAGTGGTTTCTTTACTGCAGAGGCTCTGAGATTCTTTAACATGGTAATATGTATTGGGAATCTCCACCATAGAGATAACGTCTCCCATACCTGTTTTTCTATGGAATTCTTTCTGAGTAGCATATCTTGTGAAACTGGAATTCCTCTACACATGCGTTAATCCTTTACTAATATCATTGGCAAGGATTAGAAATATTAATAAATGATGGGGCCCCTGGGTGGCTCAGTCGGTTAAGTTGTCTGCCTTTGGTTCAGGTCACGACCTCAGGGTCCTGGGATTGAGCCCCGCATCAGGTTCCTTCCTCAGCGGGGAGCCTGCTTCTCCCTCTCCCTCTGCTGCTCTCCCTGCTTGTGCTCTCTCTCTTGCTATCCCTCTGTGTGTCAAATAAATAAAATCTTTAAATAAATAAGTAAGTAAGTAACATAAGGCAGTCAAATTTTCTAACAGAAGGAAAGATCCTCCCTCCCCTGTCTTTGGTTCATGAACTTTTGGTTGAATGAAGTGCTTGAAACACTGACCACTGATAAGACAAAAGAAACCACCTTTTCATTAATAATGAAAATATGTTCAGGCACTTGGCCTTGAGCAGACGAGGGAAGCACGAAATCGATGCTGTCACAGATACCTACCATATAACTCAGATTGGTAAACTGCCAGCCACAAGCCTACATCCATTTTACCTGCAAGAACTCATTGAAGGTGAATTGTTTTTGTGAGGTAATTTTGCAAATTGTCCCCCCAAAGCACTTGCCCACAGTTTGGGGCCTGTTTGCCCTTCCAGGTTACCAGGTTCCAGGCTAATCTGGTACACATTTCGGTAAGGATTACTGTGATAGCAACGGTTCTCTTTTTATAAATAATTGGTAGCTTGAGTTGGATAAGTCCCCTGAGTATTTAGGTTCAGGTATATTTCTTATAAACTCTTATCAGAGTGCAGTTCTTCTCATAATGCCTGCTCTGCATCCTTAGAAGTTGTTGATAATGGTGACAGAGGTTAGGATCCATTCATGTATGAGTTTCTTTTTAAAACATCAGCTAGAGGGGCATCTGGGTGGCTCAGTCGGTTATGCATCCAACTCCTGATTTCGGCCTGTGGTTTCAGGGTTGTGAGTTTGAGCCCCACGTCGGGCTCCACACCCATGCTTAAGGTTCTCTCTCCCTCTTCACCTCCCCTCTCCCTCTCTTGAAAAAAAAAAATCAGCTAGATTCTTACCCATCAAAAACAAGTTTCCAGTCATGTGAGCTCGTTAAACAATTTGTTGATACAAAAGACAGTTAAGCAAAACAACCAGCTATAGACATGGTTTTAAGATTTTAACCTAAAATGAAAGTCCTATCATTTATTTATACTTAACAACAAATGACCACTACAGACACTTGAAATCATTTATTCAAGGCATTTTTACATAATCTTGCAATCCATAATATAAGCATATAATAAAAGAATGTGAGAGTGTAAAGAAGAATATAAAGCCAGTGTCTGGGCATTTAAAATAAGAGCTCTTCAAAAAAGTTACAAATGTTTTACACATAGGTTACCTGAAAAATTTGGAAGAAATTAAAACGTCATTAAAAACATTACTATACCAGATCACATGTCACTTAGTTCGTAGCAAGCAGTTATATATTAATTAAAAGTTTATATCCTGTGAGCTAAGACTTAATACATTTTACATTCAAGTTGAAATATTTCAGCACCATTTTGGTTTGAAGGATAAATGAAATGCTTTAAGTGTTCAAAAGGGGCCCAGGACTTTTGGTAATTGGGAATGAAATTGAGCTGTTAATTGAATATGTTGATTGTGAATATGAATTCTAGACATAGAAAGTATAGAAAAAGGGTAATTTTTACTTATCAGTGATTATATGGTTAATATCAAAACAAGTTATGTTTAAAACAAAATATTGTCTGTATTTTCAGAAAGTTTGCTGAAGATGAATTCTCAGTGCCACAATCATTTTAGTGCACTGAATTTCCTCCAGAATCTGAATATTGGGGATGTTTGTAAGTGTGATTATCCTATGAGATGTCAGAGAGAGAAAAAAATTGCTCATTATTATGAATAATACCTTGTGAATAATTAGATGATAGAGATTGTGAATAAAATTACTATGTAAAAAAATATAGATTTCCTGGAAATAGGCAATGGATTCTTGTGGATACGTGTGGATTCGCATGTTATAGTACTGTTGGGAGACTGAATCTTAGCCTCAAAAGTCAAGACATCTTTAATCTAGACTATGGTCTGAATAATTATGAAGCCACTAATATGGCATATGGAAGGAGTCAATAAATTATTTTCCTATTTAGCCCATTTTTTTCAGAGTCTTTATTAGTCTAAAAGCCAGTCCCTTTTCAGTACTCAACATTCTTAGGTTTACTTCTACTTCCTATTGTAAAAATATTTTATGTGGAATTTGGTAAGACTGGATTAGGTTTTTTATTTAAATTTTATTAATGGATGACTTTTACCAGCTAATCATTATACGTGAGTTTTTGTGGTTATTCAGAGGAGAGATCCCTTGATGTTCAAAAATATTAAGTGTTAAATCAATACTTGGGAGTTCTTTGGGAGTGTTTTAGGCATAGGAGGAAAGAATATTTATATAAGGGATAAGCAAGAATCTTTAGCTTCCTAATTGAAACTTTTTTTTTTTCAAAATCAACCAAATAGTAGGTGTTATATTTAAGAGGCAGACTTTTCAAGGATTGAAAACATAGTTTTAATTATTAGTAACACATACATGCATATAACTATTTATTTTAACTTATTTTTTAAAATAAAATATGGTCATGAAAAACAATAGTGCTAAAAATAGAAAATTTTAGACATGTACTTATAGTTGTTAAAAATGAAATAAGGTGAACCTAAAGGGTAATAATGATATTTTTAATACTTATTGAGGTTAGAGGACAGGGTTTTTTTTATATCCCAAGCATGTAAGTGCCTGACATGTATTAGGCCCTCAAATGATGATGGGTGGACAGACAGATGGAAAGCTCAGTGAATGATAGTAAATGTCTTCTCATATGTGTCCAAAGACCGTAATATAGTGTTTACAGGGGTAAGAATCTCAATGAAATGATAGGCCTTAATGTGTAGATGCCAGTCTGGCTCAGTATTAATACTGACAGTAGTTTTGTTTTGTTTTGTTTTGTTTTTTAAAAAAGCAAGTATATTAAAATACCTCTATTAGAAAAGACTATGACTTGAAAGGATGATCCTACAGTCTTAAAACTAAAAAAGCAACGTAAGGCAAAGAGGTACATCAAAGAAGCTACTCCATAGCTCAGGTACTAGCTCAGTGAAAGTTCTGGGCTCTCTCAAGCTGCATTCTCTGTTGGTAAGTATGTGCCCTGGCAGATGAGGATGGCATCCACCCCGGGATGACTGTCCATCTCTAGCCCATCTTGCTGCACTGGGCATTAGTGAGTGCAGGATGACTCTTAGGAGTTGGTGTTGACTTCACAACTCTGTGACATACGATACAGGGATGCCAACTCACTTTTAAATTTTACCAAACTAGAAATCCCTCGCTGGAGATTTTAATACTGGCTAATGTAGGAAGACTTCTGCCTAAGCCCTGCTAACTTAAAAGTGTCATTTGATTTTTCTCTGTACCTTTTGGAACTAGGAAAAAAAGCAATCTTCCAAATTTTGTTGTGGCACATGGTTTCACAGTTTTAAAATAAAATCACAGCTGTCTCATTATGCAACACAGTCGTTTGTTTTACAGAAAGTTATTTTTTTTTCCCTTATTCACCAACTCCTCAACTATGTAATGTTATGTGCTTTGCTAATTTGGTTTATACTTCAGACACACAGAAAGAAAAACAAAAAACATGTATTACTGAGTCCTGGATGACCTGATAATGTTCCTATATCTAGATATTATGTTATGTACTCTGGATAATTTAAATTTTTTTTTTTTAGCATTCTTCATTTTAAAGCTGAACATTAAAAAAAAAATGTAGAAAAGCTGAAAATCCTAAGATGTTTTTCATTAATGTTTTAAAATATTTGAGAGACAGTTGTGGTTTTGGGAACTTGTTTGTATGATTTTTATGTCAACCAGGAAAATTTTTCAGTTAACTGTTCTACATACTTAAATGCATACATAGTTTCTCTGAATGTATCACATCTATATCAGAATGACTTCCCATAGACAAAGCTGTCCTCCATACACCAGTCCCCAGAATGGTGATTTTAAGAATGCCACTCAAAAGGTCTGCCCATAGGAAAATTAAAGAATTGAGGCAGCATCAACGAATGTTAGACAGGAGTTAGGCAGCTCAGTTACTTAATTTGTTCCGAAACAAAAGCTGACTTAAGTCAGAATAAAATTGTACACTTAACAGAAAGACAGGAGTTTACTAATTTTAAAATGTAAACATAAAATTTTATATAGGGATGTAACTATCTGAGTACATATATTGCCATTTCTCTGCTATATAGTAATATTTCTTGACACCAATGGTAATGTTTGTTCCTTCGTCAGCACCAAATGTGTCTGTATCTGTTTGAACAGTAGGAGCCTCCTTTCTAAATTAATCTATGCTAAGACAAATACAAGCCAGTTATTGTTATGGTTCACTGAAATCAAGAAAATTCTCAGTTAATAGTAATTTTGGTTCATTCACTAAAATGTTATTTTCCCTTTTACACTATAATTTCCAAAGGAGCATAACAAATTTGGATTTCCTTCAAAGAGCCAAAGTGTACATCTACAGAATGGAAACACTGTGTTCATTCACAAAGTAATATGAATAATATTAAAAATTTCCCAAGTAATGCCAATTTAAATGTTCAAAATCCAGTTATGTGCTTTGTTATAAAACAGTCCAAACAAAAATTCCTTTGTTGCTTTCTGTTCTCTCTTTCAAAATCTATAAATCCTACTGAAGTTAATCTATTTTTTCCCACTTCAGAACACCAGGCACTGATTTATCCATTAGGAGTTTTGGCTTGCTTTCTAATACCTAGATTAAGAAAACAAAATAAGACAAATTATTAACTTGATAATATTCTGAG
Source organism: Leptonychotes weddellii (assembly GCF_054177405.1). NCBI lineage: Eukaryota > Metazoa > Chordata > Mammalia > Carnivora > Phocidae > Leptonychotes > Leptonychotes weddellii. Next base: position 124,812,637 of record NC_138375.1, on the reverse strand, counting down.
TGAGTACAGTAGACAAGTTTAACATTGACCCTTTAAAAATCATTTGTAGTAATTTCCCTCCATGTATGCAGTAGTCACCTCGTGAAATTACCCAATACATTATTTTAATAATGTTTGAAGGAAGCGACTATGTTAGCTGCCGAAAGTGTATGCCTGATACCTACAGACTTAATGTTCAGAGTTAAAAGAAACAGCCTCTGAATTAATCAAGAGTAAAGCAGGACTCAGAGGACCAGCAGCCCTGTCCAGATGAGTTCACTCCATGGAGTGGGGCGTGTCCACCTAGAAGCAGGTTCATGGCCACTGCACCATCTCGGGTTACTCCTTTCCCAGCGTGGTTTTGGATGTAAACGGATGCCTTCAAAGGCAGAGACTGAGTCAAAGCCAACCAATCCAATATGTCATTTATACTGTGATCATAGATCCCCATGTAAAGAAACTAAGCAGTCCAAATCATAAACCAGTGATTTCCAAATATTAAGTTTTGTGAGAGGAGAAATTAATCGTAGTATCATAAAACTGAACTGGGCCACAGTCCCTCAGTCCATTTTTTTGTTGACAATGAGGAAAAAGAGGAGAGAGGTGGAACTCCTGGGTGGTTAAGTGTCCAGCTCTTGGTTTCAGCTCAAGTCATGATCTCAGGATTCTGAGATCGAACCCTGCATTGCGTGCTTAGTGTGGAGTCTGCTTGACGTTCTCTCAATCCCTCTGCTACTGCCCTAGCGTACATGTGTGTGCGCCATGTGCTCGCTCTCACTCTCTCTCTGTCTCTAAAAAATAAATAAATCTTAAAAAAAAAAAAAGAAGAAGAAGGAGAGTGGATATATCAAAGGCACACCCTGTCCTCCTGGGTAGTTTTTACGCACCAGTGGAAGGTTCTCCAGTATGTGATTAGCATGAAAACACTGAGCGAACTGAGGGATGATACGTCTTGAAGAGTTAAAAAGGTACAATAACATTACCAAGGGAATCACATGCCGCGCTGTTCTCAGAACCACCAGACTGACCACGCAGCTTTAGGCAAGTTACACTCCTTGCTCAAGGAACTTCAAAGACTCCCCATGGCCTTCAGAATGAAGTTCAAACTTTCTAGCTTGCTCTTCAGTGCTCCCTTTGATCTGGTCCCAACTTACTCTTCCATCCTTTTCGCCCAAATCTTAACTCCTTAGCCACACTAGAAGACTTGGTTTTCCAAATATGCCCTGCAGTTTCTCCCTGCTGTGGGGTGGCCAATGATGCTGACTCCTCCTGGCATGCCCTTCCTTAACTGCCCCCCAGGCCAGTCCTCCTCAGCCTTCAAGGCCCAGTTCACATGCTGTCCTAAAGCCACTCCTGAATCTCAGCCAGAGGAAATCTCTCCTTCCTCTGGACGCCGATTCCCAGCAAGGGAGACCAGAAGCAAAAGTCAGAATAAAGGAGGCAGGCATCGTTCTCCTGAAGGTGAGGGTTCCTTTCTCAAGGTCTCTGCACATCTTTCATTAGTTTCCACTCATAGAGTGGATCTTGTTATTTGATTACAAATCACTGTGGGTCCTTTCACCTTCCCATATTTCCATCTGATCCATATTGCTTATTAAAATTTTACCTCAACCACTCTTGCAATTTAGTTACAGTCAGTGACACCTGGTTTAAAAAAAAGAAAAGAACAACTCTGTGCTGGATCAATATAATGATTTTTATTTGTACTAAATACTTGGCAATGTCCAATTCAGTAGATTCTGCTACAGGAGTTACATCTCCAGACCTGTTCTTAGTGCAAGGTCAGCCATTGTATCTGGGGGTCACCCAGCCAATAGCAGAGGTCCTTCTGTTTCCCCTGCATTTCATCTTACCCCTCGTAGAGTTTTATAGTGCCTCTCTACTCCAGTTATATGTGTATTTCTCTCGGCCTCTCAATTCCACAGCCTAAATTCCCTGAAAGAGAGGGTCATTTCTCTACTGTGCGAGTGTTGAATTAGAGTCTACACGGTGGCAGGCCTGTGCCCGGGAAACGGGTGGACAGGGGTCTAGGTCCCAGCCATGTCAGAGCGGATAGGAGACAAACATCATACAGGAGATTCACAAGTAATTAATTGAGAATTATTGTAACACAACTACAAGGGAAGAGTATAAAGGGTCAGAAATCATACTTATCTTTGCCTTACTCTCTAATACCTAGTGTAGGGCCTCAGTAAAGACAAAGTGCAAAAGTGAGAATGCCGATGAATAAACAGAGAATGAGTGAATAAGGAATCCTAAAAATTAAGAGAAATTAATTAATCCATGTATTTTACATTATTTTAGTTTATCTTAGCTTCAATTACACTGACGTGCTGAGGATTTTCATTTATACTTTGATCAGCTCCACACAATAGGGGCCATAAACCCAGCCAGGTTTTCTGCCTGGTGGGCACGTTCAGGAGGATATACTGGATTTTCTTTCTCCGGTGCTGTCCCTTTGCTGTCATAGGCTGCATCTATCCCTAGAGCTGTGATGAAACTTGTCCAGTACAGGCTCGGCTCCTTCATGGAAGAAGAAAAAGGCTCCCTCCAAGGGCAATGCAGCCCAAGGCATGAAAAATGGACTGCTCTACAGAAGCCTCACACTTCCACTGGCCAGGAGCTCGGGGTGGGGAAGAACCTGCACAACCAGGCTGAGGTGAGTTTGGGAAATCCCACAAACTTCAGATTTACGTGAGGCCAGCCACTGCCCTGGTTTGTGAATCTGGGAGAAATGTGTGTTAAGTGTAAATCACTAGTGTAAGCCCTAGTGACAAGTCTCCACGTGACCCCCGAGGCACTGGTGCCCTCTCCCACGTTGCTGCATGTTCAGCATCATTCTAATGCTGTTGTTCTGGTTGGGATCAGTCACAGGTGGCACAGGGGGTTAGGCTTGCTAGCCCAGCAACACTAGAGCAGACAGGGCTTCAAGGACGGAGGAGGACAGAGACAAGCCAATCACACTACCTAACTCTGCTTCCATTACTTTCATCACAGCGTCACCCCTATTAATATCCATGTGCTGGGATTCCCTCTGAGATTTCATTCAAAGAAGGGTTTAGGGGCTAGGCAAATGATGGAGGAACCTCCACACAGCACTCCTTTTTGTAGGGTATTTTTCTAGTACTTGTGGTTTTAGAACTCAAATTTGTAAAATCTTGGTTTCTACAGAACAGTCGGTCTGACCTCTTCAGTGGAGTGCTTTAAAGCAGTGATTTTCAAAATGCACTTTAAAGAACTCTTGGAATTTCTTCAGAGCTGCTTCACGGACGCTGGCGAAGAGACAGGAAATCCAACTGTTTGGGATCCCACAAGGTCACCCACACAGCATATGGCGTGTTTTACATACTCAGCCACCACACGGGCTTTTCGCAGTAAACAGTGTGTTCTGTGTGCATGTCTTGTCTCGGAAGCTAAGCTTTAGGATGATAAAAACCGGACTACATCTCCCCACCCCCTTCTCTAGCATCACCAAAGAAAGATCGGCTCTAATTTTGTGATAGCACGGACAGACCATTTTACAAGGAAGCTGTAGTAGTAGTAGAAACACACACAGGTAGGGGCGCTTGGGTGGCTCAGTCAGTTAAGCATCTGCCGCATCAGGTCATGAACTCAGAGTCCTGGGATCGAATCAGATTCCCTGACTCAGAGTCCCTGCTCAGACGGGAGTCTGCTTCTCCCTGTCTGCTTCTCCCTCTCCCTTTGCCCCTCCCCCCCACTCGTGCTCGAGCTCTCTCTCTCTCTCTTTCTCTCTCTCAAACAAATAAAAATAAAAATCTTAGAAAAGAAAAGAAGCAAACACATGTACAATGCCTGTCAGTGAACTAAAACGCTTCGAGAGGAGAATTCTAAGCTAGGCAAAGAGGACTCACGGCGAAATCGTGCAGCCCGAGGCATAGGCATGGTGTCCCGTGTAGCGGATTTCACAGCGCACAACGTTGTTGGAATAGTCCGATTCAGGCACCAGGTAGCTGGGGTTCACACTGACCTAGGCAACATAAACATCATCCATGTTTCCGATTTCATCAGCAGTGTTTGCTGGTTAATTTCTTCCTATTTCCACAGGGCTAGAACAAGGAAATGCTTCAACTCAATCAAGCAGGGAGGGTATTTAAAAAGTAAAGCAAGTGGTGAAATTCTGGAGAAGTTATAGAAGGAGGCTCTATATTTTCCCCCTGAAGTTCCTTAAAATATTTTTTTTCATATAGGTAGGTTGGTTTAGAAATATTTCTAGGAGACCTTGAATTGCTTGCAGGATTATGGTTATCTCACAATGAATTCACAAGGGGAAGCCCACTGAGTTGCAGTCGAAATAAATTAAAGGTTTCTATTTTCAAAGGTCTCTACCTTTAGAATGTAGTTTCCAGGTTTTACATCCGTAATGTCAATCCACTGGCAGTCTATGTCTGCATTATAGGTATCATAACAGCCAGGACTCAACCCCTAAAACAAATAAAATTTAAAAATGTAAAAAGATGGTATATGGTTAGAGTATGCTAAAGAATGTGCTTATTATTTGCAAATTAAATTTTAAGTTAGTACTTACAAGAGTTTGACATAAAACTATACTTATATTGCATCTCCTTTGAGAAGTACATATTACTCAGCCTTATAGCACCTCCAGCTAAAAAAAATACAGGACTAATATAAGTAGTAGTACATCTAGCTTCTTAAAAGTGTCATCAATCACCAGTGATAAATACAATCTTAAGTGACAGAATAGGCCTCCATCAAAATTCTAGAATATCACCAGTTCGGGAATAAAGGCCATGTAATAATCCACCTAACTCGCATGTCCTCAGTACAAACCTTCCCACTTTCTCTTGGAAATCACCTTCCTTTACTCTGAATGCCCCGATTTTATAGTGTTTGTCCTCTAATGCTCTGTATTATAATGGTACCCTATAAGAATATATCCAACTACAGATTATAAACTCCCTGAGGCTGGAGTCTTTGTTGCATTTTTGAGTAGTTAACATTTATAAAGTATGTAGTATGTGCCAGGAACCGTTTTAAACATGTTACACCTATAAATTCAGTTTTCACAAGTACGTGAGATAGGTGCTATTCTTATCCCCATTTTGCAGGTGAGGAAAATGAGTCATTTTAATGTTAATCAAGTCACTCGAGGATATATAGATAGTAAGTGGCTGAGCTGGCTTTCAGTTTAGATGTTGAGGGCCCAGGGTCCCTGGGTCCCCACCACACTATTCTCTTTCTCTCACTGCCACTGAAATATGTTATTGAATTAAAGGGATGAATTTATGTCTCAGTAAATCAATACCACCACATCACTCCACTTGCTAAGATACTCCCTTCAATAAGGAAATGAGTGCCTTCTACAGGCAGGGAGGAGAAAAATTCCAGTAAGATAGGGTCCTTGCTCTCCAGAGAGTTACAGTCTGGGGAAATTTGCTCAAATTGGAGTCCGTTGGTATATTCTTGATTCCATTAGTTCTTCTTGAGAAGTTTGAATTGTACTTTCATTCTAATACGAATCTAAAGGAAATTTAAAAGCATATGCTAGAATCATTTTAACTCATAACTTCCATTTCATTTCAGCCCCCAAAATTTCTTCAGTGCTTAAGATCACTTTGGTCACCAAAGAGATGTCAAGATCCTCTAAGCATATTCTAGCAACACTGGTGTGGCTCTTGCTGGATTGGGGAAGAAGGGCACAGCACCTGTGATCTCATTCAGCACACAATAGCACAGACAGGCCAAACTCAAAAGTACCTGTGCCTCAGCAGGGAGACCCATATGGAGATTTTTCAGTTTCTGGGCCCAGCACATCAATTCTGATTCTGGCACATACTAGATACTCAGTAAGCATTAGCTATTGTAGTTGTTGCTACTGCGCCTAACACCAAGTCCCACCACCTCCCATGGCGTTGTAACACCTCCATTCATTGGATGAGCTACGTATTTAAGACCTTTTAAACAATGCCACAATGCTGATCTTACCTTCAAGTGAACAAAAGAGCTTTAATGAGCGCTGAAATTGGTACTCCTGCTAGCAGGATTTAAGTTAAGTTTTAACTTTGATTATTTGAACTAGCGCACAAATAATGGGAATTTTTAAGGCTATTGAAAAATCAGGCATGTCCTGTATTCAAAATCGAACTTTAAAAACAGATGAAATGTAGAGACCCTTGGGGCGCCTGGGTGGCTCAGTCGGTTAAGCGTCTGCCTTTGGCTCAGGTCATGATTTCAGGGTCCTGGTATTGAGCCCCGCACCAGGCTCCCTGCTCAGTGAGGAACCTGCTTTTCCCTCTCCCCGCCCCCGACTCATGCTCTCTCTCTCTCTCTCAAATAAATAAAATCTTTAAAAAAAAAAAAAGAAAGAAATGTAGAGCCTTAACTAATGCTGTCTAAATTAGCTGTTTGGTTTTAGCAAAAGAGAAGCGGTGGTTACATTAAATTAATGAACTGTTTCTAGTGTCATATATGTTGAAAATGTAAATTTGTTATCTAAGAATTAAGAGTTATATGGAAGTATAGATATAAGGAAGTGATATCTACTTTTATATTTGGATACATTCAAACAACATTGTAATACAACTATTCTAAGTCAACATTGGGGTTTTGTGAGAGTTGTTTTGCCCCTTTAAGTGAAGTCCATATTCAAGAAACACCAGTCTAGTGAAAAACACAAATACATCAATCACTTGCAATGCAAGACCTGGTGAACAGTGGTTTAAATAGCACATAAATGGAAGATGATTAATAAGAAAGCTACCATAGAAAATGAAGTGGGGTCACCCCAAGGAACTGGAAGACTAGAAAAGCTATAAATACCTAGAGACCTAAATTTAAATATTTCAACAGAGAGCTGTCCAGAGTGCCTCTTTTTCTAAATGAAAAGAATAAACGCCAGAGCCTCTGCATAGGAGATCTCTGCGGAGATCGCTGAGCGAAAAGGGGATCTCTCTGCCCACATACGTGTAATGTGTGGGTAGGTTGCCTCAACTTTTAGTTAAAGGGTAAGTGCTGCCCCCAGAGCATGTGGAATTGAACCTCTTCCCCCTCCCATTGCTCTGATGTTTTAAGTTCAGAGAAAGAAACAGCGGTAACATTTAGGTCACTAAAAAGCTTCTAGCCACAGCCCCGGAATTTGCTCCCCGAGATGCTAGCTGCTGATCCTTTCCTGCCCTGCGTTATGTACGTTCACTGCTCCTTGCCAGAATTTCGGCTGCACTAAAATTACAACGTCCTCTTACAAATGAGGGTGTCTTGTGGAAATACTGGCATGGCTTTTAACTGACACACATTTTCCCATTTATAAGACATACACACTGCTTAGGTCAGCACTATTTTTAAAAATCCATCCAAAGGACATCTGACATCAATTATACTGTAGGTTTAACTACATATGCGTGGAGAAAGAAATTGTGTCCTTCTGCTCCCATTTGCATGCTTGAAAGAGACTGGTTTTAAAGTGCTTTTTAAGAAACTTAAGTTCTCTCTTTTCTAACCCCAATCACCATTCTCTCTCTAGCTTAAGAGGTGGAGGGAGGAATGGTTTTGAAGGTGAGAACACAGAAGTGTCTTCACCGTTATTTACCAAGCCAGTTAAAGAGTACAGAATGAGTGCAGATCCTGGACACCAGTCAGATTTGTTCAGGGACTAAACCGCTTCTTTCTACTGTGAAACATAGCGACTATGCACATTCACCTTCTATGATGATGAAATTCTTTAAAAATAATTTGAATCTGGGGAGCCTGGGTGGCTCAGTCACTTAAGCGTCCAACTCTTGATTTCAGTTCAGGTCATGATCTCAGGGTTGTGAGATCAAGCCCCATGTCGGGGCTCCACTGTGGGCGTGGAGCCTGCTTGAGATTCTCTCTCTCCCTCTCCTTCTGCCCTTCCCCACCCTTTCTCTCCCTCTCTAAAAATAAATACATTAATTATAATAATTTGAATCATCAAGTGACCATCTTCCTTTTCCCAATTATTTTCCATCTTGACCAGATGACCCCCTAAATCAAACAGTTTATATAAAAAAGACTGGCAGGAGGAAAGAAAAAGAGAAGACCACACTGTTTTCTCTCTGAAGCCTGAGGGGTTCCTGAGGTCAGGGGGCCAACCCACCTGTGTATGCGCAGTACATGCAAATCGCCTGTGGTAGCCATAGTCACAGGATGTGTCCTCAAGACAGAAACTGGCTTTGTGGCCTTCAGCCACTCTCCTCTGGGTACCAGCATCAAGTAGGTCATAGTGGCTGAATTCATCCATGCTGTGGTAATGTCTGATGTCCCACACAACACAGAGACAGAGATCAGTAACATACGGAGAAAGGCATGAGGACTTTAGATGACTTCCCCACTGCCTCCCACACTTGTTTTCACATTACAATTGAGATCCAGTTTATCTTCTTAAAGCTAGATTCATGCTAGCTTTTTTTTTCCCCCAGGAAGAGCCATCTATCAGAACTGTAAGCCTTTAAACTTGCTTCTAGGAAAAAAGGACTTCTTTTGAGTATTTTGTTTTCCTATTCCACCCTGTTTTATCTTTGAATATTAATTAGAAATAGACACTAAATGATCTGTGTTTAAGTAAAACCTGCCATATGCTCTCTAGTCTGTTTCTTTTGGCTTCCAGTACTGATGTTTCATTCCAAATAAAAGAAGAGCACATGATTCTTGGGAGGTTTCTATGAGATTTTAAAAAAATGTAAAACTATTACTAAAATGCAAGGGAGAAGTACTGGTATGTTTCCCCCATCATTATTATTTAACTAGTATAAATTTTATTTAGAAATAAAATAATTCTATTTTATCAAAAAATTAGGTGTTCTTATCTGCTTTTCTCATTTCATTAAAGGAAAGGTGCTGAGCCATGTATCTTCTCACATAAGGAAAGAACAAGAAAAAATTGCTCAAATTGCAGAAGGTTTCAGGGTATCCATCAGGATTTCCTGGCATTACCAGGATTCCCGGGCAAGTTACCAAGGCAAATTATAGAATCACCTTATATAGAGATCTTTAAATTTAGGACAGAACAGATAATTACCCTGGGTTTAACACAGGCATTTTAAAAGATAGAGGTAGGTCCTTCTCAGCTCATGGAGTATATCATCTCTATCTTTCTTTGAGGTTGGTGTATGAATCCTTCTGATAACAACTTGTAGTTTTTATTAAATGCTAACTAGGGCGCCTGGGTGGCTCAGTCAGTTAAGCGTCTGCCTTTGGCTCAGGTCATGATCCCGGGGTCCTGGGATGGAGCCCCGAATCAGACTCCCTGCTAAGCAGGGAGTCTGCTTCTCCCTCTGCCCCTCCTCCCACTGGTTCTCTCAATTTCCCTCTCTCTCTCTCAAATAAGTAAATAAAATCTTTAAAAAAAATACTAACTGTAGATGATTTTGGCTATAACAAGCTTTTTTTAGAAATCTTACCTGTAATATATTGGAATAAAAATCTGGTGAAGCCAATTGCTGGAACGTATCAGCAATTTTAATGAACTGGACTTAGAATTTCCATTTTGAAAACAGGATCTGGTAGTTGATGTATTTTCTTAAAGAAAGACTCCCTTGATGATGTCACATTACACAGAGAAATTTCTAGAAATAAGACTTTGCATTTGTACATCAAGAACTACCTGAAAAAGGAAGAGGCAACTCGGAAGTACCCAGGAGGCCCATCCACTTACTGGTGACAACTGTGCCATTCCCAGGAATATCTCGGTCGGCTTGGTAAGAAATCTGATGTCCCTTGGTTTTTCACTCTTTGGGGGAATCTTAGCAGCACCCTGTGATCATAATCTCTGACATCTGCTCTGTATGCTGTGCTGTGATTTTGAAAAAGAAAACATTACTTTCACAGGATATTAACTGAAGACAAATTCCAAGCAAAACCATTTCCATTTTACAATAGCAACTACCTCCCACCTCCAACTAGACTATCAGTTGCAAGAGGCGTTTTGCTTATTTTGTTTATTGCTGAATCTCCAGGTCCTAGAACAGTGCCTGGCAAGTGGCCAAAGTTCAGTGACTATTTGTTGAATAAGTGAATAAATGACAACTATGGAAATCTGCAGTAAAGTGTGAAAAAGGATAATAAAATTAGCACTACAAATGTACATGTGATAAGTAAATTCTGTATTTATAATCAGTTCTTGTTTAACCACGTGAATGAGTAGAAAGTATCCCAAATAAAAAAAAAAAAATCCTATGTACTTATTAAGAACTTTGAATTCATCAACAGGTTTCTTCTTAAACACTTTCCTAAGATGTAAAGTGGAGAAATAATTCTAGAAGCATACACCCAGATTAGATAAATAATTTGTAACTTCGCTATCTTGAAAACAATGGCATGACTGTAATAATATCCTAGGGAGTGCAATGGAGGGAGTGATGCAAGACTTAAGAATGAAAATGGTAAGTTCGGTTTTCTTCTCTTCCTTTAGCCTGACAGTTCTAAAGGGTCAGAGAGGGAGAAATATACAACTGAACAGATAAATATTACTCTGTCCCTTCTAACGTATTTTGTGTGAATATATATATTCACATACTGTTGAGTATTTTCACTTTCCACTTGAAAAATTTTTATGAGACCTATCAGAACATCTTTTGCTCCCTCTGCTGGTTTCCCAGAAGCAAAGTCAGAGAATTCCATTCCCCAAACTGCTATGATTTTATTTTAGCACTGATTCAAAAACAAAGCTCTTGCTCATGCTCTTATTCTGGCTGAAGTAATACCAAAACAACTAAGTCAAATTGTGGCCTCAAACAAAAGATGAAAACCTAACCTTTGCTGATGAGGGGTGCCCCACTGGCAAGTTAGCCCTCTGTTTTTTTAAGGGGTCACTGACAAGCTCTTCCATTACAATATTTTTTCCACGTTATTGTACAGTTCTTTAATAGAAAGTTATGGGAAACCATTGGCTCCAAAGTTTGAGGATCTTGGAAAAAGAATGTGAGATCCCAACTCTCCAGGATAAGGATTCGCCCCCACCTCCCTGATTTGTGTCACAGTTTGAAAGACAGAACCCACAGAAATCTTCAAAATGTTAACTCTCCATCCAGGTCCGCATGCCCAGGAGACCACATTCCACTTCGCAGCTCTTGCCCCATTTCCCAACTCTTGTCTGCATGGACCGAGAGCGGTCAGACCAGGCACAAGACCAGCGCCTGAAGCGAGATGGGGCAGCGAGGCCGCGGAGATCCCAGCCAGTACCTGGCCAAGCAGTTTTCCTCCGCAGCGCATCTCAGGTTGTACATGGCCATCTTTTGCACGTACGTGGACGCCTGGATGTAGTACGGGTCTGGCACCAGGTCCGGGAGACCTAAACGTCAGGAGGCGATGGGGGGAGGTAGCGGTGAGACAACCCAGTGGCCCCTACCCCGGCTCCGGGTCCCTCCGTGTCCCTTACTCTTCACCCTTCACCCAACCGGGCTGCGGGTAGCAGGAGAACGGGGGACGCCCAGGGCTGCAAAGCAAAGTGGAAAGAAAGCAGGAGGGGCCAGGCGCGCGGTTTGCACCAGATTCCAGGGCTGCCTTTGCAGGCGCAGGGGGAGGGAATCGGATCAGCGGGACTAAGGCCTGCCGCGCCCAGGCAGCCACGTTGGGGAGCCACAGCGTTGGGGAAGGGGTGCGCGGCTGCTTCCTGAGACTTGGGGGGTGCTTACCGTACTGGAAGTAGCCGGTGCCGTATCCGGGCCGGTACCTGCTCCCGGGCCGGGGCCTTTCGTACGTGTCGTAGTAGTTGTAATAGGGGTTGTCGTCGGAGTACTTGTAGGGGTTGTACGGGTCGTCGCCCACCATGCCGTCTACGCGGCTGGGCGGCTGCAGGTTACTGAGCGTCGGGCGCTCTCCGGGAGCCGTCCGGTTGCCGTCGCGCGAGTCCCCAGCGTCGCGGGCCCCGGACGACGAGTAGCCAGCTTGGAACCAATGGCGGGCGGCGGGTCTGGGTCGGCCGGCGACCCCCGACATGCCTGCAGTGCGCTCGCGTGCTGCCGCCGTGCGGTTGCGGAGCAGCAGGATCGGCGTGCGCGGCTGCGGGGCTGCGGCGTTGGCAGCGCCCGGGGCGGTGGTGCCCGGGTCCCGTCGGCGCTGCGGCTGGTACTGCGAGCCCAGGCTCAGCAGGCTGAACACCTGCCCGTTGTTCTCCCATTGGATCCTCTGGCGCCAGGCGGCCGGAGCCGGCGGCTGCTGGCGAGGGGGCTGCTGCTGGCCGGCGGCCGGCGGGGCGCAGCGCAGGAGCGCGCAGAGCTGCAGGGGCCCGAGCAGGAGCGCGGTCCAGGCGAAGCGCATCGCTCCCTTTGCCTGATTGTCCCCACTCCGGGAGGACTAGGTCGGAGAAAAGAAAAACGGGGCCCAGATCACGTGAAGGAGGGAGAAATCTTCAACCAGGGAGGCGGGCGGAGCGCGGGTAACTCAGTCACTACAAGCAGGGCCAAGGGTGGGCTGCAGACCCTTGTCCTGTAGAGGCGGCTGCTGGGACGTGGCACCCGCCTGTCTCCTCTTTCCCAGTCCTTCTGGAAGGCGACGGGGAGCGGCGCGGCGGCCCCGGCGAGCGGGCAGCGTCTGGAGTGAAGGAAGGAGGAGAGATTTTAAACTTTCTGGCACGTTTGCAAAGTTACACAAGCAGTTCTGGCCCGGCAGCCCCTCCGCTATTTGTTCACGTAATGCGATTGGAAACGTGCAAGGCGGACAGCTCCTCGCCTCTGCCCCTCCCTCCCCGTCCTGTCCTCCTCCCCCCAGACACGTTGCACAGGGAGCGTTAAGGGGAAAGAACAAAACGGAACACACATCCTGAGACACACTCGGCTTAATCTGGGGCGAACATGCAGGAATTTCAAAAGACTCAGACAGGCGAAGGCAGCCAGGCCATGGGGCGACGCCAAAATATGCATGAAGAAAAATGCTATTAGGTCACCAGCCCTGGAGAGGCGGGAAGTCGGGAGGTGGGGAGGGTGCTGGGGGCGAGAGTCGGGGAGGGGGCGGGGAGGGATGCTTGTGACTAACGTTTATCCATAAGGAGTTAACCAGACAAATTTCCCAATGCATACCCACTCGCTTTTATGGGAAGCGCCCTCAGCAAATAAACCCCGGGATATCAAATTTTGTTTTTCTTTGTGTAGGTAATGTGAGAAATGGGTTACAAATTTGTTTCCTACAGTGAGTATTTTAATAACCAAAAGTGAAATTTTACAGGGAACAAAGCCATCTAACACTGAAGGGATGAGTAAACCTGTCTCTTTTTCAAAATGCCGGCCTGGTTTGTACTTTGACTGGGAGCGGAAAACCTCTTTCATCTGGACGGTATCTACCAGGACATTTCAGTAAAGGGGGCTATACCAAGTCTGCCTAGGATCGCACTCAGAAGGCAGCTTCAAAGAAGCATTTTACATGACTTTTCTCATCCTACATCCGATGAGGAGGTTTGACTTCGGATTAAAAAATAATAATAATAAATCCTTTAAATCATCGTTTGTTAAATTTTTGAAAAGTCAGTCAAACATCCTATGGTGTTTGGGTGATCTTCCAATGTAAGCAAAGGGGTTTCTGAAGAAACAGCCTGGGTGTTCAGATTCTGTTAAGGACAGGGGAGTGGGAGGGGCCAGACAAGAATGGGGGGCAGATGGGTAGGAGGCAGGTAATGCCAACTGGAAAGGGATGCTTAATGGGCCTGTTATTCACATACCACACAGGGTTGGGGCAGTGTGGGAAACATTTCAAAGAAAAAAAGTCTTTAACTAGCCTGATTTAAAACTGTGACTCAGAACCAGATTTTAATAACCTTTTTATTGGTTTCATCATTGGGCTGTTGTCTAAATAGACTTCATTATTCGCCTCTTCGTGTTGATCTCTGTCTCCCCACATTTAATCACCCCGTTTTGATGATGTGGACAGCTGCTGATCTGAATGCTTAGCATCCATTTTCCCTTTTTTCTAGCAAGAACAACTGTATTTTCCTTTGGGAAAAATCCCCTACCCAGTTGCATGGTAGGACTGACTGAGCATTCATGAGACTTCTGCCTCTTCAAGCAGTGGCAGTGAGATCCCAGTTTGGCTCATCAAACCATCTCCCTACCATTGGAATCATGAGCAGATGGACACAAGGCTCAAAAATGCTGGAGCTCACACTCCCCGCTACTGAAGAAAGTTTCTACGAGTTCTTGCTACACAGATTCCCCCTGAGCTCTTTCAGACCTGTACCTTCCAAGGCGTGATTGTTCAGCTTTTCCTTCCTTTTCTCCATTGCAGTCCTTTGTGGCTTGACACTGTCAGAGTCAATTGCTGTTGGTTGCCACTTTAAGAACCTGGACTGAGGGCGCCTGGGTGGCTCAGTTGGTTAAGCGACTGCCTTCGGCTCAGGTCATGATCCTGGAGTCCCAGGATCGAGTCCCGCATCGGGCTCCCTGCTCGGCAGGGAGCCTGCTTCTGCCTCTGACCCTCCCCCCTCTCATGTGCTCTCTCTCTCATTCTCTCTGCCTCAAATAAATAAATAAAATCTTTAAAAAAAAAAAAAAAAAAGAACCTGGACTGATACTGAGGGGGATTGTGATTGGTTCTCTGAGCTAATCAGACCTCATGATTCTGCATCCAACACACAGGATGGGTTTGGCTCTTTTTGAGTCAAGTTAGATTTGCTCTGCCCATGACCTCACAGCATCCTTGGTTACAGAAGAGTTCCAGATGGAAGCTTGCCGGTAGATTGATGAATCTGTTGCTTATATGATGAAGGCAAAATCCAAGTGCACATCCCACTCATGGCAGGTGAACAGCGCCCCATCTGTGTCTGAAAGTCAGAGACATTTTGTAGACTTGCCGCAGAACTTAAAATCAAAGTACTCGATGTCTCCAAACCCACTAAGAGAAGATGGAGGAAAAAAGAAGCAGGTGTATATAATTTGGATGGACAGGCCAAATGATAGGGGAAGCAGAAGGGAGAGAGTGTAATTATCTCTCATCTCTCCTCTGCCCATGAATAGCTTATTCCCCAGAAAGAGAATCCCGTAACTGCTAGCGCTTGACCACACATCGCTGAGGGAAGATCTTTTCTGTGGAGAGGATACTGTCAGATTGGTAGACCAGAGCAACCCCTAATGGGAGGGTAGAAAGTTTATGCTGGATGCTAGTTAAAATACCCTTGTTTCCCATCCTGGTGCTCAAATAAAAAAAATAAATAAATAAATTTAAAAAAGCTCTGTATCTTTGAACACCTGATTTACTTTCCCTGGCTCTTTGTTATCTGTAGGATTCAAGGATTAACTCAAATTCTTTTCAAAGTGTTTTTCCTAGTCTTAAAGCCACTGATTTTTGTGAATGTCTAAGTAATTCCAGCGACTTTCCATTTATTCACTATAATGTTGCATTATGATCATTAATATTTCATTAAATAACTCCTTTAGTTGGACTTTAAAACGTTGGGTGTATTTTATGTGTGAGTTAGAGTCTGCAGACTGCTATTTTCCCTTTTTACGTATTTCCCTTCAGTGAAATTCAGTATACATTTTGCTTTACACATGTCTCTTGATCACACTTACGCTGTGAAGTG
This sequence comes from Leptonychotes weddellii, assembly GCF_054177405.1. Lineage (NCBI taxonomy): Eukaryota > Metazoa > Chordata > Mammalia > Carnivora > Phocidae > Leptonychotes > Leptonychotes weddellii. The sequence goes on along the minus strand of NC_138375.1, from coordinate 124,797,156 downwards.
TGGTACACCATCGTGTTGATTTACACACATGAACACTCAATGAGTGTCAACTGATTCCCTCATTTGCAGAATTTATAGCTGAATGAGCTTTATCATTTGTTTCAGATTTGCTCTAACAGACTTAAAAATGTATTATCAGAGTATAAATAACTAGAACAGTAGTGGTATGCAATATTTATTTTCTTTTAAACACACACACAGTACTTTAGGGAAGAAAACATATTACCCTTTGTCACTCATCCTAGTAAGATGTTTAGCTGGTTTTCTCTCTCTTCCGCTTTCTCTAAACTCTCTCTGGCCGAAGACTCAGCCAAGTGAAAACAAAGATATGGCTACCACATGGGGGGCAGTTGAAAGTATGTGCAAGGCCTGTAGGGGATACTGTGACCACAAACGGCACTCTCTGTGCAATGACAAAACTACACTGCCTTCTAATCAATACTGAGACAACAAAAACAACAATGGCAGCTGTATCAGAACACCTTCAGCTTTTTAGCTTTGGTAAGAGCCATAACTGATTGCACTCTGACCTTGAGACTTTCTTTTCATGGACCGTTCTGCAGTATAGACCATATGAAGAGGAGTATTGAAATGAAACTAATTCTATTTTTTAGGTTCTAGACTATCGTTATCGAGAATTTTTTAAAATTGTATTTATTTTTTTTTAAAGATTTTATTTATTTCTCTGAGAGAGAAAGAGCAAGAGCTGGAGAGGGAAAGGGTGATGGGCGGAGGGAGAGGGAGAAGCAGACTCCCCGCTGAGCAGGGAACCCAATGCTGGGGCTCCAACCCAGCACCCTGGGATCAGGGCCTGAGCCGAAGGCAGATGCTTAACTGACTGAGCCACCCAGGCGCCCCTTAAATTTTATTTTTGAGTAATCTCTATACCCAGCGTAGGGTTCGAACTCACAACCCCGACTTGCATGCTCTACCAGGTGAGCCAACCAGGCAACCCATTCAATATCAAGAATTTAAACTGAAACAATGTTTGGCCCATTGACCAAGAAGTGGAATTTGTCATAAAGCCGTGTTCATAATATTTGTTCACTGTATTTATAGTTGTGGGATAATTCATAGAAGTGGAAAGTAGAATTATGCAGAAAGCCTAAACCATAGAACAGTGCCCCTTGAATGACCAGGGCCAGAATACTAAAGAACTCTAGGTTGAATATAAGTTCTTTTGTTTGGGGATCAGAAAGCTTTTATCAGCCTTGTTCTTTAGTAAAAATGAATGCTCTTATGTGCTTTGGTGCCATGTAGTTTGGAAAACATCACAGAAAATAAAATAAAGGACGTGGGAAGTTGGAGGTGTGTAGGGGGGAGATGATTGAGAAAAGAGGAAGGTATGACATCAACACAAGGGGGATGGCTTGAGAGACGAATAAGGAGCACATTTTTAAAAATTAATTCAGAAAGGATAGCAGAGTGAAACAAAGAACTGGAACTCATTTTACTTAGAGTAAAATGGAGGAGAAGAGTGAGTTAGTCTTCAAGTTTACAGTGCTCTTGTGTTTCCTTTTCATTCTTGTCTCCTGCCACATACCACTTCCAGGTACTCATCCAAATATAAAAAGTAGACAGTTGGTACACACTTGTCTGTGTGTCAAGAATGGCCTGAAAAAAAAATTCTGTAAACAGACTAAGTAGAAGAATTCCAGAAATAATGAATTTTAAATATATCTTCTTTGGTTACCCATCCCCTTGGGCCACCTAGGGAATGGAAATGTGGAACTTAACCGTAGGGAATTGAAAAGTATTTCATTCTAGTGTTTTTCTGCATATTCATATGTGATTAAGTAAATAATGGTAGTCATTATAATGAAATGGAAAAATGAGAAGAGATGAACTTACGATAGGAGAATGGCTCTTTGAAATTCACTGAATCAGAGTTCAAAGTAATTTGGTGATAGTGACCATAAAAATAAGGGGTCAGCCAGTTGGCAAAACTGCCTACAAGTGAAGTCCAAGTGATTGGATTGGGCTTGATGGACAGTCCAATGACAAAGAAGCAACTGTTCTTCATGCCATGCAGTGTATTAGGGTCATTCCTGTTTCTAATGGAGAGCGTAATGTGCTCCCTGGTCCAGTCCTGTCCTACCTGCCCCTCCACTCTTCCTGGATTCAGCTTCACTGCCAGAGAACGCTGGAAGTCATTTAGTTTCATATAACCTAGGTGTGATCCTCTGAGATGGTGGGATAGAGGTTAGGAGGACATTTACGCTTAACTAGGGCATCTCCTTCATCTGCCTATCACTTGCAATGATTGAAGCCAACCTGTCATCTCTCTTTTTAACTTAACCCTAGGTGTCCTGCTTTCTTTTGGGGCCCAGGAGGAACAAGATGACAAAGTACTAACAACCTAATGCAAATTATATGGAGTTGTGGTTTTTTTTTTTTTCTCCCCTCCCCTATAAAAGAATATATCTCAGAACATTTGAGTGTTATGGGTGTTTGGAATAGAGGCAGAATAGAAGGAAGATATTGGTGGGGCTATGAAGAGAAAAACCTGTTTCCTAACTGTACTTGAGGTCAGTTTTGAGAATCATAGTTCTTTCTCTTTTTGTTATTATTGGAATGCTACTCATTGAGACCATCTTGCTTCCTCTTGATTATATGGCATCTTAAGCACAGAATCAAAGATTTATGTGTAATGGTTCTTAAAGCAGTGAGAGTCTCTTAAAGCAGGCCCAGTTAGGACATTGTTGTAGAGATGTATTTCTTTGCCTTCTACCTGTTTTGTTTTCTTACCTTTCAACTATTAGTGGATCATAGTCATTTCTTCCAGAAGGTAGCTAATAAAAAGAGAAAAAATGAAGCTCATAAAGTCTCTGGGAACAGTGTCTCATATAGGTCTCCTAACGGCACTAGACAGTTTGACCATTCCTCTGGGCTGCTTATGGGAACAAGACAGGTTTTTCTGCCAATGACATATCTTTTATACTCTATTGTCCATGGTCTATGTAAGATTTGGGAAATAATTAATACAAGGTATTAATGGTATATTGGAAAATATTCAATGGAAATATTAAATACCAAGTGAAAAATCTTAAATGAATGTATATAACCTCAAAATGATCTGCAGCTAAGGAATCGCCAATGCCAAAATAATCAAGTTGACTACTGAGGGCCTTTCCAAGCTTGCTAAATTGGTCTGTAGTAGAGGAAGGAAATAATAAGGAAATATGCAACAATAAGAAAAATATGCACCCTCTCTAACAGGACAATACCTGTCCTCTCATTAATAATACACATTTCTATTTCTTGTCATTTACTGTGTTCTTGGCACAATGCTGAATGCTTAAGTGCATTACCTCATCTTATCCTCACAACACCCCGTGAAAGTGGTTATTAATACTTTATGGATAAAGCAATGAAACTTAGAGAGATAAAGTGACATGCTCAGTTAAAAATTGGCAGAGCTAGATCTTGAACCCAGATCTATCCTATTAAACACACACCATATTAAACTCTTGCCATGTGAAGTAGAGGGGAGCTATTAGGGTTTTTTTTTTTTTTTTTAATTTTCATTGTTTTAATGATTGGAGAAATTTGGCTGAACGATTCATTCAAGGCTACATGACAAGGAGATTATGGCCAAGGCAAATTAATAAGTAGACTAGCAATCATTACTTACCTAGTGCCTCTAGGTAAATGGCTTTGGAATAGGTGTGATATACAAGTCAACTGGAAGATGACATGTAGTAGGGTGATAGAGACAGACAGTCCTTGGAGAAACTCTTACCTCTACTGTTTACTAACAGGGAGTTCTTGGACGAGTTCCTTAACTCTTCTGAGACTCAAGTTTCTCAACTAAAAATAAAGATAGTAAGACCTACCTTGCAGGATTGTTGTTAAGTGTATGGCAGAGAATCTAGCTTATATTAGGCACTATGTAGATGAAGACTATTGTTACTACTTGGTACTTGGATATTCGAATTTCGAATTTCGAAGTCAACAAAGACTATTTTGTATACAGACAATCATGCAAAAAGACTTTCTCTAAACATTGAAACGGAGACATTCTTTTTACTTTTTAATGTGCCTATTTTGTTACTTTGGGGCAGGAACATTCCATGAAAAATAAACTTTATTGAGATATAATTTACATAAAATAAGATGTATAGTTTTCAAGTGTACAGTTTGAAGAATTTTTGCAAATGTGTATATGCCTTCGAAACCAGCACTACAATGAAGACACAGATTATTTCCATATTATTTCATAAATTCCCCATAAGCCCACTCCACCCCTGCCCAGGAAACCACAGCTCTTATGTTTTTTTTCCACTTAGACTAGTTTTATCTCCTTTAGAAGTTCATGTAAGTGGGAATTATACAGAAGGTACCCTTTTGTGTCCGTTTTTTTGCTCAGCATGTCTGTTAAACTCATACGTGTTGTTGCTCAATCAGAGGTTCATTTGTTTTTCTTAGTGAGTAGTATTTCATGCTATGAAATTACATGTTTTCCAGATGGGGCTATTTAATGAATAAAGCTGCTATGAGCATTCATCTATAAATTATTCTATGGATGTATTCTTCATTTCTTTTTGGTAAATACTTAGGGGCAGAATTGTTGCATCTTTAGAGTATGTGTTTATATATATATGTAGTATACGTAGATATATGTTTAATTTTACAAGAAACTGTAAAATCTTTTTATTAGTAGTTGTATTATTTACCTTCACACTAGCCACATACAGAGTTCCTGTTGTTCCACATCCTTGCCAACCCCTGAATATTTCAGTCTTTTTCCATTTTAGCCATTGGCTGTGAAGTGGTATCTCATTGTTTTAATTTGCATTTCTTTAGTGACTAATGATTTTGAGCATATCTTTCATGTGCTATTTTTCATATGCTACACATTTGTGAAATATATATTCTAATCTTTGCCCAATTTTTAATGCTTTTTAATATTCTTATTGAGGAGTAAGAGGTTTTTATACATTCTGGACACAGACTTATTTATGTGAGACATATGTATTACAAATATTTTCTCTGTCTGTAGGCTTATCTTTTCATTTTCTTAATGATGTCTTTTGAACAACAAGAGTTTGTAATTTTGATAAAATCCAGTTTACCAGTTTGTTTTCTTTTATGGTTAGTGCTTTTTGTGTCCTGTCAAAGAATCTTTTCTAGCCCAAGTTCACAAGATTTTCTTCAATGTTTTCTTCTGAAAGCTTTGTAACTTAACTTTATCTATAGGTCTGTGATCCATTTAAAAATATTTTGGGGTATAGTGTGAGATAGGGGTTGAGGTTTATTTGTTTCCACATGGATATCCAATTGAGACAGCACTATTTGTTGAAAAGACTCTTCTTTCTCTAAGATGCCCCTTGGCAGCTATGTCAAAAATCAGTTTACCTTATATGTGTAGGCCTCTTTCTGGATTTCCTATTATTTTTCACTGATGTGTTTACTTATTCTTATGCCAGTACCACACTGTCTTGGTTATTGTAGATAGTAAGCCTTGAAACTAGATATAGTGAAAGTCCTTCAATATTCTATTTTTTTACTAAAAATATTTGGTTCAATTTAGGTTCTTTGCATTTCCACATGCACTTCAGAAATAGCCTGTTAATTTCTACCTAAAATACAACTGGAATTTTGATTGAGGTTACATTGAATCTATAGATCAATTTGGGGACCACTTACATTTTAATAATATGAATTTACCAATCCATGAACATGGTATATCACTCCCCTTATTCAGAGTTTCTTTGATGTCTTTCAGCAATGTTTTGTAATGTTCAGTATAGAAGCTCGGCATCTTTTGTTTTAATTTATTCGTAAGTATTTTATGTGTTTTGAGCTTATTATAAATGAAAATATTTAAACTTAATTTTCTTGTTGTTTGTTGCTAGTTTATAGAAATACAACTGATTTTATATATTGACTTTATATCCTCTTAAAAACTTTTCTTCATTAAGGAGGAGAATACCAAGAGACAGCAAAAGAGGTGTGGTGGATGTAAATAAAAGAAAGAAAAGGTCAAGAAATACCCAGAATGATTTTATGTAAACAATTTTAGAAAATAGGTAATGAAAAAAACAATACCATATCAGTTAACTAGTGCCATATTAACAAACCATCCCAAAACATTGTGCTTAAAAGAACCTAGGTTATTTCACAATTCTTTGGGTTAGGTGAGTGGTTCTTCCGCTATTTTCACATGAGATCACTCATACAGCTACATTCAGTTATATCTTTGTCTCGGAAATATATAGGATACATCCTTTATTCTATCTGTGAATGAATCATTTTATTGGGGAAACTAATTTCAACCATAAAAAAACCTATTGAAAAGAACATGAATAATTCATTTCACATAATCACAATATTGAAAATAACCAGATATTTTCAAAAATATTCACTTGCTATTTAATCTCAGATATTAATACTTTTCAACTAACTATAGTAATTCATAAAAGGCTAAAAGATAAAAAATTTTGTAAGGTATATTATTTACTTTTTAAATAATTTTAACCCATCATAGAATCGACAAAAGGGTTGCATAAGAGGAGGCAGGAGCAATATTTGTATGTATGAAAGTTGTGTTTAATCCTGGATAAAAAGGAAATAATTTTTAAATGTATGGTTAATAATACATTATTACATATATATCTATTCCCAAACTTTTAACATATAATATGTCCAAAGCATTATTTTTCTGCACCATAATTTTTCCTTTATTGTCATTCATCTTAGTAACCATATCCCCAGCTGGCTAGTCCAGAAACAGGGAAGTCATCCCTCAGGTCGCTCAGTCTTTTAACTCAGTATCCAACCCACCAAATGGTCCATTGGACCTGCTTTAAGTTTTTAGGCATTTCTACCTCTCCCCGTCTTCATTTCAAACACCCTGTCCCTGTCACCAGTTATCTCTCTCTCAGGCAATAACTTCCTAACCATTTTCCCCACATTTACCCATGCACACCATTCACATATTCCATACAGCAGCCAGGATAATTTCATTACATACTTCTGACTGTGCCATTCCTATTGTTACAATGATTTAGGAGATTCTCACTGCCCTTAAGATAAAGAAGAAAACCCATGCTATGGCCTAATGGATGCTGTTCCTTCCTACCTCTGCAGGTTCAATGGCACCCCCAACCCCTTCTCCTCACAGCCCTACCTCCTTTACACTCCTGCTGTTTGTTGCAATTTCCAGACCAAACTGTCATGCCTTCTCCCATCAGGGTCTTTTTTACGTGAACCACTCTTTCCTCTTCTCTTTTGCTAGCCAACTTGATCTATTTCTTCAAATTTCAGTTGAAGGTCATTTCTTTCTGGAGACTTTCCCTTAACCCCAAGACAAGGTCAGCTCCTTGTCTTTTGCACATACATAGTATACCACACTTCTTTGTAAAGCTGGCCTTGCCCATGATTATGTGTTCAGTGTTTGTCTTTCCAACTGAACTATCATTTCCATAAGGGTATAAATTTCATCAGTGTATTCATCCAAGCTGTTTATTTCCATCTGTAGGAATGATGACTTTCTTTATGTATTGTGTGTGGACCAAGTACAGTATCTGTTCTCAATACATGTTAATAAGTAGTAATCATAAAAATACTTTGTCCCAGCCTGGTATGGTTTCAACAAACATGTATTACACTCCCAGAATCAGTGTGCCAAATGAAAAGTCACTTCAGTTGTCTCAGAATGGGAACTTACATATTTACTCACTTGGGAGAGAAATGGGCATAATTTAACCAGAAGAGCAGAGCGTCTGCTCCAGAGGTCTTGGGCTGAAGCAATTGGAACCTTAATCGCACTAAAGTGACAGGGTCTTGGCGGAGGTGAATGGGAAATCTTGCCCAATACTTGACGACACCAAACTGGATTTAGTCAGGCTCTCACACTGACATCTACCAGTATCTACATGTTTCTTAATTTAAAAAGGGTAAGGGTAACTTAATTGTAAACAAAGCAGTTTTCTGTTAGACTAAAGAATTTCAGAGTTATCCTATGGAAATTTTCATTTATAAAATGAATAATTCGTTTAACTGAGCTGTTACTCACATCTTCTTGGAACTCTGGATATTTTACGCACTGCCCTTTGTTGAGAACGGCCTTTGAGCAGCTCAACAATAATTGTGTGGTGGATTGTGAATGAGATGAGGAGAAGGAAATTTACAATGATTTAACATTAAATTGCAAAGTTTATGTGGCAAAATGCATGCATGAGCACTGACATAGGGTTCCTAAAAATACTATGACTTGTCCTAGGAAATAACAGAGCCCTGCTAAGAGCAACTCCAGCTGCATTCCAAATGATGATATTTTCATATGTGAAGTGCTAAATGATCATTTAGCGATCTTTTAAACCGACCACAGAGGAAATCCACAAATTACTACAGCAGACTTTGTTTGTGTTGACACTTATGTACACAATCAAATAGGCTTTTCTCTAAGTGTCTCCATTAAAGACTTGCTTTCAAAAAAGGAAAATATCCCCTACTAGTAGCTATAGGAACAAAGAATAAATGTAAACAGAAATTACTGTTTTCTTTATCAATACATTTTTACTATGTTATAACCTCGTACTAATAATCAGTTTTAAATAAGTGATTAGTGAGAACAAATTGACACATTTTACTTATTTCCTTATAAATAAACAGGTGTTATCAAATTGATTATTTCTAGAAAGAAACAATATACTTTCCTGGTGATACTAAGGGACCACTAAATAAAATACTGCTATAATGTGCTGCATTGTTCTTAATCACCTTTAACAAAAAGACTTGTCTGCCATGATGGTACTCCAACTTAGTTTCTGAGAACAGAGATCTGTCTTAAATATTCAATGTTTATTTCATATTGGCTAGAGATTGAGACTGTGTGATGTCTAAAGAGATTTTAAAAGAAAACGGTCTATGTCTTAAGTATGTACCCCCTATTTTGGCATTTTCCTTGGAGACTGACTAAAGTTTCTAATTGCTTAATTGCTATTAGGATGATTGACTATTATTTATTGAATTGACATCCTGCTGAGTTAGTATGGAGCCCAAGTTCTATTTAAGTTACATGTTAAGGACTACTTTTCAGAATTTTGAGGCTAGTATATAATAATTATAAGAACTAAATACTTACCCCATGCCTGCCTATGAACAGAATAGCTATAAATGAGAAAGTGGTCCCAAAACAAATGCCAGTGAGTTTTAGAGTAATACTGAAAGCCAGTGAAATATTGTGGAGATGTACTGAAGCAAAATGTCAATTTGGCAGACAGGATGCTCTAATGTAGAAACTAGATTTTTGCAGCATTGTAGTGATGGAATCTATGAGCTTGGTTTTTAATCCATTCTCAATAGACTCTCAGTTGCTTGGAATTTTTCTTCCATTTCTTGTAACACTTCCTAAAAGAAAAGAAGACAATAGTAGACCTGCTTTTATTATTTTAATGTCTCTACTCGCCTTCCAAAAATTTCATGTCCTCAGAACATGGCTTCCACTGGGACACTTGAAGTCAAACAGCTTCTGGATTTACCGATACAGGCTACTTACTACTAGGAACTTGAGAAATTCTTGGGAGGTGTCTCACCAGGAACCCAAGAAATGGAATTTTAGGTGTGGTTAGCAAATGACTTGGAACTGCTTTAGGAGACCTCCTTGGAGACAGAAAAATGTTTTCTATAGGTCTAGTGGGCTCCAAGCCACACAGTACTTTCCTTTCCATAGTGGACTTCCTCGCTGCTCAAGAATGAGTGTATGGCAGGATGGAGAGTGGCTGGAGGTCATGTGTCAAGTTCCTAACTGTGAGTGGGTAGAAACTGCGCTTGCATTCTTACAGAAAACCATTGAAATGAGTCCTCCTCTAGGGGGCAGTAGAGTCTGTTATAGGCTCAAAATTGCCTGGCTCCAGTTCCTGAGGGAAGGGTTGATTAGGAAGAATGATTAAACCGTCTTAGACTTCAGAATACATTAAGCAGACATCAACTTTACAATAGTTGCTCAGAATCTCCCTGAATTTTTGTGGTTAGTGAAGTTAACTGGGGCTGCTGTGGGCCAAGAGCTTCCCTGCAGGAGCATTACAGATGAAAGAGCCTAAACCCCAGATCTAGGGAGGACTTGAAGAAGAAGCGATGAGGCAAGGCTGACTCAGCCTCTCTAAGTGGGTTGCTTTATTTAAAGTGAGGTTTCTGACCCTGAGGCACCCTTGTCTTACCAGGGGCGTGCCAAGTTGGGAAGGGTCCTCCTTGTTTAACAGCAATATAATTTTTCAGCTACCCAATTCCCTATATTTTATAGTACCTAGAATAGGAGAAAAAATTTTCTGGACCATTTCCGATTACCCAAAACTTTGGTGGGTTGGTTTGGTCCCATACTGCTTCAATTATGTTGGTGCAGGTCATCTAGGGGTCAAGTGCCCATGTAATAGAAACAATTCTCGGTGCACCTGGGTGGCTCAGTTGGTTAAGTGTCTGACTTTTGATTTCGGCTCAGGTCATGATCTGAGGGTTGTGAGATCAAGCCCTGCATCAGGCTCTGTGCTGGGCATGGAGCCTGCTTAAGATTCTCTCTCCCCCTTTCCCTCTGCCCCTGCCCCATTCCCGCTCGTGCATGCATGCACTCTCTCTCTCTTTCAAAAAAAAAAAAAAAGAAGAAGAAGAAGAATTCTATAAAATCACCTCATCCTGATGTTACTGAAAATGAATATCCTGGGTGGGCATTAAAATCCTACTGCTGATGCATTTCCTTTACAGGTTTATAGGAGAAACTTAGATGGACGTGGGTGTAGTACGCTTTCCACTGTACATGGTGGGAGCCCGTGTGACCCAAGCGAAGAAGAGAAGCATGTCGGAGTGTGATGCGTGGCGGTGGTGAGTTGTACAAATACATACGGTATTCTCCTCGTGGTAGTGTGAATAAAGATCCAATGGGGCCAAAGGTAACAGAGAAAATAGAAAATTACTTCGCAAATATCCGTAGCCTCCCTCAACCCTTTGTTTTCTTCCAAGCAGAAAAAAGTCTTTCTGGTTGGATCTCATTTTCTAAGCAGAGTTTGAGTGATGGGATGATGATTCTTACGAGAAAAGCAGTCGAAGCCCAGGGCAAGAGTAAACTTAGAGGGAAAGTCATGCAGCAGGGAGAGCATCTATAGGCAGCCCTAGCTGTTGGGGAGAGACTGGTAGGAGGGTCCCTCCTCTATAAGGAGGCAGATGAGAGAGAGAGTGGCAGAGGGAAGATCACGTTGAGGGGCCGAGTTAAGTTTATAAAGAGTTGAGAAGTAAGAAAATGATCCATTAAAAAGAATGTTAAGTCATGTGGCTTGTATTAACAACACACGATCCATTTGTAGGCATTTTACCCCACCAAGAGACTTCGTAAAGATTCCAACTGCTTTTATTTACTATTTGAAAATAGGCCATTTGGGGACAGGGACTCAATTATATTTAGATTCTAATTAAATAGCCTATCGATTTGGAATACTATTATCTACTTATTGGCCTAAATTACTTCTTCTAGTTCATTCTTCACTTTATATTTTGATAATACACTTTCCTAAGTAGCAATAAATCTGAGAAATATTTTAGAAATGTATTTTTAAATCAATAAAAAAATAAAGTCCTAGCCGGGTATTACCAGGCCTCCTGCCAAGTACAGTAATTGTTACTTGTGGAATTTTCTTAGAATGGCCAAGGCATTTGACTCAATAAGTATAACTCTGGAACGAGTAGCTGGGTGGAGACATTCGTCTGTTGGAAAGTTGGTGGGTAGGTCAAGCCCATATGCTGGAAGAAGAGATTTATGGATGGATTCACTCAGCACATCCAAGAAACGGGGTATATGTTTTCTTCAAATTGAATATTGAATTTCGCTCGCCTGTGCTCTTGATTCTCCCTTTCTCTTAACCATTTCTCTGCCTTTTTTCCTCTACTCTTGTTGTTGTTGTTGTTGTTCTTTATACCGTAGCAGTACACTGCCTATTAAATTATACTCTTTTGGATATGTAAGGACAAAGACCACCCTTAGGTCATGTTAAGAAAGGGCGGTCAGTTATTTAAGAACACACATGCAGTGGAAAGAAGCCCAATGCTGTGAGGAACTGAGGCAGTGACAGGGACCCTGGGGCCACAGCATCACTGATCAACCAAGCACCACCGAATACATGGTCCTCAGCCCCAGTGTCCAGATCCAGGCGTTGACATTTTTCTTTCTGAATTTCCTTGCTGTTCTTTCCAGTTTGGCCGTGTGTGGAGCAAACCTGAAGAAATGCAGAATACAGGTGTAAGCAACTAAGTCGCAAATGGTATATCCTGAGTGCCAAATGTAACTTAAAAAAAAAATTCCTTTGCGAATGGGCTGGTTTATCTCTGAAGTGTTAGTTAGGATGTACCCAAACGTGGAGAACAATTAAAGAATAATTGTAAATTTTAAAGAGTTCTTCACGGTTGTACCTTTGTGAGGTTCTGAACATGATTACAGTACCTTTTGTTTCCTCCCCCTGTTTATTTCAATCCATTGAACATATCTGTCAACAATTCACTGTTGCTTTTAAAAGTCAAACCATTAACCTAAACAATGAAAAAGTATAAAGTTTTTCTCTTGTTTGATTAGTCCATACTTTAAAAATCCTAAACCACGAGATGTGGTTGTGCACATCTCATGGGAGACTTCGCGTGTGTGGCTCCAAGTGCAAGGGGCTGTTTAGGGACTTCAGCAGGCCTCATCCATTCTATGTTTCCCTTGCACGTAAGTCACCTTAATATCCATTATGTTGGAAAATTACTATACTATTATTTGGCTTCTTTGTCCATTAATGTAAATAGAAAGATCCCACATTTTCTAAGAAACAGGTAAACCAACCAAACAAGAAGTGCTCAAGGAGATAATAGTCCTCCCTTCCATCTGTAGTATCTGAAATATTTCCGTGCCTCTTCCCCTAAGACATGAAGCCTAACCTTCAAAACTACTTTAAATAAATTTAAACATGATTTAAAAGGATATTCGGAGAACTTTTCAGTCCACGAATCCCTCGAAGTTGACTTGCTTTGCTTAGAATTCAGCCCTAGACCACATCGAGGAGGAAGCATAAGAAGTAGGATAGGCCCAACCGAATGGCAGCTAGCTGGGAAAAACATAGTGCTTAAGCTGATGCTAGACTCAGAACGGAGCTTATTAACATTGTGTAACTGTGAAGAATCCAAGAACTACATTTATTACGAATCCAAGAATAAATGAAGTCATTTGTTTCAGGCTCATTAGAATTTTGCTTTGGGATTTTATGGGGGATGTCGTTCCCCATGGCAAGCCTTCCTGAACTGCTAAGGTAGGAAAGCTCACATCTGCACCTCTCAGAGACCCCCGAAGCTAGGGTTCAAGAATTAGTCTCTACAATCAGATAGGAGGCACAAAACCTGAAACGGAGGCGAGGCAGAGTTTCTCTTTCTTCCGTTTCTGTTGATTTCGCTGGCAAGCGTGATTATGTGGGAATTGGGGTTGCCTGCTGCCGAGCTCGCAGGGTCGATTCTGTGGCTTTGCAGGGCTATGGCTAGTACAGAGTCCAGGAGGGGCAAGATGGCTCTGGAGCTAACGGCTGTACCTTCCAGATCCCTGGACTGCAGCTAAGGTAAGTGTTCCTAGAGAAACGTTCCAGGGAGAGCTTCCAGCTTCCCAGCTTTTCTAAATGTGGTCTAGGTAACGGCTCCTTTGGCGAGCCAGTGTTACAGACTCATTCTGCAATTATTGCTGGAGGCCGGGCTTACATCCAATTCTCCATCTCTTTCAAGGATTTTATGAAGACCTAATTCCCTGATTTAAGTTATTTCCTGCTTAAAATAGAGCGTTTTCTGTTATCTCTGACTGCAACTTGATTGATAACAGCATGTGAGACAGTAGGCTAGATATTCAGCCTACTTGGGTTTGAAGGAAATGAGGATTGACTTACCATGAAATGATGGAATAATCGTAGTTCGCGGCACCTGGAATAAAGTGCCTATAGAAAACATAGCTTTGAGGGGCACCTGGGTGGCTCAGTCGTTTAAGCGTCTGACTCTTGATTTTGGCTCGGGTCATGATCTCGGGGTCGTGGGAGCCCCGCTTCAGGCTCCACACTCAGCAGAGAGTCTGCTTAAGAGTCTCTCTCCTCCCCCCACCCCGCCTTTCCCCTTGCTTGAGTGTTCTTTCTCTCTCAAATAAATGAATAATAAAATCTTTCCATGAAAACCAGATAGCTTTGATAACTGAGAGATAAGGGCCATGGCACAGGATAACATGACAAATAGGGGAAAACTGGCTACTGAGAGAGATTAAAAAAAGAAATGAGAGAAAAAAAAAAGAAATGAGAAATTGAGGGCTTTAAATTTTCTACTCACTACAACGAGGGAACCAGGGAATTTTTAGCCTTAAAATAATTTTCTCTTTTGTGGGTTGTTGGTAGCCAGAAATCAATCACACAGTCTGACCCTATGGCCTCTCAAATTACAGCATAGGTTGAATTCACAGACTTGCCAGATTTCTTATGTGAAACTGCATTGCTTGGGAAAGAGGAAGGCTCTGAGAATTGGAGAGGTGAGCGTTGAGAAGATTTGGAAAATTCTGCTTATCCAAAACTAAAGCCACCGACCATCCCGTGACAGCAAATGTAGCCCCTCCAACCTCATGTACTAGTCTTTCCCTGCTTTAAAAACCCCCAGTGATCTTTGCCGATGTAGTCACTTTGCCTGGGGATGCTAATTTGCCTCGTGTCCCATCCTACCTCCCCCATTTCCTCCAGACCCGGAAGTAGAATCTGATCTCAGAAGTGCTTTGCACTTCAAAACACTGCAAGTTTACTAAAGAGGAAATGTGCTGATGCTCGCAAGATTTGGAGATCTCACCAGGTACCCCACTGCACAGAAGGAGTTGGCCTCATAGAAGAATGAAATGGCTTCTTGAAAACAGTGCTTGTGGGGCTAGCCGGAGCTCCACATCATGTGAGTTGGGGTCTACACAGAAGAGGAAATGTCTTCCCAGCCAGTGACCAATGGATGTGTGGTCTGGGCAGGAAGGAGTGCAATCCCTAGGAGAACCGTTCCCGGTCTGTTGAAGACAATCTTGCTAATTGTTGCCTTCTACCTCACTAGGACCAGGGCATGCAGCTCCGGTTGGTCAGCTCTCAGTTCCATGTCAATCCCCAGTACCAAGCATCAAGTCCACTCAAAAACAGATTGTTTGAGAATTGGGAAAATGGTAGTTCTCCAAAGGAATATGTGGGTGTGATTGCCGGAAAGAAGGGAAAGGAATGGGTGGTAGAAACAACTGTTGCATCATCCGGGAACCCCCACTGCCCCATGTGTCCCGCATGTCGTCAGAATGGCTGAAAATCTACCACAAGCAACTCGTTACTGCTATTTCAGATGGACCGTTTTTAAAAATGGCAAACACTTTCTGCTTAGGGTCTTATTGTCATTGCACAGATGAGGGGTTAAGTAATCTGTCTAGACTGGTAGAAATGAGACTTGATCTAGAGCCATTTAACCGCAAAGCCCCTACTCTTTAAAGGAAAAGATTAACCTAAATAGTGCACATGCCATGAAATTCAAAAGGCACCATTAAAGGATATGTAGAGAAAAATAATTATCCCTTACTCTCCTACCTCTCAGATACCAGTGTATCTGCCACTCAGGTGACCTGGAGCCTGGGCTGGGTCCTCCTAGGGTGCATGTCCCCCCAGCCTGCTGTCTTTCTTGTTAACACCCCAGGGGCACCCCCAAGGTAGAGGACAGAGCTGGGGTGAATACAGCAGAACAGAATGTGGTGAATTCCCTTTCTCATGGCATTGGAGTATCACGTTTGAAGAGAACAGGTGGATGGGCTTGTGAGAGGGAATGCCACATCCCACCAGGCCTGACAGCTAAGCTGCCCTCAGGCCAGTCTTGGCCGGGAGGACTTCATCCTTGTCCACAAAGAGCTCGGGAGACACACAGGAAAAGCCTGTCTCCTGCATCTGCTTCAACAGCCCGGCTCTCTGACCCTTGAGCAGCCACTTACACGGTCTCCTCCAGATACCTGGATTAGGCTGGGGTCGGATTGCTACAACTGGGGAAGAGCGCAGGAGCCGAGGTGGGGAGCTTGCAGCCCCAGAATTCTATCTTTTGTCTTTTCATCTTCTGGGTATTTTCCCCAAGTCTCCTGCCAAGGAATGGCCGGGGCAGCCAGGAACCACATGAAAAACCTTGTTGTTTTGACACTGGTAACTCTCAGGAAGATGGAAAACTGTTCGAAAGGATTGTATGCACTTCTGAGATGTTATGTACCTCATCTTTGAAAAATAGGCCTTGGGTTTGCTAAAGCACATAACGTCACCTAGTTTGAACTTGATAAAGTGTATAAAAGCCATTTAAAAAGTTGTGTGGTCCTCCAAGCATAAGCATGTGGACAGATTTTGAAGAGAATCTACTTAAACCTCCTGAAATTCATATTTCATCATAGAGGAGCGTATATTGTTGTTTCAAGAACTTGATTATTAGATCATTAAAGGCTGTATGTAACAACAAGATTTTTACCTGTGCTTGAAAATTAAATAAAGAGAAAAAATGCCTTAATATTTATTAATAACAAGATGTCTCAGAAAAATGTACGTAGTATCGTGTACTCAACCTAGTAATGCAAGTGTACTTTTTATCATAAGAATTCATCGTACTTGGGGCGCCTGGGTGGATCAGTCGTTAAGAGTCTGCCTTCGGCTCAGGTCATGATCCCAGGGTCCTGGGATCGAGCCCCGCATCGGGCTCCCTGCTCAGCAGGAAGCCTGTTTCTCCCTCTCCCACTCCCCCTGCTTGTGTTCCCTCTCTTGCTGTGTCTCTCTCTGTCAAATAAATAAATAAAATATTTTTTTTTAAAGAATTCATCGTACTTTCTGGATTTTTAGTAGGTGCAATACACAGTTTGTTTTGTAATCCCTTTCTGCCCTAAATTGAAAAATAGAGATTTAGGAAAGTAGTTACTATTGCTATGAATAGAAAATGGCATCTATGTTTCAATTTTGAAAAATAATATATGCAGTTAAGGAGAAGTGAGGGGTGGTGGCAACAGCAAGGTTGAGGAGTCTGACCGACTGGTGCCCTCTCTGCTTCTGCACTAATTGCTCGATACTTTGGGATAATTACTTGACCTCTCTGAGCTCTTCAGTCTTTTCTTCTGTAAAATGGGGACAATAAAAGCTATCAGATGATTGAGAGGATAATGGCACATAACAGCCACCCAGTAAGAGCTTTGTTTATCATTACTAATATCATGGACAAAAATTGTCAGCCAAGAGCAAAATGTACTTCCTCTGAATGGTAAATAATTAGGTTCCTGAACTAAAGTTGGTTACAGTGGCTATTATGTAAATTAAGCCATTATCACTTCGGATTATGGAGATTTCTTTATACCCAGTAGGACAAACACAGTATGGAATCTGTAGATGATTTTATAGTGTGAAATCAGTGCCTCATGTGCAGGAATATTACCCTCAAAGTTGGACACATTGTGTGTCCCTGAGGGAGTCCCTCAGCCACACTCTGCAACAGTGTTATTATTTCTCAAATACTGGAGATGGGGAGCAACTTGCAGGCTAAAATTAAGAGACATAATGGTTTTGTTTTGGAGAAACCGATTCATCAATATGTTGTGGTTTTTTTTCCCATGGCTATAAAAAGTATTTGAAAATGTAACAAAATAAAGTAGTAAAAAATCTTGGTATGTATTTTTTCCTTGAGTAATGAGGCGCTCATTCAAGTCCTCTTGGAAAAGATTATTTTGTGCTCTGGTCAAGGTGGCCTACTTTCTTTTTCTGTTGAGGGCTTTGCAATTAGAACTTATTTGTATTTTCCCAGGGAGTGTCCACTTTGGGAAGAAAGAAAATTATATGCCTGAAGAATATGGTTGGCCAGTTTATTGTTGTTTATATCTGTGCAAGACCTAAAAGGAAATACATCGAATTCAAGTTTCTTTGGGTTTTTTTTGGTGGGGCGGGTGGTGGGGGGCAGATATTGCGTCCCATTTTGTTTTATGATAGAATAATATTATTTCCCCTGTTTTAGTGTGTTCAGAGGTGAATTCTTTGAGCTCAGTCTGAACCCAGCCACATACGTGTGTAAGAAATGGGAGGGAGAATGAATCAGAAGTCCTTCCGTACAGGAAGTTTTCAGTAAGTATGTTTTCCTTCTTCTGAAAGATTCCTTAAACACATTTCAATTCTTCTGAAATGTTCATTTTGGGAAACTGTCTCCAAAAATAAATTCTTGCCTCTGAAATTATTTTTTACTCATATGGATTTGTTTCTGTGTCCTGTATGTATCTCGGCCACCTGGTACATTATAGGGAACCGAACTGTCACCAAGAAGAATGTGTAACCACAATTATCCTTAGATCAAAAGGCGTTTGCTGTGGGCGCGTGAAATAAATTGATTTGTAAAGTGCAGGTAGTAGAGTCCAAGAGGAATCGGCTGCTGGCAAGATTTTTTCATTCATTTGTGCTAAGTGCCCTCTCCTGGTCACTGAGAGTAACGTTCAGGAGCTCATTTCTAGATGCTGCTTTGCTCTGAAACCTGGCAGGTCCAAATTGCATAGGTCGTCTGTGCCTGGCTTCTAATAGGAGAAAAGCAACCTGAAAACAAGGGACTTAATTCCACAAGAGTTGGGGTCTTATCTCCATCCCTCACCCCAGCACTTTTGATCACCAAGCAATGTTTGGCTAGCTTTGTGTGGTGGGGTCATACTTCTGTTACCTGCTGTGCTTTTCTCTTTTTCTGAGGACTTCACTGTCCATCCAAGGGGATCCTGCCTATGGCCCACTTGTACACGACAAATGTGGAACAGGCAGTCAGCCTCGGCCCTAAGCAGATCAGGAAGTGAACATCTTCCTATCCCCATGCTCACTCATGCCACCACATTTGGGCCAGCCACAAGAGCTTTAAACCCCAGGGAAGGAGGGGGGGACCCCAGTCTGACTGTGTGTTAAACTTGAATATCTGTGAAATCACTGCATTTTACTCATTTTGCCTTAAGTTGTTGGCATCAGCCAGAGGGAGGTTCTCAGAACCAGAAATCACATGAAATTTATCACTGAAAAAGTCTATCTTCATAAACCTGTTTAAAAACTGTGATTGAATTAGGAACTCTTCTAACTCAACAGAAAAACACAATTTTTGATCAGAGACCTTAGCATACCAGCATTGGGAGCGAGTACAGATGTCTTGTAGTCCAGTTTCTTTCTTTCTTTCTTTCTTTCTTTCTTTCTTTCTTTCTTTCTTTCTTTCTTTCTTTCTTTCTTTCTTTCTTCTTTCTTTCTTTCTTTCTTCTTTCTTTTTTTGCCATCCAGTTTCTAGTCGAGGACAGAATTGGACTTCCAATCTCTTCTGAGAGAATGAGGTAAGTGTATTCCCCCAGACAAAGAATAGGCTTGCTTACTATTTGTTTAAAAAGTAGTGGCTCAGTCAGTTAAGCTCACGACTCTTGATTTTGGCTCAGGTTGTGATCTCAGGGTTGTGAGATGGAACCCTGCATCAGGCTCCATGCTCAGCGCAGAGTCTGCTCATTCCTGCAGTATTTCTCTCTCTCAAATAAAGAAATAAAAATTTTTTAAAAAGTATTGGATTCTCCGGGCGCCTGGGTGGCTCAGATGGTTAAGTGTCTGCCTTTGGCTCAGGTCATGATCCCAGCGTCCTGGGATCGAGTCCCGCATCGGGCTCCCTGCTCCTTGGGAGCCTGCTTCTCTCTCTCTCTCTGTCTCTCATGAATAAATAAATAAAATCTTTAAAAAAAAAAGTAGTGGATTCTCCAAGTTCACTGTTCTTTAACTGTGATGCAAACCTCCTGTATGCGTTGAACCCAATGAGCATATTGGGTCATGCTGGGGGACTTGGGGACAGGGGAGCCAATATAAATATGCTGATGCTCGTGCTGCTTTCTGTGCCATGAGTCAAAGAGTCCTGTGTTTCTGATTCAGGATCTCAAGTCTTCAGCCAGCACTAATGAAATGAAACAGCAACAGGCTCATGTATTAGTTTGTAAGTGGGGTAAAATCAAATCCCAGATCCGACAATAGCTGCCTCACCAAGTTGTAAATATTTTTATACGGTACCATTCTGCAATTAATAATTTCACCTTCTTTATGTTCGATAGCAGGCCAGTGCCAAAAAGCTAATTAATTTACCTTATCAATTTATTCCACTTTGATGAGAAGCTATATATGGAAATTAATTTAGAAGTAATGTGAAAATATGTTAATCCTATAAAAAGTGTATTTCCTATTAGAAAGCAAAATGTTGGGGAAATTTTAATAAGGCATTCTATACCCCTTGTCCTTCCAAATAGGAAAAGAGATAAAAGCCAGCAGATTTGATAAGTATCTGTTTCTCACACTAAGATTTTGAACACGTATCTATTTATTTACCACAGATAACCCTAGTGCCCACCACACTGTTACTGGTACACAGGAGGTGCTCCAAGAATATTTGTTAAATGAATTTATGAATAGAAATACTCTAAATTTTGTTAACTCTAAGATAATTTTTCCAATTACCATAAAAATGAATACCATGAGTCAATTACAACTAAGGATGGGTATGGTTATGGGAAAGGGCTCATTATTTTAAGATTGGTTTCATTGTAACTAGATACATACTGTTCCCAATGATCTTTTCTTTTCCATTTTAAGAAAATGAATTAGGGCGCCTGGGTGGCTCAGTCGTTAAGCGTCTGCCTTCAGCTCAGGTCATGATCCCAGGGTCCTGGGATCGAGTCCCACATCGGGCTCCCTCCTCGGCGGGAAGCCTGCTTCTCCCTCTCCGGCTCCCCCTGCTTGTGTTCCTGCTCTCGCTATTTCTCTCTCTGTCAAATAAATAAATAAAATCTTTAAAAAAAAAAAAAAAAGGGCGCCTGTGTGGCTCAGTTGGTTAAGCGACTGCCTTCGGCTGAGGTCATGATCCTGGAGTCCTGGGATCGAGTCCCGCATCGGTCTCCCTGCTCAGCAGGGAGTCTGCTTCTCCCTCTGACCCTCCTCCCTCTCATGCTGTCTGTCTCTCATTCTCTCTCTCTCAAATAAATAAATAAAATCTTTAAAAAAAAAAAGAAAGAAAGAAAATGAATTAGAAGCATAAGTATGATTATGCCTAAAGTAAAAACCAAAAAATGGAAGAGAAAAATATTTCTATTATGGAAAATTTTAAGCACCAGTGAAAGTAGAATAATAGGATGTGCTCCCAGGTACTTACCATTGGCATCTTATGAAACACGGTCAATCTCACTTAACTATAGCCCCCACTCCTCTACTGGATTATTTTGAAACCAACTCCTGAGGGCATATCTACTTATCTTACAAATACTTGAGTACAAACATACTTTTTAATGAAAAATATAAAATTTGCCAGAAAGGATAGATGGTTGTCATGAACTTAATATTTCTAGTCAAAGTGAAGCATGAGCAGAAGTGGTATTTCATCCTTAAAAGTACTATTACATCTTTGGTATGATAGCTCTAACTTTTACTCAGGCAGAGAGAATTTCGAAAGCTCTCCTTGCTTTGTTTTTGTTTTGTTTCTTTTAATTTGTATCACTGAATTTAGAATATACTGATGATTTCATTAGATCCAGGCTGTTAACGAGACCCAAATAAAACCATTTCAATTTTAAACAAAGTTTTCCATCAGAAGTAAGAATATGTCCTAATGACCACCACTTTCAGAGTAGAATTGTTAATGTTGGACCTCCATGATGGGAAATCTAAAAATAATTATTTTTGTCTACTAAAATAGCCATACTGACTTTTTTTAAACAATGTTCAAAATGATGTTATCATTTGTCAACAGAAACAATTTTGGGGAGTGAGGTTAGTGCGTGTGTGCATCCACATGCTTCTGTATATACACAATCAAAGTGCTTTAGAACTGTAAGAAAATTCTGCAGTCTGTTAGCTTATATTCAGTCAGCACATATAAATTTGGGCTGTACTTGATAAGATATTAAGAGACTTGTGGGTACATAAGTGTTCCTACTGCATCCAGCCCTTGGATGTCCCAATGATCCAGTAGCTAATAGGTTGAAGTATAGCCCCGCTGAGAGCCTGTATGACCCTGTTCTAGCATTAGGCAGTGCCCTGATCCGATGGCTGGGTGCCCCTGCCTGACTGACTAAAAACATTTTGAAAAACTGCTCAAACAGCTTAGAAGATGGTATAGAGCTGATCCAGGGAATAGATAAAAATGTGGGACAAACTGTGGCAGGAAAATCCCAGAAAAGCAGGATGGAGATAACTAGAAAGCCTGGCTAAGGGCTCCCTACGTGCGTTAAAAAAAAACAACAACAAACAGAACTGGGGCGCCTGGGTGGCTCAGTTGGTTGAGCGTCTGCCAGGGTCCTGGGATTGAGTCCTGTGTCGGGCTCCTTGCTCAGCGGGGAGACTGCTTCTCCCTCTGCCACTTCCGCCTGCTTGTGCTCTCTCTCTCTCTCTGACAAGTAAATAAATAAAATCTTAAAAAAAAAAAAAAAAAGCAGAACTTACTCATTATTTCAAAGTGAGAAGACCAGGTGGGAAATAGATTATAGAGACGAAAATAAAGTCGTAGTAGGACTATAGAAAGAATACCTGCTCTGAACACTACAAAGCAAGCAAAAAAACAAAAAAAACAAAAAAAAACCCAGTTGACGTTGTCGATAAAGGTTGTTGCTTACAGGTTGAGCACTGAAAAAAAAAAAAATATATATATATATAGCTTACGTGATGCAATATAAATTTGCCAGGAATGGTTTTGTAAGAAACTTTATCAGCTTATGACTACTTCATAACCAGCCTTCCTAACCGGTGTTTTACCTTCTTCTGTGTAAAGCACACTCATTAGTGCCCACAGCTTACTGAATGTTCACAGACATCAGGCTTTTCTCCAGTCTACCAAGCTCCTACCAGCCAAGGTAAACTTTTACCCATATATGATAGTTGTATTCGTTCTCCAGTCTGTTTACATCAGCCATGCTTACAACTTTAACTTATAAATTATAAGAGTGAAAAAAGGGAAATCGTTGTTCTTATGAAAAGTTGAAAGCTTTTAAAACACTTGATAGAGATGAGTCACTAAAACTAGCTGTTGAATTACATGTGGACAATTAGTGTAAAAATGGGGAGAGGGAAGAATCATTTTACTCTAGAAGGATTTTACACTTAGATTGCTTTACAAGCATCTTCAAAATCTCAATCAACCTCAAAGAAATAAAAATTAGAAAGTATAGGTAATGCATGATGAAGTGGTTTATTTAAAAAAAAAAAAAGCAGCATGTATTCTATCATTTGACCTATTGGCATCGAAAGGTTGTGAATAAATATGCATGCATTTTCATAAACAGTGAATAAATATCTATTTTTAATTTGAAATAGAAGTTAGAGTTAAGTATAATTTTTTTATGAATAAGTGCTTGAGCTGAACTTTTAAATGAATAACCAACTATTGATCCAGATTGCGTCAGGATTTCTGCTGTAAATGACTGAGCCAACTAGAAGCCAGAAGTTAAGTATGAATTTTGTTATTTTCATAAATGTCCTTTATAGAACTATTTATAAGACTAACAGAAGGGACTAGAGACTCGTATAAACTTTCCTTGTGTCTCTCATGTACGCTATTCATGTTTGAAGAGGAAACGGAGCAAGAGTGTGGTTCTTTTGTCCTCTGCTATGCGGGAGAAAGCGCGAGAAGAAGGTGAACCGATCCAACAAAGCACTGTGATCTGTGTTTACTTGTGCACAAGGCAGCAACATCCGTTGCTCAGAGAGGGGAGGAGCCGTGGGCTCCAGGCTCTGGCTCTAGGCTCTGACTTCAGGAGATTGGAGGAACGTGCGCCACCTGAGGGGACCAGGCTTTCTCCGGAGAATTCTACCCCAGCCATGATCGCTAACACTAGGAATGTATAATACAGTGAGAGGTGGGGCTGAAAAGTACTCACCATGATTCAAATCCACCCCAGATGTACTTTCTTTGTTCTTTAAAATTCTCATCTTGCCTTGACAACCCCATTCCTGCTGATGTAGAAAAATAATTGCACTTGCCAATTCGAGGCACGTTATTCTCTTAAAATTCAAAAATGTTTATCAGGGTTCATGTTCACTGTCAAGATTTTTGCTCCCTTTCTTTCTGCCCACACTGACATCTGGATATAAGGGGAAGCTGATGCAGCCTTTGAATGTGGGGGAAGGCAGTTTTTCTCACCAGCATTTGCTCAGATACCCTCATCTTGCCTTGTTCCTGGGAGAGGGATGTGGTGTCTGCTGAGTTGAGCTGGTCTTTTACGGACTTTGCTGGCATGCACAGGTCAGTGATCATGGCTATAGACGTGGCCTCTATGTACGATGACCCCTGTGCCACCACAGTCCTCCCGGGTCTGCGAGCCCCATACATGAGTGCCCCACTGGGAAGCTCCAGAACGTTTGCCTGCCTTCTGTACTCCTCACTGCAGGGTGCAGGATTCTGTGAGTTTGCCAAAGGGCCCTCCCTCAGTTATTGCTGTTCTGCTCCTGTGAGCCATGTTGCTCTCAAAACAAACTGGATGTTGGGCTTTGCTCAGGAACATAGTCTTCCTGACTCATTCTGTGGACAGGGACTTCCGGCTCCAGTGCTCTTGAATCATCCCTCGACCAGTTTGATATCGCTCCTCTTTACCCAGGGGATGTTGGCCCTAACAGGTGAGCTGGAATACTTGGCCATGTTCCTCCTACCCAACTCTTACCCTTCTTGGCTCTGCCACACAGCAACTGGACAAATCTCCCCCTATTCCTGTTGGATCAAGGCTCTCCTGAACACCATTCTTCATTCTATTTTTTATTATGGTTTACAATACATATGCTCAGACCCTCACATTTTGTTCTTGATCTATAAAGGGAAGTTTAGGGTTTATTTTTTAAAACTTTCTATTTCAGGGATGCCTGGGTGGCTCAGTCGGTTAAGCGGCTGCCTTCGGCTCAGGTCATGATCCCAGTGCCCTGGGATCGAGCCCCACATTGGGCTCCTTGCTCAGCAGGGAGCCTGTTTCTCCCTCTGCCTGCAGCTCCCCCTGCTTGTACTCTCGCTCACTCTCTCTCGCCCACGCTCTCTCTCTCTAACAAATAAATAAAATATTTAAAAAAATATAAAAATAAAAATAAAAACTTTCTATCTCAGCAAGGGCTGGATTTCGATGCTATTATTTCACAAAGGACTCGAAAGAATTTGCTTTTAGATTCAAATCTGAGCAATGGCATTTTTGATCTGGGGAATATCTATCTATTACTCCTTCTCTGTGACAATAAAACTTTGTGTCTAGCCTGAATTGCTGAAGGGCAATAGTGAAAAAAAGGAGGGGGACTGGATTACTGTGAGTAGGTATATTCTTCCCGGGGTAAAATATGACCCCAGGCCTTCTTCAAGCCCTGTTGTTTATATGTGGATACACACCTGCTCAAAGTCATTCCTTGTTCTGACCCAAGAAATAGCAATAAAAGAGCCCTAAGAAGCTGAGTTCCTGGGTGAACTAACTGGACACTGAAGAAGTGAGTAATAAAAACACCAAAAGTTAGGAAGTGTCCAGTATCTGATACAGCTAGGGGATTCAGATGGAGATACCATTTGCGTAAGTCCTCATCTCTAACCCTGAGAAAACAAGGGAACATAGCTCTTTTTTTTTTTTTTAAGATTTTATTTATTCATTTATTTGAGAGAGTGAGAGAGAGAGAGCACATGAGAGGGGGGAAGGTCAGAGGGAGAAGCAGACTCCCTGCCGAGCAGGGAGCCCGATGCGGGACTCGATCCCGGGACTCCAGGATCATGACCTGAGCTGAAGGCAGTCGCTTAACCAACTGAGCCACCCAGGCGCCTGGGAACATAGCTCTTGATTCTCAACATGCCCCACCCCCGTCCCCCTGCTGACCTCATGCATCTCTATCAAGTGTCAATCACAAAGTAGCTTTAAGAATATCTTCTTGGCGGGCACCTGGG
>NC_138375.1:124736526-124770733 GCF_054177405.1 Leptonychotes weddellii | reverse complement strand
CTGGGAACATAGCTCTTGATTCTCAACATGCCCCACCCCCGTCCCCCTGCTGACCTCATGCATCTCTATCAAGTGTCAATCACAAAGTAGCTTTAAGAATATCTTCTTGGCGGGCACCTGGGTGGCTCAGTTGGTTAAGCGACTGCCTTCGGCTCAGGTCATGATCCTGGAGTCCCGGGATCGAGTCCCGCATCGGGCTCCCTGCTCGGCAGGGAGTCTGCTTCTCCCTCTGACCCTCCTCCCTCTTATGCTCTCTGTCTCTCATTCTCTCTCTCTCAAATAAATAAATAAAATCTTAAAAAAAAAAAAAAGAATGTCTTCTTGGCCTTGTTTGCCCATTAAAGTATAGACATAAAGAAAACAGTTCCACAGATGGGTGTTTCCTCTTATGAGAGCCATTTCCTTGGGTCTTCTCCAAAGAAAAATTGACAGAAGCACTGGTAAGCCATTAGGGGCAGATTTTTTTTCCTTTCCAGAACCTCCCAGATGCTCCACTGTTTTCTCACTTGCATTGTTTCATTAAGAAGTTTGGTACAATTCTGGTCTTTGTTCCTAGGTACATAAAGTTTCTTTTCTTTGGCTCTCAAAAAAATGTTTTATCACAGATTTTGTGCAGTTTGGCTATGATTATGATTATGTGGTTTTCATCATGTTTTTTGTGGTGTGGTTTATTGAGTTTCTTGCAGCTGCCAGTTGTAATTCTCACCAAATTTGTAATTTTTCAGGCATTATTTCTTCAAATATTCTTTTTGTCTACCCTCCTTTAGGGACTCCAATTATGTGTATATTAGGCTGCTTGATGTTTTCTCACAGCTATCTTATGCTCACAATATATATTTTTAAAATTATTTTTCCCCTGTGTATTTTATTTTGGATTGTTTCTATTGTTATGTCTTCAAGTTCATTAATCTTTTCTTCTGTGACATCTCATATGTGCAACTTCTGCCTCTCTTAGAAGAAGCAT
Source organism: Leptonychotes weddellii (assembly GCF_054177405.1). Classification (NCBI taxonomy): domain Eukaryota; kingdom Metazoa; phylum Chordata; class Mammalia; order Carnivora; family Phocidae; genus Leptonychotes; species Leptonychotes weddellii. The sequence goes on along the minus strand of NC_138375.1, from coordinate 124,769,769 downwards.
GGAGTCTGCTTGAGAGTCTCTCTCCCTCTCCCTCTGCCCCTTCCCCATCTTGCTTTAGATTTCTCTCTCAAATAATTAAACCTTTTAAAAAATATATCATTTCCAATATCTTTAGATAATATGAAATACTTGGGGATAAATCTAACAACAGATACTCAAGTCCTGAAAACTCTAAAACAGTGTTGAGAGAAATTAAAGAAGACTGAAATTAATGGAGAGTTATTGCCTGTTCACAGGTTAGAAGATGTTAAGATACTGCAAAGAGGTTAATTCTCCCCAACTGATGTATACATTCCACTCAAACTAAAAAAGGAAAAAGAAAAATCCCAGCAGGCAGTTTTGTAGAAACGAAGAAGCTAATTCTAGAATTCACATGGAAATGAAAAAGGCTTAAAACAGACACAACGATTTTGAAAAAGAGGAACAAAAGCAGGAGACCAACACTACCCAATTTGAAGATTTATAAAGCTGCAGAAAACAAGGCAATATGGTATTGGTTTAAATACAGACAAATTGATCAGTGAAACAGAGTAGAGGGTTCAGAAACAAACCCACACATATATGGTCAGTTAGTTTTCAAAACAATACAACATAATTCAAATTATCTTCTCAACAGATGGTGCTGGAACAAATGACTATCCATATGCAAAAAATTTCAATGTATATCTCACACCACATACAAAAATGAACTCAAATGTACACTCTAGAACCACAAATTTTTCATTAAAAAACACTGGAGAAAAATTTTTTGACCTTGGTTTAGGCAAAGATATCTTAGATACAACACCAAAAACAGGACCCACACACACAAAAAAATCAGTAAATTGGACTCTATCAAAGTTAAAAATCTTTATCTACAGTAACCAAATTATGGAAATAGCCCAAATGTCCATCAACTGGTGAATGGATAAAGATAGGGTATATGTATACAATGGAATATTACTCAGCTATAAAATAGAATGAAATCTTGCCATTTGCAAGGACATGGATGGAGCTAGAAAGTATTATGTTAAACAGAATAAGTCAGAGAAAGACAAATACCATAGGATTTCACTCATTTGTGGAGTTTAAGAAACAAAACAAATGATCATGGGGGGTGGAAAAAGAGAGGATATCCAAGAAACAGTCTTAACTCTATAGAACACACTGATGGTCACCAGAGGGGAGGTGGGGAGGGATGGAGGAAGTAGGTGATGGGGATTAAGGAGGACACTTGCTGTGCTGAACTCCGGGTGATGTATGGAAGTGTTGAGTCACTAAATTCTACACCTGAAACTAATATTACCCTGTATGTTAACCACCTGGAATTTAAACAAAAATTTTTTAAAAAATTAAAAACTTCTTCAAAAGTCACTTTTAAGAGAATTAAGACAAGTCAGAGACTGGGGGAAATATATTTATCTGATTGATAAAGCACTTGTATCCAAATTTCATAAGGAACACTCAAAATTTAATAATGGATAAACAATCAAAAATTTTAAATGGGAAAAATATTTTAACAGACTATTATGAAATAATCAGCGTCTAAACAGTGGATATTAGAAAGCAGAGAAGAGGGCCTCATTTTTAGCCCGGTGATTGGTGATAAAGCGAGGTAGTATGCCTTCAAGTACTTGCAGGATTCGGTACGCTTCCTCCAGCTAGCACGAGGTGAATGCTCTGAAACTTCTCATACACGTATTATTTGTTCTGTCTTCCTTTACATACCCACCAACTCCTCGATTTTAATAAAAATTAAATTGATTTCTTTTCCTCTCATACTACCAGAGTGCTAGACAAATGTCATCTTCCTACCCAAAACAATTTTATAAGGAGCCAGGAGTTTATGCTGTTTTTCTAAATTGCCATTCTAAAATTCTATTTTCAAATCCACAAAAATATATTAAGGCCTATCAGGTATAATCACTCACACTAAGTATCGTTAAGCAAACAAACAAGTATAAAAAACAACCTTTATCATCAAAGAGTATGGGATGTAGCTAGAGCTAAGGAGCACGAGTTTTAAAGGAGAGAAATTGAATAGAACACAAATTGAAAATAACTGTTCATTACAGACGGAAGAGGGACTTCTCATAACGCAGTGTATGGTTAAGTGTCCAGTGAACATTCCAGACAATGGTTGCCATAAGAAATTTGAGGTTCATAATCCGGGCTAGTTGGGGAAGTTTTTCTTAGAAGAAGTAGGACTGAAGTTGGGTCTTGGAAGGTTTTATAACATGCACCAAATGTTTGGCTAGACCTAGGAAACACACAATTGCTTTTAATAAATTGTTGGGCTGATGTTCTGTGTTCAGAGAGTCAATATGTTCAGGGGATGCACTCTGCCAGTAAAAAGTCAGGCCCTTTTGATGCTGCTGCTGACAGCCCTGCCAACGGATTGCCCTTCTCCCAGGCCAAACACACCATGGGACTGAAGTCTGAAGGGCAGGGTCAGAAATAGCCCACTTGACAGAACTGGGATGTGTTTGTGGAAGTACACGCTGAAGCACCTGTGCCCACCCATGTCTGACGTGGTTATTAGTCCTTCGCTTTGTCCAGTGGGAAACTTGTTCACAGATGTTACTGGAGGGAAAGAAAATGCTCAGTGTTTATGGGGCAAATCTGCTCTGAAGAAACCATTATGTTCAACTGAGGAAATGCCATAGTTATTTTGGTATTCCTTTAATTTTGGAAGCCTGTATGATTTGCAGGGCTGACCAAAAGGCTTTTTAAAAAATCCACAAATAAACATGAAATTCCTGTTTAATATGGTGGATGTTATTGGTTTTCGAAAAACAAAAGAACAGTCACTCTTGAGCCCAACCGAAAGCTCAAGGCCTTTCTGGTAGGGACAACCCAGAAATCTTATGACATAAGCTTTATTTCCGAGTTAGAACACCTACCTCAAAAAGTAGGCCCTGCAGGAAGGCCCTTTCTATTCTGAACATTTCTGAAACTGGTAGCAAAGAGCAGACAGATAAAATAAAGCTAAGAGGAAGTTTCCATAAATCAATCTCTCATCGGCAGTCAGGGGATTTTTCCCCCTTGAAACAATAATCTCTAGCTCTTTTTAACTTAAGCCTTTTCTGAGCTGGATAAATGGAGGAGAATGCATTTGGGTTCTTTATCCATCTTAATGCCTAATAAAGTGTTTATTGTCTCTCAGAAAATAGAGTAATTTATAATTTTTTTTCATAGGTATGTAACCTCTGTCTTGATGAATCAAAGTAATTCTGGAATCAGTTGGGATCACCTGTGATAGTTGATGTAAACCCCTTTCTGGACATTCTTACTTGGGGCAGTTTGGAGATTACCAGAGGATGATCGCTGATCTTGTCTCTGTCTCTGTTGAGAGATCTGATTACCTCTGGTCTTAAATTCTCACTTCTATTGAATTTGTAATCTCCTCTCATCCCACGTGTGGTGTATGACACTGACTTTTGCAACTGACCCAAGGCTGTGTGTGGAGGAGAATTTCCCAAAGATTTGGAGCACGCGTAAGGGTGGAATGGGGTAGATGGTAGGTATCTGTGTTTATAAAAATACTCTAGACGTTTCTATAACCAACAGTCCCTCTTTTTCTAAAGTAAGGACCTAACCTCCCCTCCACAGTATAGCTTTCACCTTTACTCTTCAGATCTCATTACTCATTCTTTAAAGTTTTACTGGCCCCCAATCCAAGACTCCTATAAAGTAGTTCCTCTCTCAAACTGGCCCCAGACCAGTGCTATCCAATAGAACTTTCTGTGATAGAAAATTTCATTTATTTAATGCCGTTGTCCAAATATAAATGAGCAAATCGTGATTCTCTGTTCAAGTGCTTGATAAATAATTTCTTAGAGCAGCCAAACAATTTAATATATCTAAGCCATGGTTTTAAAATATATGATTTGTGTTCTTCATTTTTAGGTATACTCCAGTTATATATATATATATTTTTTTTCTTTTGTCAATTGTCTCTAAGGAAGTTTGGCATTTCCTACAATGGAAGGATGTGCTTGATTTTTGCCTTAATATACTTCCCTCTCAGAAATTAAATATGCCTCTGCTAATGTGCTGTCCTGCATCTAATTGTTATTTCTTTCAGTATAAGGAATGAGTTTTGGGGCCCCTGCAATTCTTTTAAAGGAAGTATTACTTCTCTCAGGAGTATAGATTTTATTTCACAATATATATTTGCCTTCCACATTCCTTCCTTTAAAATGTTTATTACAAATGTTAATCTCAAACAGTTGGGTTTTGTTTTTGTGATTGACTCTGTGTTTAATAGATGCTGTGAACCCTTCACAGAAAGACTTTTGCTTCTGAGCCAAGGCCTGGCATGGTAATTCCTTTCTGAAACACTGCCTTGTTTAGTTATTTGCTTCTCCTACCTTTACATCTCTTCTGCTTTTTTTGGCACCTAATCATTCAGGTATTACGTGAAAATTTAGCATTTCTGTTTAGGAAGATCAGAGAAGACTGATGCATGCCCAAGCATTTCTTCTTGTGATTTGAATTCCACCTTCCAGGTGTTTTAAGTAATGCAATTGTCTTCATTCTGTTGGGTGAAATGAGTTCTGCAAAAGGAATCTTTGTTATTGGGCTAGTAATTTATTTTCTATTAGTTTATCACATTAAGTAAAATATCTACTTTTATCCAGTCAATTGTAGTTTCCAGTCTTAGCATCTTAAGTTTTAAACTTTCAATTATAAGAGTTACTCTTATTTTGTCACCCATAATACATAATAATTGACATTTAAAGTCGCAAATATCTTTATTACATACCGTAATTATGAAAGTAATGTGAGCACGTGAATTTAAAATGTGGGCTCAGGAAGAAAATAACCCACAGTCAACCACTCTAATGCAATCATTCTTTTATTTCTTTTCACACGCATGTTTTCAGTTAGTTAAAACAATAACGTTTGTACAGTTTAGTGTCATACTTTGTAATTAGTTAACATTTTATTGTATGGTTTTTCTATGTTGTGATGGTCTCCTCAGCCCTCTTTTTTTATAACCATCATTTCAGTTGGCTACATATTATTCTATTCAGGTGCCACACTATAATTTACTTAAATAATCCCCTAATGGTGAGCATTTGGAATATATCTGATATTTAAGCCTGATAAACAAGACTTCTAAGAGCATCTTTGTATTTATAGCGTTTAACATATTTTGTTTAACCTAATAGTGGAATTATTTATCTATTATAGAAAATGTATCATTCTGCCCAGATCCATGTCTAATAGACTAAATCTATCCATATCTATTATTACTTTACTGAGATAGCTAAATTTTGAAACCCTAACATCAGGCAAGGGTATGGCCAGTTAGTGTATTGGGAACAGACAATTTTCTACAATGTTAAATATAGTAACGAATTTACTCAAAGTCTCCTTTTAAGCACTATGTCAAGTACTATTCCTGACATACTAAGAAGACAGCAATGACCAAGGGAGCCACCATTCCTGTCTTGATGGAGCTTTCTTTAGTATAGAAGCTATGGATCAGTCTATAGAGTGGCCATACTTTGGATGGGGAAATAGATGTCCTATGGAAATACATAGATAGGGCTCCGCCCCTACTCCCAGAGTCTTGTAGAGCTTCCTAGAAGACATAGCATTTAAATAAGTCCTAAAGAATAAGGAAAGAGAAAAAAAAAAGTGGTGTAGGAAAAGAAGGTAAGTATACTTCAAGCAGAGCTAATGGCACATTGAAAGACCACTAAGCAAGGGAGCTCATGTACATAAAAAATGAAAAGAAAGCAGTGTGCCTGGAGAGAGGATTGTGTGTAGGACTAGTTTAACATTTCTTTTGCCTTTTGCTTAACATTCATCAACAATTGGATTTAATCCTTGATTTATCTACTGAGTTGATAATCCAAACTTTATTTCCCACAAAAGTATTCCTGTCCTAATACAAGGCATTTAATTAGAGGTCAGTTAAACTTCACCCTTGCCAGCATCGGATGGTATCAGTTAGGTTATTGTAACAGCAGAAGAATTAAAAAAGATATTATTTATGTCTGTAATGATCATTTCAAGATCTATGGCGGGGTTTGAGGGAAACCCCCAAGGGAAGTTCTGTTCAAAGAGATCTCCCATAATTATTTTCCTGAGAACTGAAATTCCTATTGTTTCTTTCTCCTTTGGCTTAAAAATATTGAAAGCTCTTATTAATTTGTAAATTTATTAGTGGAAAGGATTACGCATTCTATTCCTTTCAGCTGTAAACACTTTGTAATAAATTATTTTTTCAAAGAGTTTTGTCCTTAAAGAATGGATCACAGTAGAGTTAAATTCTGATTGTGAATTTTGAGACTGTTTCATTCTGATTGTGAATTTTGAGACTGAAACAATCCCTAAAAATTGTTTCTTTTTGGAATGTGAAAACCCAGGTGTGGGTATTAAACTTCTGGAAGCCTTGGGAAATAGGGGTGGAGAGTGGAAAGAAAATATTAGCCCTGGGGTGCCAGGGTGGCTCAGTCGGTTAAGTGCCCGGCTCTTAATCTCAGCTCAGGTCTTGATCTCATGGTCATGAGTTCAAGCCCCAGGCTGGGCTCCACACTGGGTGTGGAGCCTACTTAAAAAAAAAAGAAGAGCAAGAAGATATTAGCCCCAAAAGATGATGAAATAGTTCCAAATCATACTCTCTGCACAAATTTTCCTAATCCCAGCCCTGTGCCTAGTAGCCATTCTAGAGGAAAGTAGAAAATACCTTTGCAATATAAATCCTTTTAAACATAAATGTGAGACTTTTTTTGCTGCATGGCCCATTACTCAATATCACGCAGACCAACAGAATCACGTTTCCCTTTATACTCTTTGGCGACTAGGCTCTGTATTAGGAGGCACACCCTGTGTCTTAAAGAGTCATGAAGAGTTGCACCAGGTGGCGAGAGTAGTGATTAATACATTTGCTGGCACCAAAATTAGGTGGAGCAATTGAGTTTTGATTTGGTTATAGCAATCATCATAGCTAATATTTCCTATCTTATGACATTTTCAGTCTACTATTTAAGTACTGTGGCCGTCATTTGACTGTTTATGAATATTCTGATTCTCCTCTTTCAGGGTATGTTGTAGTGATTTCACTCCTTGCTTCTTTAAGATAATGACTTACTTTGGCCAGTGACATAAGAATGAAAGTGATGTCTGTCTCTTTCAGATGGAAGCCTTAACCAGGGGAAGAGGGGATCAAATGGGCTTGAATCACACAGATTTAGCAGCCATTGGGAAAAGTGGAATTGTGGGGACTACTGAATGAAGAATAAATTCTCATAGCCAAAGCAATGAAAATGGACAGTTACACATCAGGATTTTTTTCTGGCCACGTTCCACTTGTTCTGTGGAAAAGCCAGCATCCGTCAAATTCTTCCAAAGTCGTCCTGAAAGTTCTCAGGAAACTCTTGCCGTGTGTTGCAGCCAAATCTTTTGAGTTCAGTGTGCCATCTGTGATCTTCTCTTTGGCTCCAAATCACTATGGCAATGACAAGGAACAAAGAAGCAGCTCTTTCAACAGTGCACGTTAGAAGCGTTCTTGCCACTGTACTCGATTGCTGAGCCAAATTGCAAAGCCGTATGCTCAGGGCAGTGGCACCTAAACCAAATTTTGACTGTTGCAGTTAATACAAATGCCCCCTCTCATTGTTACGGAAGCTTCTAGCATCATATAGACATGCATTGGACTCCCAGAAATCTCACCTATGTTAGTTTTTATTCATTTTTAAATTCTAGTCCTGTCTCTTAGTACAAATATGAGGTCCTGGTAGCTCGACCAGAGTGACAGACAGAAAGGGGACTATGCTGTGAATCATCCTTACCTCTGTCCTGGCACTGAGTACTCCAAATAAACCAGTGCATCTAAAAGGACAATAATGGGGGCGCCTGGGTGGCTCAGTTGGTTAAGCGACTGCCTTCGGCTCAGGTCATGATCCTGGAGTCCCAGGATCGAGTCCCGCATCAGGCTCCCTGCTCAGCAGGGAGTCTGCTTCTCCCTCTGACCCTCCTCCCTCTCCTGCTCTCTGTCTCTCATTCTCTCTCTCTCAAATAAATAAATAAAATCTTTAAAAAAATAAAAAATAAAACGACAATAATGGGGGCTATTTTTTTTTAATCGCTGTTGTGGAAGGACAGCCACAAACCCTCTAAGCCAGTTGACCAATGCGTGTGGTACAGACTGTGTGTCTCCAAAATGCAGTCTTCACTTCTCTATTTAGTAGCAAAATTTGAGTTTTACCTGGCACACGGACCTTAAAGTCCTACATGGCTTTTAACGGGAGGGAGGGAAGTCTCTTCCATTTCTTCTTTTCCCATCACATCTGGTTGGATTGGAGACGAAATGCTGAGACCTTGAGCAGCCACCTCAGACTACAAGGCAGAGAAGCCCCACATTGATGGAGCAAGAGGCTACAAGAAGCATGAGTCCTTGACACTGTGAAACTGCTCTCTGTCTTGAATTGTTTTCACTCAGACTATTAAATGAGACATACATACATTTCTACCTAAGTGAACCTATTGTTCTTTTCTTTTTTTTATAGCAGATACGTTTGTAGCCTAACTACTACAATAAGAAAATGGAGACAATGAAAAGAAAGATACCGAAGATTTGGGGGAGAACTGGAAAGATTAGAGTTCTTTTGGGGTAAGAGATACTTAAGGTAAAGCAAGAAATTAAAAATGCATTGTTGACAAAGTTACACCACCCTGTGTTTATTCAGTAATGGGAGAAGCAAGTGTGTGGTTTCCCCAAAAGAATACACATTAGTTAACTTACTCTAATTCTGTAACCCCTATCCTCAATATGGAACATCAAAAGATGCTTTTCAATAGCTACCTGATGAATTTCAATAGCTAACTTCACGTTCTGAGCCCAACCGTGGGAAATAACTGATCCTCTCTTTCCTCAGAATTGTTTCATTAGAAGAACAAGACAGTAGAAGAAACACTTCAGCATCTTTTGTATCTCTACATTCCCCTATTGCCCACTTCTGTGCCAGGGGCTAAAAACCAACTTGCTACAGTCTTCAGAGTCCATTTCCTTTCTGCCAGCATATGAGTGAATGCTCTCTACTCCCAGAAGACTTGCAGCCATCGAATTCCCATACCCCAGGCCCAGTGGCTCTCCACAGGCCACGGGCTATAAAAGATGGGATCTGCGCCTGGGCTGACTGATTGAAGCCCGGTCCTGAATGGATCACCTTAGTTCATATAATAAATAAGAACTGCTTGGTTATAGTTCCCAAAAAACTTGACCAACGGTGACTTAAGCCATCATGATATTTATTATCCCAGTAAAATAAGAAGTCTAGAGGTAGGAGGTTCTAAAATTACTGAACTTCATTGGCATTATGACATCATCAAATACGTACGTGCTCTCCACTCTTCTCCTTTGCTCTTCTCAGCATTGGTTTTCATTCCTCTTCAGTACAAGATGGCAGATGCAGCCCCATACTCACATCCCTCTTCAATCCCATTCGAAAGCAGGAAGCTGCAGGAAGTACAGGAAGCAGCTTTCTCTTTGCACCCTTCTGGCCAAATCAAGGAAGAAAATCCTTGCTAACTCATATTGTGCTCCTCAGGTCACAGCGTCATGCCTCACCTGGGAACTAATTAAAATGCAACGTCCCTAGCCCCATCCTGATTACCGATTCAGATTCTGTATATTAACAAGATCCTCAGGTGATTCGTACATACAGTAAAATTTGAGACACACTGCTCTAATGAACTTCTTATGTCTTTTTAGCCAGAGCTTAATGACATGGCTGTCCCCAGGTGGAAAGGAGGAAGGGAAAGTAATTTTCTTCCTTTCTTTCTTTCTTTCTTTCTTTCTTTCTTTCTTAAGAAATAGGAAATAGCAAACGAAGTAGGGAAAGTCTGTTGATGGGACAATTCCCAGGATCTACCATGGTACTTCTCCAGGGTCAGGGTGGTGTGGAATGCCGTGCTCCCTGTAGCTCATTACTACTCACTGTGGCTCTCTACGTCCATGTAGCCTCTGACACCTGCCCACAGAATGAAGGCCTGGCCCATCCGCAGTATTTTTAACAGCAGGTTGAGACTTTACCCATGTGATTTGGGAAAGGTTTCTCATTTTTACGATCTTGAGGTTTAAGAGTGCTGTGTAACCTAGGAGAATTCAAAGGAAAAACATTAAAGCCAGTATAATTGGAGGGAAGGTGAAAATTGTAAAAGAGCAGATTTTTTTTTTCAGTTGGTTTAAAATGTGTTTTCACTAGAGCCGCTAACAAAATCTATTTTCACGTACATCTTTTTCTCGGCTTTGCATTGGTTTTCTGGTCTTACCGAAAATTTACTGAGCAGGGTATTTGTAAACAGGAAGGAATTGGCTCTGAGGATTTTGGTCTAATTTTAAAGACGAAAATTGGGCAGTGGAAGGGTTGAGCCATTAATAAGCTAAGCCTTCTTGGGTGCCTGGGTGGCTCAGTTGGTTAAGCGACTGCCTTCGGCTCAGGTCATGATCCTGGAGTCCCGGGATCAAGTCCTGCATCGGACTCCCTGCTCAGCGGGGAGCCTGCTTCTCCCTCTGACCCTCCCCCCTCTCATGTGCTCTCTGTCTCTCTCATTCTCTCTGTCTCAAATAAATAAATAAAATCTTTAAAAAATAAAAAATAAAAATAAGCTAAGCCTTCTTAAGCATTTCATAAAGTAAAATTCTAAAAAGGTTTTCAATGATACAAAGTAATATGACATAAGGTTAAAATGGAATATAGAAAAAAATCAGAAAATAAAGGAATGATGTCAGAAGACTTCTCAATCTTGGGGCAAGGACCTTGTAAATGCCGATTTAAGCCAATTACGGTTTGACTTCCTGGTGATTATGTGATGATTTACATAGGTAGCATAAAAATAACAGATGTCTTTTTTGGTCTCCACATACCTCTGTACATTTATTTGAAGCCTCCTAAATCACTGCTCTTTCCCAGTGGTGACTTAAAGGGCATTCTGAGAATGGGTTTGGGCGACCTTCCCATCTCTTCCCAACAAAATCTTTACTTGTTTAATTCAACGGAAGAGGTATGCTCCCAATAAACTTATTTTTCTGTTGCCTTACCTTTTTGATATGATAGAAGACACTGAGTATAACTCCAGAGATAAAGAAATCTTTGTAGGGAAAAACCAGAATAAACTTCAATATAGACATAGCTGTTTGATTTCAGAAATGCTGCAGACACACTCAATAGTGTGTCCTTAAAACAAAAGTGCAAGTGAATCAGTGGTTGTATGCAAGCAAGCAAAGAGTTGGAGGACGTGTCACTTCTTACAACATTTGGCATGTTTTAAGTGCACATAGTTCTCATCGAATTGGCTGGGAGGCCCCTACAGAGATCTGCTGGCAGACTGTGGTGCCCACTAAAACAACTGAGACTTTCAATAAAAATTCATGCCATGGGTGCCAAAGCAAACTTGTGAAAATTGTCCACTTTTAGGCAACCCGGACAAAGGAGGGCTGAAGTCACTATTTAAAAGGGTCTCCGTAAGAGCCAAGAGAAATGTATCCCTGATTTATGTGAATACAGATTCTTGTAAATGGTAAAGCCACAGCGAGCCAAATTTGATTTCGTACCTGGAACCTGGATTTGGCTCCGCCTGACCTGGCTAGTGAAAACAGTGGGGCTCCTTGGTCCTCGTTCTCAGAGATGCTAAATGGAGATGTCAAGAAGATGGTGAAACTGGATTTTAAATTTAGCAATTTGGTGATGAATTTGGGGATTTGGGGGAGTCTTGTTTTTATTCTTTCAGATTGACTGTGGTCATTGAACTGAAAGGAAAATAATATTTTCAACAAAGCAAGAAAGCAAGTTCAATTATGAAACTGGAAGCCTTAAGAAAATATTGGTTTTTTTTTTTTTCTTTTTCTGGTATTTGAGTTCCAGATTCTCGTCAAATGGGAGTTGTGTCCAGTCTGCTCTGTGGTAAATCAGAATGTCACCACTTGACCTTGGCAAAGTTACCTGGTAATGAGGATGAAAGGTGTATGGAACAATTTGTGTCTATCTGAGTCACTGAGTTTTCCTTCAACAGCACAAATGTGTCATCTGTTTTGTCGTGGCTCCTCTTGAGCAATAGAAGCTGCAGTGGCCATGAAGAGGAATGGGAAGGGCACCCGCCTGTGGGTCATGAGGCAGGATTCCCACATAGCTATGTGACTGTCAATGCATAGGCTTTCTGGAAGGATGCAAAAGAAACTGGTAACACAGGTTGCTGCTGGAGTAGGACCTGGAGTGGGAACCTGGTGAGTCAGAGGTGGGAAAAGAATTTACTTTTTCATGTGTGCTCTTTTTTCATTTTTTGGTGCTATATATATATATATATATATATGTATATATATATATATCCCATTCAAGAAAGCATATGCATATTGCATATGTATGTGTGTATATGTATACACACATATATGTGTATTGCTCATTGAAAAAAAAATCAATGTAGTATCAAAAGACAGAGTGAGCAAACAAAGGCCATATCCTTCTTGGCTCTCCATTGCACTGGATGGATAATTTTCTCCCTCTGAACCTTAAATGACTCTTCTAAAATGAAGTGGGGTAAATTTAGACTACAGAAAATGCTAATGTTTGTTAAAGCAGGGACTCCCAAACCATAGAAAATAAACATACCCATTTTGAGTCTGATACTGGAGAGATCATGTCTTGTTAACAACATGAACCCCACTAGCCGAAAAGTTCAAAATTCAGTGGTTGTGTTAGAACAGCTGCTCTGAGAAGGAGCATTCGGGAAGAGGGGGAGAAGTTGCTAGGAGCGGAAGCTGGGTGGGGAGGGGCAGGAGAGCAGTGTGGCTAAAGGCTCATGGGGGATAACAGACAACTTGGTCACGACCAAGTTTACCTGACTGGGATCATTACCTCTCAAAAGCCCCTGCCAGTCTGTGCTTTATCTAGGAGTGAATTTCAGTACGGCTGCCCTTGACCAGCCCAGCTGAACTTGTCTTAATATCTTCCTGTAACTGGGCTCTGGCCTCGTTCCTCAGCGTATGCACTTGCCCACACTTTATGGCTCCTAGCTGTATTCCTGCCCACTCTAATTCCATTACAACTTGCATGGGAGAAGACTAATCTCCCTCCTCTGTCCCTGCACTTTCTCTAACTGGCTTTGACATTGCAAAAGTGATTTTACACTTAGTCACATACGACTGAATGTCTGCCGCCTAGCTGCTTGGAGTAGATGATGTGGAAAAGAGTATAGGCTTTGAAGTCAGGCAGGCAGGGCCTGTGTTCACATTTCCAAGGTGTCCTCACTTGTTGGCTGCAGAAATATGACTAAGCTACTTAGGCTTTCTGTACCTGCTGCTTCATTTGTAATGTAATCCCTTAGTTATGCACCATGAGTCTGAAAAGAGCCTGTTGACCCTGCCTGTTCTGGAAAGAAAGCGTTCTCCTTTGAACGCCCAGAGAGTCTAGAGCTGACCCTGCCTGTTCTGGAAAGAAAGCGTTCTCCTTTGAACGCCCAGAGAGTCTAGAGCTGACCCTGCCTGTTCTGGAAAGAAAGCGTTCTCCTTTGAACGCCCAGAGAGTCTAGAGCACGAGGCTTAACCTTGGCACTACTGACATTTTGAACCAGGTAATTCCTTGCTATTGAGGGCATATTATGTTGTGCATTGTATAATGTTTAGCTGCATCCCTGACCTCTACCCACAGATGCTGGTGGCACTCCCGCCAACCCCATATGTGACCACCCAGAATAACTCTAGACATTGCCAAACGTCCCTGAGGTGGAGGGAGGGATCATTACCAGTTCAGAAGTAATGATTCAAGCGCCTGGGTGACTCAGTCATTAAGCGTCTGCCTTCGGCTCAGGTCATGGTCCCAGGGTCCTGGGATCGAGCCCCGCGTCGGGCTCCCTACTCGGCGGGAGGCTTCTTCTCCCTCTCCCACTCCCCCTGCTTGTGTTCCCTCTCTCGCTATGTCTCTGTCAAATAAATAAATAAAATCTTTTTTTTTTTTTTAAAGATTTTATTTATTTGACAGAGAGAGACACAGTGAGAGAGAGAACACAAGCAGGGGGAGTGGGAGAGGGAGAAGCAGGCTTCCCGCCGAGCAGGGAGCCCGATGCGGGGCTCGATCCCAGGACCCTGAGATCATGACCTGAGCAGAGGGCAGACGCTTAACAACTGAGCCACCCAGGCGCCCCAATAAATAAAATCTTAAAAAAAAAAAAAGAAGTAATGATTCAGAGGATGATTTTCCTATCAACTTTTATTTTGATTCATATAGTCAGACTAGGATTGGTATCTGGACCAACCCGAGTTGTCATTTCCTGGTGTCCCTTACCATGTACCCTCAATCTAGCTTCATTAAGTACCTTGCGAGGGCAATGGGGACGTGGTCTGCTATACTCTGAGAGCTAACAGCTTCATCGTAAGGCACGGTCTGCCTCTACCATGAGCCTCTACAAGGCAAACAAACTTGGTCTTGCTGATACGGGTCTATTCTTTGGTAAAGCTTTCATGAGTTAGCACTCTAACCAAGTTTCTGTCTTAACAAAGATCTGTGGTTAATCAGGGAGTGAAGACAGACAGAAAACTCCAACCTACCATAGCAGCGGGACAACCCAGTAGCCTATTGCCTGGCATAAGATGTGGTGCACAAAAGAGTGACCTCTCTTCTTTCTTTCTAGGTCTCAGAATACAGCATTCCTTACTGACATCTGACCAGCTGCCATGTCTCTCCTAACTCATCCAGGAACTGTGGGACATGACTTAGGCTTTGCACTCTTCACTCCTTGACTGGATCGTATTTATATTCATCAAGACTTAAAGTTAGCCTGAGGAATGTGTATTTTTTGTTTAATCAATGGGGTGGTTAAGAGGAGAGAATTTCTAATGGGTTGGAGGGTGACCGTGTTAAATACATCAAAGTCGCCGAAGGTGATGGAGAGTGGAAAGACTCTTAGGTGAGTTGATTGGGATGCCACTGTTTAAATTCTAAGAAGATGCTTTAGGGAAAAAGGGGATAGAAACCAGATGATAGGCCAAGACAGGGTAAAAACTGAAGGAAGTCATGAGAAGAGAGGCAGTGACTTAGACCACTCTTATCAGGAAGAGGGTAAGTGCACAGATTCTTGTCTCTTAAAATAGAGGACACCTGAGACTGTGTGAAGTCTGAGGGGAAGAAGCCGGTAGAATAGAAGAAATGAAAGGTGCTAGAGAGAAGGGACTAATCAGGGAAGCCCACTACCGGAGGAGAAATGCCCCTCCCTCTGAGACCTATGGAGAGAATGAGAATAAGAGGGCTCCTGGGTGGCTCAGTCAGTTAAGCGTCTGCCTTTGGCCCAGGTCGTGATCCCAGGGTCCTGGGATCAAGTCCCACATCGGGCTCCCTGCTCAGCGGGGAGCCTGCTTCTCCCTCTCCCTCTGCTGTTCCCCCTGCCTGAGCTCTCTCTCTCTGTGTCAAATAAATAAAAATTTTTAAAAAGAATGAAAATAAGAGGGAATCCTCTTATAACTTACGGTTTTCAATTTAGAGTTTGAAATGCCCTTCATAAAATGCACATGGAAAGGTAAAATATGAGACTGTTATCAGCCATGAACACTCTAATTTAAACCAGCTTTGAAAATCTGTGGGCAATAAACTGGTGATTAAGTATTTATTAAATATTTATTGTTCACATGCCATAAAGCATTGGACTTCTGCCAGTTCTCTGAAAAGAGAAGCAAAATTATTTCAAAATGTTTATATTACATTAAGTAGAAAACTTTAAGGATTAATCGGGGCTTAACATCTTGTAACTTTTAATTACCTTCAACCAAGCTAGTCACATCATCCTTTTTAACAAAGAAAGGTGTGTGCCCAGCTTGGTGGGTAAATATTTGTGGGCACCTAGTATGTACAAGTTCTGTGTTTGGCTTGGTGTGGTGGGTATTGAAAAAGAGGAAGAGAAGCAAGATGGAGGGGTGTGTCAGGACGTTCTGGAGAGAGCCAGAACTTGTGAAGGGTTGTCCAGATTCACAGCAGATATTTAAAACCGAGAATCGAAGGCCTTCGAGAGAGGAGGATTTCCAACACAGTGTACTACAAAATATTTTATAATCACTGGAACGCCTAGATATAATACTAAAAAAGCATCCCCCATCCATAGGAAGGGAGATCAAAAGAAAGAAATCTTTCTCTCTGCCCTGGCAATGTTTTTCATTATGCCAAGGATAAAGCAAGAGAGTCCTTTGACAATTTTTTTTTTCCATTGGAGTCTGAGTTTGAAATCTGTGGCACATAAACAAATAATTTAATGTCCTCTGCCTCATCAATTTAAAAAAGTCAGGCCAATTATGTACTTCTGCCTGAAGACAGTTGGCTGGGCTAGAGGCTATTCTAAAGCCCACTTCAGCTCCAAAAGTTCTGGTTCTATGGTAAACCACTCAAGTGCATAGAAAATATCATACCCTTATTGGCCTCTGCAAACAAATCCATTTTTCTCTTGCACACAGTTGAAGGGCAATTTGCTCCGCTTTTTGTTTTGGCAATTTAGGAAGGTTTCCATGGTTTCTATGTCCTCTTGGTCGCTTTTTCTGTGTATCAGCTTAACTATAGATTATCAGAGGCCAGCCTTGTCAGCTCTTTGGATGTATGTCCCTCAGGCATGCATTCCATGGAGGCAGTATAAATGGGCTTTGGGGGTGACATAACTTTAGATAATACATTGGTTTATGGCCCACCATGGGGCCATAATGCATAAACAGATATCAAGTTTATCTGTGGTATTAAAATCTCCTGGTTGGAGGTGATATGAAAATATATATATATATAAAATGATTTGGAGAGAGAGCAATAATGAAAAAAGAAAGGTTGAGGAACACTGTCCTGGGGCAAGGAGTCCTCGGGTGTTTAAGACGTGTTGCGCAAGACTCTGGTGCATCAAATATACTTTATTTTTTAAGTTTAAAAAGTCTGTATTTAACGCATTTCCTGTGCCCTTTCTAATCTACCACAGGACACTTTCTGCAAATGTTTAAATTTAGACCTCTTCAAATTCGATGCAGCGTATAAAACCCTTTCCTTGTGACAAAAGTTGTAGCTTGGAAAACAACTCTCTTGAGATCAGACTGTCCTGTGTGGCAATCTGACAGTGAGGTCTTGCAGTAGGCCATGAAAGGGGAGTCCTCAGGTATCAGCAAGACACACATTTCAGTCCCAGCCTTGCTTTGGGGTTAGCCTTGCAACTAGGGGCAAGTTGCTTAAAGCCGGTTCCTCATCTGTAGAACAAGGATACTCATGCTTCACCTGGTAGGGTTGTGAAAGGGTTTGAGCTAATGGACTCTTGCTGTTTCTGAGTCAGGCAGAAAGGCAAAGTAAACCATAACTGGGTAGAAGAGAACAGGACACCCAGGGGACCTATTTTGCCAAACTTCACAAACATCCTGTTTGAGTTCCTGCTGCTACCATTAAAAAAAAAAAAATCTTGCACGCAGAATGTAGCCCCTGTCCAGTATAAAGAATGAAGTATACAAAAGTATTATAAGTCGCTTTCAGAGGGGGACTTGGATTTTGCATCATTGAAGGGACGTCAGGACCTTCGGAGAAACCAGCAAGGAGCCGTATTTCTCCTGCTCCATAAAAATCACTGTGATTTATTCCTTTAATGAAAAAGTCAGGGGCTTGTGCGGGCACAACAGCTGTGATTTTATGAAGGGAACAGAAACCAGATTCCTTGTGGTGGGGCTGTTGCCACAAGGGGTCAGATCTCGATTATTGGTGGAGCCTGGCATCACCCCACAGGGACACAAACATGAATGGACAGCCAAGAGCTTGAAATTACTCGCAATTTTTGTAGGTGAAAAAAGCTCATGCAAACCCAAACCGGACTAAGTCTGTTGAAGGAAGTGCTGTCTTTGATCTGAGGTTGAGCTGAGTACCCGGCGAGGGAAAAGAAAATGGACCACAGTTCCCTCGCATCTTTTTTTTTTTTTAATTTTTTAATTGTTATGTTAATCACCATACATTACATCATCAGTTTTTGATGCAGTGTTCCATGATTCATTGTTTGCGCATAACACTCAGTGCTCCATGCAGAACGTTCCCTCTTTAATACCCATCACCAGGCTAACCCATCCTCCCACCCCCCTGCCCTCTAGAACCCTCAGTTTGTTTTTCAGAGTCCATCGTCTCTCATGAGGTCCCTTGCATCTTAAACGGGTTGCTGGTTGTCCACTCAGCACGTGTGAGCACTTTCCCTGTTGCTGTGAATCAAGGGCTTTGCTCCTCGATGTTAAATATAGGGATGGGTAAATATTTTGGATTCATCAGCCTTCAAGTATTCTTCAACTATTTTAGTTTCGAGCAAACAGAATACATCGTGCTGAGCACATTCTCCCTCGATTTTTTTTTTAAGGACCGTGTGTGCCTAATGGGAAATGGAATCCATATGTTCCTGCTTCGTTTACACTTAAGTCATCAAAAGGTTGTGTTGTAAGAGCTATTTGATGTCCGAGATGCCTTTTGAGCTTGATCTTTCTGTCGTTTAAATATAAGCGGCTCAAAAGCGTTGGTCCCTTTAAAAGGCTGAGAAAGAGAGAGACCGAGAGAGACAGAGAGACCTAGGAAGGCCTGTTGGGCCAAGATGAAATAGATCTGAACACCCGGAAGCTCACTTTAAGCTGAAACTACAACCCCATGAATTTCACATGGGTCCCGAATTTGCAAGAAAACAAAGGCTCCTCAGCAGCCAGTTTCAGAAGCCGCTCTGATAAATGCAGAAAAGCTGCTGGTAAGTCAGCAACCCCACCAGAGAGGAGAGGGCTCTGAATGCGCTCTTAGCTGCCCAGCAGATGCATATGCCCGCTCCTGGAGGACCTGTTGTTTTCAGGCTTCCCCAGAGCAGTCTCTCCAGCCCGGATAAAGAGCCCTTTGCCCTATTTAAGCACGGCGGTATCTGCTGTCCGTGTTTTCCCGGGCTGTCCTGCCCTAGGCCAGGGTTTCCTATCTGTTCTTCTGCCATCTGGCCCAAGTGGCTGGCCACTGAACGGAATACTGTGGGTGCATGTGCGATGGTGTTTATTTACTGGGCAATGTCTTTAGAGAAATATCTCACTGAGCTCACAGTAGGGCCGAGAAAACATGGAGTTTGGGTCAAGTACAAAATAGGTTAACTAGGGACCCACAAATTAGGAAACAGCCCGCTGTAAAACGAAGTTTTCTCACTCCCACGCTTAGTCACTTAAGGCACGCTCTTTCGTTTATCTGTGACATTTTAGGAAAGGTTTCAGGAGAACAACATCCAAACTGGAACTACTTTAGGTGATAGTATAATTGAAACATCATTAAATCTCTCTATATAAATAGTCATCGTTGGAGCATCGCAGAATGTGAGGATGCGGAGCTTCATCGTGCAGCAGGCTCTTTAGACATGAATTCAATAGAATTCACAGTCCTGTGAATCACCTGTATTTCCCAAATCAGTTATCTGGGGGCAAGAAACAGGGTTGTAGAATCTTAGAGGTCAGGGCGTATTTTTTCCCCCAACTCCTCATCTTAAGGAACATTTAGTAGGATCTTTTCAACATTATCCAGCAACTACTACTATAAACATCTCAGTGTGCATTCTCTGAGTTAAGCACATGCACTCTCACACACGCACGTGCGAGCACACATGCAGAGGTTGATGAGATCGGAGCATTTATTCTGTTTCGGAGCTTCTCTTCCCACAAATAGACTATGTACTTTCCCCACGTTTGTAAACTCTTTTACCTCAGGAGCTTTAGTGTGTGCAGAGTATTTCATCACAAGAATGTACCACAATTAGCTTAATCTCTCAGTATTTTTAAATATGGGCCTTAGAAAAATCATTCTTTCAGATACATTTTAAAATGTTGACCTGAGTTCTTAAAGTTGTTTGCTGTAACTTGGGACACATTAGAAAATAAACTCCCCATAATGTCCACATCTTCATGGAGAACCTCCATCTGTCTCCCTAAGAGGCCAAGCTTCCTCACTATAGATGATGCTTTCTAAAGACCTTAGACAAGATCAGTAAGACAGTCAGTAAATTGTTTCTTTTTCTTCCTTAGAAAAAGAAAAAGTCGGTTCTACTCCGTTTCCTCCCTGAGAAGAGCCTTGTGACTTAAATTCATGCACCTCTCCTCCCTTGGAGCTCAGTCCGTTGGAGTCAACTTCCAAGAAATCTGAGATCCATACCTGTTGTACTGCTGGTTTCAGAGTCCCTCCACCCCTTGTTTTGGATTTTTCCAATCCGTTACCAGAGAGCTCAGTCCTGTCCCTTTTGTTGACAGGTTGCCAGGATACCTCCAGGCTTCAAAGGCTGGGGTTCCTCTTCCCGGCAGCCCACCCCGCAAACTCTAAGAACTCCTGCGGGAGGGCATGTGAATCGTGGAGCTCCCAGCTCTTCTGCTCCTGTTTCCACCAGCCCCCTCCCTGAGGGGCTCAGCAGGCCATGGTACAAGCTGAAGCAGAAGGGTGACAACAAATATTACCAGGTGAGGCTCTCTCAGAAGGCGTGCTTTTCCTCTGTTATCTAACTAATCAGTCAGTCTCCAACCTTACCTTTCCACTAATAATAGACTCTTATGTTAGGTCATCCTGATCTCCTCCACTTCTGTCTCACTAGTATGTCGTAAATACTTTCTCACTATAGAAAAGGAACCCCAAATAAAAATAATGAATCATGAAGTAAAAACCCTCAAGTACTGCTAAAACAAAGTAACAGGTATCATTTTACTTCATTGGATGATGCTGGAGGTAATGTGAATTATGGAGTCAATGTTTTAGGGGCTGAAAGAGAACTAAAACCAAATTCCATTTGAAAGGATAATATTATGTAAAGATTTTATTTATTTCTTTTTATTTGAGAGACAGAGAGAGAGAGAAAGAGTGGGGGGAGGCGAGGGGCAGAGGGAGAGGGGGAGAATCTCAAGCAGACTCTGCGTTGAGCACAGAGCCCGATGCAGGGCTCCATCTCACGACCCTGAGATCATGACCTGAGCCAAAACCATGAGTCAGATGCGCAACTGGGCTGAGTCACCCAGGTGCCCCAGGAATAATATTATTTAAATGTATAATTATCTAAAAATAATTATCTTGAAAGAAAGGCAGATAAAATGTTTTTACATTAATCCAGGATTATATGTTTATTAACCAAATTATCCTTGAAAGAAAAAGGGTGAGAAAGGCTATAGTTACTCAGTTGAGTTGGTGGATTTTTTTATTAATTGAGATAAAATGTACGTGGCAAAATGTAACTGATCTTAAGTTCTTAAATTCAAGTGCTTAAAATCAGTGAGTTTGACAAATATATATAACCATGTAAACTATCACCTTCAGCAAGACACAGGACATTTCTATCATCCAGAAAGCATTCTCATATCCTTTCCAGTCCTTTGTCTATGAGCAATGAGTGTTCTGATTTCTATCACTAGAGAATAATTTGGCTGTCTGTGAACTTCATAGGAATAGACTCACACGGTATATATTCTTGGATCTGGCTTCTTTGGCTCAACAATGTTTTTGAGATTATTACATGTTACTGTGTATGTTACCAGTTCAATTCTTTTTATAGGTGCGTATTATTGCATTATAGGATTATTCCACATTTGTTTATCTCTTCTTCTATTCATTGGTATTTGGCTTGTTTCCACTTTGAGGGTCATATAACTAAAGCTGCTGTAACCACTCTTGTACAAGTTTCTTGGTAAACATATGGTTTCATGTATCTTAGATTCAGACCTAGCATTGAAATTGATGGTAGACATATGCTTAACTTTATAATGGGTATGAAATGATATGGCACTGTGGTTATAATTTGCATTTCCCTGAATAATGAAGTTGAGCATTTTTACATGAGCTTGTTGGAGATTGCTAGCTCACTTTTATTAACTATCTGGTTAACATTTCTTGTTCATTTTAGATGTTTCTTTTCTTGTTTATATTATCTTCACTGATTCGCATCCAGTAAAAGGCACACATTTTAAGTACACAGTTTGATGAGTTTTGACAAATGATTACATCCATCTACCCACCAATGTTATCAATATAAGAACATGCCAATTAGCCTTTACAGTACATTCTCCTCCCACCCACCCACCCACAAGCAATCACCGATCTACTTTCTGTCCCTTAAAGATTAGCTTTGCCTGTTCATAGGTGGAATAATTCAGCATCCTTTTTGTTTATTCAACAAAATATTTTTGAGTGAGATCTATATCACTGTATCAGAAGTTTGTTCATTTTTATTGTGGGGTAATATTCTATTCCATGAATGTGCCATAATTTGCTTGCTCATTTACCTGTTGTTGTACACTTGTGTTGTTTCTTAAATTTTTCACTATTAAGCCTAAAAGCTGCTGTAAACATTTGTATATGTCTTTTGTGAGACATATGTTCTCACTTCTCTTGGGTGATTTTTTTAAAGATTTTATTTATTTAAGAGAGAGAGAGAGCAAGAGAGAGTGTGAGTGGAGGGGAGGGGCAGAGGCAGAGGGAGAAGCAGGCTCCCCGCTCAGCGGGGAGCCTGACATGGGGCTCAATCCCAGGACCCTGGGATCATGACCCAAGACGAAGGCAGTCGCTTAACCAACTGAATCACCCAGGTGCCCCTTGATGGTGGTTTTTAAAGAACAGGAGTTTCTAATTTATATGAAGGAAAAATTTTAAATTCTTTTCTTTTAAGTTTAGTGCTTTTTGCGTTTTGTCTGAGACGTCTTTGTGCCTCCTGAAGTCATAAAGACATTATCCTTTGGTTTCTTCCTGAAGCTTTATAGTTTTTATACTTGTACATTTTATATATTAAAGTTTTTAAATTTAGTTCTATGACCCGCTTTGAACTAAGTTTCATGTGTGGTGAAAGAAGAGAGTTGGTATTAACTTTTTCCCTACATGTATCCAGTTGTTCTACCATCATTTGTTTAACAGATTTTCTTCCTTCCATTGAATTGTCTCAGCGTCTTGGTCAAAACGAATTGACTGCATATGTGAATGAGCCATATATTTCTGGACACTTTTCTGTTACATAAACCTATTTTTCTATCTTTACAGGCATTGTTAATTTTTAATAAAGTGGCTCATCTTGGCTTATAAGTAGTGCAGCAAATATTAAAAACAAATATACAATGGAGCCCTTCCCTGACTTCTTGCCAGTGGAACTATGCACAAGAGTTTGAATTAGGTTGAGCATTTTTCCTTGCATGTTGTCCAGTTTTTTCCCTAGGCAATAATCTGATTTTAAGTGATTCTATAACAAGCAAAGCTCAAAAATATACAGTCAGAAATGTATTCAGGAATGATAATCGCAGCAAAAGAGATGTATTTTTCAAATGTATTTGTACAGAATGATACATGAACTTAATTTCCATTCATTCATTCAGTAATTTATTGAGTGTCTACTGTATTCCAGGCACGATTTTGGACAAAGAAAGAGGGGAGATTATTTCTTGGTTCAAATTTTTGCAAGGAAACGTTATTTAAAATCTCTATTGCCTATTTAACAATGTATTCCTCACAATTGTAGAGAAAAAAAAATCTGTATCTGGTAAAGTAAACATCAGATTGAATGTCTTCATACATTCCTGTGAATTGACAGAAAATTATCAACACTCAAGTGTTTACTAAGGAACATTTCCTCAGGCTTCCCAAGTTTGCTATAGCTGTCGAAAGATACCCATTCCTTCTGAGCCTCAGAATGTAAACTATTATTTCTTCCGGTTGCATTTTTCAGCTTAGAATTTAAATTTAGAATTTAAATTTCATGTGTTATTTCTAAGAGAAATTTCTTCGCAAACTTGGACCTTAATACGGCTCTTTCTTCTCCGTGTCTAAATAATTTAAATGAATAGGCAATATCATCTTAAATAATTTTCCCAACCTCTGTGGTGAATGAAACATTTTCAAGTATACATGCAATTCTAAAAAAAAAAAAAAAAGACCAACAACAACAAAAACAAAAAACCCGTAAGTGATGATGAGGAATGTGAACTGTTGCAGAACACCCTTCCTGAGGAAGAAGGTGGTGATTCCTGTGAAGTCTTAACAGCATTTTCTGAATATCACAGCACACAAGTATGGTACTAGGCATAGTGTACCCCATGTTGGGGCCGCAGAGAGGGAGAATGTATGGGAGGCAAGCTGTTGAGAGCCTCAACGCTGCAAATAGAATGTCCAGAGTGTAATGCAGCAAGAGTATTTTGTTGCTGTGTTGTTGTTTTGAGAGAAAATTCTATGAGGAGCCTGACGGAGTCCTATGCAAACAAAATTTGGTAGAATTCTGGTTGCATTGAGTGCTACTTTGTAAATTCACGTTGATTCCTAATTGGATGTTTCACTGTTAAAATAAAATGGGGTCTCGTCTGTAGGCTCTAATTCAGGAGTCATCAAACAGTAAATAATTTAGGCCTTGTAGGCCATATGCTCTGCAGTTGTGGGGCAAAGGCAGCCAAAACTAAACACAGAAATGAATAAGCGTGACTTGGTCCAGCAAACCCTTATTTACAGAAAGAAGCAGACAGCTGGCCAGATTTGGCTAGTGAGCCATAATTGGCTGACACTTGTCTAATCTTCAGTTCTGATGAAGTACCTTCCCATCTCATACATTGACATTTAAAGGCCTGTGGCTCTGGAACTCTTCTTCCTTTGAGCACCCAGTCCTTTGGGGTCCTCTTCAAAAGAGATATGACTTCCAAAGAGAATTAAACTTTGAAAACCATCTGCGTTCAGAATGCATGTGACCAAGAGAGACAAGGCATGAATAAGTTCAGCTCAGGAAAGCCAACTTCTCGGATCCTTCTTCATCTTTCTGCCTAGTCACACAGCTAGTCCTGATCTAGCTAGTCCTACGATCTAGCTAGTCCCTGTCGATTATCCCCATTCTTGGGGGAAGCTCCAGGCCATCGATGCTTGTTGCTCATGACCTGATAAACTATCTTGCCGTGAGGGCTTGGTCCAGTACTCAGTCCGTGGCTGCATTCTCATTTCTCTGGGATTTGGTAGAGTTACACTTCTAAAGCTAGAATACTAATTCCTAATTTCCTGAGGATTACAAGGGACAAGAGTTAGATGCTCAGGGATCCCCAAGACTTGAGAAAATACTACAAAGCTGGCTGTTAACCCTTCCTTTCCAAATTCCTGTTGTGTTTTCATTCCTCCATTTTAAGAAAAGGTTTGATTTCTGTTTAAAATTTTAATTCAGTTTATTTTGTTGGCACCTACTACGTGCCCAGCACGAGGGATATAGCTATGTGGAGAGAAAATAAGTCCCTAATGTCTTGGAGTTTATGTCCAAGTGGAGGAGACAAATACTATACATAAAATAAATAAACGAGACAAAAATATAGTCAGTGCTGTGAAGAAAATAAAAAGCAGTGTCACTGTGGTGGTGACCGTGTCGATGGTGGTGGCATTGGTCACGTGTGCACGCGTGTGTGTGTGTGCATGTTGTCTGCGTGTGCACGTGCATTTCTGTGTGCATGTATATGCATGTGTCTGCACATGTGTATCTCTGCACGTAGGTGTGTGTGTGCATATGTGTGTCAGTATGTGTGTTTGAGAGAGAAAGTACTGGAAGAAGCATAGTCAGGACGGCTCTCTTTGAGTAGATGATATTTAAATAGAGGAAATAGGAGAAAGCTTGGCAAAGACCTGGGGGAAGATTCTAGGCAATGGCAAGAGCCTGTGCAAAGCCCCTTTCCAGTCCCTCCCCTCACCTACCCTGGAGTGAGAAGGACTTTGTGTTCTTTGAGGACCTGAAAAGTGAGCATGGATAAAGCTCAGTGCTGGCAGGGGAAAGTAAAGAGGGCCCAAGGCAGAGACTTAGAAAAGAACCAGGTTACAGAGGACCGTTGTGGCGAAGAGTTAGGATTTTATTTGAGAGTGGGAGGACAACCATGGAACATTTAATCCAGGGAGGTGTAGGACCTGTTTCGTGATTTAAGGAGTTGAATGCGACTGCTCTGAAAAAGATGGGCGCGCGGGAGGGGTTATTCACCTGCTACCATTGAGGCAGCCCGGGGCTGGCAAGGAGCGTCCATTCACCTGCCTGGCAGCAAACTTAGGAGAACAGGCCAAACATCCAAGAGGAATAACTGGCCACATCAACGATAGATGTGGAGATGTTTCTATGCGAATTAATGTAATATCACAGGGTTACCCAGTATCAAAGGGATAGAACTGAGACAGGCATGAAAGAACATAGGAAAGAAGATGCATGAAGATGCAAAAAGCAGAGACAACAGAAGATGAGAAGGTGAGCAGAAAGAAGGGAGAAGATGAGCAGAGTGGTATATGATGTTTACTTCTCTGTCAGATCATTAACAGGCGATCATACAAAGAATGAAGAGATGCTAAATGTTCTAGTGTCTACTAAAGTAGTGCCTTTTACCTTTCCTCTTGCTCTCTTCTCCCCGACCCCTCATCTCCCATGCAAGCCCACGCTAAGATTAAGAACCTCGTTGCAAAGCTGGGGCAAAGGAAAACACCCTCATGATCATTTCAGCCTGAACTCACCACCGCTGTGACTTCTCAGTCCAGAGATATGGTCAAGGGTTATTTTAGTAAAATTACTGTGAAATGAACGAAGAGCAAAATGAGAAGTAATGAGGATGGGAGAAGAAATAAACCATTGCAGATAGAGTCAGAATTCAATTTTCAGCCAATAATTGTCCTTATTAGTACCATCTGACCTGATTACAATCCAGCATATTGTTACCAAATAAGTGTTAGATAGATCCTGGCATCAATTCATTGCTGAGTGATGATTATGACAATGATTATCAATGTGTAGAGATGTGTGTGTGTCTGTGTGTGGGTCTGGGTGTGTGTGTCTGTGTGTTCTTGTGTGTGAGCATTTGGAAGCAGAGTGCCCAGTGACGTGATAATAAATATAGCTAATAAAATTCCAGTCTCTTGCTAAGAAACTATATATATATATATATATACATACACATATATATATTCATTGGAAGGATAGAAATACATATATTTAATTTGTGAAAAACTATTTATATTATGGATCATTTTAAAGTCATAAATGTGTAAAAAGAAATTAGGATTCATATTATTTGAATCAGTTCATGGCATTTCACCTCAAAAATACCAAATGATTTTGCAACATAAGAATAAGATAAATCTTGGATTACTCTATTTAGTTCCAAGTGAACCATCTTATATATGAAACACATGACATTTTGATCAACAAAAATTAAAACCACATTTTCCTCTTCAGTTAGCCTATTTCCTATGTCAAATACTATGTCAAGTGGAGTTTAATTACTTTAGCTATTAACATATTTATGGGTGATAAGAAACTTGTAAATAAATTTTCAACAGAGACTCCCAGGACAAGCTTATAGATAAGCAGCACTGGAATACTGTTGTAGCTAAAATTACTTAATTGGACACTATCCATTGGTTTCCTAAATATAATAGGTTCTGAGTGCTTCACCAATAATTTAATTATCTTTAATGTGACAGCATCTCTTTCAATGTTAATTTTGTAGCTGGAATTTTACCATTAACCAAAAAGGACTGATTCCTAAAATCGTCATTTCTCCACACAATATTTGCAGGATAGATTCTAAATCTGTTCATCTTCAAATATTGATTCCATAGCATCTTGAGATATGCCAGCCTGTTCTATATGTATATTTTTTAGATATAAACATGGTATATAAGATCTTGGTGTTTGAAAGCCAGGAACATGACGGTATGAACAAATAAGTGACAACCAGCTTAAAAACATTTAAATGAAGCTTCTGGGAGGAAAGAACAGTGTGTGTGTGGGTGGGTGGAGGGGTGGAATAAAACACTGAGAAATTGCCAAAGCTCACTGAAAGCAAATGGGGATTTTACTAAAAGCATCTCAGCTGTAGTTGCCCACCTTGGGATTCAGGGTAACAAAATGGTTCTCAAGACAGTGAAGAAGGGAAAATCTATTTAGGCAGCTTAAGGGGCACATGAGAAACGTGATATATTTGTCTTTCAGTGGAATAGCCTTTTGTAGATATGACTTCTGGGCATGAAAACTCAGGAAAGGGAAAGGAGGAGAGAGGAAGTAAGAGGATGTTTGTGATGCCTAGTGTTGGTGTCCCATGGATGTAGGCTGATGGAATTCTCCGAAATGTTTACCTGGGAGCTGGGCCAACTACAAACTGTCGCAGAAAACCCATACAGGAGAAGAGCTCAACTAGACCCTAGGACTGGGGACCCTAGGATTTGCCTGTCTGTTCTGGAGGAAGACAAGAAAATGACATGACTTAAATAATACTGTAGTACAAGGGCAGTCATTACATCCATGAGGAAAAAGCCAAGATCTTCACTGAAGCACTGGGATTGTTGAGCCTCTGATGACCTCCAGACTTCTTACTTTGATAGAAAGATATGCCTCTATTTCGTGAAGTGACTGGAGTAGGATTTTCTTTATTTGTAGTGACGCAAAATCTTAACAATACATAATCGAAGTAACCATGTTGTAAAAATGGGCCTGTTAACTCATGATTGGAAGGGCTGGACTCTTTGGAAATAATTCTAATGAATAATGTGTTGGTGGTGGTGGTGGTGATGGGAACCCGAAAATTATGTCACAAAATATCTGTTCTGAACTCTACTGCCAGAGGGAGCATTCTGGGCTGAATGAATTATTAAATTAATCCAGGGAGGCCTTCTTACCAGATTCAAGTACCTCAGACAGTGGGGCATTTATTAGAAAGATACATGCGCATGGAAATACAGGCTTCCAGAAACACAAGACCTACCTGTTCCAGGGGACTTCTGAGCCAGAGGGTTGAGTAGATTCTGTTCTCTTGCCCAGACACCAAAATAATTAGTAGGCAATTTTTCATAAAGTTTCAGAATTCTAGAGGAAAATCAAAGGAACTCCTCAACCAGGTTCTATTTCTGCCAAGTAGAGCATTAATAACTGGATATTACCCCATTGATTTTCAGACCTATGTTCATCTGGTCTCTTTCTTGAATTGTTGAAAAAATCTCAGGAGAACTAGAGACCACAGCCTGCTTCCCTTTTGAAGAGAGGTGGAGAAGGAGGCCTGTCCACAGTCATGTTCCACAAACCCAATGTGGTCACCACTTTTCCATCTGAGGTGACTGCTTCCTCTTTCACACCTGACATGATTGACGGTGATAACATCCAAATCTAGTTTTCATTTGGGACATGGTGACAAAAGCTTCTTCTCATATCTGGTAGCAGTATCATGACGTTCCAGGAGCACAGATATTCTCTACACTCAGAGTAAGATGTAGAGACGGAAGAACATCACGTGTCTTCTGTCCCCAAGTAACAAGGGCAGCTCCAGATGTCCTGTCATCAGCCTGGCCCATCAGCTCTACTCTGTCTCACCCACAGCCACTCCCGTTCCCTCTGTTCGGTCTTCCTCCAGCGCATCACTTATTTGCTGGGATGTGGCAGCTCTCTCTGTCTTCTCGGCTTGAGCGACCATTACTATTCTTTTCCCCAAGACAGGAACGTGATTGGACCAGTTCTTTTCATGTCAGGCCACGGATTGACAGCATTTTGTCTAGCACCCAGTTCTGTTCCAATCTGCCCAGACTGGGAAGGGGGAGTTGAGTGATACACTTCAAACTGATTAGATTTGATAATGTTAAAAAACGTACTTCTTTATCTCCTAACTTTTCAGTATTTCTTTCCTTTTTGGGACTGCAGGTTGGAATGTCTTTTTTTGAAGATTTTATTTATTCATTTATTTGAGAGAGAGAGAGAGAGCATGAGCAAGGGGGAGGGGCAGGCAGACAAGCAGACTCCCTGCTGAGCATGGAGCCTGAGTGGGACTCAATCTGAGAACCCTGAGATCATGACCTGAGCCGAAGGCAGATGCCTAATGGACTGAACCACCCAGGCACCCTGTAATGTCTTTTAATAAAATATGATTTGGGGCACCTGGGTGGCTCAGTAAGTTAAGTGTCTGACTCTGAATTTTGGCTCAGGCCATGATCTCAGGGTCGTGAGATTGAGCCCCACATCAGGCTCTCCCAATCTCTCTCTCTCTCTCAAATAAATAAATAAATAAATAAATAAAATCTTTAAAATAAAGTGTGGGTATTAAGGAGGGCACATACTGCATGGAGCACTGGGTGTTCTATGAAAACAATGAATCATGGATCACTACATCAAGAACTAATGATGTACTGTATGGTGACTAACATAACATGATAAAATTAAATTAAATTTAAAAAAATAATAATAAAATAAAATATGATTTGAGTTAGCTAACTCAACTTTGGAATTCCTCATAATATTTTAGGAAAAGGAGAATAATTTCATAAATCTATAGCTAGTCTCCTAATTACATTTTCCCACCTGCTGGGTTTATGAAAATATGGAGAAGACAGACATTAAAGCCATATAGTGACAATGCTGATAACATACTTACCACCTACCACACAGCGTGCTAAGCATTTTGTCTTACTTTTAAGCCTCACAATAACTATGTAAGCTATTATTATCCCACTAAACCTAAGATGAAACTGAGACACCCAGAAGTTACATATCCCAAGATTCCACAATTGATAAGTATTTTGGAGCTAGCATTTCAGGTAGGTCTGAATTTATAGAAGGCGTATGCAAAAAGTACTTTGGAGTGGAGACTAACAAGAGTATTACTTGAGTCTTTGCTATAAGCTACTTTCTCTGCTTTTACTTAGCAAATTAAACCTTACCAGGGGA
This sequence comes from Leptonychotes weddellii, assembly GCF_054177405.1. Taxonomy (NCBI): domain Eukaryota; kingdom Metazoa; phylum Chordata; class Mammalia; order Carnivora; family Phocidae; genus Leptonychotes; species Leptonychotes weddellii. The sequence continues at coordinate 124,739,136 of NC_138375.1, read as the reverse complement.
TTTTACAGTTGGCTTGAACTTGGGGACTTTTTTCCGAGATGTGATAGTATCAAACTTAAGATCTGAGTGACCTGATCCCAGGCCACACAGAAAGGGGAATGGGAATTGGTTTAGCATCCAAAGGGAAGATGCTTTTTAAAATAAATTCTTTCATTTTTTAAAGTTCTGTCTAAATGCAGCAAAATTCTACAGCAGAAGTTTGCTTTCTGGTCCAGAAGTATTTGTCAGGATTTTTAACAAAAATATTTAGACATGTGTCAGCTACTAGGAACTTAAGATGGGACATGAAGGCAACTGTTTGAAACAACATTAAACAGAGTTTGAGAACTGGAAGAAACATATACATCTGGCTTTGTGTAGTACACATAGTCTCAAGAAGTTAGGTACAAATTACATTTTGTAGTTCAGGGTAATCTATTTTCCTACTAAATGTTTGTTTTTTGAGAAAATTCTGCAATGGATCCTTTTAGGAAACTAAAGAGCTTCCTTTGTGTAGTCCTTAGATGTGAAATGTTGGTATTCTCCAGATTTTATTACTCAAGACCTTTTTTCAATTATATGTTGCATGTGTTATAAGAAAATTTATAAAGGGTCCTCATTTCCTGTAAGGCAATCAGATTTTTGGAGATAGCTATAGTGCTTTTCATAATTTGTTTTCAGATTACCTTCTTTATTACTTATATCTGTTATTCTTTTTTTTTTTTAAAGATTTTATTTATTTATTTGAGAGAGAGGATGAGAGGAGAGAGAGAGCACATGAGAGGGGGGAGGGTCAGAGGGAGAAGCAGGCTCCTTGCCGAGCAGGGAGCCCGATGCGGGACTCGATCCCGGGACTCCAGGATCATGACCTGAGCCGAAGGCAGTCGCCTAACCAACTGAGCCACCCAGGCGCCCTATATCTGTTATTCTTCATTCTTTTCCCTCTGCCATTTCACCCACATCTTACTACCCATCCACACACACACACAACCACTTACATCCATTTACCAACTCATATATACACAGCCATTTACACACCCACGACCATCCACACACATCCCAATCACTCACATCCACACACACATCCCAATTACTCTCAACACACATTTATTCATATTCATACATATACCACACTTAAAAATTCATATCCAATCACACACTCACATCCATCTCTCCACTTGCATCACCCTTATCCATTCCTTTATCCATACACACACATCCATTCACTTATACTCATGTACAACCCACATTCATTCCCTCATACCCATCTACACACTCATATACATACACTCACTCTCAATTATACTCATAGACTCATACACATTTCCACCCATCATATAGGCCCACCCATCGACTCACACCTGTCCTCACACACCCACCAACTACTCTCCATCTACACACTTACACTCATGTACACACTCACCCATACACACACTCATCCACTTACATCCATCTACTCACATCTAATTACATACCCATCTGCTTATAGACATACACACACCCAGACCTCTCCTCCACAATTTTCACATACACCATACACCTGTTCTTCCTGCCACAAACCAGAGCCCCACAATTTTTCAAGCGCACTTTTGCATATGGTGCTGTCTGTGTCAGCTGGAAATGTCTTTCTCCCTATGTAACTCCTATTCTTGTTTCACAAACCCCCCCCAAATGACATTGTTATTTTACACACAACTGTTCATAGTAACTTTATGTATAATAGCCAGATTGCAATCAGCCTGAATGTTCTTGAACAGGTAAAACAAATTATGGCACATGCCTACCATAGAATAGTACTCAACCATTAAAAGCAGCTAATTATTGAAACATACAACAACTTAGATATATCAGCAGGGAATTATGCTGAGAAAAAAAACCAATCCCAAAAGGTTGCATACTGCATGGTCCCATTTATAGAACATTTTATAAATGAAAAAAATTATAGCAATGGAGGACAGATTAATGACGTCTAGGAGTAAGAGATGGGGACTTGAAGAGGGCAGTGGGAAGGAGAGAAGTGGGTATAAATTGGTAACATGAGACATCATATGGTGTTGGAACTGTTCAGTATCTTGACTATAGTGGTGCTTATGTTTTTAGGTGGTAAAATTGTATAGAGCTTAATACACACACATGAATATAGATAAAAGTGGATTGTATCGGGGTGACTGGGTGGCTCAGTTCGTTAAGTGGATTCTGACCCTCCTTTCTCTCATGCTCTCTGTCTCTCATTCTCTCTCTCAAATAAATAAAATCTTAAAAAAAAAAAAGTGGATTGTATTCTGGTTGAAATATCATGCTATAATTTTACATAGTGTTACCATTGGAAGAAATCAGACAAGGGCATAAGGAATCTCTATATTTTTTCTTAGAAATGCATGTGAATCTACCATTATCTTAATAAAAATTGCAATTAAGAATATAATCATCATGGGGCGCCTGGGTGGCTCAGTTGGTTAAGCGACTGCCTTCGGCTCAGGTCATGATCCTGGAGTCCCGGGATCGAGTCCCGCATCGGGCTCCCTGCTCGGCGGGGAGTCTGCTTCTCCCTCTGACCCTCCCCCCTCTCATGTACTCACTCTCTCTCATTCTCTCTCTCTCAAATAAATAAATAAAATCTTAAAAAAAAAA
>NC_138375.1:124700073-124736026 GCF_054177405.1 Leptonychotes weddellii | reverse complement strand
GGGGCGCCTGGGTGGCTCAGTTGGTTAAGCGACTGCCTTCGGCTCAGGTCATGATCCTGGAGTCCCGGGATCGAGTCCCGCATCGGGCTCCCTGCTCGGCGGGGAGTCTGCTTCTCCCTCTGACCCTCCCCCCTCTCATGTACTCACTCTCTCTCATTCTCTCTCTCTCAAATAAATAAATAAAATCTTAAAAAAAAAATGAATATAATCATCATGTCATCTTCAGACCTAAGACATTAACATTAATTCTTAATATTTAGATAACAAGATACATTTTTTTAAAGATTTTATTTTTATTTATTTGAGAGAGAGAATGAGATAGAGAGAGAGAGCATGAGAGGGGGGAGGGTCAGAGGGAGAAGCAAGCTCCCCGCTGAGCAGGGAGCCCGATGCAGGACTTGATCCCGGGACTCCAGGATCATGACCTGAGCCGAAGGCAGTCAGTCACTTAACCAACTGAGCCACCCAGGCACCCCAACAAGATACATTTTAAAGGATCACGATGTGATAAAACTAAATGGGATGAAATGCACCTAGGAAAATGTAAACTTCTATAATTAGATCCGAATGGTCAATCACATCAGTGCAGACCGAGGAAGACCTAGCTCAGCAGCAGATCACATGGCCGCAACTAGGGCTGGGGACACAATGATAAAGCAGACCAACCATTCACCACAGCTTTAAGCAACACACTCTGAAGTTGAATTACCAAGTAGGTCTTCTTTGTGAGGAGCACACAGATGGCAAACATGCCATATTTTGGGTAGCTGCTACATGTTAATGCAGTGACTTATCTGTTGCAACCCTCTTCTACCTATGGAGAAGTTCCAAATATGACTCAGTTATTGACCAAATAGTCTCACCTCTGTATTAAAATCAAACCTACCACTTTTTTCTGAGCACTACAGGCAATATCTCCAATGTTGCTGTGCTGTTTGTACAGTATATTCCAAATTTCGTTTTTGCTTTTATCATGTTTATATGCATATACATGGGTATGAAATGGCTGAACTGTAATGACCATGAACTATTGATGCCATCTAATGGGGTTACACAGAAAGTGTCATCGGTGCAGCATGTTGGGGGATCATTTTCATACTACAGTTCTGCAGGGAAGGAAAAAGTTTCTATACCTCTTTTGGTTCAGTGGCTGGGCCTGCAGAATATGCTAACAAAAGACAGATTAACAAGAGAAAAATGGAGTCTGTCAACGTGTGCCTCACACATACACACAGGAGGACTCAGTGATGAGAAACTCTTGGGGTGCTCAGAATTTGAGGTTTATATCACATCTTAACAAAGAACAATAAATTTGTGGAGAAGTGACAAAGCAAAGGGATTTAGGCTTTTAGGGGTGGCAAAGTATAGGAAGTAAATATATGGGGGAAACTAATAGAAGATATGGGCTATTTAGTGGTGTTGTTTTTAGCTTCCTCTTGGTGTGCTTGGCTCTGACCTGACAAGAGTCTAGAGTTGTCTTTGAGTTTCCCTTCCTGATTTGGGAGAGACATCTTTACAAATTTATGTCTTGCTTTTAGGCAAATAGAGTGAGAGCAGAGAGCTTTCTTGGTATCTTCTTCCCAGTTGCCTTCAGCTCAAAATAATCCTTATGCCAAAGTGGCATAATCTGATACCCTACAATTCCAAATAGGAAGTCACTCTACAAAACAGAAATGGCTTTTCAGCTCAAAATCCAAACTGATACTGACCTTTCCACCTAAGAAGGGTTTAAACATCCATCTCCATCATTTGAGAAGGCTGCTTGTGGTCCTCACAACACAGTTGAAAAGAGAGAAGGGGACCCTTGTCATGCACACAGCACAACCCTTAACAAGAAGTGGAGTCAGTTAGCCATGAGCATTTTCTAAAGAAAACAGTCAATAAAGACTTGACCTTATGTAAACATGTAGATGCCAAGACAGAGAACACAGTCAAAGAGGAAAGGGGAATACAAGCTTGACATGTAGACAAGAAAGCTGTATAGACCACACTGAGGAGGATGCCAAATCTTAAAGAATTTATTTCCTGAGTCACACTGGTTGAGGGTCCTCACTAGAGCTAGAAAGAGATAATGGACTCTGCTGTATAATATTATGTGAATATTTATGCCTTTGTTACTATAGGGTGAATTGTATTATAATTCTTATTCTAGAGGACCACCTGGGGCATCTTATCATGGCCCTGGGATGGAGTCCCCCCCCCTGCAGTGGTGTTTCCAGTGGAGACTAGAGCTGGGTGACTGAACTATTAAAATTCCAGGGTATAGTGTGGCCAAAACTAGCTGAGTAATATTTTTGCAGAAGTCTGCATTCACAGTGTTGGTCTCTTTCTTTTGGGGTGTTTTAGTTTGTTATTACTGCTATAGCAAAATATAGTAACATTAGCAGTTTAAAACAACCCAAATTCATTATCTCGTAGTTCTTGGTGTCATAAGTCCAACATGGGTCTCTTGAGGCTAAAATCAGTGTCAGCCAAGCTGTGTTCATTTTTAGGAGCCCTTTTTGGAGGCCCCATGTCTCCTTTGTCTTCCCAGCTTCTAGACGCCCATACATATTCCTTAGCACGTAGCTCCTTTTCTCCATCTTCAAGTCAGCCATGGGTAGTTGGATCTCTTTCTTCTTCGGTTTTCCCACCTCTTTCAGGGAAAGGCTGTCCACTTTTGAGGACTTGTATGATTATATTGGGCTTATCATTTCTAATCCTTCTTCCTCCAGAAAATTATAATAGAGTTAAAATATAAACCACACTTTTCTAGTGTGAGCTGGTCAGCATTGCCTTGTGGCCCCAGAACAAACTAGCAGTGGAGTCAACCATAGGGTGCCCTTCCTAATGGCACCTTCTCTGTATTGTGTTGGGTTGTCCTTCCAGACCTAAAGTGGAGACAGACAGACAAGTGGAAACAATGAAAGAAAATGCAAGAGAGAGCACAAAAGGTGGGAAAAGAGCCTGTTGAGACCACAAGAAAGTGGAAAAATCAACATCCACACAGTTCATTTTAAATTGTATTCTTCTAATCAAATATCCTGATCTTTCTGATCCAAGGTATGACTTAAAATACACACAGATCTTCTTTGTGTTTACCAAAGGAAAACAGAACAAAGCAATTTGACACTCTGACTTCCTTGCTATCTGATAGTTACCAGGCGTGGGGTGGAAGGAAGCGTTCAGTAAATTTTAAACTACCAAAAAAATTAAACTACAAGCTAAGAAGGTTTGCAAATAAAGAGCTGTCACAACGTTTCATGTTTGGCTTGGGCTCTGGGGACAGAGAGGATGGACAAGTTCCTCCTAGATACTAGAAGACACCTTCTAGTGGTTTTCTTCAGCAGGGGATAGCCCATGTAAGATTCCTGAGCAATGAAAGGATGTACGGAGGATTCTGAACCATCAGGGATCTCAGACCATCTGGTATGTGAAAGAGTGCCTTGTTCATGAGAGTCAGAGATGTCAAATGGAATGATAATAGTTTTTTGATGACTTATTTACATAGGAAGACCAGAGATGTGGGGAGAAGAGCAACAAAGAGCCCATGTTCAGAAACAGCCTTCAGCCTGTGGTCGTACATACACTCCCAGGTCTCCAGAGCCACCACCAGGGAAGTCATGCTGAGCAGACCAGAAAATAGAGGCGCATTCATTACACACACAGCAGAAGCCCAGCCTCACGGGCTCGGCCCTATTTTTGACATTCTTCCCATGGACTTTCCTGAGAAACAGCTTTGGGTGGAGAGAGCATTAACAAAGGGTGTTGATGTCTGCAATGAATGGTAATGACGATCAATTTAAGTGTCAGCCAGGCTCTGGGAGACACCGACCTCCTGGAGGTGGGTAGGGCTAAAGGCACGATTTTGAGGCTGTTGTCTGGTAAGTGGGTGATGTAGTTAAGAAAAGTTTCCTCCAGGATACAGAGAGGCCCATCTCTCATTGGCCAATCTCTCCTGGCCAGGCAGCTCCCTCCAAAGGCAGCTTTTTCTTCTTTGTGCTTGTTTCCACCTGGACACACGAATCTAGTGACTATCCTTCTGATACTACCACCCTGTGGTTTGCAAGTCTGTGCCAAAGATATCCCACTGAGGTAGGGCACTGAGACAATAAATCAGGAGCACGAAGACAGTGGGAACTCTGTGCAGACATATCACGTGATGGGGGCTAGGAAACGCACGCATCTATTTACAGTTTTTAAATTCTAAAATGGTATCTATCCTTTCCCCCACTATGTTTTATCATAATACATCAACTTTAGACACTTGATGGATATCTGATACCTCATTCTAGGTTGAGAAGGAATTACTATGCTGTTCTTATACATTTTCAATTCAAACTAATTTATAGGTGGTACTTGACAAAATGGCCAGTTTGTCAGAAAGAAAAAGTGCATCAGATTCTGTAATCCATACAAGGAAGTGTAACTCTCTTAGGAAGTATTTCCAGCCCAAATCTTGGAAATCTAGCCATATATTGTTAATGGTTTGTTGATGTTCTTTTGACTGACTGATTCTTTCTTTAGATTAATAACTTAAGCGATCCAACGTTCTTCATGTGAGGGATCATTTAATGGTAAATCAAGAACTGTTGGCTTAAGCAGACGAGTAGCTCTCGTTATATCAGTAGTAACTCAATAATTATGGGAATGCCTCCAAAAAGTTCAGATGGTCTCCAAACACATTTCTTTTTGTGTTTTTCTTTTTTTCTTTTTTCTTTTTTTGGTTCTATCATCTCTCCTGTGGCTGATCTAAACACTGGCTGCTTGAATTTTTTCTCTCTGAAATTAGATGCATCATTTCCTGTGACCTTCCATTAATGTAGGAAAATTCCTCCTCAGGTCACTGGTTCTTTCTTTTCCCTTTGGATATTTCCTTCCCTCCTAGAAATAAGTCTTTCAGCCTCACTCTGCTGTCGTTACGAAACTTTGTTTCCAAATTTTTAGCAATAAATCTGTCATGCTTTTAGTAAATATTTCCCATAGAAAATCCTTCAACTGGGTTCCCAGTTGACTGAGGGTGAGTGCTCCTTAAATCAAATATTTAATTGAAGAGAAAAATGGGGGAAAGAGACACTTTAAAGTGAGGATCACATATCATCAGGAACTCAAATGCCTTTGAGAATCAAGAATGAATTACAAGTAAATAAAGCGAAGGACTGATGAGAAATTTTGGAAGAGTGAAGACTGGCAGTCTGACCCACAGTTAAGCCTTCATTCAGTACCAGTTTATAGGGGTTGTTCCACATTGGAATGTGGGCTCTATATGGCCTGCTCTCCCACCTTCTCAAAAGAAACCAAAATCCTGATTTTGTGTGACATCGCCCAACTTTAAAATAATGGCACCTAATTCAGGCTTTTTTTTTAAAAAAAGGTATATTTATTTATTTTAGAGAGACAGAGAGAGTGAGTATGGGGAGGGGCAGAGGGGGAGAATCTTTAAGCAGACTGCCCACTGAGCACAGAGCCCGATGCAGGGCTTGATCCCACAACCCATGAGATCATGACCTGAGCTGAAACCAAGAGTTGGATGTTTAATGGATTGAGCCACCCAGGCGCCCCTAAACTTTTTTTTAAATAGGTTCCATGTCCAGCGTGGAGCCCAACAGGAAGCCCAACGTGGGGCCTGAAGTCACGACTCTGAGATCAAGATCAGAGCTGAGATCAAGGGTCAGATGCCCGACCAACTGAGACATCTAGGCGCCCCAAAACATTTTTAACTCTAGGGAGGTCAAAAAGAACTTATTGATGGGCCAGATTTGATGTATCAACCGCTGCTTTAAAGTCTTGAGAAAGAGCTATTTGGAATAGAGCTATTTTATTGGAATAGTAGTATGCCAAATGTCAGAAAAGATGGTTTGTAAGCTTGTTTATGATTCAACAGCCTGACTCCCCCACTTTTTTTTGTCTATCCTTTGGATTTCTATACATGATAGGATTCTAATGTGATTATACTGATGGTTTCCATAACCAGTTCTCCACCACTCCAAATGTCAATGTTACAATTACATGGTCATACCTGTGTGGCGTTCGTGACTCGCGAGTACTCTGTGATTTGGAAGCTCAATATAGAGTGAAAACTACAGACTCAATCTAACAATAGCCTTTATAGGGTTATATTATGAGCTTTAGCAACATAAAATGTCCTTGCCGAAAGTTCTACTTAGAAGTGTAAAGAGTACATTTCTCCCATTTTCTGTTTGCATGGCTCTCCTGACACCATAGACTATTATGTCTACACCTGACAATTAGATTGAATGAAGGTGAAGACGCTGACTTCTGTTTTAAAATTCTTCACAGTGAAGGAAAGACAAGGAAGGGTAAATTTTCATTAGCTATTCAAAAATCAGCCTGGAAATGCCAACAGGGACAGCCAGATTCCCTTGAAGCCGTATGTCTCAGGCTCAGTGGCTTTTCTGAATATACATTTTTATTTGTTTACCTTTCAGATGCTGCTCCTGTCCTTCCCAAACCAAACCACCTCCAGTTCCTAGTTGCTCTCACCTGGCCTTCTGTCACTCCCCTTAGAATTGTTGAGGACCACAAGTACTACTGGCCCAGGGGCTACGCCCAGGCAAGTGCAGAGAATCAGCCAGAGTGCGCTGGACCATTCCCCCCGACCCTACCTGGTCATCCTTGATCTAGGAATGGGATCACTTTAATTTGACTCCCTATGTGATGGTGGTGGCCTTATGGCTGAGCACTCAGCTGCAGAAGAGAATCGTATAAAATGATGGAAAATATGAATATGCCTAAAATAGCAGATTTCTTCTTTTGGTTTAATTCAGTTGGTCACAAAAGGAAAAGCAACATTTTCTAGTTCTGGAAGCATGATGATGGTGTAAAATTTAAAAATACGTTTTCGGTGGTCTGAATGAGTTGAGGATTGATTGTTAATATAAGCACCATATTATTTTCTAAGATGCTATGGAAGAATTCATTTGAGTTTATATTTATTGCAATACTGGGGTAATGTGCAGCTTGAATATCACAGATTTTTATTACTTATTTTCTGAGGGTGGTTGTATCAGTCAGGAGACAGAAACTATACCAATTATTTAATTACAGTTTCATATAAAGAGCTGTTAACCAGGAAGGAAGTTGTTAGTAACTAGGAGGATAAAAATAGAACACAACTCTATGAAGGAGGCAGCAGATACCACTCCTAGGGCTGAAGTATCAAAGGGAAGAGGTTAAGATTAATCCTATCTATTATGGAGCATGTGGAGTCCCAGAGTGAGCATAGTGAAGCTGAATACAGAAAAGAGCGTTTGGAATACACAATGTTAATAATTATCACAGCAGATGACTTCTAGCTCCTTCCAAAGCTTATGGAAAAAGTAAGTTTTTATTTTCCCGAAGCAAAATATGTCATTCAAATTTGTTCCCCCCCAAAAATAATCCTAGGACAGAAAGATCATGAATGAATTTCTTAAGGACCATTGGTTCATATTTATAGTTTCAATTTTTCTATTTCGGATTTTCAGGAAAAAGTAGATGTTTAGTAAGTCAGTTTTGCCCCCAAAGTGTACTCTCTCTCTCTCTCTCTCAAAAAAAAAAAAATTCACTTATTAAAAACAAGACTCTGCAGTTTGAAATATTGCTGTTAGAATTCATTTTGTGCTAAGCCAAAGACAGCTGTTAAAATACAACTGTATCTCCTTAGAATTAGGTTCTAGTTATAGGTTTTATGCTAGGAAAAGACTCTTTAAAAGTGGCTAAAATACAATTAGATATTTATTTCTCTTATGTAAATTAAGGCTAAGTGTGACACCTGAGAGCTTGTATGGTGACTCCACCATTATTAGGGACTCAAGTCCATCCAAGTGTCTGCTCTGTCATGTCAGGGGTCACATAAATATAGTCTGGTCCATGATGGCTGCTGGAGCTCCAGCCATCACATCCATGGTTTAAGCATCAGAATGAAGGAAGGAAAGAGGAGCAGGTTGTGGACATGTCTTACACAATTCTGCAAAGGAGCCTGCAGACTTGTAGCTGAGAAATCATGTGCCCAGCTAAAAATTGGGGCTCTCTTAATTTGAGGAAGTTGGGCAAAATAATGACTGGTGGGAAACCAGTTGTCTCTGCCAGACTGTGGGAGGGATATTACCTCATCAATCATAAGGCTTGGTGTGAATAAATCTATCAGCTCCTTTTTGAAAGTGGGGTTTCAAAAGTAAGGAAGACTGGTGAGCATATGAGGACACCAGGCAGGGGAGAATGGAGCCTGCTGAATGGGGTGGTTGGAAGATATTAAAGACAAACCTCCTCTATTTTATAATTTTGCTAGAGCCAGGACCAGCTCAACTCCATCTTTCTTATTTATTCATTTGTCCACTTAAAGAATTTGGATTCTATACTAACAGGGAAGGGGTCATGCATCACTTACACTTATTTTGTTTCAAAAGACTAAATTTACTTTTAAAAGATTTAATCCTTTGGTTGTGCTCTTCCCCACCCCCCTCTTCTTTGATAGGGAAACACCTCCTAATGCCAAGATGGGTTTGGATTTCCATGGTTATTATATTCATCTTTGTGAGTGTCTCTCCCTTCTCGTGAACCCCAAAGGGCTTGGAAAAATGGCATCATCTTGATAAAGTATGATGCCTTCCAAGATATTCTTTAAATATCCTGTGTGCAAATATGGTCAAAATGAATAATTCAGACCAACTGGGGTGAACATTTCTCCACGGTTGCTTGGGGTAGAGCTGGCTGGCTTTGCAAAGTAGTTCTCTTTATGAACTCGCAACATTGCTTTATGATGTGTCTGCGTGGCAAGCCAATTTCTTAAGTGATTTAACTACACGTATTTAGTATTTTCCAGTACTTGTGCTTTTAGAACTAACATATAGGGGAGAGCCTCTGGCTGGGCTAGGCCTTGCCAGAATCACTGGTGGAAAGAAGCATCACAGGGTTCTCCATTCATCACAGTGGTTCCCCAAAATTTCACTTCTTCCGGCTGCCTCATCTTTCATATTTTGATAACTTTAAGCACAGTAAGACAGAGATTTCAGGAGGACATTGGAGGAGGAAAGAGATGGTGGAAAAAACGATGAAGATACGGTTAGGAATCTGATGATGCTCTCATGTTTGCTGCAGAGAAAATATCAATAGCAGAAAAATGCTTATGTGCATGAAGATCTATCCCTAATCAAACTAGGGAAGGGGCTGCAAAGGGAGCAACCATCTGGCCTCTTGGGGCGGCCTTCGCTTTCACCCTGCGCTCATTATACCACCCCAGGTCCCCCTGGCCCGTCCCCACGCCTAGGGATGTTGGTGCGGTCAGGAAAAGAATCCGTGTTGTACATGCTGCAGAGGGACAACGTCGTCGAGAAAACCACTTCCAGCAAAATAAAAAATGAGCCCTGGTGCTTCAGGAAAAAATGCTGCCTCCAGTATCCCCAGTCTCTCTCTCTCCTGCTTTTTCCATCTCAGAGGATTTTCTCCACCTGCACCCTGTTCTCCTCCTCCCTTCCACCTCTTCCTCCTCCTCAAGGGCCACACAAAGGCCGGTGGGACCTTGGTTACCTTCCCGTGAGACATATGAATCGTACATTAAAACCGGGATAAAAAACTAAAGAGAAGAAGCTCTGTTGGTGGAATTTGTGGCAGAATGAATCATGGAAAGAGCTGACTACTGGAGCCAAAGAGAGCTGGAATTGGTTCCCAGTTCTGTCATTTAAAAACGGACTGTCTTCTGACTCATAGTGTCTTCACTTATAAAACTGAAACAATCATACCTGCCTTCATCTGAGAATTAATTGAAACTGTGTATATAACAAATCAGTACAATATCTGATGCATAGTTGGTGTTCAGTAACTATTAGTCTTCTTACCTGATCCTAAGGGAGATAGGAGTTGCTGGGGCAAGTTATGGGGCCTCCCCAGTACTCTGATCAGCTGGGAGCAGTGTGTGTGTGTCTGTGTGTTTGTGTGCGTGTGTGTATGAGAGAGAGAGAGAGAGAAACTGTGAGCAAGTTTAGGGGAAGTAAGGTTATTTAATTGCATTGATTTTTCATGTCTTCTTAAGTCCTTTTGTTATCTGCAGCTTCCTGGTATGAAGGAAAATGGGAAAGGAAAATAAGGATCCTTGGTAAACAAGATGCCAGAACCAAAGAAGCAGAGTGGTTTGGGGGTTATTTCCCCCATGTGCTGATAAAAACCTAATGAAATCATTTTCCTAGATTCCTTGTGTTTTTGAGATCCACTTTCTCTTTCAGCTGGTGCCAGTCAGGTGACACATTTGGTTTCTGTGAGCTTCATTTTCTGTGCTGGCTACCCTGGGGCCAATGCATTCTTTTGTCACATGTGTTAATATCACTGTCTTAGGACCTGTCAAAATGAAGAATCGCTTGCTTTTCTGTGCCAGAGCTGATCCCATAGTCTTATTTGCAAAGACTCCGACCTTCCTTTGCACCAAAATACAGGAACGAGGCATAAGTCTTACAGCTCTTTTGGTCTTTGTGATATTACCAGCAGGCAGTCCCTGTGCCACCTGAACTCAGGGGTCTGCTCTGGTCCGCAGGGTCCAGCCTCAGGTCAGGCGCTTCTCCCTTTGTGATGAGGGGCCGGTGATACGGAGCCTCTCATCCAGACGGAATCCCCCTTCAGGAAATGAAGGAGGCCCTAAGACGTCTGACAGCAATCTCTCTTGGGGCTTAGACAATAATCTTTACCCTGGGTGAAACTGATTCATGCCCCTCCCCACGGTAAAAACTCCTTAGCCTCCTGCCCATTATGAGATTTTACCAACCAGCCCTTCTGGCTTGTCTGAGAAAATCATGAGCCATGTTTTTACAAAAATTATTTTGAAGATAGATAATATGTATCATAATATCTAGTATAGAATATAATTATATATGATTAAATATAATAGTGTATTAATAACTTATTATTGATAATTAAAATAATTTAAATTTAAAGTAATTTAAAATAATAGATTATAAATATAATATATAATATAATAATCTATAATATACAAATATAAAGTATATTTATAGATAACAAATTATATTATCTATCTTCCATATTATAGTTATTATATATTATATATAATAATATGTAATATATAACTATAATATATAAATAGATAATATGTATCTAATTGTATATTATCTGTCTTATCTAATATTTAACTAGTATCTATACTATCTGTATAGATATAGATACAGATAAGAGAGATAATACAAGGAATTAAGCACAATAGCTATATAAAGAATATAAAGAACATCAAGCAAAATCTGAGCATCTTCATCCCCGGGAAGATCTACAGATAATTTACCAGGAAGGGTAGAGGCCAGGGTTGCATTCTTGGCTTGACATCTGTGGCCACAATTTATTCACACTCCATTCCCATAATAAAGAAAAGTGGATACATGGTAGGTTATAAGAAGTTTACCCCCTCTGTGGGTTTTCCTGATAATACTCATAATATTCACTACTGAATTCCTTCTGCAGGGGTTCTTAACCTTAGGCTAATGGGCATTCATTAAGTGTGGCCTATTACTATATCTCAAATAAAATATATATTATGACCAAAGATATTTGATCAATTATTTCAATAAAATTAGTTTCACTTGCGATAGTAAGATTTTTGTTTTTTGCCTTTAAAACCATAGGCTTCAGAGAAACTGCCGAAAGGATCCACGGCACTAAAAAGCTAAGAATCCCTAAGGGAGTGGAAAAGATCTTTCTATATTATCTGCAGTTTCATTAATTTAATTGTCGCAGGTCTTAGTTCTGTCTTCCGGGGTCTCACCATCATGCCTCTGTCGGTTTGTGCCGTGTGTGTCTCTGACATACTGTAATTGTTGATCTTCCTTTGCTCAGAACAGTACTTTCAATACAGTAATAGTGCAATTCATAGTGGAAATTTTCTTCAAATTTATTTCAACATTTACTGAACAAATCTTATGTGCTATCTAGCCAAAGAGGATACTAGGTTAAAAAAAAAAAAAAATTACTGCTGTTTATCAACTTACAATCTAAGAGGGGTGTGGATGTGTGTGTGTGTATGTGTGTAATGAGTTCTTGATTTATGTTTCCCCCACAGATCTTGGAGGCATCTGAGGTTTAATGAGGACTTTCCAGCATTCCAGACCGCTGCCCTGCAATGAAGCTCTGAGTCATGGTCCTTGAGTCTAAGGAGTTGGCAACAATGTGGAACCCCAGGACAGCCAACCTGACTAACCTTCACTCTGAGCAGAATCCCAAAATGAGTCTGGCCTGAAATCAGAGCAAGCCTACAGAAAGACTTGCTCCTTAATGGAAACAGGAAAGGAGAGAAGGGTTTGCAACAAATTGCAGCAGAGTTTCCACCATTCTAAAGAGCCCACCTTCCTTATCAACCAGGCCATTCTATGTGGTGACTCCCATTCTAGGCTTTTGCCAGACACAGAGCATGTCAGTCGTGTTGGAAAAATAAGGACAGGACCTCAGAAAACGAGACCTGGAACGGTGATACTCTCAAAACAGTCCAGTAGGAGAATTATGTCGGGAAGTCAGCCCAGCCCCCCCGTGGTCCCCTCCCGCAGGCCTGGATTCCGGGTGTGCTATATCTGTGGCCGAGAATTTGGGTCCCAGTCAATTGCCATTCATGAACCCCAGTGCTTGGAGAAGTGGCAGGTTGAAAACAGCAAGTTGCCCAAGCACCTGAGGAGGCCAGAACCCTCCAAGCCACAGCCTCTTGGGGGCAGTGGGTCCTACAATCTGCAGGCAGTGAACGAAGCAGCGCTCCAGAGTTCCCGGTCTCAGCTGCTGCCCTGTGAATCCTGTGGCCGCACGTTCTTACCAGATCGGCTTCCGGTGCACCAGAGAAGCTGCAAGCCCAAGGGTGACGGGCCCGGAGCACCAACCCCCAGCAGTTCTGACGATCGTACTGGTCCCAGGAAGGCTGCTGGGGGCATCCCAGCCCGACCAAAGACTCTCATCTGCTACATTTGTGGTAGGGAGTTTGGCACTCTGTCCCTTCCCATTCATGAGCCCAAATGCCTGGAAAAGTGGAAAACAAAAAATGACCGGCTCCCCAGGGAGCTCCGCGGACCACTCCCACAGAAGCCTCAGCCGCTTCCCACTGGACGGTCCAACCAAGAGGGGCCAAGTCAAGCTCAGCCGGAGCCCTGTGCAAACTGCGGCCGGACCTTTGCCCCAGAACGCCTTCTGGTACACCAGAGAAGCTGTAAAGCTCAACCTCGTGGGCCAAGAATTCAGAATTTGACCTTAGGAAGTAAAGGTGACCTAAAAGAGTCCACTAATTCCAAGCAGCAAAGGAACATGGCAGCCCCCATGGTGACTGATAAGGTAATTCATGCCACATGAGATGCATTGGGTAGACCCATGGGTACGTTCCACCCCCCGGGGGAATGAGAGAAAACTATCCCCAGAATCAGCTGCCTCAACCCCTAGGTTGGTTTCTTTCAGTGCCTTATGTCTGCCTCAGTGCATCCTGTCCAAGTTGACCGCTGTCGGACCCTGTATCTCGGTCGGCCAAGTCGATATAAGAACATCCCTGCCTGGTGGGTTTATAGTCCTCTTACACTCTGCCGCCTAAAAGAAAGAGAGATGGACGTCCTTCTTCCCTGATTCCTCATCCCAGTAATCCTTGGGAGAGACTGTTCTTTGGAAAAATGAGTCATTAATGCTGTGTCTACATTGCAGAGATATAATTCCCATTCCAACAGCCAATATTTATTACCGGTTTATTTTAGTCATCTACCTTAGGAATTCATTTTTGGCAACACCGGGTTATGCTGAGTTTATCTTACTAAAATAGAATCTGTGTCAAAAACCCCAAATGACTTTAGCAGCAATTAGGCACTGAAGCATTCGCAGAAATAGACGCGCTCCTCAAAGACAGCATGTTTTCTTTTAACACTTCTGTGATTCTGATACGTGGGCGATTAACCCCAGGGTGCACTCCAAAGCGACGAGGTGTGGGTTCGTGGTTCCGGAAAGTGCTCAGTTCCCACTTGCTCAGTGGCCTGTGTTTGGGCTGGACAGCAGGCTTTGCTCCCCACTTGGGCACTTGGGAATAAGCATTACGCCGTGGCTCCCCAACCTGTATGCTGAAGTATTGTTTACCTGAAGGTTCACCATCAACCACAACTGGGGAAGAACGCTTATTGAGGGTGGCTCCCCACAAGACGTGGTCCGTGTGCTTTGTCCTGCCATTAAGCCCGGGTTAATCTTTTCTCTATAGTTTGCTACCCAAAGCCTCCCACCTGTAGGGAATAGTTCTTTTTTTTTTTTTTTTTTTTAAGTAGGCTCCACACCCAATGTGGGGCTCCAACTCATGAGCCCAAGATCAAGAGTCACATTCTTTACTGACTGAGCCAGCCAGGCACCCCTGTCTTTTAATGGATTGCTTGGGGGAAACTGAGGTTATCCAAGCTATTCTTAAAGATTAAACCAGAAGGACTGGGGATTGCGGGGGCGGGAAGCAGCCTTTATTTTTACTGCAACTTTTCTTCCTTACTTTTTTATTGCATACGTTGGCAACCTTCTAGTTAAACACTTTCATGTTTAAAATGAAATGATTAGAAACTTACTGGTTAAGTAGATTCCAAGTAGATTCCAAGACAATGACCATAAAGCCCAAGAGTCAGACTAAGAGAAGCTGGGCAAGTTTTCCGATGAACATTGAAGAAAGAATGGCTAGTTTCTGTGCCGAAATCAAAACCCACACTCTTAAGTGTGGCATGAACGGCAGGCTGGTCTCATACACATGATCTGTTTTTCCCATCTCCTGCCTGTTGCTTTTCTTCCAAAATGTGTGGGGTCTGGATTCAGAGATCACAAGAATCCGTGTCTCAGGGCCACAAATCAGCGAATCCGTTAGCTCTCTGACTCGCAGCCCTGTTTTCCTGAGTGTATGCATTTGCTTCACATGTTCTCAGCACAGATCTCGAGATAGGGAAGAGTGTGGTCAGGATTCCTGTGCTTGTTGTTGTAACACATACTTTGTGCCAACAGGCTGAGCACAGCGTGTTCTCACTCAGTCACGACTGCTCAGAGGTTGGCCTGGGCCCACGGCTTCACAGGAAGACACCTCCTGACTCAGCCAGTCGTCTGGAGGGGAGATGTCAGAAGGAGAGGTCACAGCGATGGCCCTCAGTAACTGGGGAGTTTAGATCAAAGTGGGGGCTGTCCGTCAGAACAAGGGCATCTAGAGGACGTGGCTCTGTCACAGCACCACCAATCCTGCTCCCGGACCCGAGGAGGCACGTGTCAGCAGGAAGTTGGCGCTCTGTTAGATGTGTGCTGGCCCGTTTGGGGACCACACAGGCTTTCGTGAAGGGCATAGGAAGGTCATCCAACATAGGGTCCCTTTTGCTGCCAGACTTAAAGCAAGCTTGCATGACTTAAAATGGAGAAAGCTGGTAGGCTCCAGAGAGAAAGAGGTTCTCTTGAAGCAATGGACTTGACTTCCCTAGAAGTCCGCCTTTCAGCCGGAAATGTCTCCCGGGAGGTGTGGTTTTCTCTTTCAGTTACAATTTGATCCATTGCTGTTTTTCTTTCTTTGTGTCAATTGAAATTTAGATAGTACAATTTCTTTGTATCATTCAAAATTGAGATATTATGGGAAACCATCCATTTCCCATGAAGATCACTGCCTTGTGCACGATTAGACTTCAATATTTCATCTGCCGGTGACAGCCGACTTTTGGTTATGACACACACGCGTTCTTGTCACACTTCAGATATGCGCTGCTTCTCTTGTCAGTCAGAATCTAGAATCCTGGGTCTGACTTCAGATCAGCATCAGAGCTTGCCTGGTGCTCTCGGAGGGCTCAATCTTGTAGCGAATTCAGGTGAGGAAGAATATTTTCAGCACCGTGATCATGGTGCTTGGAAAACAATTCGCTCCAGTTGGGCAACAATGACTGTTTCGCTGGCAGAGGGAAATACGCCTCCGCTCAGAATGTTCCTCCAACATAGACTGGCTCAGTTCTCTTATGACACGGCGAGTGCTGTTACACTTCAATCAAAGCTAAATACAAATAAATACCGCCTGAGACGAGTTCTTCTCCAAGACTTCGGCAGGCATTTTGCTTTAGCTCTGCTTGGCCCACTAACCACCGTATGCGCTTGAATTGTCCTGTTGCTTCTCTTCCAGAATACAGGGATGAATTTACCCTTTCTGATCTCACAGACAAGCTCTGAAGGACGCTAAGCAGTATGGAGCAGAGGAATAAAACCCTGAGTGAGGATCCTTATTTCAAAGGTGTTACGGCCCTGGGGTCGCTGCATCTGCATTATATGGTTTCTTGAGCTGAATCACACTTTGTCTCTTACCTCCAAAAAAAATGGAAAGCCTGCATAAGCAATCTCCACCGTAGCAAGATTTTAAAAGTGGTGATAAGCCCAGATGAAATGTTGATGCATAATATGGAAACCCATAGATTATCCTTTTAAATGTTAATATTGCATTTATTTAATGTATTACATTTTAGTCTATTTAGTAAGCCTACTGTCTATTTTAGTAAGCAATTCCCTAAGTGATGCTGAGGGGTACAGTAATAGAGGTCATTATTGCTCCTTATTTTAATATGAGTGGATAAATTTTAGTGCTTGCATTTTAATTTGGGAAAAAAAAAGCTGCCCTTTTCTAGACCCGATCATCTTTCATTCTTTGATTTCAGGCCCTTTCTGGCTAATTGGAACACAGATCAGCAGCTAATTAAATGTAACTACAAACCAAAATGAAGCCTTGGTCTCATTATCTTTTATTGGTTAGATAATGCTTGGGGTTATTTCCTTTGAATTTTGCTTGTAACATGTGAAACATTGTTTCTAAAAATCCCCTACTATATTACAAAATAGGTGTTCTTTAGGGAAATCATCTTTTTCTGTAAATGATTCTCTCTGAATCTAGTTTTAAGCTACCTTTGGCATCCTAGATGTTTAGGTTTGAACTAAAATCCCATCAGACACATCTCTAGCATCTGGTGCTGCCATCTGGCGTTTTCTTTTAAAGTCAGGTCTCTATGCTGTCAAAAGTACTGTTCTTCTTGTGTTACCTCCAGATATATTTGAGAAGGTGCCCTTATAACACAGACTGCAGTTATTTAGAGATACAGTTATATATTTGGTTTAACATTATGAATGCTGCTCCATGGCTAAGTATTCTCATTCTCTAAAGGCAAAACTCTTGAGCTGAATCACACTTTGTCTCTTTCCTCCAAAAAAAATGGAAAGCCTGCATAAGCAATCTCCACCGTAGCAAGATTTTAAGAGTGGTGATAAGCCCAGATGAAATATTGATGCATAATATGGAAACCCATAGATTATCCTTTTAAATGTTAATATGAGTGGATATATTTTAGTGCTTGCATTTTAATTTGGGAAAAAAAAGCTGCCCTTTTCTAGAACCCGATCATCTTTCATTCTTTGATTTCAGGCCCTTTCTGGCTAATTGGAACACAGATCAGCAGTTAATTAAATGTAACTACAAACCATGTGGGCATGTCACAATCAGAAAGACTGAGAAGGGGCAGGATGCATGTTGTCACCTTGTCAAATGTGTGTGCATGTTTGCATTTACTGGGTTAGAAGCATTTGGAATTTATATGAAAGCATGGAAGAAAGAAAACTGACTTTTTATTGAGTACCTTTATGATCAGCACTATATATGGATGATCTCCTTTGAATATTACCATAACACAGATATTATTTTCCCATTTTCTATCTGGGGAGACTGAGATGAAGCAACCTGCCCAAAGTCACACAGTGGGTTTGGTAGTGGGTGTCAGAGCCAGATCTAATTCCAAAGACCTTATCTTTTCAAATCTAAGAGACATGGCATGCGTGTGATACAAAAAAGGTGTAAGTGTTAAGTACGACAGAGGACAGAAGTGTGTTTATTCAGCAAATATTTATTGTTAGGCAGTGGACTGAGTCCTAAATATAGAGTCATAAAAAAGACACAGTTCTTGATCTCATGGAGTTTTTATTCTTATGGAAGAAATAAATACAGAATTCCAAATTGTGGCCTGCCAGATTTGAATGCTACTGCTTTAGATGTCAGTTATTTAAATGCTGTGAACAAAATCTATTAATCTTTTTTACAATTTCCTAATAAATGCAGGACTAAATGAAAAAAAAAAAAAGAATTCCAAACTGTGATATGACAGTGTCTAATGATGGGAGGTTGACATTCGAATCTTGGTTAGAGAAAATCCTCTGGGAGGAAGTGATATTTCAGCTGCTACATGACAGGTAAGAAAGAATTAGCCAAGAGTAAAGATGTGGGAGGGAAGGGAATAGTTAGAGGAAGAGACATTCTGGCCAAAGGTCAAGAGGCCAGAGCTTGATGAAGGAGGTGACAGGCATACAAGATGAGGCTGTAGAAATAGTATAATCCCTGAAGCTGCCCAGTGAACATAGGTCATCAGCTGTGTGGCTCTTGCAGGGATCCAGCTGAGAGCAGATGAAAGCTTGGCCAAGGTTGTTGATAGCAAAGATGGAGATAAGGTATAATAGACAGAATTTGGTGGTAGTTGGGATGTTGGAGGTGTTGAGGAAGGGTCGAGCATGGCTCCCAGACTTCTGGCTTGAGTGAGTGCTCTGGTGCCATTTTCTAAGATGAGAAGACTGGAGCCCCGGGGAGGATTTTGGAGGTTAAGACCAATAGTTCCTTTCTGGACACAGCAAATTCAAAGTGCTTGTGAGAAATCTAAGTGGGTAAGTCAGGCTGAATATAGAAGTCTGGATATCAAAAGAGATGACTGGACTGGGATATATATTTGTGCATTATTAATATATATTTAAAGTCATCGGAATGAGTAGTGGGTTGGAAAAGGAGATGGCAGGCTGAGCCCTGAGGTATTAAGTGATTTAGTGGTTAGAGGAGAAGGAGCTAGAGAATGACAGCCTGGGGACACTGCAGAAAATGTCACAAACAAGGGTGTGGAAAGCAGTGTGGGATGCCGAGAGGTGGAGTAGGATGAGGGCCAAAAGAACACCTATTCGATTTGGCAATGTGGATTAAGTCTCATAACCTTGGAAAGGACACATTCCATGTAAGGATGGGGGTTCCAGAGTGTGTGGATGATGACGATTGTGTCCTCGGGGTATTTTTGCTGTGAGCATCTTTGCCACAGACATCTTTGCCCCAAGCATTTTGCTGCAAACATTTTCACCATGTAACTAATTGGCTGTAGGGCAATTTGGCTGTAAAAGACAAAATAACTGGCCGACAGTTTTGTTTTATTTCTTCATCGACAAATTCCAATTTTTACATTATATAAATCTTACCTAGCCCTCATAAAGCTCTGTGCAGTGATGAACAGACATGGTGATCTTAAAATAGTGAATAACAACACCATATGTAGACTGGATAGAAAATAGAGTGATAAAACTTACTTGAAGTGTGAAAAAAGAGAGTGTGAAGCCAGATTGTATATTATACTCTACCATACTAGAAAATGATAATGCATCAGTGACAATGATAACAAAGCCCAGCAACAAATGCATTACAGCATTAGCATTTCTTCCACATTTCCCATAGAACTTTGGAATGCCTATCGACAGACATGTGACAATATGCCAAGAACGAACAGCGTAGAAGGCTTTCACAATGCAATGCAAAGCTCAGTTTCAAATATGCACCCTCGGATTTGGAAAACTGATACCTTTCTTAATGAAGGAAGAAATTATTAATTTTATTACTTTTTTATGTTTTATTATGTCGTTTTTACTGTCCCTCTTTTTTCATTATTTTACCCTTTATGGCAAAATTGCCCTACCGCCCATTAGGTATGCAGCAAAAATGCTTGCAGAAGATGCTTATGGTGAAACTGCCTAGAACCAATAACAGTAGGATGTGTTTTGAAATGTTTGGCTTTGAAGACCAGGACAGAAATAATGGTGGGCTAGAAATAGAGATGGCAGGGTAAGAGAGGTTTCTATAGAAGATGGGAACCTCTAGACCATATGAGAATGTTTAGGATCATGATTCAGTGGAGAGAGGGGGTTGAAGATGCAGGGGAGGCCATAGGGACAAGTGTGAAACCTAGGGGAGAAACACACAGCAGCGGGTGGGATCCTAGCACACCGGGAGGGTGGGGTTTGACAGGAGGTGGTACTTGCTCATGTCCAGAGGAGTTTGAATGCAGATAAGGCAAGTTTGTAGGCTGCTGGAGGGAAGATGAGGTAACTTGGATCTGTTCACCTATATCTCATGTTTTCTCAATGAAATACCAGTCAAGCTTATCAAGCCTATCAGATGAGAAAGAAAGGCGGAGGGAGAAAAAGGTTAATTTTAAGAGTCTACTTAGTCATTTGTCTCTTCCTGCCTTCGGTTAGACTGAGTTCCTGAAATCAAGAGTAAGGCTAGGTTCCTGGAACCATTTGCCTCTACGATTCCCAAACACAAGAATGGCTTAGAAGTCTTTGGAGATGGTAGATGAAACATTCAGTGGGATCCTTCTGGGGGTTCTTACCCTTATAGTGGCCCTAACTCACCTCCTCAGCTGTGTTGATGTCATGAAAACCAGCACTGACCTCACAAACTGCCCCCTGATGATGCTGACAGCTGGACCATTAATGTCCAACTCCATGTGCCATTTCTTCATCTTTCCTTGGTGCCAACCATGCCTGCATATCAGGGAAGCATTCTTGGATCCCATGACTCTCAGGTGTACCAAGAGCAACTGTAAGGTAACCAGACCAGTTCTTTTTCGAACTCTTGAATCTAGAAGCCAGCCCAAAAGGAATCTGTGCATGTATATCGTGTGTGAGCTCTGTGTGCAGTGAGGGTGGGGGGAGTTACAAATTTTAGAACAACAGCATCATCAGTGAAATTGATGTATCATTTCCTAATATGAAAATGTGAAGAGTAATGCTCATCTGTACAAATGACAATCTAACATAATTATTTTTTTAAAAAATCAGTATCAAATTACAATTGTATATATGGTAGGAGAGACCATAACAGAGTTACCTCTTTCAGAGCCCAAAGACCAAAGCCATATTAGGTATTTGTTGCATTGATGTGCCAATATGTACAAATATACTGTCACCTCTGTGAGAGGAGAGTATCATATATAATAAATTCTCATATTATTCAGGCCTAAAATAAGCAAACTACAACATGCCACAGTCTCAAACAATTGATCCAGCTTAAGTAATTTCAGACATCTTTATGTGCTTGCTTCTCCCTGTCACTCCCTTCTCCCTGCTTCCGGCCCCAAGCAGACGTCCATATTTTCTGGTTGTAAATCCTCAGTAAATCATTGCATAATGACTGAATGGATATACATAGCTCTTAGAAATCCAAATTCCAGGGTCAACAACTAAGATCTCTCCCAAGATTCTTAGAACTTCACCAAAGGCAATGCAACCTTGAAGAAGTTCTTACTGAAACAGAGGTGATTCTCCTGTGAACAGAATCTCACTGCTAAATGTCAGACAGAAGTTCAGCCTCTGAATAGGTGGAGCTTCGAGAGGGTCTGACTTAGGACTCTGCCTCTCGCTTTCCCTTTATATTATATAATTCACCTCCTTCTTACATCTACTTCCCTTTCAAACTTTTACCTCTGTGAGGTTGTCTTACATATGAAGAAATGTCCTAGAGATTGAAGGAGGGCCTAATACGCCCAGGAACTGAAGAAGTTTCCAATATTTCAATATATAAATATTCTAATATTCTTCTTTGGCCTTCCCTCTGAGCTGGGGGGCCCATCAGCATATAAGTTGGAGACAAATCAAGCACTGGAAATACCCCAACTTCCAAGTTCCAGGTTGGATAGTATCTACGCTTTGCTTTTTTTCTCTCTAACTATAAAAGCTGGAAAAACTGAGTGGTTTTCTCAGTTTGTGAGTTTTTCCTCTCTTACTCACATTGCTCCCTTGATTGTTCATTTTACCTGTGACCTGAAAGTCATTTCAGGGCCACAAGGTCAGGCCTTATGCCAAACAGAGGAGCACCAGAACCAAACACCAGGGACATCCTCCAGCCATTTTCTTCAAGAAAAGTCAGTCTTGATAATAATTTGGCAAGAGACTTACTTGATCATACATCTCACCTTCCAACCAATATCAGGGACAAAAGCAGTTGTATCTCAAATGTGAGAGAAGAAGAAGAAGAAGAAGGAGAAGGAGAAGAAGGAGAAGGAGAAGAAGAAGAAGAAGAAGAAGAAGAAGGAGAAGGAGAAGGAGAAGGAGAAGAAGGAGAAGGAGAGGAAGAGGAAGAGGAAGAAGAAGAAGAAGAAAAGAAGAAGAAGAAAGAAGAAGGAGGAGAAGGAGGAGAAGAAGAAGGAGGAGGAGAAGGAGGAGAGGGAGGAGAAGGTGGAGGGGGAGAAGAAGAAGAAGAAGAAGGACAAAAAGACAAAACAACAAACTTCAGCCAAGAAACTGTATTCCTTTCAGAAGCAGAGACCAATTTGGCACTTGTTCTTTGACTTACATTTTTCAGTCTTGTATCTCAGGATGAGCAATTCTAAAATGCCAAGCATATATTCCAAATACTAGTAGCTCATTTTAAAAAATCAGGTATGTGCAGATACTTGAATATTAACAGCCTTTCCAAATGATTGGCGAAGTCTTTCTTATCATTCAAAGGAGCAAAACAAAACTCCACATCGTAAGTAACAGACTCTTAATAGTTGGCCTATACACAGGCTGGGTCGGAAAATTCCTTAACGTGGCATCCAGTGATTTCCAAAAACAATTCAGTTTCAAACAATGATCTTTCCAGATGTGACATTTGGGTAGAATTGTTTGAAAACACCAGAAGGAAATGTGAAATACCAGCGGTTTCTGGACAATCAAACTGCAATTGTTGAGGTTTGAGATGGAGTTATGCTGTTACTCCTATTCATTAAAATGTTATTTATACTTTGTCTGCATGGTATGGCATGCCACTTAATTATACACATTCAGTCTCAGTCGGGTATGTTGAAATTATGCTTTAAACGGCCGCAGGCAAAATTCTGACTTGGGAAGTGAGTCTCTGTTGACCCAGTCTCATATTCTGATCTTGTTCTCCTTTTCAGCACCTTGTGCACCCTCCCTGTCCCTGCCAACCCCTATCTCTCGATATTGTTGGAAGGGGCTTGTGAGAATCCAATAAAATCCTTCACAGGAAAATCTTTCGTAGGACTTTTTGCATTTTGAAAAAGGATCTGGAAGGAGGGCAGTGTTCAACCCAAAGGAATGAAAATTCGAGGTAGTCAAGAGAACAGACGTAGGAATTGTGCTGGTTTCTCTCAAATCTCACCCAGTGGCTGATTCTGCAGACAAATAAGACCGACTGTGACACTCTGCTAACCTTTGGTGACCTTACCTCCACTGTGTTCCTAGAAGCAGCCGGAATCAGACAGACCTGGGATCTGATAGTAGATGAACAATGAAGTCACAGACCTTTGAGCCAATTACTAAATTTCCCCAGCTTCTGTCCCCCCACTGTGAGAGACTGAAATGAAAGATCTCCCACACAGAACCAGGGATGGTGTCTGACAAATCATCCCTCATCAGCTCCTTCCTGCTACTGTCTGAGTGAAAACAAACTTCACTACTTATTAACGACCCTGTGCCTCAGTTTTCTGATTTGTAAAATGGGGGCGCGGAGTTCTGCCCAGAAGACTATCATGAGAATTATTGGGATTAAAGCGTGTTAAGCGCTTAGTACAAGGCCTGGCACTTCGAAAGTGCTGGGGAATTATTAGCTGCTACTTGGTCAGATAGTTTCAATATTGGAACGTTCACAAGGATTTCTACAAGATATTTTATTCTTTTCTCCGCAAGTATGAGGAGAAAAACTTTCCCTCTTATTTCTCCATCCAGACTTTCTGCCTTCTCTGATATGCCTTGTGCACTTACCACAGACATTTCAATTATTTGGCCCTCATGGAAGGAGTCAGGAGTGTGGAAAATCTAAAATAGCAGTGAAGGCCCAAGTCCTCTATGTTTAATTTTGTCATGCAGAAAGGGAGCATTGTCAATGGCATGACATCCACGCAAAGAGCTACAGAGACCCTCAGCCTCTGGCAGGTTGGGCCCTGCTTCTGACAGCCAGCGGTCAGGAGTGGGGGAAGCAAAACACCGTCCAGCAAGCCAACGACTTGTGGGTAATGCACAGTCACTGTGCCCACAGTTACAATGCGGTCTTGGAAACCATCCTCAGCCTTTAAAGTAAAAACTTCTTTAGACCTCAGGATGGGCGTCAAGACTCCTGTCGAGCTCTTTGGGAATTGCCTCGGTGCTAGATTCAAAGAAAGCAGGGAATTCTCATTGTGACCATCTGTTAATTTTCACTGTACACGCTTTTTTTGTTGTTGTTGTTAAATACCTTCCCTGCTACCTGGCAAGTTTTAAATTCCACAGTCTGAGATTCAGTCCTTTGACTTCCAGCTAAAATGCAAAGGTTTCCTAGATGGATAACAAACCCTCTTTAGCTATTGGCACACGAATGCCAATTAACCACAAGTTCGGCTCATTTCTTAGACAGGAGCTAGAAGGCAAATACCTTTTATCGGGGAGAGGAGTGGGGAATTAGCTACTCAGGGCCCCTGGCTCCAGTGCTCTCAGGGTTTGGGCGGGATGCCTATAGGGCTATAGGGAGAGGTAGAGCCTGTGGTATTTTGGAGAATAAGTCCTCCCTAAAGGTATCACATTTAAAACTTTTAAGAACATCGTGCTAGTCAAGTACAACGTGACTGTCTGTTGGCTGAAATGGTCATTGGTCCATCAGGTTACAATCCGAGATCCAGAGTATGAAGCAGAGGGGAGGGAGTTCTGGGCAGTAGCCTGGTGAGATGCTGTGAAGGGGACAGCCTGAGTCATGAGGGACCTGTGAAGGGACGCACATAGTTGTGTGACAGTTGTATGCAGGGAATGCTGGCCTGCACCCTCCATGCCTGAGCATAGGGTAACTCACCCCAGCCACCAACTGCCATTTGGATCCACCTGTGGGAGTCCCCAGAACAAAGAGGCTGTTCTTGTGAGTCAAACATCCAGGTGACATACCTTCTAAGAATTTTACAGGGCCACAAAAAGTACAGGATCCTAGAGAGATTCCATAATCTGGACAGTACTTTTTAGAATTTAGAGTCTGAGTTTAAACATATTAGTGGGTGGAGAGGTTAAAAAAATGCTTTCTCCCATCACTGGGCCCCTTTATCACCCAGACTCTGCTTCTTGACTAACTTCACATGGAGTGGGTTCTGGGCATGCCACAGAGGGATCTATCCCCCTGACCTACTGTCCCAGAGAAAAACCTTAGGAGAAACTGAAAAAATATTTCCCAAGTAAAGGTAGGGAGTGAAGTATGGTTATCCCAACTGCTGGGACCAGTTCCTAGTTCTGTAGCTAGCATGGGGCCTGGCACATGGCCTGTAACCAGAAGATTCTTCCTGAGCAACAATATCTGGGTTACACGGAATCACCTTCTGACAGACAGCCCATTCCTCCAGATGCATTTCCACTTAGGGTAGGTCTCAACCTTCCAAAAGCCTGAGCTATGCTTTTAGTAGGTGTCCCTGGGTCCTTTCTGCTCACAGTGCATCTTCAGTATCAATATTTAGAACCTCATTGCTTTCCTGGCTTTTGTGAAGTTGAAAAAAAGCTGATGAAACCCAGATATTTACAGCCTGGCCATACTGGGCTTATCACCAGTCACACTCCCAGAAACAAAGTACATGTCAACATATAGAAGAATGATCCGAGGCCAAGTCTTGAGACGGGAAGGATTGTCATGTGTATCCCTCCCACGGCCATCACTTTTTAATTTTGCATCTTGTGACTTCTACCATTACAGATTAATGATCACAACCAGATGGTTTGAAAGTGTGTTAAGGCGGGGCACCTTTCCCTAATGTACTCATCAAAGTCATGGTTTAGAACAATGGAGATGGTTTCTTTTTCAGGATGTTCTCACCTCTGGGTTCCTTGACTCTCAGGTTAACAAATGTCCCCAAATGAACACAGGACATATGGCTGTTTTGATGCAGGGATGTTGTGATTCAACCTTAAAAAAAAGGACAATTAGGGGCTCCTGGGTGGCTCAGTCGGTTAAGCGTCTGCCTTCAGCTCAGGTCATGATCCCAGGGTCCTGGGATCGAGTCCTGCATTGGGCTCCTTGCTCAGCAGGGAGCCTGCTTCTCCCTCTCCCTCTCCCTTTGTACTCCTCTCTCTCTCTAAAATAAATAAAATCTTTAAATAAATAAAAATTAAAAAAAAAGGACAATTAAACTTACTGCATTTTTGGTTCCATTTCCAAATAATGTGTGAAGCATGATCCTTGGAGGAAAAAAGCAGGCATTTCATTTACATACATATTTGGTAATAAAATGACATCTTTTACGTTTTGATGTGTTTGCTTTGGCACAGCGCCACTGAAATGACCTCCTCAAAAGGAACTGGCCAACTGCTTCCATGATGGCAAAGAAATCCAGCAAATGACTGTCTCCCAGTGGGTGAACGTGGGAGGCTTCCTCTGCGGTCTGGTGGCACATAGCTAATGTACTTGGGACCTTTAGAACCAAAGCTCTCAGCACTCTCTATCTCTTTCCTCTTGAGGGGAATGAGCTGAGAGATGATAACTGTAGGCTGGAAGGAGGTCAAGGACAAAGCCAAGGAAAATGTAAAAGCATGGATAGTTTGAAGCAAAGGGTGACTTTTGATATCCCTGACATTACCTGCGGAAAGTGACCTGACCTGTTCCTTTGTGCACAAGCTCACACACACACACACACATACACACACACACACTCATGCACTAAAGGACTTTGAAGTTCCTTTTACTGGAAGATGAGAAACTGGTTTGAGTGATGTTTCCAACAGACCAGATGCCAAGCACGTGGGCACGGAGGGATAGCCCTACTTTCAAACTATTCATCTCTGCCCCAGGGTGAGGGCCTGACAGTCTAGAATTGGACTTTTCTGAATGAATTTGTATGTGACTGTGGTTGCTGCTCCCCGGGGCATTGTCTCTGGTAAAAATGTTGATGTCCGGGAAAAAAAAATAAATAACTCAATAAAACGTTTTCTAATTCTCGCTCTAGTTCTTTTTCTTTTTTCATTTTTCTCCCGTGGCATTTTTTTTTCTTTTTTCAAGAATTTCTTGGGAGACAAATTAAAGGGTTGTGAATCTAGATGACTTAACAATAGTCTCTAATGCCCGGCAAACGTTGCTCTAAAATACATCATTTGTGACGGGGTGTACTGCTGACTTGAAATTGACTGCAGTCCCCGATCACGGCAATGCAAAATGCTCCCCTAAATGAGATCTGCGTGAGTGGTTTTTTTTTTTTTTAAAGATTTTATTTATTTATTTGAGAGAGAGAATGAGAGACAGAGAGCATGAGAGGGGGGAGGGTCAGAGGGAGAAGCAGACTCCCTGCTGAGCAGGAAGCCTGATGCGGGACTCAATCCCGGGACTCCAGGATCATGACCTGAGCCGAAGGCAGTCGCTCAACCAACTGAGCCACCCAGGCGCCCAGTGTTTTTTTTTTTTTAAGATTTTATTTATTCATTTGAGAGAGAGAATGAGATAGAGAGAGCATGAGAGGGGGGAGGGTCAGAGGGAGAAGCAGGCTCCCCGCCGAGCAGGGAGCCCGATGCGGGACTCGATCCTGTGACTCCAGGATCATGACCTGAGCCGAAGGCAGTCGCTCAACCGACTGAACCACCCAGGCGCCCTGCGTGAGTGGTTTTTAACCAGCTTTATTGAGTAACGAAGACAAACAATAAACCGCGTTCATTAAACTCATGCAATTCAATGAGTTTTGACAGTTTTATGTACCTGTTACATCACCACCATAACCAACATACAGAACATTTTCATCACCCCGAAGATTCCTTATACACTTCATTCTTGATCCTACCTCCTGGCAACCCCTGATTTGATTTTTAAACACTACAGCTTAGTGTGGATTTTCTATCCCTGGAATCAGGCAGCAGTGGTCTCTTTCGTGTCTGGCTGCTCTCAGCCTGAGGGCTCTGAGCGCTGTCCACGTTGGTGCAAGTGTCAGTGGTACTTATTGCCAAGTAATGGTCCATGCCATGGCAGTGTTAGACTTTACCTATTCACAGGTGTTTCCAGTTGCCTTATTGTTTTTTTTAATCTTTTTATTATGTTCAGTTAGCCAGCATATAGTACATCATTAGTTTTTGATGCAGTGTTCAACAACTCATCGGTTGCGTATGATACCCAGTGCTCATCACAACACGTGCCTTACTGTTTTTATTATCACTTAAGAGTGCTCCTTCAGGGCAGGCAAAAACCCATCTGCATTTCCTCAACAAGAAAGAAATCAAGATGGTTTAATCTTTGAAAAGTATGAAGTGCCCCCATGTGATCCATGCCTTCATCTGATTCTGTCTCAAAGGGATGAGGTCCTCATCCTTACACTCAGGTCTCAGTACGATCAAGAGACTTTTCGTCACTTTTCTCATCGCCCTCTCTCTGCCTGATGCCCCAAACAACACAGTGCCTTAATGGTGGCTGATGCTTTTCTGTTGGCAGAGAAAGTACTGGCTGCTGGTACCTCCTGTCAAATCGCTCCCCAGCGTCTGAGGCATGGCTAGCTTCTCGTGGCAGGAGGGTGGAGTCTGGGGTCAGTACCCAAGTGGAAAGGGCAGGATGCTTTGAAGAGGTGCCAAACTTTGAGTGTGTTCTCAAGGACTGACCACCTATTTTGAATAGACTGATCCTTGCTCTCACACTCTCTCTAATCAGTTTTCATGACCGACTTTAACGTGTTCATGTTAACTGACTACAGTAATATTAAACAGTTGTTGAATAGGTCAAGTACGTTTCTACCTGTTCAACAGCCCATCTTACTGGCTTCTGGTCAAAACCTTTCCTTCCTTCCTATTGTAGGCTCCTGTGGGGCTCCATCTATCACAGCACTTAACCAATTTTGCCTTCTAATTGAATGAGTAATTGATATGCTAGTCTCCATTACTACGGAGAGCTAAGGTTTAGCATTCCCCATAACCTCCAGCATGGGGAAGATGCTATCCTCCATTTAAATAGTTATTGCTGGAAGGAGCAGACGAATAAAGTCATGAAGGTAGGAAAAGTTGAGGACTGTGGGCTTGGGGTCTGGGGCTGAGTTTGGTGTTGCTAGTAGACTGTTTCTCGTGGCTAAAGTTGACATGAATGAAGTCAGCATGCAACATTTGGCCTTTATTCTGTAACCACGAAGAACCACAGAAATTCTGGATACCACATCAGACAGGCCAAGTCTGCACAAAACATAGTCAAGTGCAGAGAAGAGAGGGGGGCAGCTGGGAGGCTGAAAATTATATGTTGATTTGTCAGTCCAGCCACAACTGGGCAACACAGGACCCAGGGGATGGTTCAATCCATCCATCCCCCCAAATCATCCTTTTGGCTGCCACTTTTCAGCATAAGATGGCTAATACCATATGGTTCCATTTAGTTATTTCTGAAATCATATTTTGGCTAATGTAACCAAGCCAGACATATGAGCCTGAACAAAATGAAAATATCTGGAAGACCTGGATTTAGATTATCTTAGGTGGAAACAAACTCATGCTAAATTCTGTCTTCAGATTTTTTCTTAGGCCTTTTTATCGCTTTTTAAAGTAATGGAGTAGAATTCTAGGGCTTCAAATAAGTTGTATCATATAAACATGTGACTGATGTATGTTCAACTATAAACAGTTGACAAAATAAAATGGTACTATTGGAATAATGTAATTTAAGACACTGTAAATATTTTCATTTTGCATTACAGTTCTATTTTATGCTATGCAAAACTATTCATTTGTAACATTAATTCTAGGTCCAATTACTAATTAATGACAACACTAGATTGGATTATATACACAAGCTTGATTACCATCTTTTATCAGTTATTTAAGGAATGTTCAGAAAGTACTTTGGGCCCCACCTGATTTTTCCTGTTAGGACTGATTTGATTACCTAATCCCAACTTGAGTTTTGACCCTGGGGTTGATATTCTTTTTATCATTTTGTTATTCTTATAAAAATGACACAAGTTTATTATAAAAAATTCAAGCCACTAGTAAAGTACAAAGATTGGCATAAAAATTGCTGTGAGCTCCTTTTCATTTGACCTAAGTCACTATTACTCCAGCCATCTCTCTCTGGGCACGAACATATATAAATAAACAGGCATGCAGATGTTGTCATAGGACTAAGGTTGTCATGTACAAGTTATTAATACAGATATTATAAAGGCAAAAGAGATACTATATTTAATTTTACTTGAATTTGACAAAAAGAAACCGAAGAGATGGTGATGGTATTGCTGAGCTTCAGGAAAATATTTCTTCACTGAAGAATATTCTTTAAAGAATATTTTTAAAGGACCCACTACAGTTAAAAAACAAAGATAAGTTACCAGATTTGAATAAAAATGTAACTCTGGGTTTTAATTTTATACTGTTTTAAGTGACTGTTTGTCGTAACAGTGAAGAATTTAGTATCATTAACATCTTAGCCCCTCTCCTTCCCTTCCCAAATTTTGGTAAGTATTTTTATATGTCAAGGTATGTTCTTTTTTTATTCTCTTCTCAAACCCCCAATTTCTAGGGTCGTCTTGCTTTAGTTCTAGGCTTAACTGGATCCATTGCAGTCTTGGAGTCACAGCTTCAAGATTTCTGAGCTTGTCTGGTTGTTTCATTTCTTGATTGCTTCTATTTTATTAAATAATGTTTTCCAAAGGGGATCAGAAGTAGAATGATTACATAATTTGTTAATCAAATGGGGACACCTTAGAGAATGCAAGAAGGAGCTATTAATACTTGTCAAGACAACAGGTATCACAGGGACTGTTTTAGGCAAAGCAGAACTTAAGATCACCCTAAAGCCAGAGGTGGTGTATTTCATAAGTTCTCTCCAACTCAGCCCTTTTCTGAGGCATTTAAATGGTGCCAAATGGCTCCTTACACAAAGAAGCATCTATTTAGGGAAAAAAAAAAAAGTTTGCTCTGACTAAAGGTTCAACAGCTCACTTCCTGGGGTTAATGGGTAGGCTTTACAGAGTCCACCAATTGTTCAAAATCATACCCATAATTCTGTATACATGTGCATTATTCTGGAAAGATGACCATATAACTCATTAGATTTTCAAAGGGGCCTATTGCCCCATAAATATTACTAATTTCTACTTTACCACAAATCTCCAAAAGGCTACCTTGCTGGATTATGTTCCCCTAATCTCCTAGAAATGATATCACACAAATATAATTTAGCATTATTATTACTTAGTTTTTGTTGTGGGATTAGTATAAGCAAGGGCCAAATGTAGAGTGTTTCTGATTTTTTGTAAAATTGCTAGTAATGACTTTGATTTTACTTTTCAGTATCACTTTCGTTAAGATTCATACGATAACACTTAATGCTTGGAATATTTTTCCCCTTCAACCAGTTGTTATACTTCCTTCTATAAACTCTATCGGGATTGAGTTGTGCTGTTTGCTGGGGTTTCCTTTCAGCCTGAGCTCTCAGGGTGGTCACTGGGAGCTGTTTGAAGCTATTGAAATAGATACCCTAATCTAGGATTACTGGAATTATTTCCATTCTTCTTCTGTCAATACCTCATTTAATACCAAAATACTCTCCTTTTTGGTCCTTGTTCTGTTTCCATTGCTTAGATGGTGGTATTACACAGCTATTTATTTTTTATTTTATTTTATTTCAATCTTATTTTTACATTAGTTTCAAGTGTACATTATAGTGATTCAACACTTCCATACATCACCTGGTGCTCATCATGACTAGGACACTCCTTCATTCCCATCACCTATTTCCCCCATCCCCCACCCCCTTCCCCTCTGGTGGCCATCAGTGTGTTCTCTAGGGTTAAGAGTCTGTTTCTCGGCTTTTCTCTCTCTCTTTTTTTCCTTGCTCTTTTGTTTTGTTTCTTAAATTCCACTCATGAGTGAAATCAGAGGGTATTTGTCTTTCTCTGACTGACTTCACTGAGTATTATAATCTCTAGCTCCATCCATGTCATTGCAAATGGCAAGGTTTCATTCTTTTTGATGGTTGAATAATATTCCATTGTATATATATACAACATCTTTATCCATTTATCTATTGATGGGCACCTGGGCTTCTTCCATAGTTTGGCTTTTGTAGATAACGCTGCTGTAAACATCGGGGTGCATCATGTGTCCCTTTGAATTAGTGTTTTTGTATCCATTGGGTAAATACCCAGTGGTGTGATTCCTGGGTCATAGAATAGTTCTACTTTTAACTTTTTTGAGGAACCTCCATCCTGTTTTCTAGAGTGGCTGCACCAGCTTGCATTCCCACCAACAGTGTACGAGGGTTCCCCTTTCTCTAAATCCTCGCCAATGCTGGTTGTGACCGCTACTTACTTTAAACTGTAAAAGTGAGTAGGTAGATGACCGGTCACTCACAGTGACCCGGAGAAAAGCTGTTAAATGTCCACTTTCTTTTGCTATGCACAGTCCTGGCCCAAAAGATTAAACATGAAGCATTCCCAGCAGAGAAAAGACATTAGCAAAAAGGAGGAAAAAAAAAATGCTGCATGGAAAATAAAATGATAATGCCAAAGGTGGCCAGCAAAATGATTGGAAACATATGAAAGTTAGTAGATTCAAGTTAAAAGAAATACACACATCTGAAAGCTTTCCCTGAACGGCTCAACGCCCTCTGTCCATTTCCAGCCTCAGTAGACTTTCCCAGGAAATCAGGAAGCAAAAGCAAATTTGTAATGAGTCCTAATAAACTTGCGTGGGGGTGGGGCTTTAGCTGCCCCCCTCCCCTAAAACAGTTCACACCTGAAAGGGTTCTTCTGTAGATTCAGAGATTAACTTCTTTCAAAAAATCTTTTACCTAGATGTTAAAAAATTAACGCCTCACCCCAAGAGTATCTGAAATGTTGACAGGAAAACTGTTGATCTAACCGTTTGCTCTGTCAGAACTTTAGACTTATCGGCTTCCTCTTTGCCTTCCTTTGATTACGGTTTCCTGGAATCTGTGGCCCTGGCAAGGCCCCAGGTAGACAGTCCTCACGCCGCGCTGGGCAAAGCCTCAGTGCACCTGCCTTGCTCAGCTGGGCTGTGCCCTTTCATAGCAGAGCCTCCTGCCCTTTTCTTTCCCGGGGCGCTGACCCCCTCTACCTCTCTTCCCTCTCCATCTTCCCCACACCCCCATCCAGCTCAAAACACCAGAGAAAGAGGCTGAAGAGCAAACCCACAGCTGGGACCAGGGGATGGAGATCGTTCAGCTCTCTTTGCAAGTTTCAGACTGACAATCGTGAAATGAATGAAAAATAAAAGAGGTTATCTTATCTCCATTCAGCCCCACAGGGGATGCATTTTTCTCTTCAGCTGCATTCTGGGTTGCTTACACTTCCCTCAAGCAGGCTTAGGAGTGAAATGTTTAAAACCTAAGAATATGGAGTGTGTTGCAGGTTCAACTGCAGTTCAACCACAAATAGAGAGCATGGACCAAGCTTTGGAAAATATAATATAGAACATCTTAGCCTTTTCATGGTATTAATTTTCTCCCACATCCCTTTAAGTTATTTTGTGCATGTCTTCTGGCCTCTGGGTCTGCCTGTTTTCTTCTAATTCTTCCTTCCAAAGGAAACCTTCTGACAATGTGACATGAATGTCTCCATTAATGACCCATGCCATTTATTTTGCTCATATGCTTGGTTAAAGACTGGAATTGGCTCATACTTTCCATATGGAATATTAATATTCATTATTCTCAAAGTAAAAAGACAAGCTTCTCATGTTAAGCTAAAAAAGCCTGTATTTAATTAATCTTCAAGTAAATGAACATGTAAAAAATAGTAACTGTTGGGTATTTTGAAAATCATTGCTTCTGCTTTAGCCTTTCTTTTAGATCTCGAATTCGCCAAATATTTTTAAAGTCACTTTTCAGGCATTAGATCCTGTTACACGGCTAATAAACAAGAAGGCTAAAAACAATTTAGTCATTTTTTGATAAATGTAGTTTATTGGCATAGTTCAGCATAGAATAATAGAAGAAAAATATTCTACTTCAAATAATGTGCTTTTAAAAAAAATGATTCTTTTGGGGCGCCTGGGTGGCTCAGTCAGTGAAGCATCCAACTCTTGGTTTTGTCTCAGGTTATGATCTCAGGGTCATGGAATCGAGCCCCAGATCAGACTCTGCACTGAGCTCAGAGTCCGCTTGAGATTCTCTCTGCCTCTGCCCCTCCCCGGCTCTCTTTCTTTCTAATTAATTAATTAATTAAAATATTTAAAAAAATTTTTTTTTAATTATTGAAGTATAGTCAACATACAGTATTATACAATGCTATATTACTTTCGGGTGTACAACATAGTGATCTGACAATTCTGTAAATTCCCAGTGCTTATCCCAGACAAGTGTCATTACCATCTGCCACAATACAACGTTACTACAATATTACTGACCATATTCCCTACCTGTACTTCTCATTTCCGTGACTTACTTATTTTATAACTGGAAGTTGGTACCTCCGAATCCCCTTTACCTTCT
The DNA here is from genome assembly GCF_054177405.1 of Leptonychotes weddellii. Lineage (NCBI taxonomy): Eukaryota > Metazoa > Chordata > Mammalia > Carnivora > Phocidae > Leptonychotes > Leptonychotes weddellii. The sequence continues at coordinate 124,701,585 of NC_138375.1, read as the reverse complement.
TTCACCTGTCCCCCATCCACCTCCCCTCTAGCAAATAATGTGTGTTTTTTAAAAAGTGGATCATCTCAGGAGTAACTCCATTTTCCATTTTGCTTGCTGTGTATTAGTAGCTTAACTCATCTAGAATCTGTAGTTTCTGCTCGGGTATGTGGAAACCAGAAACATGCTTCCTTCTTGTTTTGATTTTGCTCTCTTTGCACTGCAGGTGTAACCCCCATGAGCCTTAGTGAAAAGCTGGCTGACTCTCAAACATGCACACATTTTACCGTGTCTTATATCCCCAGAGGAAACCACACCACCAACTTAATTTGTTTCTGCTTTCACGCCACCCAGTGCTACTTACAAACATTGGCAAAGGTCTTTTCATTCCACTAAGTTGCTTGCAGCTCAGCCTCACTGGGTCTTCCCATTACTGGGTGAGTATTCTTCCCTAATTGAATGACTGTCACATTCTCTGCGGTGCCAAGAGAATCCCAGTTTGTTTTTGCAAAAACCTCAGTAATTTTTGCTATTTTATTTCCCAGAATCCAAATCTCTTCATTCTCTGAAGATGGTTTGCCTCATAGTTAGAAGACTGAATTCATCCTGTAGGAGCTCCTTCTTGTGCCTCACTTCGTGATGAACCATCTCTCTTTCATCTTTTCTCCTTGTCCTCAGAGGCTAACATGTCTAATTACATCCTGGGATCTCATCTCCTCCTGCCTCCTCGGAGACCTTGCTCCCATACTTAGCCCTCTGCTCTCAGTCCTAACTGTCTCTTTCTGCCAGAGATTGTTCTACCCCTAAAACAACAACCAAACAGATCTCTTTATTTTTTTAAGATTTATTTATTTATTTTAGAGAGAGAGTGGGAGCAGAGGAGAGGGGCAGGGAGAGAGAAAGAATCTCAAGCAGACCCTAGTTAAGTGCAGAGCCCAATGTGGGGCTCCAACTCATGACCCTAAGATCGGGGCCTGAGCTGAAACCAGGAGTCGGAGGCTTAACTGACTGCACCATCCAGGTACCCCCAAAATAGATCTTTCTTCAGCTCCACCTCTGTCTCAAATTTCCTTTCTGCAAACTTTTTGAAGGTGTATTTCTGTTTTCCTTGACCTAATCCTTAACTTTTAACAGTTAAGTTTTTACCCGTATCCCTCTATTAGAGCTCAACTCTCAAAAGTCACTGGCATATAATCTGTCAGCAACCAAATTAGCGACTTTCCTCAGCCCGCCATTATTCCCTGTGGCATTGGACAGAAGTGCTGCCGACTTTCTGGAAACCGGAAGTGTCTCCTGAATTCTCCATGAAGTCTTTTGTCTCCACGCCCTGTTTCTTTTTTTTTTTTTTTAAAGATTTTATTTATTTATTTGAGAGAGAGAGAATGAGAGACAGAGAGCAGGAGAGGGAGGAGGGTCAGAGGGAGAAGCAGACTCCCCGCCGAGCAGGGAGCCCGATGCGGGACTCGATCCTGGGACTCCAGGATCATGACCTGAGCCGAAGGCAGTCGCTTAACCAACTGAGCCACCCAGGCG
>NC_138375.1:124651608-124699573 GCF_054177405.1 Leptonychotes weddellii | reverse complement strand
GGGTCTCCGGGCTGGCTCCCAGATGACACTGCTTGGGCCTGAGGAATCCTGACCCAAGACTCTTCCTGGAAAAACAAGCAAGCTGCTGTGGCTAAGGACAGGCAGGCTCATTTGTGGAGCAGGGGACAGAGATAGAGAGAGAGAGAGAGAGAGAGCAGATATCCAATGTCCTCTACCTACTGAAAACAGCCCTGGGTCTTTCTGTATTTGTCTCCTTCTGACATTAGTAGCATTTCTTCTTCACACTCCTGCCTGAACCAGCCTGTGTGGCTTTAATCCCATATCAAGTCAGGGCTGTAAGTCCAGCCCCTTTCCTTCCCCCATCCTGAAGCGATGGTCCACCTTCCTTTATCATTTATTACTTTCCTGGTGATCCACCATGCGGCCCACATGAAATGGTGCTCCTGTCTTGCCCGTGCTGCCCACTCTCTGTGAGCACTGTGATCAGAGACGAGACATGAGGTTTTCCTGCATTTGAAGGAAACAGACTCCTTGGAGAAGCAGTCAAGGTGTTTCCAGCGGGGACCAAACCGGGAGGTGTAGCGAGAATATATACCAGGAAAAACACTTATCGTAAGATGATACACCTTAGTTCTTCTTACATTTTTTATAAAAATACTTAAATAAACACAACTCATAGAAAAAGTATAGTGAAGTCTCATGTTGTCTACACCCAGGTAAACTCTCTTCTTGACATCCCACTGGGGTCGAACTGGAATGATTTAAATTTTAGCTACTAATTTTGGGGGCAAAAGAGGAAGATGGAATGGCAGAGATTGCTGTTGAGAGCATAGGATTCCACGGTATGTCTGATAATGCCCTTCAGCTCTATTTATGGGAACATGAGATCAAGCCAGCAATGGATATCAGCTTCAACTTCAGATGTGCTTAAAAAAAAAGTGAAACCTGACCTAGGCATTATGGAGTAGGTCCTATCACTGAAACACATTGATCACTTACAGGCCAAGGGTTTTCAGGTGACTCTTAGTTGAGAGTGTGCTAGGCAAAACAACAGCCCCCCAACATTGTGGATGCCCAGTCCCCAAACCTTCTGAATATGTTACCTTACAGGGTACAAGAGACTTCGCAGATGGGATTAAGGTTGTAGACCTTGAGGTGGGGAGATGATCTCACATTATCTGGGGGAGCCCCAACCTGAACTGCATGAGTCCTGAAAAGTGGAATAAGAAGGGAAAGGGGGGAGTCAGAGAAACGGCAGCATAAGAAGGATCCCACTGCTGCCCAGACTTTTTGCCCAGCCCCCTGTGGGGCTGAATGGAGATAAGATAACCTCTTTTATTTTTCATTCATTTCACGATTGTCAGTCTGAAACTTGCAAAGAGAGCTGAACGATCTCCATCCCCTGGTCCCAGCTGTGGGTTTGCTCTTCAGCCTGTTGCAGCCGGAGATGTAGGCAACTCTGTGTAAGGACCAGAGAGATGCCTGCAGGGGCTAAGCGTGGCCCCAGCCGACAGCCAGCAAGGAAACTGGAACTTCCGTCCTCTAAGCACACGTGCCTTGCCTGGACTTTGCCACTGACCTCAATGAGCAGGGAAACGGATTCTCCCCTGGAGCCTCCAGGAAGAAACGCCGCCCCGCCCACCATTCGTTTTTATCTGGTGAATCCAGGGTTGAACTCCTGACCTACAGAGCTGTAAGAAAATAAATGTGCATTGCTCAAGCCAGTACGTTTTCAGTGATTTATTTTGGCAGCCATAGACGACGAATAGAAGCATCTAGGTGGTGTAGGGTAGGACCAATGTAACTATGGGCCAGAGCTACAGCGATCACATCCGTGAGGGAAGCCGGCTACCTCCACGGCTGGCCTCAAGGAAATGAGAACACAACCGAGTTTGGTCGGGGCAGATTGCCCAAGGAAACTGGCTCCAGGATTTGCCACCCCTGAATACACAGCTATTTCGCAACATGTCACCTTCTGGATGCAAATTTTTAATGTTCTGTTTTATCACTGTTAATCTTAATGTCCTGTTAATATTTTTAACCCCAAATCCGATTGTCATGTGCCCACAGTTGTTTTAAAAACTAACCTTACATGGACAGATAGTCCTGAATTATTTGGTCGTTGAGTTGGGTGCCGATAACCCCAAAGGCCTTACCCTGCCCACCTATCTGTCTTTTCCATGAGCCGTAGAGAGAAAAATAACTTCATCATCTGAAATGGTAGCTATCGTTAGAGGAATCTCTAAGGAAGGTACTGAGGGAAAAATTAGTCAAAACATCCAAACCCTGAAAGGGCGCGAACGGTTACATTTGAACAAATCCCAAGGTTCACTGATGACTTTGCACAGGGCTCTCCAGAGGGGCCGTGGGCGGGTCTAAAAAGTGGGCTGGGCCATCGAAATCACTCGCTTAAAACAGGGAAAGGCTGGGACAACCGATCTAAGGATCGGTATTCAGCCAAATTATCGAGCAAGAGATTTGCCTTCAACGCCTTCCTCTCCCTTCTTTGAACCTTCTGGTTCTCTCTCAAGGTTTCTCCAGGATCTTATGGTCCCACATCCCACCCACTGCTGCCCAGACTTTCGTGTCCGTTGGAACAAAAACTCAAGGGCTCCATGCTCCAGATACCCCTCTAGCTCTCCTTCACCCATCTGCCCTTCGACATTTCACGGCCTGTGTCCCTTCCGTGACTTTTCACTAGATGTTTCAGCAGAAAGAAATTTGAGAAGGTCATCTCTGCAAAGGGGTGATTAAAGGGAATGGTTTTATGTGCTATCTCTTTCAGGTGATGTAGTTTTTTTTAAATTTTAATTGCAGTGAGTTAACATCAGGTGATATAATTTTTTTAAAGAAGCTTCCTAAGAATATTATGTCTTTATCCAAAGTAATGAAATCTGTGTGGTGGGATTTCAGACAGAATGTTGGGATGGAAGTCACGAAGGCGTGGGGGGCAGGCCTCTCCTTGACCATAAGTGTCCCTCCTCATACCACGTAGACCTCCGCTAACTCCACATCTCAGCAGGGGCATCTCTGATGTATCCATTTATAGCTTGTGTTAAGGGGAGGCTAACTGGGGTACTAGACCCAAAACATGATGGCTGAAATAATGCCGAAGTTTATTTCTTGCTTTAAAAGGAACAATGGCCAAGTGTCTCACTGTGGCAACAGGAAGAAGGGGTAGACAGACATTCAGAGGAACAAGTCTCTACCATGCTGCTCTAACAGAAATCTATTTCTGGCTTCCTGTTACGGACCACTTTCCCTTCGTGAAAAATTGACAATATTTTGGCCACAAACCCAAGAAAACAGGCATTGTTTTTTGTCATTGAGGCAGATAAATTTGGCAAATTAGGGCAAAAACAGGCAAAAGTTTAAAAAATTTCAGTCAGGAGTGCCTGGCTGGCTCAGTCGTCTAGAGCATGTGACTCTTGATCTTGGGGTCGTGAGTTCAAGGGCATGGAGCCTGCTTAATTTGAAAAATAAGTCAATTGGGGCACCTGGGTGGCTCAGTCGTTAAGCGTCTGCCTTTGGCTCAGGCCCTGATCTCAGGGTCCTGGGATCGAGCCCCACACTGGGCTCCCTGCTCAGCGGGAAGCCTGTTTCTCCCTCTCCCACTCCCCCTGCTTGTGTTCCCTCTCTCGCTGTGTCTCTCTGTCAAATAAATAAAAACTTAAAAAAATAAAATAATAAAAAAATAAGTCAATAAAAAATTTCAGTCATATGCACATATCAGGATACTAGCAGCATCATTTGATATTGGAAGGAAAGACTCTTTTTATTGTTCGAGGAAACTCTTTAAGAGGCATTTGTAATATACAAAGCTTAGCCCTGGCTTTAGTCTCATATGGGTGGTTGCCACAAAGAAGAGAGAAACAATTTTGCAAAGGCATGGGAATGGCCACCTTTATAGCGGACAGAGCTCCAACTTTGGGGAATTACTATTATATTTCATCCTCTGGGGCTAGCGCTGGACAAAAATGAAATTGAAGTTTTGGACTCAGAACTGGGTCGGGGGACTCCCACTTATATGAGGAGGGACTGAAACCATAGCAACGTGTCCACAAGACAGACGGAGGTGAGAGACAACAGGGAGAGGACTCCGTACTTTGGGAGAGGGCTGCTAGATGTGGGAGCAGTGATTCCTGTTACTAAGTTCTAAAGATTCCTTGCATGCATTCCCATTCTTATTGTGCATCCTCAAGCCTTATTGTGCCTTATTGTTGGCTGTGCTGGGGTGGGGGGTAGATGTGTAAAATAAGAGGGAAGCTGAGGTCTACACAGGGACAGACAGAGCAAGGAAACACTTGAGCCTGCACGGAGCATGCCCAGTAGCAGTTAGGCACATCAGCCGGGGCAGGTGCATCTCTCCACTAATCCTCAGTATCACCTACGGGGAGGATGGGGATTCCAGATGTCATCTAACGAGGACTGAGATCTGGGTTATTTTGGCCAGCAAAGGGGTATGCGACCCTGAAAGGCCAGAGAACGTGGGTAGAGGATTAAACATGCTCCAAGGAAACGTCCGTGAATAACCCCAGACCAAGTGCCAAATGGTGGCAGACGGGCTCTGAGTCCTGCGGCCAAAGCAGACAGGGAAGCTGATATGGTTAGGAAGACCATGTAGCAAAGGGACATTGGAGCTGGCCCTGAGAGAATGAGCAGGTAGAGGCAGTGGGGACACTGAAGGACACCCCAGGAAGGAAACCACAGGAACCAACCGTGGGCCGCTCTAAGAATTGTGGAGCTCGGTATGTTTTGTTTGCATTCAAATTGGCTTGTTTTTCCTGGTTAATCCTTGGGGTCTGTCCACAGGATTTCCTGATAACTTGATTAAGGCAAGCGACTTTGCCTTAGTCTGGGGCATTTTCTAGACCACAGCTTCCTAACCAGTGTGCCCATTACTGGTGTGCTAACACATTAACCCCTTTGTCCCCCTAGGCTGTCTGCCTGGTGGTGGTCGCCTCTGGCTGTGAGCAGCCTCGGTGGTTAGCGTGAGTGTGCGGGACCCATATCAGCATTTCCTAGATGTGCTGTAAAGCGAAGCACGCTTGGGAGATCTGCAGCCTGTGTGTTGGTAAGTGATGTTGACCCTGATAAAGACGAACATGGAGCCTTTAGACTGTGGGATCAACTATAAAAGACATTAAAGTTCACATTTTAGTTACTTGCCCTGGCGAAAGTTGCTATTTCTCTTCTTTTTTTAAACATGCTTCCTTCCCAGCTTCTATCACCAATGTAGAATTTTCTAGAGAGAGAGGATCCCAGATTCAGCAGGTGGCGAAGCAATTCCATATACCTTTTAGCAATGAGGGGAAACCCCTGGTGCCATCGGGAAGGCTCCCCGGGGGTCCAAGAGCAGGTCAGCTGCGTGTGGAGGTTCCGGGGACAGCGACACGCCCAGCAAGTCAGAGCAACAGGTGAAGCAAGATAAAGGGTGCATGCGGGACTCGTGTGCGAGAGAGGAGAGGGGCCTTGACAACGGTGCCTTCGCTCTTCCAAGCCCTCAGCTTGTGGTAGGTGCTAAAGCAAGTCTGATGAGTTTTTAGACTTGACTGGTTTTCTTCAGGTGAACTTTGGACAAGATCAAGGAGGAGACACGCCGAGTCAGTGAACATCGAGGTTGGGCGGGTGCTGTAGATTTACCTTTCCCGTTTTGTTCCCACATTTGTCTCATGGTGCTTGTCATTCCTGCACAGTATCCCTGCCTCTGTTCCCATGTGTGTCCCCAAGCAGGCTCCTGTCGCTAGGCTCTGCCGGTAAGCACTCTGGCCAGAAGAGGGCAGCATTTGGAAGCAATGATGGTAGAAATCCGGACCGCGCAGGACAGGCATGGCCAGGACGGCGGGCTCCTCGGTTCTTGCTTACTGTAGCAGCAAACCTATGAAAGGGACAGGAACTTACTGCTGAAGTCATACCGAGTGACTCCTTCATCTTGTCCCCTTGCCGACTCTTAAAAGAAATCGTAAATATTTAGGGTATAAATATCAACTTGGCTTCGCAACAGGCCACGTCTTGGCCAGTTCTCTGACAAAACTTAGGCAGAATATAGAATGCAAATACCCAGATCTCGTGAGTGATTCCGGCGTACGGACACTTTGCTTAGACTGCGCCTGCTCTTATTATGCAGTTGGCAAGTCGAATTTGTACTCTACCCAGTTTTTTTGTTTTGTTTTCAAAATGATTGCACACATCATGGATCAACTTTCTCAATACCTACTTTTTGGGCTTCTATTCAGCATCCCGCGCTGGCTGGACAAGGGGGCAGGGTATTCGGATGAGCACAAGGAGAGATAACAGGTGATATGGATGGATGGCATGGGTTTGAAAGAAATGGGAGTTTTGGAAAAAGAAAGAGAAAGTTCTAGAAAGGGAGAGCAGGGGGGAATAAAGAGGATGCTCACCCCATCCCCAGGCACCACAGTATGTAAGGTATGGGAATCTGGCAGTGTCCTCAGGGGGCAGCTAATAATGAGTTAGAGTACGAAGAAGAAGTCTTTTCAACATTTAGAGAAGAAATTGGGGGGATGTCTTGGTGGCTCGGTTGGTTAAGCGTCTGCCTTTGGCTCAGGTCATGATCCCAGGGTCCTGGAATCGAGTCCCCCATCGGCTTCCTAGCTCAGCAGGGAGCCTGCTTCTCCCTCTGCCTGCCCCTCCCCCTGCCTGTGTGCTCTCTCTGGCAAATAAATAAATAAAATCTTTAAAAAAAAATAGAGAAGAAATTGAGATTACATTTTGCTGATAACAACTACGAGGCAATAAAGAAAGGGTTCGGGGGTGAGAACACAGGCAGCCTCATGGGTATCATCCACACATGGAAGGGACCCATGCTTGCCTTAATGTCTCACTGTTACCATGATAAAATTCCTACTCATTTTTGGACAAGGGGCCCCACCCTTTCCTTTTGCACTAGGTTCTGCAAATTATGTATGGGAAGCATGGATACGTGCAAATTTGGGAAAAGTAGGACTAGGGAATATCCAGATCTGTCTGTGGATAAGAGTCTCCATGAGGCCCTGGAAAGCTTGAATTTCTGGATTAAGTGTATCAAGTAAATGGGTATAATTCCCAACAAGATGAGTACTGATGGTCTTTTAGGGAATGGCTGTTTCCACTTCCAATTAAGGAGGGATATGTGAAGGGAGGCAGTGTTCAGGACCACTTACTGTTGTGTGGGTCAGGAAAGGAGCGCATGGGGCCTCACTTAGGTTTAGGGGTACTTGGTGCTCAGTCCTTTCCTTTCTGCACTGTAGTGTGAAATGTGATGGGGGAGGTTAAAGAGAGTTTTGTGGGCCTCCCTTAAATCCCACAGTAGGCAATGCTGTATCTGGAAGAAAGGCATCTTACCAGGAAGCAGTTAAACATCTGAATGTGGTTAAGTATGTTAGACTTATGCTTTCTGAGTATGATGTCAAGCTTAAAAGCTCTCTTCACTCCCCCTGCCCCAAGACTACAGAGACTCTTAAATTTCTTTTTCTTCTTCTTTTTTTAAGTAGGCTCCATGCCCAACTCGGGACTTGAGCTCCCCTGAGATCCAGAGTCACATGCTCTAGCGACTGAGCCAGCCAGGCGCCCTGACTCTTCAATTTCTTCTAACAATATTTAGTTTTGTTATTTGGCCCTTAAATCACCTGCAATTTCATGATTCTATGGTATATAGTAGGGTTCTAACTTTTTTCTTCAATGAAGTGTTCCAGGATCATTTATTATTTGATCCCATCTATAAATGTGACCATTTTTGATGCGCCATTCTGCCCTATCTCTGCAACATCATCACGCTGATTACAGACTCTTTCTTTCTAGTATATTCTGATGTCGTCTGGCAAAGACCTCCTTCTTTTCCACAACTTTGCCAGGTCTTTTTACTGATTTCTTCTTCTTGGTGAATTCTAGAATCAAGCAGGTCAAATCACATAAATAATTTCGCTAGGATATTACTTTGTATTGAATCAAATTGAAAACATTCCTTCAGGAAGAATCCACATTTTTATAATACAGGCTCTTTCCCAGGAACGCAGTATGCAATTTAAGTTTAAAATCACAAATCCTCAACCCTGAGTTCCATTCACCCACCCATGCTAATTTGTTTGTTTTGCCAATAACAATCCTTTTGCACATTTTCTGCTTTCTGTGGAACCCTGACATCTTTTTTTTCACAGCCATGTGTTTTCACACAACTGAGGGGCAGAGAATACAAAACAAATTAAGAGTTTGAAGCCAATAAAAACTTCGTACTTAGAAATTTTCTAACTACTACAAGACTTTGTTCATTTCTTAAATCTGTATTGTTAAATTGTTTATTCTCTTAAGCGCTGTGGAAAAGATTTGGAATGTTTTGCCTTAGAGCCTGAGGACGTCCGTATCAACAATCCCTATATAATCAGATAGTTAAAATATAAAGCCAGATGAAATTAAACGCCAAACATTGTAAATGAATATACAGTTGGAAAAGCACTCACTATACGGAGCTCACTATGTTTTTCAGAAAACCAAAACCTTCCGCAATACCCATCTTGTACAATGAGGATATTCAGAAAGAAGCGAATCCTTTTTATTCAGTCGGTTGCTTATCCCACTGTCCAAAGCTAATCAAGGCATGTGATTAATAATATTCCCTTAAAATTGCATTGTGGGAAGTGTTTTCACTTAGGTTTAATGAAAAACACTTGGAGGCAATTTCAGCGCTGTGGCGAAGTGGTTAGTGATTATCCTTGTTTATGAACTAGCATGACGCTGAAGGCTAAAGTTTTTCTCTCTTTTTCATAACAGTGTTCCATCGAAACAGAAACAGAAAGACTGACAAATGTCAGAGGGCATCTAGCCTGTGAAAGGAGCCAAAAGCCAGAAATTCAGAGATGAAGGGAGGCGTAGGCGGATGGAAACGTGGAGCCCAGCAGGGGGCAGTAAAGTCTCTTCTCTCCCTTCCATGGGCCGTCATTTCCCGTTAATTCAGCTTCTGAGCCATCCTTAAAACAAACCTAATTTCAATCATCTATGGTCTCCTCGTTGTCACGGAAACGAAGATAGGCGGAGTCAGGATAGAACCAGAGGAATAAAGGTTTGTACATAAAATCTGAACCCTTGAGAAGGACTTTGCTTTTCCAAATCACGAGAGACTCCTATTCATAAAGAACATGTATGTTTCAATAGCCTCTAGACGTGTTATTGTGAGGATTTTTTCTTTCTTTTTCAGTTGGGAAGGGACAATAAAACTTTAAACAGCAATAGTTTTCAGTTTAATAGCAAGGCTCTTGGCAGACTCGTATGGCTTATTAGTTCAAAGGGAGCTCGTTGAAATGTTTGAACTACTAATGAAGGTTAGAAAAAGCAAAAATTTAGAAATCCCAAGTGTTCTCATGCAGAGCCCCAAGGGAACTGCGATGTTACTCACAAGAAGGATTAGAAAGAGGGAAAATTCTGAAGTAGGTTGGATAAGTATTTCCAAGGCACACGAAAAGTAAACGAGATTATTTTCTAGGGTATTTCTCAGAGATCTATCCTGAAAGGGGAAAGGCCTTTCTTTTACAGTGTTTATTGTATTCTTAAAGTATAGTTGGTGGAAACGACGTAGACTTTGGAGCTTACAGAGTGAACTCGAAACCCACCAGCTCCAATTACTACTACCTATGCGATTTTGGCTAAATTACTCCTCCTCTCCGTGCCTCGGTTTTTTTAATCTGTAAAAGAGAATTAATATCAGTATTTACATCATAGGGTTGTGTGTAATCAGTGTGAAGCACTGTGATATTGTGATTTATAATAAGAAGTATAGATTTGGCCTTTGTCTCTGTTTCTGGTACAGAGGTCTTAAAAACCTTTGGAATTTCCCAAAGGGAAATACGGCCATAGAGGTGTCTCTTTTTATGTTAACGAGGTGACTTTGGGAAGCACTTAAGTCACCTGGAGAACCAACTAGGTGATTCGAGGGTTGGAACTATCAGTTCCACCCCAAGGCCTTCTGGGACAGAAAGGGGCTAGAGCTTGAGTTGGTGGCAAAAGGCCAATGATTTCATCAATCCTGTTTGTGTAACAAAGTTTCTGTGAAAACCCAAAAGGACTGGTGCTGAGAGCTCCTGGTTGGTGAACACAGGGCGGCGGGTTGGGCAAACACAGGCAGAGTGCTACACCTATCCAGGGCAAGGAAGCTCGGAGCCCCTTCCCCATACCTTGCCCTGTGCATTTCTTCCATGTGGCTGTTCCTGAGTTCTACCCTTTTATTAACAACCAGTAATCTGGTAAGTGGAATATTTCTCTGAGTTCTGTGAGCTGCTCTAGCAAAGATGTCAGACTCAAGGAGAGGTCTTTGGAACTTCCAGTGGAGAGCCAGTCATTCAGAAGCACAGATGACCCTCTGGACTTGGTAACAGGCATCTCAGTTAGTGGGGAGGGGGCGGTCTTTTAGGACAGAACCCTTTACCTGTGGGGTCTGGATAGATAGTGTCAGAAATGACTGGAATTGTAGAACACCCCGCTGGTGTCTAAGAATGGTTGTTGGTGTCAAAACCACCCCCTGGGGGGGGGGCCTGGGTGGCTCAGTTGGTTAAGCGACTGCCATCGGCTCAGGTCATGATCTTGGAGTCCCGGGATCGAGTCCCACATCGGGCTCCTTGCTCAGCAGGGAGTCTGCTTCTCCCTCTGACCCTCCCCCCTCTCATGCTCTCTCTCTCTCTATCTCATTCTCTCTCAAATAGATAAATAAAATCTTTAAAAAAAAAAAACCACCCCCTGGGGAATTGGGTGCAGAACATTTAAGCACTTGGAACTGTACAGAAGTACTTAACAGACATTATTGTGGCAGAGACAGTTAGTGCTCAATACCTATTTATTTGTTCCACTACATTTCCCAGCCTCCTCTGCATTTATTTTAAGGCCATGGGCAGGACTGAAGCAGTTAAGAGCCAATGCGCTTTCAAGGTCTCTTTCCTGAGGAAGAAAACGTGGAAGTTACATGTTCCCAATGGTATCGCTCCAAGATGGAGGAGAGCCACCCAACCCCCATCAAGGTATGATGAGGATGAGAATTGTTGTGTTATGTCCCTGAGATTTCAAGGTTAACTTATTATCACAACATAAGGAAGACTATTAGAGTTCTTTATAATTACTGCTCATTCTAGATAATGACTAATAAAATGTTGAGGTAGAAGTAGCAGACTGACTTTCAGTTCTTAATAAACAGAATGTAATCTTCTTGAGAGTTTTTATTAATTGCCTTTGAAACCCCAGTACCTAGAATAGTGCTTGGCTAAATAAGTGCTATATATGTATTTTGTGTGTGTGTGAAGACACTGTGCATTTTCCACATGCACAGCACTCTTACTATGTTGTGTAATACACGAGAAATTAAAACCAGGTCTTTGCCCTCAAGGAATATACAATCCAAATGGTGAGACAAATACACTTTCTCTTCCCTTACTGTTCCCACCCCCCAAGTGCACAAACCAATGACATTGCTGTTTCAAATGAGACACCATATTTAAATGCTAATTTATGCCATAGACTGAAGATAGGCAGATAACAGAGCACCCAGCCAGGGCAACAAAAAGCAGGGGCCTGAAGAGATAATACCTCAATAGTTTAGAGAAAGAGAGGGACCTTGGTTAGAGAAACAGTTTAGTGAAATAGCTGGAGGCAAGACCCAGGATTCTGGACCAGAGACTACACCTGTTAGTGTGGCAGGACCAGACAGGAAGAATAATATGTGTTGGAGAGGGGGGAGAAGGAAAATGGATGCCAGATGCCATGGTAGACCACCCAGACCCCTGCTTTAAGACTAACGCAGCCATTCCCCAGCCACTTGGACTGTTGTCTGCTGAATCTCTCAGCTGAGACCTGTCCAGAAATTGCTTTCAGCTGAAGGGAGCCCTCTGGGCCAAGGTTTCAACTTTTCTCCAGGGATAGCCCATATCCAGTGATTGATGGAATTTAAAAGACAAGGGCTGGGCCTCTTGCCTCCATGAAGAGGCCATTCTGCAGGGCCATTCCAGCTCCACACATCCCATGGGATTGTCAGAGACCTCTGCTATGACCATATCACGGCCTGACGTCTCTCACTGCTCCCCTTGTCTGGCTTCCCACACTTAGCCAAAGATAAGAATTCCCAAAGTAGGCCCAATGCTTCCTGCATGCAAATCTCCACCTCAAAATCTGTTCTGCAACAGATAGCAAGGGTGACACAAAAGTACAGAGGGTCCCATAAGCCAGGAGGAGATGAAACTTGTTATAGGAGGAAACGAGAGTCGCTGATGAACTCTGAGGAGGAGGATGAGAGCCTAGGAAGGATGTGGCCTGGTAATGGAGGGTAGCTGGAAGTGAAGATCTTTTTGGAGAGGCAAAAATCACTTTAAAGAATTCTGCTGAACCATCTATGGAGCCCTTCAATGCACTTCCACTGTCTGACCCCAGAGTCCTGGCTGGAATGTGTCTAGTATTTCGAAGTCCACTTAGGACTCTGAGCTACAAGTCTAATGAGAACAAGGGAGTGAAATTCCTTCCTTGGCTCCATCTCCAACAGGATCATTTGACTGGAGAGGAGTTTGAGGAGTAACCAGAGTTAAATGAGAATTCTAGGTTTCTTGAAGAAAAATCTCACCATTTTGTGACCTTTCACAATGTAGATAGAGGTGAGATTCTGAGAAGGAGCCACTGAAAGCAAGACTACATCTTTATATGGAGAGCTGGCCAGAGCTGTCTCATTCCTCCCAGTAAGGTCTTAGTGTTCGGTGATGGCACTGGTCACAGAATTAAAAACCAGCTGGTAGTAGTAGTCTGTCAGGAGACACACACACACACACACACACAAAACCAGGGCAGATCGCTAAGAGTAGCTAAGTAGACATAGGCTATGAAAAACATTTATTAATTAATATTGTTGATTGTTTGATGTGGTCACATTTTCAGACACAACTTATATAACTTTTAGGAAATCGTCTCTACGCAAATAAGACCTTTCTTCTCTTCTCAACTTTCTTCTTAATTCTTAGCTCTTGCTTTAAAGATGGTTGCAAGACACTGGGCAGTACCAGAACATCATGTCTTAGATCTGATCACTCTGAGAGTGATGTTCATTTGACAGAAACCATATGCAAATCTAATAAATATCAATGGGGTCTTAGAAAACGACTATTTTGACTAGAGCAGTTTCTAGGAGTGTTGATTAAATATTTAAATAAGAACTTTGGGAAAAAGCTTAGCTTTCTAAAATGTTTTTATAATGGGGCCATTAGCTCAAGTGAGTTTGGCTTGGTATAATGGGTGATCCCAGGCTGATGGAGCAGATGTCCTAAGGTGCAAATATGGGAATTTATGTATTCAAAGGAAAGAACAAAGATGTGACATCCTTAAGACAGGATGTGTGCCATGAATGGTTTTGACGCTAATGAGCCCAGTAGGGTGAGAATTGTCTGCTTTCTAAACTCATTCAGCAAATATTTCTGGAGCCTCCACCCTGTGCCAAGCCCTGCATGGGAGGGTGTTCGGCAAATTTAGAAAGAATTAGAACTGATAAGGCTTTCTGAATTCAGAAAGATGAGGGCAAAAAGGCAAAAGAGATGAAGGGCTTGGGGAGAGGACTCAAACCTGTCATTGATGAATTAAGAGAGCTGAATATGGCCGGAGTGCCCCCGTGAGGACAGGTTGCCCAGTGCAGTTCCCTTGTATGTGCCAGGCGTCAGCAGCTGCATCAGCAATCCTGTGACTTTTGGGAACAGAGGACTAGGTGGCCTCATGGAATGGTTAGAGGAGTCTACCCTGGAAGCAGGCTGCCAGAGTTTACATCACAGTGGATCACCACAACCCCAGGACTTTTGAAGGTTCCTCGATTCTCTGTCTCTTGGGTCCACATTTGTACAATGGGGTCAATAGCAGTACCTGCTGCAATTGTTGCTAGAAATTAATAAAATAAGTCATGTAGATTGTTCCGCACCATGCCGCACCATGCCTCACATTCCCTCAAAATCCTTAAATAGAGGCGCGTGTGCTATGTACCGTGTACGGGGAGAGAGGTCCCTGGGGAAATGAAAGAGCACCTGTCCTTGAGATGCAGTCCTTCCAAAAGTCCTCCCTAAGTTCTCCAGGGGATGAGAATGGAGAAATCACCCAGCCCAGCAGCATAAGGAGCAAAGCTGGGATGCATTCTCTTTGGACTCCATCTCCCCACAGCCATCCATACGGACAAGCTCTTTCTTTTCCCTGTAAGTTTGTAGGCTTATAGGATGTCTTAGCTTCTGATAGACTGCAGGTACCTTCTGGAGAGACTGAAGCAATTTTCTCCATTTTTGCTTAATAAGAATAATTCAGTCTAAGTGCCGAGTCTGCATAAATACTTTCTGACAGATGAAACAGTTTATAAAATCCTCAGGAGCTTTTTATTGCACTTGAAAAACCCTCTCCACTATCTGGGTGCCCTGAGAGCCTGTTGTATGGGAAGGCCTCACACTCTAAAGAACAAAGACAAGGCCTTGTTGTTTTCTTTATTTAAACAACAACAACAACAACAACAAAGGTGTAATTGTCTTGCAGGCCTGAGGTTCTCTCTGACTCAAATCTCCCCAATTCTGTCCACTTGGAGCAGAAAGGCATCAGCAGGAGGGAGCCAGAGTCTCGGGATTTCCCTGTCAGCACTGCTGGGTCCTTGCTTGACAGGTGACAAATAGCTTTTCTTCTTTTTTCTTTCACCCTCGCAACCCCCGACACGTCTGAACTCTTGCTCTTGAGTCTTCTCTGGCCTTTGAGGAGAACAAAGCAGCTGCGTGTTAGGCAGAGGTAAAGTAGCCTTTGAAAGGGTTATTTTGGCTTTCATAACCTCCAAATAAGAATAAAGAGAAGTGATTTAACTTGCGCCAAATGACAGTATATTCTGACAGGAGAGAACAGGCTATTTGGGGTTTTTCTCATCATTGTTTTTGGCATCATTCTGTAACTCCCATCTGACACACCAAAGCTAGGGGAGAGAAGGAGCGTTCACCTCCTGCCCTTTCTTCGGAGCTGAACACTTGGCTTTCTAACCCTTCACTCATCTTATTCAATCTTCCTGACGTTGGCATGTGTGTGTTATAGACAATACTTGGAGATATCTTTGTGTATTTCTTTGTACATATTTTTGTGTATCATTTACATTAACAAAGTCCCTGGGGAAAAAAACCTTCCAGAGATAGGGCATTGGGAGACAATTCTCCATGAGTCTCTCAAGTTTCTGCCCATCTTGCAAAAAATACTGACTGTCCTTTCTTCTGGGCCATATTTCTAAGGAGTGAACAGTCTTGGACAATATAGTATCTGCCTCTAGAGCAAAGCATGGACAGGCTCACTGCCCATTATCAAAGATCCAGGCTACCTGAGCTCAGGTATAACCCACGGTGGCATAACCCACTGCATGTCCAGGTGTGTTATGGCTTTCTTCACAGTGCCCTGTGGGACCTGGAGCTCCCAGCATAGAAATGTTCCCATGATTTCTGTGTGTAGTAAGCTGTTCTCTCTCTGATCCAGGAGTCGTATCTTCTGCCAGCCTCCATGAAACTGTGGCAAGCTAACTTGTTTGTAACTTATAACGTCAGACTGTTCCAAATTCTTGATCCATAGTTCCAAGTTTAAAATGATACAAGGGATTGACTAATGTACAAAACCCCTGACAGGTTCTTAACATGTTGATGCTGTATCAGACTGCTCAGGATGTCCCAGCGCTTTCTGAAATTCTCAGAAACTTATCCTATGTGTGTGTAACAGGAGGTGCACTCATTCACTGTTCTCCTTGGATCATTATTTCTGGAAACTTCTTAAAAGTTAGCAAAAACTGTATTCAACTTTCAGACCACTCTCTAAATGTTATCACCTCTTTGATCCATGCACTGAGGATGAAGCCCTGTAAATGGCTAGGACAGTTTATGTTCACTAAAGCATACAAATGGTGTCTCTGTTCCCATTGTATAGATAGGTCCACTTATTCTGAGTCACTCACCTATTCAAATCAATTTATGCATTTACTTAAAAATATATTTCACAGACGTAACTAAGATAGGCACGCTCTTGCCTTCATGGAACTTGTAGGTAGGTTAATAGGGAAGAGGATATTAAAAATAGTTACATAAAAATTAAGTTATACATATAACAAGGAAAATAAAGGCTATGAAGACTCTGAAACATGATAGAGGATGCAGTGGGTGATTTTTTTTTTTTTATTCTTCAGATTTCAAAAGTAGCATAGGTTAGCAAAGAACTACACACTGCAAAACTACAAAACTTTGAACAGTTGATCATTTTCCTTTTTTTTTTTTTTGCCTTGGATCTCATATATAAACAATAAAATAAGAACTAAAATATCTACGTTTTTCACAACTTTACCTAAATAAAGTAACATTTTAACTAGGTAAAGTGGATTTTTGGAAGGTTTCTTGAAAATCTCTTTAGAGAAAAAAGACCTTGTTTCATTGACCATCTTTGAGGAGAAGCTGAAGTTTGTTGGGCAGTTGTGTAGGGATTTGAAGCTGCAGGGAGGGTGGGAAAGGGAGAAGCACATTTCACTTCCCGAAACAGTAGGGTAGATTTAAGACCTGAAGGAATGTTCTCACCTTTCTCAACAAAGTTTCATAACTATATTTAGGTGACTACAACCTGTGATAAGCCCCTGATCCGTTAAGTATTAAAATCAGTCAATTGAAATAATAAGGAGGAAGGGAATGAATATAAAACAATAGTTACAAACATTGTAAATTAAAATTCCAGAAAAGCAGAAACTTTTAAAATTTTCTAGTAAGCTCTCAGCTTCATTCAATTCACGGGTTGATTTGAGCAGAAAAATGGCAAAACAGCAGAATCAACTGGTGTTCTAGAGCTATAGGGAATAGCCTATATATCCTATTTGTCTGTCTCTCTGTCCCTGTCTCTTTCTCTGCATGTATGTGAAGTATATTTATCTAATCAGTTTCCTGAATAATTCAAACTTTGGTGTTTTCATTTGTAAATCTATTCCAAATTATGCAGATAATTTGCTAAAATCTGTACTTTTGCCTAGTGTTGGTAAAGTTTAATCATAAAATCCAAGAAATAAAAGCTATTTTTAAGTGAGCACAAAGAAAGCATGGGATAGGGAGGGAGGAGGGATTTGATTGAGGGATGGTTTAAAAAAAAAAAAAAGAAGGTATTATTATGTTCATCTAGATTAAAGGAACCTAATCCACTTGAAATTACTCTTTTAAGGTGGTGCCAGAAAGGAATTTATTTTTCTTTGTAGTAATGCTAGGACTTGAAATAACTTAACTAGTAATTAGTTACTTCGTGGGAAAGAAAAATCTCATTTGTATTTGTGTTACTAAAAATGACGGCAAAGAAGCCAAGATGCGGTAGACCAGTTCTCTTCGTCTTTGAGCAATGGTAGATGTTTATCTGTTTTTCCTTGAATGCTGCATATATATCCAGATGAGGCTGAGTCTCACTGCCAAAGCATACAGACTGGTCCTTGCTATCCAGCAAACCATATCACTCCCAGCTTTCCTTCTGGCTTGATGACCCTCACTGCATTATGCAGCTCACTTTGGACAGGGATCGTTCAATATAGACTGTCCCTTGCTCCTAAGCATAAATGTCTTACAAACTGGTGTAAGATTTCTGGTTGGATAGCAGAGCATTGTTAGATAAGTATTTCTCTAACTATTAGTGGCACAAATGCCCCCTCCTCCAGCATTTTAATTTTCTGAGACTTTCAACCCTGCCATCAAAGTCGAATAAAAGTTCAAAAGGCTGCAGTCTTTTCTATCATTTCTTCATCACTGAGGGAGAGAATCCTGGGGCAAGGTATAGATGGGGTTAAAGGCCTTCTTGTGTAAGAGGCAAGACTTCATTATATTGCCTGTATTTGGAAATATCCACGTGGCATTCACATCCAGTGTTGGCCCCGAACAACAAAAATCTGCTCTTTCCTATAGGACTCTTGGTAGCTGCTACTACTTTATCTGAATTATAGCTTATAAAATGATATAAACAACTCCTATTGTGGTTTAATAAAGGAAATCCTCCTGCTAGATCCAAGTCAGTCTCACAGTGCCTGAACAGAAAACAATTGTACTGGGTTTATAATGGCATTCTTAGTCCAATCTATCCCTAAAAGAGTAGATTGAAGAGACACTGCCTTGAGAATTTTGTGTAGAGTAAACCATTCCCATTTAATGACAACTGAAACTAAAGCAAATATTTTCTTCTTTAGAAAGCTATCCTACAAAAATTTCCATTGACAATTTAAGTGTTGCAAATCAGTGAGGCTTTGTAGATGATATACCTTTGGATGCGTTTTTAAGTGGGGTAGAGTACGGGCTGTTGGTGGGCTCTGGTTGTGTATCCCCCTATGTCTCCTAGGCTTATAAATATAGAGACATTTACCTTAAAGACTGGTTTTTTGACTAGCTATATCATAATCAGAGGGGGAATTTAAAAAATACTATAGATTAGAAGACACCAGTCCCAGGGATTCTTACTCAGTATGAGGCAAAGCTTTGGAATCAGCACTATTTATATCTCTTATTTAATTTTAAGATATGCCACATTTGGGAAACAATTTTTAAATCCCTAAGATACTTCAGTTACTTTTTCTTAAAATGCTTTTTCATGAAAACATGAAGAAATAAAATAAGAACTTTGAACCATGGCATAATAATGGACCATTGCTCTTTTGTTTGGTTGGTCTTTATTTTTTCAAAGAAAATGTTGTGGGGGCAAAGTGCTAGGAGGGAAGAGCCAGCTTAGGCAAACTTAGGTAATTTGTCAAAAATGTTTTAGGTACTCTTGGGCCCTCTCTTTGTCCACAGTTGCCTACGTGTCTGTACCAGCCAGGATAAATTAGGTTATACTGTGGAAACAAACAACCCCCAAATCTCAGTGGCTTAATACGGCAAAGTTTATTTACTGTGCATGCTACAGATCCATATGATCGACTGTGGCTAAGCTCCACAGCATTTTCTCTGGGGCTCAGGCTGACAGAACAGCCTCTGTCTAGAACATTGCCGGTTATTATGGCAGAGTGGCAAAGAAGACATGGGGAGCCACGTGCAGGCTATTAGGGCTTCTGCCCTGGGACGGTCACACAGCCATGCTTGAATTCCACAGGGAAGGGTATATAATCCCCCAACAGGAAGACACAGCAAATATTTGAGAGTGCACCACATAATTCTTGCTAGAAGATAAATAGTGCTGGTCTTAAACCGAAAGCAAGTATTTCTTGAGTACCTACCATGTTCCAGGCACCAGGAATACAATAGTAAATGGAAAACACAAAATCCCTGAAGTCCTGGGATTTTCACTGAAGGAGTGCAGAGGAAATACAATTAAATATTGTTCTCTGAAGTAAAACCAAGCATTGTAGGGAGTTGTAGTTGAAGTCATCAGGAAAGTGTCTTGCGAGATAGTTGAGTGTAGAATTTGAAGAGAATGGCGTCCATTCCAAAACCTGGGGCAGGAGATTTTGAGACAGATAGTAGCAAATGCAAAGGTCTGGAGGCAGGAACATGTGTGAACTGATAGGAAGTACAGAAAATCCAGAGTGGATAGATGTTCCAGTCCAAAAAAGGAGAGAAATAAAGGGGGGCTGGGTGGGTAACAGGTCCCAAATACTTTGGAAATAAGTTCAAACTTCAACAAAGTCCATGAGATCTTAATGCTCAAGCATCATCCTCGTTGACTTGATGTCTACCCTTCAGGTCCAGGTAGGGCAGAGGTGCACTTTCCAGACACATTGGGGCAGAAGTCCCACCTTGTGGACCCACTAGGGTGGCAATCTTGCTGCTGAGGCTTTGCCAGATTGGAGTGGGACCCCTCCCAAGGCTCTGGGAAACCCCATCCCCACAGTTTTGGCAGATGGCTACCCCTTTTGCAAAAAAGGAGATGGTGGTGATCATCTCTGAATTACTTTCAGGGTTGTTCTTACCTTGTCTTGAAGAGTGGTGCACTTTCACAGCTAAATAGCTCTAGGGTTTTGTCTTGTAAACCCCTGAAGCCTGCATTCTTCTTTCATCCTTCCAATCTCTTTCCCTTTCTGTTCAAACACTAGTTTTCCTGTTGAGGTGGCTGATTAAATCTTTGGTGCACAGATAGTCTAATCTCTTTATCAAAGTGATGGTGGGCCACACCCTTGCTGTTCTCATTCTTTGCCACGTGGATGGGTTGAGCATTTCTCAAATCTTTGAGTTCTTCCTTTTTGCTCAATGATTCCATCGTTAAGTCATTCCAGTTGTCCCACATTTTACTATAAGCAGTCAGAAGGAGACAAGCTGTACCTTCAACATTTGGCTTGGAAATTGCTTCAGCTAAAGTCTATTTCTTTGCTCACAAGTTCTACGTTCCACAAAACACCAGAACAGGAACACAATTGAGTCAAATTCTTTGACACTTCATAACGAGGATTGCTTTTTCTCTGGTTCTCATTAACATGTTGCTCATTTCCTTGTGAGACCTCATCGGAATGGCTATCATAGTCCAGATTTCTACCAGCATTCTGTTCAAGATTACTTAGGAATTATCCAAGAAGACTAAAGCATTCTCTATAGCTCTCTTCCTCTCCTGAGTTCTTACCAGAGTCATCCTCAGTGGTCTGTTCAGAACAATATAGGTTTTTTTTTCTAGAATGTACCTCAAAACTCCTGCAGCCACTGCACAGTGCCCAGCTCTAAAGCGGTTTTGGTATTTGTTAAAGCAGTTCCTCATTCTCAGTACCACTATCTGTGTTAGTTCATTCAAGCTCTTAGTGACATAAATAAGAAATTTACTTCTCACAGTTCTGGAGGCTGGGCAGTCCAAGATCAAGGCCCTGGCAGATGCTCTGTCTGGTGAGGACACACTTCCTGGTGCCTGGATAGCTGTCATCTTGTTGTGTCCTCAGATGGTGAAAAGGGTGAGGAAACTCTCTGAGCTCTGATGTATAAGGGCACTAATCCCAAGAATGACCTAATCGCCTCCCACAGGCCCCACCTCCTAAAACCATCCTCTTTTGGGGGGCAAGATTTCACCCTATAAATTCTGGAGGGACACAAACATTCAGTAGAGAGGAAGTTTGTTAGTCATTTTGGCAAAAGGGGCTTAAGTAAAGCTGGTAAGGATTAAAAAACTTGACTTGAGCGATAATGGAAACTGAGAATTTGGAGAGAAACTACAGACTCTTTTAAAAGGTTTCATTATAAATGGGAGAAGGTATCTAAGGCCCACTTCTTATTAGTACTTTTCTATAGTAATTGTACCATTTTACAAACTAATAGCAGTACTTTGGGAGTTCGACTTTTTCCACATCCTTGTCAGCACTTGGTATGGTCAGTTTTTGTTAGTTTTAGCTGTTCTAATGAGTATAGAGTTGTATCTTTTTTTATTTTTTAAGATTTTATTTATTTATTTGACAGAGAGAGCACAAGCAGGGGGAGCAGCAGAGGGAGATCAATCATTTTGATTTTAAAAGTTACTTTGGGTAAGAATATTCTCTTATTTTTAAAAGTTTTGATCCCTTTATCATTCCACTGTTTTTTATTCTTGGTATCATTCACTGTTTTTTATTCTTATTAGAATTTCCAAAGAGGCAACTTTTGAGTTTACATATATGTTCTGTTGTGCTTTTCTTTTCTAATGAATTAAATTCTATTTTTATCTTTTAAATCCTCTTCTAGTTTCTTGTGTTTTCTCATTCTTTCTCTAGCTTATGTTAAGTATTTGATCCATTTATATTTACTTTTTTTATTAAACATTTTCAAGACTATTTTTTATTAGGATTATCATTTTGTGTGTTTTTAAATTTCAAGGTGAATTGATTTTCCTGCCTAGGTTTCTCTTTTTTTTCTATCCTTTACGAGTTTTTGTTTGTCTTGTTTGGTTTTATTGCATTTTTGTCTACTTCATATATATATATATATATTTGTTAAGGTCTCCCAAGTGAGAATACTCTCTCTTTGCTGGACTGGGCCCAGAGCATACATCCCAAGTTATCTATGGATTGCATTTTCGATGGCTTTCCATAACCTCTGGAACCAGCTCAGAGTTCCAGGGGGAGAGAGCTGAAAAGATGATACCCCGAGGTCCTTAATGTAATGCCTCTTGCATCATGTCTTTATCTCTCGAGCTAGAGCCAGATCAGCAGTACTCTTGGCAAGCCAGACCCTCTCTCAGGAGGTAACTGTATGTAATTAATGAGCAAAGCAGTCTCTCTCTATATAACATTATTTATAAGACTTCCTTGATGTGATGAAGGAAATTGCAAATTCTCTGGTGAAGGTCTTTGTATCCACTCTGAGCACTTACTCGCTTCCATAAGGTACAAATGTCTAAACTGTTAAATGACTAAACAACTTTGACAATAGGACCTCCTTTTCACAGGAAGACAGTTTGGCTTGTAATAAGGTTGAAAATGTCATGGCTTCAGAAAAGTTGTTCCAAAGTAAATTAAAATTCAAGTGTATTGTTGTTCATAGAGTATTTTCATATACACTAGATAATTTTATACTAGTAGCCATCCCATGGCAAAGGTAAAAAAGACACGATTATCATCACCATGCTGATGAATACCATTGAGTATCAGGGACCAGAAAGGACTTGTTCAAAGTTACACATCTAGCCCAAAATGAAGTCAGTATTTGAGTGCACATCTTATGCCAGCAAAGGTCAAGTTACTTGTGTTTTACCTTAGCAATGTCCTAAAACCTAGGGAGTCTATTGTCATGGGAAAATTTTCCTTGGATTCCAATCTATGTAGATGATGGAATTTTGGAAACGAATTCCTCAGGTGTAGTTATTGAATAGTTATTGGTTAATTTTTTAAATTTACTAATTAATTTTTTAATCGAAGTACAGTTGACACACCATGTTACCTTACTCTCAGGTGTAAAACATAGTCATTTGTCAACTCTGTGTTAAAGTTATGCTTTGCTCACTAGTGTGGCTACCATCTGTCAGCATACAACATTTTTCCATACCATTGGCTAGCTACTGGTTGATTTTAATAGAAAGGTGCTGGATCTCTTCCAGTTGCCCCTTTCATGCTCTGCACACCAGGAGGCCAACTTACACTCAGAGTTGTGGGCTCCCTTGCCCTTTGAGATTTGGTAGGATTGACCAATGGAGCACCAGCAGGATACCTGAGAGAAGAAGTGAGGTTCGGGCTTTTCTTTCCATTTCCTCCTTGCAGGGTGATTTGAGCTGGCAAGGGAATTGAAGATTCAGGTCTTCTTCACCCAGTTGTTTTTTTCCTTGTTACCATAGCAATTTCCTCCCCTTGACTTCTCAGGCCTAGAGTGAAGGTGCTTTTTTTTTTAGCAGCATTACTTACCATCCCTTGGAGTTTCTTTGCACCCTGCTCACACCTTTGCAAAGGTCTCTTCTTAAACAGTCCTCAAATCATTCAATCTGAATGTGTCAGCTGTTTTTCTTTTGCAAGGACCTTGACTGATAAAAAAAACAAATTACTATTACAGTTTATAGTGTAAGTTAAAAAACATGGGGTAAAGGAACAAGTTTCCTACCCAAGCCAAAAGCTATTCATATACTGATTACTACAGTTTTGGAAAGGAGTTGGCTCTTTTAATATGTTCTTCATTGGGGATTACACATTTTTCTGGACCAAAATCATAATCAAATCCAAAAGATTTCTAATACTTATATATTGTTAATACAATTTAATAGTAAGGGAGGGGGAAGAAAAGGAGACAACCTCTCAGTTTCCAAAGCAGAATGAAAAAATAGCACGTTATTCCTCAATCACTCTGTTGCCATGCAAACTTCTTTGCCATACCACCCTAAGAAATCCCTTGGAAGACTTAGATCCTCTTGATTCTGATTGTCTGGTGAGCTAAAGCAGGCATGGGGCTCTGCAAGGGCTCACTTTGCAAAATTCAATGGAAGAAGGAAGTGGGAATGTTGATTATATGTGAACAGAGGGATTGAAACAATACATTTTTAGCAGGCATCTATGTGTACACAAAGATCACACATACACACACGTGTATACGCATTATACACATACACACATACACACACACACATACACATAGCACTAGAAAGGCAAACTTGCAGAAAAAATGTTAAGGTTCTCAGAATTCATTCTGGTACCTGGGGACTAGATGGGAATGGAGGCTATTACTTTCCTTCTGAGCCAGAGCAGGGTGATATGCTGACATGTTTGGTATTTTCTGCCAGTTGGCCACAATTTGGGTGGGTGGGAAAATAAACATCATTCCCATTCTCCTCCCTTATTCCCCTGCCATGGGTTAATTTTTAATATCATGCCATAAGAAATATTGTAATTCAAAAAATAAGAATGAAATCAAGGTATGTAATTGCTTAATCAATAGAGAATAGATTTCCACTGTCAAAGTGGAGTGGAGCATTATCTTCCAGTGGGTTTGTTTTCCTGTTATTTGTACTACAGGAAGACTGACTACATTTCCCTCTTTTGCATTTTAATGATAAGCAGGAGTGAAATCTAAGATATAATGTCTGTGCAGTCACTGAAGGGTGTGAAGTCAAGCAAAGCAAGAGTAGGTCATTTCTGCTCACAATTTTCAGTTTTGAAACAGTCTCTCCGTTCTCATTCAAGGTAATGAGATAAAGTGGTCTACAAGAAGTTTAAGTTTT
Source organism: Leptonychotes weddellii (assembly GCF_054177405.1). Lineage (NCBI taxonomy): Eukaryota > Metazoa > Chordata > Mammalia > Carnivora > Phocidae > Leptonychotes > Leptonychotes weddellii. Next base: position 124,675,030 of record NC_138375.1, on the reverse strand, counting down.
AAAATTTGTGTCCTCAAATAATTACTGTTGCAGCTGCTAACCCCTTGGTTCCACTTTTAGCAATGCAATAGATATTACTCTAGACCACCAACTCAGAGGTACAAGTGCGGCATGAATTAATAATAAAACAATTTGTGTATCAGCCATTTCAGGTTTGGAACAAGAAAGACAGTGAGCGCTTAGAAACTGAAATTATGATTGCCCAAATGAACATTTATTTCCTAATTTCTCGAACTGAAGAGAAATAGCTATGTTCTAAATGAAATTGACACCTTGAGAGCCATAGGTTTAAACATATTATTTAAAACTATACAATTCCTATTTGAACTTAAAATAGTCTGTTTTTTTTCATATGTTAAAGTAGAAGATAGCAAAGAAAGGAGACACGAGGTGTTAAAAGCAGAAAAGAACATTCTTATGACAAGAAATCTAATATATTGGCTTACCCATAAAATAAACAGTATAATCTACTAAATAAACAAAATGGCAGCTGGAAACTTCATGCTAATATCAAGGAGAGGCGAGTTCAAGCTGAAAACCTTTTATCACTTAATGATGCAGGTTAAAATCTACAGAGCAGTTATAATTATTCTGTATTCCTTATGAGTAAAAATATGAATAAAATACACAATTAGAGAGGATAAAAAAATAGACTTACAGAAACAACAATAATGGAAGGCAACACCTCTCTTCTAATTCTTTATTGACAAAAAAGATAAAACTTAAATGCAGAAGATTTGAATAGTAATGTATATAGCAATAATTAACAGACATGCATTTGTCAAATATCCAATCCCAGAAATAATAAAATGCATCTTTTTTTCAAGGACCTGTAGATATTCACACGTATTTATCATATTTTTTTGAAACAGAAGAACTGCCAAGTTCCCAAAAGAAATATGGTAGGCAACATTCTCTAACCAAAATGCTTTCAATGTTAGAACCAATTAAGAAAATTAGACAAAACAAAAACTTACCTATTAAATCATTCTCAGGTTAAAGAATCAATAAAATCACAATTACAGAATGTTGGGAAAATACTAGTGAGAGAAACTATACATTTATATTACTGAGAAAAAAAATGGAAATAAATGAATAAGGTGCCATTTGTTAAGTGAGAAAATGAAAACCAAAATAAACTCTAGGAAAACAGAAGGAAGGAATTTTTAAAACTAAGCAAAAATCCATGAAGAGGAAAGTGATAGAAATTATAAATGAGGGCGCCTGGGTGGCTCAGTTGGTTAGGCGACTGCCTTCAGCTCAGGTCATGATCCCAGGGTCCTGGGATCGAGTCCCGCATCGGGCTCCCTGCTCTGCGGGGAGCTTGCTTCTCCCTCTCCCACTCCCCCTGCTTGTGTTCCCTCTCTCGCTGTGTCTCTCTCTGTCAAATAAATAAATAAAATCTTAAAAAAAAAAAGAAATTATAAATGAATTTAAGACTTGGTTCTGTGGGGAGAAAAAAAAAACAAATACAATTAAATAAATTTTTTTACCAGTACTAAATATGGGTGAGAACAAAAGGGAGAGAAAAAACACAAATTCATGAAATAAGCAATGAAAAGGGAAAATGACTACAGATGACGGGAAAGTCATCATATGAAAATACTTTAGGGGCACCTGGGTGGCTCACTTGGTTGAGTATCTGACTCTTGGTTTCAGCTCAGGTCATGATCTCAGGGTCATAGCATCCAGCCTCTTGTTGTACTCCTAGCTCAGAGGGGAGTCTGCCTGGAATTCTCTCTCTCTCTCTCCCCCCCTCTGCCCCTCCCCCCACTCATTCTCTCTCTCTCTCAAACAAATAAATAATGCTTTCAAAAAAATATTTCAAACAACTTTATACTAATAACTTTTAAAACCTGAGTATTTTTTTGTAGAAGAAATAGACTAAAAATTGTGGGAGAAATTGTGAATGTTGTCAAAATTTCCCAAAAAGCTTCTGACACAGAAGGAGTCTTTGGTAATTTTTTTCATTCTTCCAAGAAACAGATTACTCCAATATGATTTAAATTTGTTCCAGAGCAACACAAAATAAGGAATTCTCTTCAAATTCTTTTATGACACCAGCATATGTGTGTGATAGTAACATCGAACAGATTCTCTCTCCCCCTCCTCCACCCCTCCCTTCTCTTTTTTCCTCACAAAAATTCTTAAATCCTATATTAGCCGAGATAATTTAGCAGCACATTAGAAGAATAAGACAACATAACCAAGTGGGCTTAACTCCAAGAAGGTATCCGGTTCAATATCAGGAAATACATTGATTTCTTTCAATAAGACAAATCATAGTAGATGCAAAAAGGTATTTGATTACATTAAGGACCCATTCCTAACTTAATGAAAAATTTTTTAATCTCCCAAAAATTATAAATAAGAAGATAGACTTATCATCGTAATAATCCAAACTTGGCAAAAAGGTAATATAAGAAAAGTTGTATTCAAAATAGTAATAAAAACACTACATAAAAATAAAATATACATGAATAAACTGATTAAGCAATATTCTGCAGGAATGTAAAAGAAAACTGAAAAATTCTACTAAAGGGCATTAAACATAATTTCATAAATAAAAATGCCACATTTCTGTTTAGAAAAAAAATTTAAGGCTATTCATTGATTCACTTTCTTCAAAATACTCCCTAATACCAGTGTAATTGTGTTCAGTATTGAAGCAATGTTTCTTTCAGAATTTGTCACTTTTTTAAATTAATTTTAAAAATAGATAAAGCTAAGAAAATTTGGAAGGATTAAAAAAAGAACTATAAGAATGTTTATCCTGCTAAGATATTAAAATTTGTAAATTATATTATCTAAAACAGAACTGCTACAAGAGGCACAGAAGCAGTCTGAATTGAAACATAATAAAGTAGCCAGAAATAGACCCAAAGATATTTGGTATTCAAGTATATGATAAGAATGGCACTTCAAATTGGTGAGAAGATGGGTAGAATTTCCAACAAGTTAGAGCAGGATTCTTGGCTAGACAACTGGGGGAAGAAAAGCTGAATCCCTTATGGGAAAATAAGTTCTAGGTAAACCAAACGTTTAAACATACACATAAAATGTTAAAAGATAAAAGAAAGGAAGGAAAAAAGCGTGAAATACTAGAAGAAAATATGGTATGATGGAAAATTTTATAATCTTTTTTTTCTTTTTTTTTTATTCTTATGTTAATCCCCATACATTACATCATTAGTTTTAGATGTAGTGTTCCATGATTCATTGTTTGTGCACAACACCCAGTGCTCCATGCAGAACGTGCCCTCCTCAATACCCACCACCAGGCTAACCCATCCTCCCACCCCCCTCCCCTCTAGGACCCTCAGTTTGTTTTTCAGAGTCCATCGTCTCTCATGGTTCATCTACCCCTCCGATTTCCCCCCCTTCATTCTTCCCCTCCTACCTTCTTCTTCTTCTTCTTTTTTTTTTTTCTTAACATATATTGCATTATTTGTTTCAGAGGTACAGATCTGAGATTCAACAGTCTTGCACAATTCACAGCGCTTACCAGAGCACATACTCTCCCCAGTGTCTATCACCCAGTCACCCCATCCCTCCCACCCCACCCCCCACTCCAGCAAAAAATTTTATAATCTTAGATTAGGAAAATCTAAGCAATATAAGTAATTTAAGATCTATAATTATATTTTGATAAGTATGATTACATAATAATGTAAAATGTCTGTACCATGAAGTAAGCTTTTAAAGTAAATCCAAAAACAAAACACAAGCCAGATAATAAGAAAGAATTAATACACTTAGTATGTGAGGAGCTCTAGCATATCAATGAAACAACCCTTCTAACAGAAATATGGGTAAAAAAAAAAAAACAGGTGTTTCACAAAAGGAGAAATATAAGAACTGATAAACTTGGAATTTACTCACTCACTAATAGAGAAATGGAAAAGAAATTATACGTATTATTTTTTACTCATGAAATTAACAGATGTTTATGTGACTGTAGGGAACACTGAAATGTCCAAGTCTAATTGGTGGAAATGTAATTCTATAGATTTCTGGGAGGCAGAGTAGGTGTATAATATCTTAAATTAGACACCTTTGGCCTAAAAACTCCACTTCTAAAAATTTTTCTCAAGATCGTGGTTTAGGTTAAATGAATATATATGTGTGAAGGTTAAATGAATATATATGTGTGAGGATTTTCTTTAGGGTGTTTAAACAATCTATAGCTGTCCCTTAGTAGGGAACTGATTCAATAAATTAATATACAAATTATAGAACATAATACATCCCATAAAATGACAATGCATATCTGAATATAATTACCCAGAAAGATGCTCATGATATATTTTTTTGGTTGAGAAAATCAGGTTAAAAATACAAGGCAAAGAATCAACTCAGTATGAAATTATATATAATAAAATCCATCTATGTACATGTACACATGGAAATATATAAACATTTACAATCATATATCAGTTATATATCCCTTCAATACAAGTGACAGAAACTCAGTGCAAACTGACTTAAGCAGAAGGGGAAAGTTTGGGCTCAGCTGAAATGTGTAGAGTTTTTGTTTGGTTTCACAGTTATCAAGAAGAGACAGGTTTTTCTCTGTTACCAGGTTTCTGTCCCGCTTCCTCTCTGATGGCTCTGTTTCCAGAGCAGTGTCTCCCCTCATGGTGACAAAATGGCTGCCACAGTTTTTGCCATTTCAGCACTAGCATGAAAAGAGGAAGTCTTTTCCTGATTACTCAGTTGACAATTCTAGGTGCATTGGGCCTTGTCCACTAAGTTGGGGCATGCACCCATACCCAAATCAATACTGTGACCTAGAAAATCTAAGATTCTGATTGGCATAGGCCTGTGTGCTGGGTCACACGTTCTAGTGTGTATCCACGTGTATATCCATATAGCCACATATTCATGTATCATAATACCTATAGCATGCAGCTTGAGAGTTGGATGGGACAGGGGGAGAAAAGGGGAGACTCTCTAAAGAAAAATCATGGTATGATTACCTGGAGAAGTGTAAGTGGACGCTGAGTCACTATAAGAACAAAAGAAGTTTACCTCCTCATGATGTTTCCGGACATATTATTTTTTCTTCCGACTTTTGTGTAGCATTTGAAAATTTACCATTTTTTGATTAATAAAATGAAAAACTATTATCATGTGTTGTTTTTATATTTGGATAAAGAGTAAGTCTATTTTCAATAAAAATCAAAGATGTAGATATTTCTCTCATTCATGCTATCTTTGCTCTTTTGTATTTCTGCCTTGTCTTTCACTTACTTACTTTTCTTTCCTATGCACCTCTTGGTATTACTTCTTTCTGTTATCTTTCCATTGCTATTTACTCAAGTTTCCAAGGTCACATGCAAAAAAAAAAAAAAAATCTGCACAAAAAGTAAAAATATTTACCCTAAGAAGTATTTCAGAGAAAGAAGTAGAGAAGTCAAGAAATAGCTGGAAGCTCCAGAATGTTTACAGGGAGTATGAGGGGACTCATTTTGAATTTGTACTTGCATAGCAAAGGTAACTTTCTACTTTGCTTGCAAATGTATACGTGTTTGCTTGCCAGAGCCAGCTTTCCAAAGCCTACTCCCTACTGCTGTGAATGTTCCCTTTGCATCAGTGCTTCAAATTCCTTTCATGTGTGTACCTGAGTCACCTGGGAGCCTGCTCAAATGCAGATTCTGATCCAGTATGTCCATGTTGGGGCACAAGATTCTGGACTTCTCACAGGTGCCCAGGGAATGTCAACGCTATAAGCCTAAGGGGCTGGACTTTGTAAAGGAAAGTTTGGATGACATTTTCCTATCTGTGAAGTAAAAACTCAAGCCAGGCATATTCTGCATGTTTGTTTTGTTTTGTTTTTGTAAGCAGGGTCCACCCCCAGCGTGGAGCCCAACGTGGGGCTTGAATGCAGGACCCTGAGATCAAGTCCTGAGCTGAGATCAAGAGTTGGACACTTAACCAGCTGAGCCACCCAGGCTTCCCTCTGCATGTTTTTTATTAAAATGAGAAATTGATTAAAATACACTTTTCACTATTTCAGGTTTATTTGTAGATGCTAGTATTTTTCTGTTGAGGGTTAAATTTTTTTAAAAAATCAACAAAATCTGATTCCATGTCACCTCATTTTAAAACAAGGTAAATACTTCAATTCTCTCCCCCAGTCTCTAATACAGAATCCCAAATCTGTTTTTCCATTAATTCCATAAGGGAAAAAAAGGCTTTCTTGCAGTCTTAAATGCTATTTTTCTTGTTCTGGAACCAAAGATTACTCACTTCAACTTTGAATCACACTGGGGTTATGGAAAATCCTTTCTTGTTGGAGGTTTCAACAATGTGCTCTGTCAAGGGCAAACTGAAGAGCTTACTTTATTGCTGCCGACCAGCAAGACTTGTAAGGCAGAAGGAGCAAGGTGCAAAGAATGTGTCTTGGAGAGAAAGTATTTTAAAACTTAGATTCCCACGTGTGCAAAATGGCGACCCCTCCTCCTCGCTCTGAATCCCTGTGACCTTGGGCAGCAGACACAGCCTGGACCTGGCTTTCAACACCAATAAGGGTTGGAGGCCCTAGCCATTTAACCTGTCAGAGGCAAATTTCTGCGGCCGCATATGAATTTACTTTGGGTTACAAACATTTTTAATGATTTTTAATGATGTTTATGTTTTTAAACTTCACATACCCTCTCCAACTCCAGGCCCTTCGCCAGTTCCTCTTGGCTCTGCTGAGATTGATGGAATCTGGGAATCCAGATCAAGGGCAGGAGTCTGCTTTGTTCAAAAGGAATGTGTGTGTGTGTGTGTGTGTGTGTGCATGTGTGTGTGTAACAGAAACACCACTCTCCATGCCTCCGTTGGTTTGTAGACCTTTCTTTCAGCTTGCCCAGAAGCCAGATTTGCTTTTGGAAACTCCAGTAGGCAATTCCAAAATGGTAGCTGTGTTATAATTTTAACTTATGTTTAAGCATCTCATTTGCCCCTGAGTTCCTGTGTCTGTTTTTTAATATGGCCTCCCTGCTGGGTGGGCCATGATGCTACCTCCCTTGGGCCCTTGTTGCTATCCTGACTACATATCTAGGTAATGTAGATTTTGGAAGCTTAACTGGGCTTAACTGGTCTGTATTTAGCACCTACAACTACCTGTGTTCTTCTCTGGCTCCTCTAAGGCCACTGGCTAAGTATTTTTCACCTCCGTACTTTAGCTGTGCCTCGGTGACAGTTACTGGCACTTGCTAAGAAGCTGGAGGGATGCGGTAACATAAGACTTTATAACAAAAAGCCTGTTGAGAAGCAAAACATCATCACAATCTGTATTTTTGCCAGGAACATAGAGCTGTTGGTACCCCCAAACATCTCCTTTTTAAAGGCTTATGCATAGGAAACAACTTCCTTTTTACTAGAAAATCATGACACTTGGGCCCCTGGGTGGCTCAGTCAGTTAGGTGTCTGCCTTGGGCTCAGGTCATGATCCCGGAGACCTGGGATTGAGCCCCGCATGGGGCTCACTGCTCAGTGGAGTCTGCTTCTCCCTCTCCCTCTGCCCCTCCTCCCTGCTCATGCACTCTCTCTCTCATGCTTTCTCTCTCTCTCTCAAATAAATAAAATCTTAAAAAAAAAAAAAAAGAAAGAAAATCATGACACTTGTTTGATAAGGGATGTTGGGTTGGCCATTGGTACAGACAGCCCAAATCCTAACATGCAGGCTTATTTAGCCTGGAGCCTTGCCATCATGATGGTAGGAACAGGGATGCCCATCATGCTCTCCTGCAGCTTGAAAATTCCCTCCCCCACTTCCTTCTCCCGGCCTCAGGCACCTTGGTGACCTTATGGAATTGTAGAGTTAATGCCTCTAGCATCGTATATAGACAGAAAAAAGTCTTGCGTATGGATGTGACTGAGTTTCAAGTGTATAAGGAGAAAATGATGTTTTAAGTTCATCAGTCTTTGGGTACAAAAGTTAAGCCTTGGGAGAAAATAAAAAGATTCAAGTATGTTTCGAATAATCATTTATTCTAGAGCATCTGGCAAACATAAACTTGGAAGTATGGAGGAACCTCCATGTTAACAATGGCCACTTTCCAAAGAACAATAAGGGACATATATTTAAAAAGCAACAACAGAAAGGCACAAACCACGGTTGTCTGCCACAGAAGTAATCAGTGCAGGAATTCTAAAGGACAGTGATAATGTGCGGAAGGTTATGCCTTTAAGTCTTGCCAATAAAATCCAATTTAATGAAATGAGGGTTTAATTATGAAAAAAAAGATGACTTTCACTTCTATTTTTAATTTTATGGATGAGAAGTAAGCCTCAGAAATATGAAAGGACCAAATAAAGGCATCACATAAGAATAACGTAAACTTTTCTTGTTCTGGTTTTTAGGAGGGTTGGGAAGTTTGAGAGCAGAAGAGCATTTGGCAAGCAAGAGATAAATAGAAACAAACTGCAAGTTTTGACTTGGCCCTTACGTGGCAAAATGCATGACGAAAACACAACTGAACAAGTCTGAGTTGATAAACACAGAGGCAATTCTTGTTCCTATGTATTGGCTTATAAAGCACATCTTGCTTAATAGAAGGTACTGGGCTGGAAAGAAGAAAGGCCATTAAAACCCCAAAGTGGGGATTCTGAGAGTCGAAGTCCCACACAGAGTATTTTAAATTACTTCAGGAAAGAAAATATCCTCTGTAGAGCTATGTGTAGGACGGAGTTTCGCTGAATAACGATTATGATTCCAAAATGAACGCTGTGCCCTCTGCCAGAATGGCAATAATAGGGTGAACCTAAATAAAGGTTTTTGGCTAAAGCATCAAAACAAATTAAAATATTTAAAATCAAATGTAATGTCATTCTTTTATTACTTTAAAAGTTTTGGGGGTGTGTGGGATGGTGATTGGGGGATGGGGGAGCAGGAAAGGATTACAGAAAGACAAATGCCACAACAGTTAAGTAAGAACTGGTTAACTTAATTCAGAGCAACTCAGTGGGAGGTCTATATCATATTTTTTACATTTTGTAATAAACCCCAAATTGTATTGGTCTTCTTTTTTTTCTTCCTCAACTGGCCACTTTATGTGGCTATGTTCATCTATACCCAGTCTGAGTGGGCATCCACACAAAGCCAAAGGTTTTAAAAAAATTCTGTCTGTCTCCAGGACGTTTTAAAACTAATTTATTTTACTTTACATCATCATTAAGGAAGATTATTTAAACAGAGGCACAGTCAACTTTTTGAATATCCTACCCTGGGACTAAAATTAGCAGCTAAGCCCTTGAATTTAAACCATTCCAAGTTTTGGATCCAATCGTATTAACCTTTCTACCAGTTTTCCTGCTCAGTTTAATCTGATAGCCCCAAGAGATGGGTTCTGAAGGAAGGCCTGAGCTATTGGGGAAGGAAGTGGTTAAGAAGGAAGAAGTACGTTTCTTGGCAGAGTGTCTGAGAATGCAGCAACTGTACTCAGGGCTGGAATAGATAATGCCTAAATATCGCTATCTTTAAAAATACAATTTAGAGTTGTCAAAAGGCTTACCAGCTCTAAAATACCTGACAGTCCCACCGTAAGTTTAGTCCACAAAATACATTTGTCAACTGAACATTTTGGGGAGAGAAGGGACCTATCACGTGCAGAGTTTTGTGTTTTGTATTCACGCATGGTTAGAATAGGGATAAGATCATGGTCTTTGATTTCAAGAAGAGACCCATGTCACATTTTCCAGACCATGTCGAGAGTGCAGATGGAAGCCCACATACCATATGGGTAAATATTTTAAAGCCATTAATTAAAATTGTAAACAACTTTGTTGAGATATCTTTGATATAAAAAAATTGTGTGTGTATTTAAGACATGTAACTTAATGTTTTGATATAGGTAAACATTGTGGAAAGATCACCACAGTCAAAGTGAATAACATAGCCACCATAATTATAATTGTGTGTGTGTGTGTGTTAAGGAAATTTAAATTAAGATCTAGGCTTTTAGCAAATTTCAGGTTTACAGTATTAACGGGTATTGTTAACTATTATCATCACCATGCTGCACATTATATCTCCAGAACCCATTCATCCTGCAAAACTGAAACTGTTCTCTCCACCCCTGGCAACCCTCATTCCACTCTCTACCTCTTTGAGATGAGTTTGCCTACTTTGTATTCCACATATAAGTGAGATAGGTAGTATTTGTTTTTTTGTATCTGCTTTATTTCATTCAGCATAATGTCCTCCAGGTATCTTCTTTTTTAAGGCTGAATAGTATTCTTAATTTCCTTTTTGGATAGGTCATTGTTCATATATAGGAATGCCACCAACTTTTGTATGTTGGTTTTGTATCCTGCAACTATACTGTATTTGTTTATTAGTTCTTTTTGTTGAACCTTTGGGGTTTTCTACATATACGATCATGTCATCTGTAAACAGAGATTATTTTACTTCTTCCTTTCCGATTTGGATGCATTATATTTCTTTTTCTTGTCTAATTGCTCTAGCTAGGACTTCCAGTACTATCTTGAATAGAAGTGGGGGAAAGTGGGCATTCTTGCCTTGAACCAAATCTTAGAGGAAAAGCCTTCAGTTGTTTATAATGTTAGCTGTGGGCTTTTCATATATAGCTTTTATTGTGGTGAGGCAAGTTTCTTCTCTACCAATTTTGTAGAGTTTTTTTTTTATCACGAATGGATATTAAATTTTTCTCAAATGTTTTTTTCTGCATCTATTAAATAATCATGTGGTATTTGTCTTTTATTTTGTTAACAGAGTATATCATCTTGATTGAGTTGTGTATGTTGAACCATCCCTGCATCCCAAAGATAGATCCCACTTGGTCATGGTGTAGGATCCTTTTAATGTGCTGTTAAATTCAATTTCTAGTATTTTTTTAAGGATTTTTCCATCTATGTTCATTAGGGATTCTGGCCTACAGTTTTCTTTTCTTGAGGAGTCTTGTCTGTCTTTGGTGTCAGGTGATCAGCAACCAAAAAATGAGTGCTCCCTCTTTTTCCATTTTTTGGGAGAATTGAAGAAGGATTCATATAAATTAACTTTTAAAATCAAAATTATTTAAAAAATCAAAATTACTTAAGTAAAGCTGAAAATGTTTAAATTTTGAAAACAACAAAATGTCACTAAATTTTTTAAAATTTAATTTTATTATGTTATGTTAGTCATCATACAGTACATAATTAATTTTTGATGTAGTGTTCCATGAGTCATTGTTTTCATATAACACCCAGTGCTCCATACAATACATGCCCTCCTTAATACCCATCACCAGGCTAACCCATCCCCCCACACCCCCTCCCCTCTAGAACCCTCAGTTTGTTTCTTGGAGTCCATAGTCTCTCATGGTTCATCTCCCCCTCCGATTCCCCCCCCCTTCATTTTTCCCTTCCTTCTCCTAATGTCCTCCATTCTATTCCCTATGTTCCATAAATAAGTGAAACCATATGATAATTGACTTTCTCTGCTTGACTTATTTCACTTAGCATAATCTCCTCCAGTCCCATCCATGTTGATGCAAAAGTTTGGTATTCATCCTTTCTGACCGCTGAGTAATATTCCATTGTATATATGGACCACATCTTCTTTATCCATTCATCTGTTGAAGGGCATGTCGGCTCTTAAAGACACAGATGTTGTGAAAAGAAGGGCCATATGCACCCCAATGTTCATAGCAGCAATGTCACTAAATATTTTAAGAAAAATAAAGCTATTTGCATTTTTAGCACTGAGTATCTCTTTTATTACCAATGTAAAGAATTAGTAACATGCCCCATGCAGGTTATGTCTAGATCTGCATATATGAATTGTTTAATATTTCAGCCACCATGGGCAACTCCTGTGAATGTCATACTTCCAGAGGCATAAATCAGAACACAAAGAGAGGGAGGAAGAGAGTCTCTTGGCACCACAAAGAAATGACTGTTATACAAAAACCTACTGCATTCATCTTATGTAAAAGAGAGAATTTGACAGTTGCTAACTTTGTCTTTTCTCTTGGCTAAGCACACCTGGGCTCATCAAATCTTCCCCTAACTTCAGAGGAACATTGGCTTCTGACATGGGCAGGGGCACAGGCAATAAACCTTCCCAGCGTTCAAGTGCAGTCACCCTTGTTTTCAGGACATGAGACAAGAAACATGGACAAGATGGTCCCTGGACCTGAACAGGTTTGTCATAAGAGCTGGTGTTTAGGGTGGCAGGCTACATTGTGCCAATCTCTAGGGTTGAACCTCAAATGACTTAGCACCCACGGGTTTTTAAAACAAACTTAGCATTTTGGTGTTTATGATATATGCGGCTCAGGAAAGCATAGATACTGGGATGTGGGCTCTTGCCCAGGGCAAGGGTGGTCCGACCACAGAGCCTATAATTTAGCAAGAGAAATAGACACATGCATCATGAGTTATAGTCAGAGACCAAAACGAAGGAGTGCTTTCACAGAGGAACAGCAATAATACCAACTGTTACTGGCTCTGGGTGCCCCTCTCATGAGGGCTTTATATACATGATTTCATATGGAGCTCACCAAACAGCAAGTGAATACTGAAAAATACAGAATAGAGGTGCAGAAGCATTAGGTGACTTACCCAAGTATGCGAGTATCAGTTAGAGGCTATATTTTTAAGTAGAAATTTGCTGGGTATAGTGGTGTGCCAAATTTAGATTTTTTTGGATACACACTCATGAAAGGCATTTTTTTTTTACCCTTATATTCTTGGCAGGTTTTGCATTCTCAATTTTAAAAATTCACGTGTGTGTGTTTGTGTGTGTGTGTATGTAATAAGTATGTATGCATAAATAAAAAGAGCTAAATCTAAAATGTATATGGGAATTCTAAAGACCAAAAATAGCCATGATAATCTTATGGATCAAAGTTGGAAGATTCACAGTAATGGATATTAAGACATATCATAAATCTACAATTATCAAAACAATATTCAGAAAAGGGAAAACAAATCAAGGGAGCATTGTAGAGAATTCAGAAACAGGCCTACACGCAAAAGGACATTTGATTTATGACAAAAATGGTCCTTCCCAGAGTGGGAAAAGGACAGTCTTTTCAATAAGTGATGAAGGGCCAATTGGATATCTATAAATGAAAATAAATGAAATTTCATTCTTGCCTCTCGTTGTACCTGAACATCAATTCCAGATAGACTATAGTTCTAAAAGTGAAAGGTAAAGCATCAGTGCTTCTAGAAGATAGCATGGGAACGTATTTTTCTGAACTTGAGGGACGAAAAGATATTTGTAAAACAGAACATAAAAGCACTAACCATAAAGAAAAAGATTTACAAATTGGACAAGATAACATCAAATTTAAAAAGTTCTTTTATCAAAAAACATTAACAGAGTGCGGAGGGGCAGAGGGGAGAGAGAATCTTAAGCAGGCTCCACCCCCAGGACGGAGCCCTACAAGGGGCTCGATCTCATGACACTGAGATCATGACCTGAGCTGAAATCAAGAGTCAGAGGCTTAACTGACTGAGCCACCCAGGTGCCCCGTCTACTTCATAAATTTAAAAACGCTCACAAACTAATGAAATTAGCTTCATTAGGATTGTGGCTCCCTCTGGGGTGGAAGAGGACTAATGACAAAAAGAGGCCCTAAAGTGGGTCCCAGGGATGCTGGCATCGTTCCACTCCTGGATGGAAGATCATTGTGTAGAAATCTATCAGTATGGAGAGTTACGACTTATGTACTTTTTGGTAAACATTAAATACTTGCAATCTAAATGTTGAAGTGCTGTGAGGGAATAAATTAGTAATGGACTAGACAATAGAGAGGGAGTCAGGGAAAGGCTTAGGAGGAGGTGACACAAGAAGGAGAGCTGGAGGATAGGAAGGAGGTGCACAGCTGGGAAGACCAAATGCCCTCTACAGAGGTGAACCCATTACCTCTCTTTCACGCAGACAGAGAGTTTACTGCTTAATTCATTACTGCTCCTGTCATCTATCAAAGAGCAAGTTCCTGTGACACAAAAAATGCATTTTGATGGACTGTGGGACTGGGAAAGATTGAGAAATGGGAGAAGCTGCCTGGGGGGGGTGGTCTACGTGGGCAGGGAGGACATTGCCGGGCAGAGAGAGCCCTGGGGTACAGCACGAGGCCACTAAGTGAGAGGAGGGAAAGATGGCGGAAATGACGAAGACTGAAAAGAAGAATGTTGAACCCAGTCTTGACCTCCTTCAAAACTTTGCCTGTCCTTATCTCAGACATCAAGGGGTAGAATCAGGATCAAGAAAATATCAAGAAATATTTCTAACTGAGAAATATCAAGAAAAAAATGACCAGGTAAGAAGAAAGCATCTACAGTTAGTTGCAAAATACTGAGTTATGTGTGTGTAGCCAATATACATGCGTAGACCTGTTCATGAATTCACATAAGCAAACCCACATGAGGGAACCTGACATACATAAGCAGGGGGTTTAGAGAGAAGAGATGAAGATGAGGGGCTCCATGAATAAAGATAATGTGAAAAGTAGATACATACATTTGTTTGATATCATCTGAAAAAAATAATGAACCATTTTATTGACATTTCTCACCTTATAAGAAAACTATTACATGCATAAAACTTAAGAACTGATGGGCCAAAAGGGGAAATGCCAAGAAAAAACCAACAAGCCTGCTGAACGCCTTCCTGTGTACTGTCATTGATAATATGAAGGAATGAACTAGAATCATATTCAGAAAACAAGACAATGCAAAAAAAATTCATACCATGCCCACCTTCAGTGACATTTTTGTATTATTTCAAAAGCACCTGATATGTTACTCCTCTGCATAAGTAGGTTTTAGATCCAAATCTTGAATATAGGTGTGTTCGTGTTTTTAGGCTAAAAACTTTGAAGACAGTGAACATTTCAAGCTTCTGAGCCTGACGACAACACAAAGGCTCACGCGTTCACACACAGCTAACTCTGGCGAAGCATTTGTAAGAATGCCTCAGTGCGATCCGTCTACTTTGCAACTTTGACTTCAGGTGTTTGTTGTCCCCAAAAAGGCTCAACACGGTCAAATTAAGATTTGGTAGTAGAAAGAGTCTGAAATAAGAAAATATAAAATCCAAAGACAGCTCCCATCAGAGTTCTAAAACCATCATGGTGCGAAACTATAAAATTTACTTTTCCAGGTGTGAACCAGATGCTATAAGATTATTTTAAGGTACTTTCTCTTCTGCAAAAATCTGCCTTTCAACATACTCTTAAGGATTACATGTTGATGATTCACACTTGTGCTGAACACATTCCACATTGCTTAGGTAGGAGTTACTTCTAACAAAAACCAAACAAGGGCTTTTGAAGATTTATTTAACTGGTGTTTTACTGGTTGTCACTTATTTTCTAGCATTTTAGGGGGAAAAAATCTGACAGCAGGTTTAGAATATAGAGGAATATTACAATTGTTAAAAAGCACTCAGTGATATTAGAGGTAGTAAAGCAGTAAGAAAAAAGTGGAACTCTTAAGATATCTTTTTATGTACAGAATCCTTATTACATGTGTGATATTCAGCTCTTTACAATAAAAGACTGTCTCTGGACAAACAGGTATGAAATAGTTGGCAACAGAAATCTGATACCATAAAATATGCAAATGGCAAACCCCACCGTCTTCAGTAAACTCACATAGAGCCCACACGTAACAAAGAAGACAAAGTACGTAGTATACATTTTCAGGTCAGGTCGAACAGAAATAAATTTAATTTTATTGCACTGCTAAGTAAAACTGAGAAAATATCTGGACCTTTTCCCCCCAAATTTCCCACTAGGCCTATGTGGTAAAAATAAATATTAGGAAAACACGGTGTACGGTTTATCATAGAGAGAATATAATGCTGTGAGTGAGGCTGTGATAGACCCCTTCAAGTCACAAAAGGGGACTGGTGTAAATCCTCAGCAAGAAAAGGCCCTCCGTGGGCATCAGCATGTCCTGCAGTGACTGAACCCCCATTACTGGAAGAGTCATGGAGGAAACAATTATACAAGGCTGAGGCATTTTTCTGGGCTAATTGGGATGTGACAGTCTGGCCGCAGAAGCCTGCCTCTGACTGTACTCGCTAGCTTCCAACCCCTGCAGCTGAGATATTTCACCTCGTGGCTTTTCTTCCTCTAGGAAAACGACGTATCTCAGGAGAGCTGGCTCTCAGCTAAATTTCAGCCATGCCAGGGATGCATTTGCCAGACATATGTTGGGGAGAAGCTGGGGCAGGCTGTCTACCATGCAATCATCATGACCTCATTAGACAAAATCGCCAGGTCCACACCCATGGAGACCCTCCCAAGACAAACACACCCCCACCTCGCCCTTCTCCCTTTGACCACGTCCCCGACTCTGCCTCAGATCCCCATTTCCAGCTTCTCACCCGGCCTCTTCTTTTTTCTCGTCTCCCGTTCTCCTGCCCATCTTGTTCTCTTCCTCTTCTTCTCTATCTCCCTCTCCATGTTCTCATTTCCTCTCCTTTGACCTTTTTTTTTTGTCTTCTCTCATCTCATCTACCTAGGCAATTCTTTTGGGATGGATGCCTCTCAGAGCAAATTCTCTGTGGTACATTTCCGCAGCTGACCCCAGAGTCACATCCTTTGTCATACTATATACATCACCCTTGGCCCACACTGGCTCTTTGTAACCCAAATGTGTCATTCCCTTTGGGAAGGTAGAGTGTTTAGAGCAGTAAACACTCTGTAGGAAATCAAAATCCTACTGATGTATTGCCCTCAGCAACACATTTAGGTCAGATTTTTTAAAAAGATTTATTTATTTATTTATCTGAGAGAAAGAGAGAGCAGAGGGGGAGCCAGAGGGAGAGGAAGAGCATCTCAAGCAGACTCCCTGCTGAGTGCAGAGCCCCACGCAGGACTCGATCTCATGCTCCTGAGATCATGGCCTGAGCTGAAATCAAAAGTCAGACACTTACCCCGCTGAGCCACCCAAGTGCCCCTAGGCCCAATTTTCAAGGGCCCTCCCTTTTCAGAGTCTCCTATATTTAAGGCTTCTGACGGATTTATGCTTAAAGCCAGCAAGTTGTTTTCTGCAAAATAAGAGGCAAAAAGCCAATTTTATCTCATTAAAATGGAGACTGTTCCTTTGAAAATCTGGCCGGAAATGTTGGTGGGATGGCTCTACTCATCAAGGTCCAAAAGACTGAAGAGATCGGACATCACCAGGAGAATAAACATGACAGTGCTGTGCCAATTGCAGCCTAATGGTTTGAATACAAGACGTCAGAGCCAGCAACTGATACCGCTGTGATGGGTGACTAGGGCTCGCCGATCAGAAAGGAAACAGTTAAAGTAAATTAAATCTAAAGTATGGGAAGGCATCATCTGCCCACTACTGTTACATTGTACGTATGAAATAGTTCCCAGAGTCAAGGAAAGAAGACCCTTTAGAGCTCTCTGGAGGTGCATGTTCTGCTCATGGAGTGACTGCAAATGTGGTCCCATGCATCCACAACAACACGATGCCAAGTCCCCGCCTCCAGTAATATTAACCATTGTCTGATAATAAATACTCATATTTATTACCTAACAGCACTAGTAGGTTAGGTACCCACCTTTTTCCCCTTTCAAAATGCAAACCCTCTGATTTTTACATTGTGAATTCTCTCGTGATTAAAGCAGGAGTTAAAACTAGTGCTCGTCTGTGTGGTTCTTGACAAGATTTCCAATGAAGCCAAATTCTCTCATCCTGTTCGAACCAGACAAGAAGTTACTGCCTTCATGTTTTTTTTTTTTCTTGAATCCTATTAGCTGTTCTGTGATTCATGGCTTAGTATGTGATCATGGCATTCTTTTCTGTGATTAACCCAAGTTAAAATTTACATTGTCTGCTTTTTTTTTCTTCAGATTTTCTAATTGGATAAAAAGGAACACACTTAGCATTCAGTGGGAATTATGATAATGAAAATGACCCTAGTCAGCCATGATGGCACTAAAAATACGTGGTTTGCTAATTACAAAAGAAAAAAAAAGCTATTCTGTCAGATTAAAAGCTTCATCTCTTAATGGGCAGCAAGCGCAGAGTTTCTTTGTCTGAAGAGTATCTTCAAATCAGTTGTTTCTTTTGTATCAGCATCCAAAGAATCTGCTTTTGTTACTTGAAAAATTCAATAGAAACTTCTAGCAATATAAGAAATATTTTTAAATGGTCAAGGGCACTATCTGAAATGAAAAGTATGCTATAGAGATAGATGATAGATAGATGGATGGATGGATACATAGATACAAAATCTCGTGACATTTAAATGTTTCTAAATCATCATAGAATGTTCACATTGAAGGGAACTTTACAGACCAGTCACTGGGTCTCAAATTTAGCTCTGAAACACCTGGAGGGATTATTAAAACACAAAAGGTGGGCAGATTCAGCAGAATTTGCCTTTGCAGCAAGCACGGGTGATGCTGACGCTGTTGGTCCAGCAACCACCCTGTGAGAACCTCAGAGCCAGGCCAACCCTCTTGATTTATGGAGTAGGAACCCGCCATTTGAATATGGAGCCCAGTGCTACACAGCTTGCAGGTGGATGAGGGTCAGAAAAGAACCTGGTTTGTCTTGCTCCTGGTTCCATCCTTGGTCCTCTCCACCAGGGCTTCTCAAACCCTCGTGTGTATCTACCATGACCTGGGGAACTGGTTCAAACACAGACTGTGGTTCAGTAGGTCTGGGGTGAGATCTGGGCTTGTATGTTTCTAACAAGTTCCCAGGTGCTGACCTTGAAGCTGGTCCACAGACTGACTTTGAGTAGCAAGGTCTTACACTGTGTTATGCAACTGTGGCTTCTTTATGTGAATTACCCTCCAAAAAGGTAGAACAAAAATTTTTTTTCTAATAAAATTTATTTTAAAGAAGTTTTAGGTTCAGAGCAAAATTGAGCAGGCAGTACAGAGGGTCTCCACGTACCCCCCACCACCATGCACAACCTTGCCCTCTATCAATGTCCCCAATGAGAGTGATAATGACCCTACACTGATCCATCATTATCACCCAAAGTGCATCATTTATATTAGGGTACACAGTTGTTGTAAGTTCTATGGCTTTTGACAAATGTATAACGGTGTGTATCTGCTGTCATAGTATCACACGGAACACTTTGACTGCCTTCAAAATCCCCTGTGCTCTGCCCATCCATCCTTCCCTACCCCCTGGCAACCACTGATCTCTTTAACTGTCTGTATTGTGTTTGCCTTTTCCAGAATGCCATATAGTTGGAATCAGACAGTATGTAGACTTTTCAGTACTGACTTTTTTCACTTTGGTTCCTCCACGTTTTTTCATGGCTTGATAGCTCATTTCTTTCTAGTGCTGAATAATATTCCATCATCTGGATACATCACCGTTTACCCATTCAAGTACTGAAGGACATCTTGGTTGCTTCCAAGTTTTAGCAATTAGGAATAGAGCTGCTATAAACATCCATGTGTGGGTTTTTGTGTGGACATAAGTTTTCAACTCCTTTGGGTAAATACCAAGGAATGCAATTGCTGGATCATATGGTAGGAGTATGTTTAGTTTTGTAAGAAACTGCCAAATTGTCTTCCAAAGTGGCTGTAGCATTCCACGTTTCCACCAGCAACGTATGAGAGTTCTCATTGCTCCACGTCCTCACTAGTATTTCGTGTTGTCACTGCTCCAGATTTTGATCATTCTAATAGGTGTCTAGTGATATCTCATTATTATTTTAATTTGCAATTCCCTAATGATACGTGATGTTGGACATCTTTTCCTGTGCTTATCCACCATCCGTATATCTTCTTTGGTGAGGTGTCTGTTAAGTACCTTGGCTCATTTTTTAAATTGGTGATATTTTTTAATTTTTGAGTTTTAAGAGTTCTTTCTATATTCTGGATAAATCTTTTATAAGTTACGTCTTTTGCAAATGTTTTCTCCCAGTCTGTGACTTGTCTTCTTGAATTATTAAAAATATCTTTTAAACTACCTTTTTATTACATCAGAAGAGGAAGAATACTCTGAACATGCTGAGTATTTTTTATGCACATGTTAAAACTGTTTTAATGAGTAGTTACTAAATAGCCATCGATCACTAGCTTGTATATGTATCCATTCATTCAAGAGCCTCTATTATCAAGAGCTTTCCCTGTGCTAGGAATTTGGAACACCGGAGTCTTAAGACCCAGTCTCAGGCATCAAGTCTAGTTAAGAAGGCAAGTGTAAGATGAGGAACAGATCGCACTGTTTAAGTGTGACCACAAGCAATGTATATAGGAATGGAATGAGTACTGTAGGGAAAGAGTATTTAGAAACAACTTAGGAGAGGAGGTAACTTCTGAGCTGAATTTAAAGGTACACATGGGGGTTGAACAGATATTGAGAGGGGTATGGAGGAGGGACAGACATTCCAGACTGACATGTCACAGAACTTAAGAGTAGAAGAGGAAAGGTCTGAAGACAAAACACTGACGAAGGTTTATTTACATTTAGGGAGACAAGGGAGGAAGTTAAAGCAAAACAGAGTTAGGGCATCTTCAGAGACTTGGGAGAAGCTTATGTCCAGAGGTAAATTTAAAAATAACATAGGGTTACCTATTGATTGTTCTTGGACTCCAGTAGGCATAAACAACAAGCATCTAGCTCCTTATCCGATTTGTAGTCTACAGAAAACTCAATACACTATAGCTCAGTAGGACTGATTATTAAGGCAGATGCTCTGGCTAAACTTCCGGGACTCATATAAATTTAAAAGTTGCAGTTTTAAAAAACACTATCTCTCTTAAGCAATTAAAACTTTAACATAGGAACAACTATTTTAAGTGAAATATACTTTAAAGCAATCCAATAAAACAGACTCAGTTGGTCAGATTGCAAACTTTAGGCAGGTAGGAACTGTGACTTAAATTCATAAAGTCCTGAAGATTAATTAACTAGTATTTTTACTTCTACTCTTGCCCTTTACTTCTTTTAAAATGTTATTTATATATATATATGTATTTATTACATATATTTATATTTATCCCATATTTATTTTATATGTATATTATATATAGTATATATTTATCCCATATTTATTTTATATGTGTAATACATATTTATACATTAAGAAAGGTCTTGTTTTCTCTCTACATTTATTCTCAACTTAGCTCAGTTGCAAACCTCTGCTCTTTTTGGCAGCTCTCTTCTCTTCAGGGAGCGATCTTTCTCTGACTCAGACATTTCTGCCTTTTCCCCTCTCTCCTGTAAGACCTCTACCTAAATTTTCCAGCTATATTTCAGCTAAAATATCCCTTCTTTCCCTGTGGGTAATTCATTTTTCTCCAGTTTATTTTCTACTCTGCAGTTTCCCTGCCCTTCCCTGGAAGAAAGACCTTTTATAGGACTTTTCTAGCTCTCAACATATCTATGCACTGTGATTTAGAGCTATGTTGCAAATTGTCCTAAAATATGACTTTTTAGTTTGAGAGAGAATACTTGTAAATACCCAGAATCTTTTTAGACAGAAAGTGAAGTAAGACTTGAACTTATTCCATGCCAGTGAACTGATTTTCCTGTTTTCTGTCTAAACTTGTGACAATAAACACTTAAATACTAAACATTGGTACCAATTTAAAGAATATTCAGTATTTAACACAGTTAAAATAATATCTATAGACTGGCTGTCATGTCAACTCAGAAACTGTTATCTTTTAATATGTAAAATATAAATATAGAAAAACATACTTTTGCACCATCAGGTAGAAGGAAAGAAATAATGAAGATTAGAACATTAATTAATGAAATTGAAAACAGTAAAACAGTAGAGAAAATCAATGGAACAAAAAGCTGGTTCTTTGAAAAAAATCAATAAAACTGACAAATCTCTAGCAAGACCAACAAAGATTAAAAAGAGAGAAAAGACACAAATCACCAATATTAGGAACAAAACAGGGCCTATCAATACAGATCCTGCAAACATCATGATAAAGGAATACTACAACCCACTTTATGCTCATAAATTTGACAACTTAGAAGAAATGGACCTGAAAACCACAAGGTATTAAAACTCAGCCAAGATGAAATAAGCAACCTGAATAGTCCTACAAACATTAAATTGAGTTGGTAATTAAAAAGCTCTTGAAAAAGAAACTTCTAAGCCCAGATGGTTTCACTGGAGTATTCTACCAAACACTTAAGTAATTAATCACCAATTTTACACAATCCCTTCCAGGAAATAGAAGAGGAGGGAACATTTCCCAGCTCATCTAATACTACCCTCATATCAAAATCAGACAAAGACAATAAAGAAAAAGAAAACTATAGGCCAATATCACTCATGAACTTAGCTGCAAAAATCCACAACAAAATATTAGCAAATCCAGCAATGTATAAAATTAATTATGTACCATGACCAAGGGGGATTTATTCCAGGTCTGCACGCCTGGCTCAACATTTGAAAATCAATCAGTGTAATTCACCATATCAACAGGCTAAAGAGGAAAGATCATATGATCATATCAATTGATGTAGAAGACATACTTGGCAAAATCCAATACCCGATTATAGCAAAAACCCTCAGCAAACTACCGATAGAGGGAAACTTCTTAACTTGATAAAGTGCATCTACAAAACACCTGCGCTAACATGATACTTAATGGTGAAAGACTCATGGCCAGGATATCCATTCTCACCATTCTTATTTAATGTAGGACTGGAAGTTTCAGCCATGAGATGAAGGAAGGAAAGGAGGAAGGAAAAAAAAAACAAGAGAAAAATCTTTGGTAACAGATTAATAGCAGAAAATCTGGTGACAGGTGTTACCAGGCAAAAGTTCTGAGACTTGATACCAATATCGCTATCCAAAAATGTAAAACTAATAAGCTGAACCTCATCAAAATCTTAAAATTTTGCTCAGTAAAAGACTGTTAAATGGATGAAAAAACAAGCTCGAGGCCAGGAGAAATATTTTTGAGGCATCTATCTGACCAACAACTAGTATCTGGAATATATTACAAGCCCTCAAAACTCAATGTTACACCAATAATCCAATTAAAAATGGGCAAAAGCCATGGAGAAGTATTTTACCAAAAAGGATATATGGATGACAAATAAGCATGTGAAAATGTATCAGCCACTAGGAAAACGTAAAATATAGGCATAATAAGATATCGCTACCTACCCATCAGAAAGACTAAAATAAAGAAGAGCAACCACAGCAAATGCTGACAAGATTGCAGAGAGGCTCAATCACTCAAACATTGCTGGTGAGAATGAAAAATGGTACTACCACTCTGGAAAATAGTTTGTCAGCTTCTTACACATCTACATACGCAACTAGCCTATGACCCAGCAGTTGCCTTTGGGCAATCCCAAAGAAATAAAAACTTATATTCACACAGAAACATTAATGGATGTTTTAATGATAGCCAAGGACCGGAAACAACCCACATACCCTTCAACAGGTGAATGGTTAGACGAATTGTTGTACATCCATACCCTAGAATACGACTCAGCAATA
>NC_138375.1:124604050-124651508 GCF_054177405.1 Leptonychotes weddellii | reverse complement strand
AGACAGTATGGTACTGGCATAAAAACAGACACATAGATCAATGGAATGGAATAGAGAGCCCAGAAATGGACCCTCAACTCTATGGTCAACTAATCTTCAACAAAGCAGGAAAGAAAGTCCAGTGGAACAAAGACAGTCTCTTCAACAAATGGTGTTGGGAAAATTGGACAGCCACATGCAGAAGAATGAAACTGGACCATTTTCCACAAAAATAGACTCAAAATGGTTGAAATACCTAAATGTGAGACAGGAGTCCATCAAAATCCAAAGGAGAACACAGGCAGCAACCTCTTCGACCTCAGCCGCAGCAACTTCTTCTTAGAAACATCGCCAAAGGCAAGGGAAGCAAGGGCATTGTTTTATTTTTTTCTCCAACTTTGTTCTTTTTTAAAAGATTTATTTATATTTTAATTTAAATTCAATTAATTAACATATAATGTATTATTAGTTTCAGAGGTAGAAGTCAGTGATTCATCAGTCTTATACAACATCTAACACCCAGTGCTCATTACATCATGTGCCCTCCTTAATGTCCATCACCCAGTTACCCCATTCCCCACCCATCTCCCCTCCAGCAGCCCTCAGCTTGTTCCCTATTATACGCAAACAATGAATCATGGAACACTACATCAAAAACTAATGATGTAATGTATGGTGATTAACATAATATAATAAATTTTTGTTTATCATTTTAAATTCTTTATTATACATCATGGTTGCACAATTTGAGGCTGGTTAAATACAATTGTTTTCAAAATTTCTTTGAATATTTTCTAGATTACTACATGCAAGTGACCATAAAAATATTTGGCATCTTTAAATTCTGAAACTCTGACCAGGCACTTACATGAAGGAAAACATTACCATTCACAGATAGCCACATTTAAAATAGATGCTCCAGCACATGGTACATGGAACCTTTTGCCAGTAAAGAAGTTGGTTACTGACCATTTTATCAAAGTGCCGTAGTAGTAAACAGGTTTAAAGAAATGTAATTTGGGTTACTTAGCTTACTCATAAAGTAAGGTTAACTGACAAGACTTGCGCTGAAGTGTAAAAAAAAATATTGGTACAAAAACCAGTGAACCCTAAGTGCAAAAAAAAAAAAAAAAAAAAAAGCATATCCTTTCAGGACACAGATGAATCTTTGGGGAATTACACTGAGTGAAAAAAGCCAATCCTAAAAGATGACATACTGTAATCCATTCCACTTAGACAATATTCTTAATATGCTAAAATTATAAAAATGGAAGAGAATAACTGGATGCAGTGTGAATCAACAGGGTAGGTGGATGTGGCCACAAAGGGGCAACGAACAGGCTCTTTGCCTGTAGTAAGGTTGTGATATTTTACTATAGTTTACTGTAGTTTTATAAGATGTTACCGTTGAGGGAAACCGGGTCAAGTACATGGGATTTTCCTGAATTATTTCTTTTTTTTTATTCATTTGAGACACAGAGATACAGAGAGAGAGAGCATGAACAGGGGGAGAGGCAAAGGGAGAGGGAGAAGCAGGCTCCCCACTGAGCCAGGAGCTGGACATGGGGCTGGATCCCAGGACCCTGGGATCATGACCCAAGCCGAAGGCAGATGCTTAACCATCTGAGCCACCCAGGTGCCCCTCCCTGAATTATTTCTTAAAACTTCATGTGAACCTCCAGTTATCTCAAATTAAAACTTTAATTTAAACGATCAGTTCTAATCTTTTCCCACTTTCTAATTATTTAATGAATTTTTCATCAATGCCAAAAAGACCTAGGAATCAAATTATAATTCTATGGAGAGGCAAAGGGGAATTATTAATCTGTTTTACAGGATATTGACTAATGATTTTAATATTAATAACATGTAGTATAAACATGAAGCTCTCCCTCTGGGATCTTGCAAGACAAACAGAATGTGGCATCGCCTCCCCAGGTCTCATATGGAACAACGTGGTGTGTGAAAAACCAAAAGTATATTGGGTGTGAGTACGATCTCAGATTCTCCGTCTGGAATGTTAACAAAGTGTTATTTCTATCTTCATCTCCTCCAAACTAGGCTGTAAGTAGTGTTTCTTCTGTGATTACTACTCAGGCTTATTAATGAGGTTTTTTTTCTCTGATGATGACATATTAATATTAAGATAATGTGGGATTGTTTGTTAATTAGAGTGATTCTTTAATGTGAAATGAAAATCTCATCATTTCCATACAAAGAAAATCATTACAAGAGATTACAATCTAGGAATTGAGGCCCAGGATTGGATGCTTCCCCTCCCCGAGCTCTTGTTTATTCTTCACACCATCACGTATGGACCTTGACAGTATAGATAACGTGCCAATCGTATATTCTGTTATCTATTAATTTATGCAATTTTATATTCATTTATTCAACTAACATTTTCTGAGAACAGAGCATGTGCATAAAATGATGCTGGGCACTGAAGGAGAGTAGAAAGGTAAATCAAGCTGTTCCCTAAAGCAGACTTCAGAGTAACACACAACCAGAAATATCAACAGCATAAAATAGAAAGTCTTAAATGCCCTAAGATACAAGCCATATAAGCAAAGGACAGTCAGCGTTCAGGGGAAATGAGTCTTTCCAACTCAGGGAAACTGGCAAAGGCTTTATGGAGAGAATGATGTCTGGTGGAATTTTTAAAGAAGGCGAGGTTTAAACAGACTGAGAGTGAAGGTTTAGAACAGAGCAGGAGTCAAGATGGTCTGGAATTGCCAAGGAAGGCTGAGGCCACCTGGGCTGATAAAGGGATGGACTTGATTCCATCTCTCACACGGGTTACTGAAGCTTGCTTGGGTTCTCAGGGACAGGTCAGTGACAATGATGCAGTGAAGTTTCTTCAGCCATTTCTTTCCTTTTTTTTTTTTTTAAGATTTTATTTATTTATTTGACAGAGGAGACACAGAGAGAGAGGGAACGCAAGCAGGGGGGCGTGGGAGAGGGAGAAGCAGACTCCCCACTGAGCAGGGAGCCAGATGCAGGGCTTGATCCCAGGACCCTGGGATCATGACCTGAGCCAAAGGCAGACGCTTAACGACTGAGCCACCCAGGCACCCCTCTTCAGCCATTTCTTACTGGCACCTAGTTCCTTATTCATAAGATAAATTTTACAGAAGTTAAGAAACCACAAATACCTCCAGTACCTAAATGAATACATAATTTTAGTATTTTCACTGGCCAGAAGATAGAATAAGAGAAAGTGGGCACAAAGTTTAGCAGTCAGATAGGAAATCAAGGACAAGCATGAATTGTGTCTGTGTCTGTGTGTGTGTGTGTCTGTCTGTGTGTGTGTGCTGGGGTAGGGAGTAAGGTTTAAGAAGGGCAGCACTTCAGTACCAGGGAACTTTGAGCTGGTGTCCACAAGAAAAGAGAAATGGATACTCATCATCGTAGGGCATTACAAGGAGTCGAATCATTGGCCAAGTCAGTGTGAGAAAGTATCAAATGTAAATTTCTTTCATTTTTGTGGCTGTTTGTATCCAGTGAAGTTCAGGTAGTAAATAATTTAATTTATCATTAATCCTCTAAAGAGTTTAAGGGAGGGGCTGTGATTTTTTTCATTTGCATATTTTATATGTTAGTTGGGGACATCCTTTCTGATGCTCATCCATACACTTTCATATTAGATGCTTAAGATGCTTAGTAAAGTCTTCATGTCAGGCAGTGTCTGCTCACAAATTTAAACTTTCTCTTTCCCTGTTCCCCAAATCTGTACACTCCCAGAATCTGGACATCCCCCAAATGTGTGTATTTGTGCATGTGTGTGTTTGTGTGTGCGTTGGAGTACGGAAGGAAAAGACATAAGGGAAGGTGATCGTATCACATATAAACTATTAGAAAATTGATCTTAAATTTCCTTGAAACTTCCAATAACCAGAAAGTTATTTTCATCTTAGTAAAAAACAGCAAAATGTAATGAGCCCTACAATTGTGAAGTTATGTGCGGTTTGAGTATGTGTTGATCGAGTCCCAGACATAACTGAGTTATCAATTTCTTCAGATAATTTTAGAAACCTCAGGTTTTTATCTCAAAAAATTAGTAAATGTTAGAATAGTTGGCCTTCGGGGCGCCTGGGGGGCTTAGTCGTCAGGCTTCTGCCTTCGGCTCGGGTCATGATCCCAGGGTCCTGGGATCGAGCCCCACATCAGGCTCCCTGCTCAGCAGGAAGCCTGCTTCTCCCTCTCCCACTCCCCCTGCTTGTGTTCCCTCTCTCGCTGTGTCTCTGTCAAATAAATAAATAAAATCTTAAAAAAAAAAAAAAAAAAGAATAGTTGGCCTTCATTATGCCCCACCTCTAATTTGACTAATGGGAGACATAATAAGAACAACCTAGAAGCAAGGTCTTGAAATATAAACACAAAGGCCCTGCATGTCCCTGCCTGCCCCTCTCACGTTCTAATTTCCATAGAGATATTGTGAATTCATATAGCAGACCTGTTTCGATCAGCGCATTTCAAAAAAAGGGAAAATATTCAGATCAACAAAGAGTGTTTTTAATTTAGCCTGATGAGCTGTATTTCAAACAGCCATGTAGATAGGAGGCTTAAGAGGCATTTGCTCACACACACACACACACACACACACGCACACAAACCT
Source organism: Leptonychotes weddellii (assembly GCF_054177405.1). Lineage (NCBI taxonomy): Eukaryota > Metazoa > Chordata > Mammalia > Carnivora > Phocidae > Leptonychotes > Leptonychotes weddellii. The sequence goes on along the minus strand of NC_138375.1, from coordinate 124,646,911 downwards.
CCCCATTTAAAGCCAACTCTTGTAATCACTAGATTGCAGGACTCAACTTCTTGGGAGACATGCCATCTAAGAACCCACAACTTCACAGAGAAGTTTAATTACTACATTGCCCCTTGGAGCTTACCCTCAACTCTGATGAGTAGATTTCATGTTAACCTTATAAACAAAATGTCTAAGCTCTTACTGCTCAGAATAAAACATGACTGTACATTTTCGCAAGCAATCAGTCCCAACAGGAAGAATCTCCAAAGAAAACAATCCCTTATAAGCCCATGTGGTCATGTCAAATACCACATCCCAGGCAAAGAGATCCAATATGAGTTTTCTTCCTCGTGTGAAGGTCTAGTTCACTCACCTGAACAAACTGGCCTCTGATACACATTACATCATGAGCATGAGATCAGAGTTTTCTTCTGTAGATAATACTTAATGCAGAAACATAGGAGGCCTGTGTTTCTCTGAAGAGCTGGAGTTACAATTATTTTAAAGGGTGAATAACTATTTGAGTACAAAGTTTCAAAGCATTGGTTCCAAATTATGAAGTGTTCCACATCGGACTAATCACTCTACACGATGATGCCTGGCAATTGTTCTCAGGGCCTGGATCTGTAACTCTTGCCCTGGCACATAGGTTTCTCTTAAAATCTGTAATTACCCTAGTGTCCAAGTAGGAACTGAAAGGTAATTAAAAATAATAAAGTTCACACAGGAGACTAAAGAATCCAAGGAAAGTGGTTATTCGGTATCTTTATCGTTCACGAGAGTTAACAGATTAGAATTGTGGGTTTGTCATTTTGGGCAAATATTTTTATTTTGTAGTGATGGAAATATTTGGCTGTGCAAAATGTGTTTTGGTCAGGTAGACTCAGAACCTAGGCCATCCATCACTGGGGTAATGTCAGGACTAGGATCATTTGGCAGGTGGAGGAGAATGTGAATTCCCCAGGAGATGGAGCAGAGAACAATCCCTGAATGACCGCGTATCAGGGGTGGTGACAGCAGCTGCAGGCCATTATCTGCTTCCTCACCCCAAGGCATATATCTGCAAATCACAGAGTGACTCAGACCTTCTCGAATGTGCACAGCACCACAATTACTTTGGAAAGTGGGAAGAGGTCCGCTGCAGGTCTGGGTGGGTCTTGAACATTTAGGTACGCCCTGAGCAGGTAGGCCATTCCAACCTCTGCCGTGCTGGGCGCTCGGAGGTCTCAGCAGACTTAGGGGCATGGCCCGAACCTAGAGTAAGTATCTCCCACAATGGTCAGGTCACACCATCCTCACTCCCCCAGTGGGCGTGGTCTCTCGATGGCCAACCTCTTCTGCAATATAGACCAGCCCAGTACCAAAGGTCTGGCCATGCAATGGTTGTGAGTGGGGGATGGGGGTAGATGATAACGTGGCTACTCCTGGCACGAATGAGCACAAATTTTCCTCTGTGGGTTGTGCTCAATGTAAATGGCAAATTTTCCAAGTTGTTCTTTCCATCTGCCTACCATAACTCAAAGAGACTAAGACTCTTGTCTACATACATAGGCCAAACTCCTCCCTTGGAGGGGTAGCCGGGCCAGATGCAGCACTTTAGGAAGCCTGAAGAGTTTGCTGTGACATGAGCCTGCAATGATATGCTATTATAGCAAACGGGGAAACAAAGGCACTCCTTGTTTGACCTGCACCGTGAACACCTGACCCCGGGTCCTCTGTCCTCACCCTGACCTCCATTCAAACTCTACCGCCCGGAAGGTGCACGACCAGCAGATACATCTCTGCGGTAACCGCCTTTTAGTAGTGAGGTCAAATGTGATAATAGCTAAAATATCTTCCCATTTTCTTGGACCCGCAAGCGTTCCTTAGGCTTTGCCTTACATGTACATCCTGGTACTGTTGGGGACCAGCTCCTGATAGAATTTTCCAGCTCTTTTGGGTCATGGTAAAATCCTTTCACCAGGTGCTTTGCCTGTGTCAAGGATATTTGTTTCTGAACTGCCTCACTGTTGATCCAATATGGCAGATTTGTATTTTCACGGTTAGTGGATTTATGCTTCTTCATGGTGATCTGGGCCCGTGCTGGTACCTAGTCATCAAAGCCCAAGAGAATAAGGATTCTTCACTCTTCCTTTGAGATTGAGGGCCCTTTGGTGTTTCCAGGGGGGGCTGGAGTCGGAGGCGGTATTCCTATTAATAGATGAAAGATGAATTTAACAGAAAGACTATTTAAAGATAAGCCCTTGCTGTGTGCACATCAAGCTGGCACTTGAGTTCCCAGTTTTGGACTGTCTGAGATGAGGAGGAATGCTGGAGCCCCAGCTGCTTCTCATTTGGCTCGCCTTGAAAAACGCCCCCCACCCCATGCCCGCTTTATAAGGTGTCACATGGTTCTGCAGCTGAACTGGTTTTTCTCTAACTCGGCTGTTTCACATGCAAAATATTTTGAGTCAGATACACATTAGCTCAGAGGACCTTAATTCCCATCTCCTAAACTAAGATTTTAGAAAAGGACTTTTTTTTTTTTAATTCAAATAGGGCGGGGCTGCCTGTAGGGCAAAGAGGGTCAAAATGTTTCATGTCAGCTTCATACCAAGATCGTCACTGTGACGGTTCCATGATTTTTCTCTCTGACGATGTTGTTTTCAGGGTCTAGGCAGTTTTATGTGTAAGAAACAAGAACCTAGACTGTTTTTGAAAAATGATGCTGGAAAGAAAGAAAAAAGCATGTGCCTTTGTAAAACCCAAACCCAATGATCTTAGGCTGATTTTTTTTCCACCTAATTGCTCAGTCTTTTATTAAGAATGTAAATATTTAATTAAAGTCCATTACGTACATATTTGAACTAATGTACAGAGTTCAGTGCTCAAACTTGGGTATTTGGGCGGGAGAACCAACCCTCTAGCTTTTGAGATATGCTAAGATTAATGAAAAGGAAGAATCTGAGGAAAACAAGATTCATTAGTGACTCTTCTCACACCGCCTCTTGATTTCCCTTCCTCTAGACACATAGGCTGAGTCTCTTTACCCTGGATCGGCTCTTCTACGAATAAGCTCCCTGAAGATCACAGATCTGTGATCCATTTTGACAGGAAATGCAGGGAGGTGTGTATTTGTGGAGACGTATTCAAAATGTCTGCCCCAGGGTTGTCCTCAAGCCTTCAGGAGCCACCCTTTTTTTTCGTACCCCAATAACTTGAATCAATACTCAGTCTATACCTCAGTGCCCCTCCCCATTATTTTCACAGATTTCCCAAAAGGATTTGTTTCCCAGTTTATCTCTTTCTCTGAATTCCTGTGCCTCTGTGACAGCCTACCCCCTTTTATATTTTCTCAGGCCATTCTAGACAGCCCGAGGGCTACCTTGCTCCACAGAGCTTGGGGGTACTGCTTACTTTGTAGTCTATGGGGATGACATCTCCCAGAGCACATCTAGGAGTCAATGGTGCTCCTGGCACTGGGCAACATAGCAGCTGCAGAGCTCAAAAAAAAAAAAAAAAAAAAGAACTTTTTTTTTTTTGACTTGCAAAAGTACTATTAATGCAAGATAGAAGTTTGTGGAAAATGTTCTGGCTAATAGAGAGTAATTATGTCATAGGGCGGAAGACCTTTTAGACCCTTTAGGCTAGGTGAGAGGAGGAGGAAGGGTTCCACTCTCATAGCCAAACAGATCCAGGCCATGAGGGTATTTTATTGGAAAAAAAAATTCTTGAAAAGCGTTCTGCCTTCCTCCTAAGCCTTTGCCTCAAAATGCTAAAATGACAGGTATTTTTATTGCCTTGCCAGATGGCTTGCAGCAAAAGGAGGGAAGCATGAGCTGAGACCATAGGGATGATTTAGGACTATGGCAAAGCCCCAAACTGAAATCCCTGGATTCATCCCCTACTTGCCACTTCACGTTATAAATTCAGTCTTTCTCAGTCTAAGAGAAACAGGGAAATGCAGCTTTCAGAAACAAGTTTCTCTTACTATCTAACATCAACCAGTTGTTTACTCTATTGATTTAAAAATCTCCCTCCTGCCCTAGGTCTTTCTTACATTGCCAATTAGCTGGTTCCTAATGTCCTGTCACCAACATTAAGATCCCCTGATTAGGGATTTATAACTGCAATCTTACTTTTGTTAAATTTCTTGAGATGCGAAGTTTTCCCCTCTTGTGCCATTCTTGTCTTGAACATGAACATATTCAATTGAGGGAAAGGCAAATAAATTTTTATTTTATAAGTGATACAGGAGAGCTTAATGCAATCTGAATCAAAGTCTTCAATTATTCTTTATCCTTCAAACAGCTACATCGTTGAATAAAACATTATTGCTGTACCTATAAATTTCCTTTATGTTGTGCTAGAGCTATGTAAGTTGAACAAAGGCCTTCACCTATGGAAAAGTTAGAAAGTTCTGTGTTTAGATGTAACCATGTCCAAAATAGCTGAGTAGCCAGGAAAATCTCTTCCTGGTAATAGAACATCTGTCGTATTTCAAACTACCTTATAAAAGGACCTAATAGAACTAGAAGGATTGACCAGAGAATAATTAATTGAGTTTAAGGACATATTTGGAGGAAACACTGCAGACTATGAAGTGAATTTTTACTTATATTTAAGAAAGACAAATAGATCACCTTTTTCCTAAGAACCTCAGATTAAATTCTCTTCCCTAGGATCCTAATCAAAAATCACTTCTATGAAGTATTTTTAGTTGCTTCTTAGAAAATAAGATCAAAATCCTACATAGAGTCTACTGATCTTCCTTGGCTTCGGATGGGGTCACATCCCAATAAGCCCGTCATAAATTGAAAATACCGTGAGTTGAAAATGCGTTTAATACCTACGATCGTAGCTTAGTGTAGCCTACCAGAAACGTGCCCAGAACCCTTACAGTAGCCTACAGTTGGACAAAATTGTCTCACGCAAAGCCTATTTTGTCATCAAGTGCTGAATATTTCATGAGATTGATCGAATCCTGCACTGAAAGTGAAAAACAGAGATTGTATGGTGACGGAATTAAGTGTGTTGGTTGTCTCCCTTTGTGACCGAGTGCCTGATTGGGAGAGGTAGCTGCCCAGCATGATGACAGGGTATCACACCGCACATCACTAGCCCAGGGAAAGATCAAAATTCAAACTACCATTTCTACTGAATGCATATTGCTTTTTACACCATGATAAGGTAGAAAAGTTGTGAAGTCAAACCGTAGTCTGTCTGGGGCCATCTGTATGCTGTTTAAAGAAAAAAATAATCATGATATGAAATGGGGAGTCTGAAGGTATCAGAAAATATGGGACTGAATTGAAAAGACACACAAAAAAAGCCACTGCTGAATGTTTTATGGAACATTGCTGTCTTTTTATCCCAATTAGACTCCATATGTGGTGTTTGGATTTTTTTTTTCTTTTTTTTTTTTTTTTTGAGCTCCCTTGCTGAACATAACGTGGTAGGCATTTAAATGAGGTTCAACAGAAGCAGTCAGCCCACCTAGAAACTCGTGTGCCTTCTAAAAGACAAGGGCAGGTTAGCCCTGGTGGAAGTAAGAGGGAAGTGCGAGAAAAGTCATCAGTAAAATCCACACATTTCAAACAACAAGATCTTTCACTGCCTGGCTCGTGCAATGTCAAGAGGCTGCCTTATGTTGGAGAATGTTCCCTGGCAGAGCGTTCTTCGCCTGCTGTGGGGAGGAGCATCATGACTGCTAAGTTATAGCTGCAGCTCTGTTAAGATATTCCATGAAGTTTCCTGTCAAATTGGCAAAGGCAGAAAGCCAGGCTAGGTTGGTGTGGTAGGGAGCTGCCTCTTAATGTACTTTAAGGAGTTTCTGAAAGCCACTCTGTCACTGAATACCTCCCGCCAGAAAGTGCCTGAAAGCCTCACCATAATATGCATTTCTTTTGCACAAAGGGGAGTCTAACCAGATTTATGAGGTGCCTGTTAACTGCACACATAATCCAAGAAATGTACCCACTAGCAGCCTTCACTTATGTAACTTTATCAGCTCTTCTCCAGATCCCATTAGGACCCAGATGGAGTGGGACATAAGACAAGTATATTTTGGAGGCATCTGTTGATTGGAGACAGAAAAGCCTGGGAGGTGGTACACAGTCCAGATCTAAGAATAAAGTATGGTCCCAGACAGTCCAGCCCAGGGTGAAGATAGCGGATTTCTAGAGGCGAGGGAAGTCAGGGCCTATTTTGAGAGAGAGAAGGCAGTTGAAAAGTGAAATGAGGTGGTCGACTTAAGCTTTGCCTACCCCACAGTTTTGCAGTCAACTACTGGCCTTGAGTGAGGAAGGACCCTGCTTCGATGGCAGCCATTGACCACTCATTGATGATTGCCAATGGAAAATAAAAAAACAACCCAGAAGTCTGGTTGATCTGCACTTCACATGCCGTTCCACATTTCAGTGTTGGACAGGAAGCTGCCATCAGGAGTTCATCTTTCTTGTCAGCAAAGAGGCAAGGCTTGCTGTTTTGACTGGCCAGGGTTCGTTGGCCAAATAATCGGCTACCACTGGAGATCTCACTAGAAAATCGTCTCATGTTATTTTCTTACTTTGGGTAGAACTGAAGAAAAGAAAACAAGTGCATGTGGGCCCTGCTGCCTCACCGGGGTCCCAGGCCAGGCACCAGCACATTCTGGACAGCTTGGGTTATCTGAGAACAAGCTGTACACGTCGGTCAGCACATTTTACCTCCCAGCTCCAGGCATAAAAATGCCAGCACAAAGAAAATTAAGCCAGGTGATAAACCACCCCAAGAAGGGATCGCTTTGTCAACTTCTCCTGCCTGGAGAAGGTAGAGGAAAAAATTACAGGTAATTGACTCAGGCTTCATTCGCCTGAAGTGTCATAAACCAACCCCCCCCCCCACCAAAAAAAAGGGCTGATACTGTCTGCAGGTTTAATAATGACACAGAAGCACAAAGAAAGGTCTAAACTGTTTTTAAAGCTCCAGAAGTTTCCTTGGAAAGGAATTCAAGGCAGAAGGTAAAATAAATGGATCCTGTCCACCAGGCTGATTAAAGCGTAGCAACTGTATTGTCAACGCTGCCAGGACTCAGCCCCACAGAATTCAGAATTAGAGATGCTTGTAAGCCTCTTGATCTAGACAAATGGACCACAGACATCTGCCCGGAAGGTGAAGAACTGTTTTACTAACTGTCTTGTGTGGTAATTGACAGAAGCCGACAACAAAAATGGCAGACATGTAGGTCAGGAGGTCAGTCATCTGCCAACATCTGTAACCCTAGAGAAGGCAACTATGCATGTGTGGTTGTGGGTGTAGACCTCACCCATCCTGGGCCAGATCATTTATATTCATGTTTCTCTTCATGTCACACTTTAAATCACGCCTTGCTGCTGCCTATCTCATGAGACCCAGTGTATGTACCCACAAGGATGCGTGCAAGATGAAGATTTTAATTGGCCCTTGTCCTGATCACTAGGTCATAGTTCATGAGTAGGAAACTACTGTAACAATAATAAAAGTAATCATAATTTTAAAAGGGAGAAGAATATATTGAAGGTTGTTTGTTTTATCACTAGATCTAATAGCAAAAGCAAAAGCAAAAGCAAGCAAAAAAACTAGAGACAGACTAAATGTCCATCAAGATACATTGAAATATTTCTCAGGCACCAAATAAAATGAGGTGGACCTATATATTCTATATGAAAAGATGTCCTACATGAAAAGATGTCCATAAGATGCTTTTAATTGTAAAAAAAATTAAGTGGGAAACAAGATGCCAACTTTGATTTTATTTTGTGTTAAAAAGAAGAGATATTTTTTGATATAGGTAAGGAGAAGGATCTGGAAGAGTACACTCAAACACACACTTGAAGAATAGGTTTGAAAAGTAAGGTTTGGATTTTCATTTTCTAATGAGTTGACTTCTTTAGTAGTTATATTTTTTTTAAAAAAATGAGCAGATATTAGCTGGTTCGTTTTTTTAATAGCCAATTTTTTTTATTTAAAAAAGAGGGAAATGGTAAAACAGAAAAGCAATATGGAAAGAGCTGAGAGATATGGTTCAAAATGTGCGCTTTTGCCTGCAGAGCACCTTGTACACCAAGAATAGTCCATTTCATGGTGATGATTTAGTCTGTGTTCAATTCCAGGGGTAAGTTAAGATTGATAGTCTCTTTAGAATTTCCAAGTGCATGTGTGTAACTTATGCTAACATATTGAGAGAAGGAAGGAGAAATTATGTAATCATTTTCACTTTTCCTCTTGCTTTCCTCTACTTTGGGAGGCCTGTGTTACTCTTTTTTGCTTTCTTTCTCTCTCTTTTTTACACAGTTTTTATTTGCTCTTGAACATAATCTACTAGTTATGAGTCTTTTGATGACAAGCAACAGAAACCCAGTTAAACTAGCTTATGATGAAAAGGAAAGCAGACTGGGAATTTGGGGATCATGTGAATAAGTAATCCAGGGGCTTACATTTTTCATCAACATTTTCTTTCTTTTTACCCCTCTCAGTACTGCCTTTCTCTCTGTTGGCTCCATTCTCCATTAGGCTCTAATGGAGGATGATGGAGGTGGAGCAGAAATGGCCAACATGGCTGCCTTAGACTCCCATCACTCCAAAAGCTAACAACCCTACAGAACAAGAGAGAATGCCTCTCTTTCAATCACTCAACCAATCCCCCATCCCTGTGCAATCTCTAGGGTCGCTAGAGTGAGAGACTCTGATGGGTTGGTCTTGGTCATGTGCCCATCCTGATGGTGAGGGAGGCAGGTCAGTGATAAACAAATCTGTCAACAGAGGAAGGCTGAGTTCCCCCTTTTCTTCCCCAGAAGAAAAAGATAATAGCTCTTACCAGAGGGGATAAGGTCTGGGAAATAGGCAAAAACTACGGATATACACTAAACATGGGGTTTTAAAATGTGTCACGTTCCATACGAAGAAGTAACAGAGCCTCGCTCATCTTCTTGATCTTCATAAACTCTTGGAACTTTTCCCTCCTTAGGCTTCCATAAATTCTTTACAACTCTCTCACTGGATTGGAAGACATGATTGCCTGTGATTCCCTTCCCTTGGGTATCCTATTTCGAGCAAAATGCTCTTTCTCTGTCTTGCCCAACTGTCCTGTCACTTGCCTTCCTGTGATTTATCTCAAAAGGAAACTCTGGTAAAATGAAAAATTCTGATTTTTAAGATTTCCTATTTGATTACGGGGGAAGAAAATACAGTGTTTCAGAGAGGCGTTTTAAAACTCTTGAGCTGGTGAGTTTTGCATAAAAATAACTTATGTTCTTTCCCCCGAGCCAGCAGTCCTTTAAAAAAAGCAGGTGTTCCGGATACTAGAGATGACAAACAGCTTTATAACTAACACAAGGAAGAGCAGAGGACAGTGAACTCCTCTGCCAAGTGTTAAAGCCAAGGGCAAAATATTCCAAAATGGATTTTTCTAGAACCATTTCAAAACAGGGGAAGCCAGAGGATTAGTAAAACTGTGAATGTACAGTCTGGTCACTTTGAAGGCTGACGTATTAACTAGTTTGCTAATGACGTACGGTTGCACACATCTTTTCAAGGGAAAAGATTTTTCCTTGAGCCAACTATGAAGATATGATAGGTTTTTCCTCTGTCCTCAGCTTATGCTAGGCATCATCAACATCTGTTGCATAGTCTACATGGAGTGGGGCTGTTGCCATGAAATTTGCAGAATATTCACTGGATGTCTTAGGTCACTGATTGCAAAGGCTTATTTTCTGCTTGTGTAGTTGTTGTGTGGAGGGAGGGACAGGGAGGTGGGGTATAGGGTTGGAGAATCATGCATGCTCTTATGTTTAAAAAAGCACAAGCAATCTGAAGGACCCTCAGTCACTGGGCACAAGGATAAAATAGTGTCTTGTTTTATTTTGTTTTGCTTTTTCCTCTCCTGGGTTCCTTCTTTGGAAGCATCTGCAGAGCACCTCAGTAATTTCCTCCCAACACTTATTGATGAGTTTTCTACCAAGCATCCATTTTTCCAATACGGTGTAACTGTCACACCCATCTGTTACCTTCCACCTAAACCTAAAGCGATTAGCCACCTGTTTTTCCCCCCGACAACACTGCCATCCATTTTGACAGAATGCTTTAGGATGGATGTGTAGGGGAGCAGGTATGGTGAGGTCTTTTCCCCAGAACAGAGCTGTCCAAGAACAACTGAGCAGAATGTGTGAGTTTAAGGGTTGAAGTATTGGGATTAAAAAAATTAATGGTGAAATTAATTTTCAGTATTTTATTTAATCCAATATATGCGAACATTATACAGATATTCGTGGGATATTTTTACATTCTCTTTTCTGTACTGAGACTTTGAAATCTGATGTGTATATTATATGTACAGCACGTCTCAATTTGGACTAGCCTTAGTTCAAGTGCTCAATAACTACCTCTAGGTAGTGACTACTGTATTGAACAACATAGCCAAGGGGGACCCTGTAGGCTATACTTAACGTATTTGCTGTGGACTTGTTATGCTTTTTATATGATACTACATAGTTCTGTGCAGTTCAGGATGCTGTGAACAATAGAATTGTGTTTTTTTCAAAAATGCTCATTTCCTCGAATCTGTACCAAGATTCCAAGTTCTTTTCCTCTAGTCAATTCAGCTTAGTAAAGCCATTGCCAAGGTCATGACAGATGTTAGAAAAATGTGGAAAGTTCGAGCTGAGGAAAAGTACTCCAAATTTCGAAGTCACAGTTCTTAAATTCCACATTAGATACCAAACATTTTTTGATGTATGTCCCTCATTATTTATGATTCTCATAGACGTTTTCATCCCCTGCGTGATTTCCTACTACCCAACTTGCTCTGGAAAGTCTTTTGTGTTCCAGTCTCAGTTGTCCAAGGTTTTGGAACAGTTCATCTCCTTTCCACCTCAGCTACACTTGTTCAATAACAATGATTGATCTCTACACCATGGAGGATGCCGGAGGAGCTTCTTCTTTCTCTGAGGACTCACTGTCTGGGGATGAGCAATACGCAGTGATACTGTTCTCACAGATGCTTTGCAAGCACTTTTAATGGGTCAGCATTTCCACTTGTGTTTCCTGAACGTATGGCTAATGGAATGGTGTTGTTGATTGTTTTTGTATGCGTGTGGTGACAGTCCGAGAGGTAGGTTGATATGACCCTCCTTAAATCACTTAATTATTTGAGAACCACTCTGAAAGCTCTTTTGGTTTCTTAGTAGTTGGTGGATGGGTGCTCAGCAGTCCCAGCTGTTTCTTCTGCCTAGGACTCCCTTCTCACTGTTCATAGGGTTGGCTTCTTCTCTTTCTTCACATCTCAGAGGCCTTCCCTGACCACCCAGTGTTACATTAGATCCTTTTTTTTTTTAAAGATTTTATTTATTTATTTGAGAGAGAGAATGAGAGAGAGAGAAAGCACATGAGACGGGGGAGGGTCAGAGGGAGAAGCAGACTCCCCGCCGAGCAGGGAGCCTGATGTGGGACTCGATCCCGGGACTCCAGGATCATGACCTGAGCTGAAGGCAGTCGCTCAACCAACTGAGCCACCCAGGCACCCTAGATCCTTTTTTTTTTTAAAGATTTTATTTATTTATTTGAGAGAGAGAGAGAGAGCATGAGGGGAGGAGGGGCAGAGGGAGAAGCAGACTCCCCTCTGAGCAGCAAGCCTGATATGGGGCTCGATCCCAGGACCCCAGGATCATGACCTGAGTGGAAAGCAGACGCTTAACCAACTGAACCACCCAGGCGCCTCTAGAACCTTTATTTTTGTTGCCACAACAATCTGTTTTCTGCCTTCATAGCTCTTAGCAACACTGAAATATACTTGTTTATTGACTATCTACAAGGCAGTCTGGTGTGTCTGTTCTATCCACTCCAATATATCCTAAACAACGAGCACATTGCCAAGTGCACAGCAGGTGCTCAAAAATATTACTTTGTTGGATAAATGCATAACAAGTTATTTTGTATTTTTCTAAGAACGCCATTTTTCCATTTCAATCACATTAATGGTAAACCCATCAAAATCATATTGTCAGCCGTGGAGTTAAAGATACAGACAATGCTTCTCTGACTAAAGATGTTTCATTTTTCAAAATACTTCCTCTTCATCTGTTCCTGAATTGTGCATCAAATCACCAATGGAAGTCTGGGAAAAATGTTAAATGCCATTTAGAATCCAAAGTTAAATATCACATTAGAGGATCCACAGTTTTAAAAATCTTAACTTGCCAGGGCAATAGTGACAATACTTAAACCCAAACTGAAAGTTTTGCCAAATAACAGTTCATGTAATCTTAGAGATTATAATAAAAGTAGGGCCGTCGATAACTATACACATACTGCATAGGAATCCAAGAATGTACTTCTACTCTGGTTTAAGGAGTAAAGAATCCCAGGGCTATTTAATGCCGGGACACAGGTAGAGAAATAATGAACTTCACAGCCAGCTAGCATACATTGGGCTTTAGAACCCACATCGCCAGGGAATTCACGCAGGTGCTATTGGCTTTCTAGAGTTCATTCGTTTGACGAATACTTATTAATATTCTTAGTGTGTTCAACTTTAAATGCTCTTTGAATATTAACTTAATCAATTATCATAACAATCTGGAGAAATAGGGACTATTAGTGTCCCATTTTGTAGTCGTGGAAACTAGGACCTAGCCACGTTAACCACCCCTGAGGATAGTATGAGATGAAGCTGAGATTTGAAACTTGAGAGTCTAACACCCAGATCAGTGTGCTTAACGTCTACACTACAGGGTTGCCCTAGACTTTAATTTAAAAGCATTTAGTCTATCAACAATTACATCTTTCTCTATTCTCTCCACAAGCTGCCTTTAAATCATTTCCCATGATTTACAAGGAACATTTTTCATCGGCCATTAGCTATCCTCATCCAGTTCAATATGAATTTAGCTTTTCTCTTCTTGTTTTCTTCTAAAGAGGACCGTATGTCCCCAGGCTGAGGACTTGGGAACCAGAAGCTATAAATTTAGAGGGAAAAAGGTAAAACTCACAACAGAGTCATATCTAAGAAGACTAAAAACCTTACTTCATTTTCAGAGTTTTTCTTCCCAAAAGCTGTTTGGACATAGGATTTATTCTGGTTTGGAACAGAGGGGATTATAATTAACTTATGCATTCCATTCACTGATGGCTTTCTTCTGCAACTTAGAGGTGACCAGTACTAATGTCTTTGCATGGCTTATCCAAGGGGAAAAAGTTTTTGTTCTATTAACCTACCAGAAGCTGCTTAGAGATAAAGCCAAAAAACAGTCCATTATAGCTTTAATCCCCATGGCATCTAACTCCTTTTGTTGCCCCTCAGAGGGATGAGCATCAGCTGTAGACCTACCCAATCGTCTCCAAATGCATGGGTTTAGTCTCAAGGTAGAAGAGGTAAGAATAAAGGTGAATTACTTATAAGGACAACAGAAACTCTGAATCCAAGCGGATATATATATCACAGTAATATTCACAGCACAGATTAGGTGCTATCGTGAAATGATTATCAAAATGAAGAAGAGAGACTGTGTTATTGCCCAGAGGACCAGGCATAATTAAATACACAGTGCGGTTACAATTGGTAAGTAATCAGTGGAACGCATTTTTGTCAGTCTCATATTCTGCATCGGGGGCAGGTCCATGAGAACGTGGCATGGTGTTCGGAAGTTGACCTGCATTCCCCTTCAAATCATTTAACCACACTCGCTGACCTGCATTCCTTTCTATAACCATCTAATCAAATTCATTTCAAATACCAAAACCTCCAGTTTGAGATTTAATCAATGTTTATGCACACGTGTGAAATCTCTAGTGTCCACATGTGCCTTTGAGGACGAAGACTGCACGTTTACAGAATTTCGCAAGACCTCCCGGCCACAGTGTTTCATTCTTAAATGAATTCCCTCTCTCTCTTCTCCTTCCCCTCCGTCCCCCTCCCCCCTCCCCCTCCTCCCCCTCTTACCCCTCCTCCCCCTTCTTTTCTTAAGAGGTCTTTAATCTGTGGGATATTCCAATTGTTGAAAGCATCCATCCTGCACCCGAGTCTTAGAAATTATTTCTCTCTCCTATTGGTCCATGTTGGAAAGTAGTGCAACCCAGTAGGCAAATTACTAATGTGGAAGCTCTGGAAAATATATTAATTCCATGGTAGAGCATAAAGAATCTGGCTGAGTAGTTAATAACTAAGATATTGTTATGTACACGTGTCATATTATGAAAGCAGGTATGCTGACCGTTTGGCAACTTACAGCATTTTCATTTATCCCTAATTACTAAGTTGGATGCTCTGATATAGGAGGGCTATTCAAGTCACCAACAGAAAAAAGAAACCTATGGAAAAGTTGAATAATGAGACTGTGCAATTTGAAGGACTTAAAACACTGCTCAGTTGTTGTTGTAGAGCGTTAGGAATTTCCCTTGCAGACAAAAATGTTGGATGTAAAAGTTTGCTTAGAAATAACCATCTTGTGGTTAAATAACAGGTCCTCGGCCTCAATTCACGTCAGTGACTGGCGTAGCTATTCATGAAGATAAAAAATGCACTAGAATCCGGAGGGGAAGAGGATGGTATCAAAGCCAAACACAGGCAAGTAAGATTGATTTTATTCAGGTTCTTGTAATAGCCCGAGCACCCTAAATCTGAGTATCTGAGTGTTTCTGCAGCGGGATTTTGTGTTAGATTTTTACAGGGAGGGAGAGACAAGTCACAGGTGGGGTGACTTACAGTTGGGATTGTTTTGCAATCAAGGGAAGTCTAGGTCAGTTAGCTGAACAGGAAATGTTTTTTCTGTGTCTAGCAAGTTTCAGAGGGACAAACAGTTTAATCTCGGCTATTCATTCATGAGACAAAGAAAGGGAAGTTGGAGGGTCTGTGTCTAGTCTTGTCAGCACGTTCAGGCAGAAGGGGACAAGTCTGTGTTTGGCCTTGTCATAGGTAAACAAGGGAGCCACCTGCGAATCTTACGGAGTCATGAGAGAGTGGACCGTGAGTTTTATCAATCACATGGGGAAGTGACTCTTTGGGGTAAGCCATTTTCTGGAACACAAGAAGGTGGGGGCATTTTTCATTCCTTGCTGATTTCTGGGAGCACAAGTCTCAGGCACATTTCACCACTGTGGTGGCAGCCTGATTCAGACTGGCGGCGTCAGCAGACAGATAAGGAGATGGGATTTAACCCAGGGGGAGTCTGCTCCAACAGATCTGAAGGCAACCAGCCACCTTGTTGGCCTTGAAAGGGCCTTGAAAGGGCCTTCCATACAAAGTATCTGGGAAACGGTGACCTATTAATAAAGATGACGTGAGGAGGATCTCTGGGAAAAGAGACCCATCCTTTGGGCAGTTTGCTGAAGAAATACCACTTCAAAACTGAGGGTTTACGGATGAAGCCTAACAAGAATGGGCAGAGAGTCTCTCCCGGGAGCAGGTGAAGCGGTGAGACCAAGTCAACCTCAGGTAGAAGAAAGCGCTAACCTGCAAAAATCTGGCCACTGGAGTAAAGTAAGTATAGTTAAATCCAGTCATGAAACTTACATACTGCCTGCCTGAATAGAGTTTGGATCCAGAGTTCCTCTAGGTATTTCAACAGCTTTACAAATTCACTGTGCTCTCTGCTAGTAACTCGCTATGGAAGAGGAGAGCAGAGGAAAGACCATGGCCCCAGATGAGTTGATTTACCAGAAAAACCCCACAAAAAAACAAAACCCTTTGCCCCGGTAGAGTCTTTTTGTATTTTTGCCCCAGGCTGCCTCAGAACCACATGTCAAGACACTCCTTCTCCTGATCGTATTTTCTCACATGATTTAATGGTTTCCATTTAAAAATACCAAAAACGAGGGGCACCTGGGTGGCTCAGTCAGTTAAGTGTCTGCCTTCGGCTCAGGTCATGATCTCAGGGTCCTGGGATCGAGCCCTACATCGGGCACCCTGCTCAGTGGGGAGCCTGCTTCTCCCTCTCCCACTCCCCCTGCTTGTGTTCCCTTTCTCGCTGTGTCTCTGTCAAATAAATAAATGAAATCTTTAAAAAAAACTATAAATAAATAAATAAAAATACCAACAACGAAACTTCCAATGATCTGTAAGAATAGGTAAAAGCATAGTAATAGGATTAATTGAAACCACAGGATAATCTCAGTGAATCAGCTTAACAATCCATAAACTTCCTTCTACACCAAATCTTTTATTAAAGCTGCTATATTATAAGCAGCTAAGCTGTCGGACTTGAATTTCATCTCCCTTCTAATTCTAACCTTGTTAGAAGTCTAAGATGAAGCAAAAAGCTAACAGAGAAAAGACATATTGAAGGGTGCAGGAATCACTAGGAAGTGAAGAAATGACCATAGACAACTGGTCAGATGAGGAATGCCAAATTCCTAGTCACACTCAGCGCAGGCAGGCGAAGACACGCGGATGCAGAAGAGATCAGCACTTCTAAAGAGCACGTGGAAGATGAGGGGGGTGGGGCGTGTGCAGGTGGGGAGAACCAAGTGAGTATGTCCTATAACCAGTCCTTTTTCTGTGAAACTCAAAACTGTTAAAAAACTGGGCTCCTCACCATTTTTTGTCAATCACATTTCTTTACCATGGTTTTGGTGATTATTTCAGAAAGTAAAATTTGCTATAGTGTTTACACTTCTGTCCAACATCTATTCCCCTACTTAAGCTCTAAGTAGAATTTTCTCTGGTTTTATCTACAGTGAAATGTGAAATGTTCACATTTCCCCATCTTATTATTTACCAAATATTCTGGGTATGTTGTAGGATGCCTGTCCTTCTTCTCTTGTTTGTTTTAAGATTTTATTTATTTATTTGACAGAAAGCACAAGCAGGGGGAGCAGCAGGGAGAGGGAGAAGCATGCTCCTCACTGAGCAGGGAGCCTGATGCGGGGCTGGATTCCAGAACCCTGATATCATGACCCCAGTGGAAGGCAGATGCTTACCCGACGGAGCCATCCAGTTGCCCATCATCCTTGTTCTCTTGTGATTGGTGGAGTCAATGAGTTGTGAGCAGCCGTGACATGTCTAACTCCTAAGCTGCAGCATCTAATTCCTCGTTAAAGACCCTTCTGAGTTCTCTTTCCCTCATTAGGGTGATGAGCAGTATTGCTGTTAGCAACTTGTTCCATTTGGCTGGAGTCTTAAAATCAAAAAGACCTGAAACAGAGATGCAGCTGACCTGGACTTGACCTCTAGTGAGAGCAAGAAATACATTTTTATTATTCTATGAAAGTTTTGAGTTGTTGCATGATTGTTACCACAGTGTAACCTAACCTATCCTGACTGATACAATCACATTTATGTAAGAAGTGTGGTCTGATTCTCGATATAAATACCTTGTAATTACTTACATACATTTGTCCAAGCAAATGAAACAAATGTGACTCCAGAATAAAATAGTCTGCCCCAACCAAATTATAGTTCTCAACCAGAAATCAGAAGGGACTTCAAACAGATCTTCCCTCAATAACCTAAACTGTGCAACAAGAATAAAAACTCTGAGCCTTTAATACAGAGTGAGATGTTTTATAAAAGAAAATCTACATTTCAAGAATAGGGGAAAAAAAGAGAATGGTTTTCTGCTTGATTACTGACAGTGTTATAGCAGGTTTATCCAATGTTTGTCGCACAATAAAGATATATTATGGAAACTGGGTAGAAGGATAGAGGCAGATGTTTAATTGTAATAATTGAATGAACAATTAGATGTCAGCTCTTTGGCAGATGATATACAGTGAAATGCACTTTTGTACTAATTATTTTCAGTCGCTAACTCTTGAGTATAAAAATGTGCTCAGTGTTGAAGATCCAAATATGAGTAATACGAACTCCCTGGCATCTTGATGGGAACTGACAGTTGAATAGTAGGGGATGAGAAATGGACACGAGGGGCGCCTGGTTGGCCCAGATGGTTAAGCGTCTAACTCTTGATTTTGGCTTAGGTCCTGATCACGGGCTCCTGGGATGGAGCCCTATGGGGGCTTCCCACTCAGGGGGTAGTCCGCTTGCCTCCCTCTGCCCCTCCCCCTGAGCATGCACTGCTCTCTCTCAAATAAATAATTTTTTTTCTAAAGAAATGGACACGAAGCAGAAATACGCTAACTGCTCTTAAAAGTGCACATCCTGTGCAGTGGTAGGCATGGGTGGGGAGTACTCTTAAAAGGGGTAAATGGTCCAGTGGCTGTGGTCGCCAAGCCATTCCATTGGTACTAACTAGCCTACCGAGGCAGCTGCTTGATTGGAAAACTGAGTATCAGAGACTGGTTGGTAATTGGTAATAAGCAGCTAAAAGACTAGGCAGAGTAGTTTATGAACTTGATAAAAAGTCAACATGATGTTGAAGAAGCTGGATTTCTTGCCATCCAATCTAAAATCTAGCAGGTCTGTTCCAACCCAATTACTTCACTCCCTCCACACTTTGGTATATCAATTTAGGGTTTAGAATTCAACAAACAGACTGCACAGGAGAAGGAAACCAACAAAGGATCCAAGCAAAAACAAACTCATAGACTATGTAGGAAAGTATATATATGCACAGGTTTAAATCACAGTGTAAAAATAATCACACAGAAACAATGGTAAACGTAATCAAAAACATGTTAGAAAGAGAATAAACCATGGGAAAAGAACTATAAAAAAACAGGGGGAACTATCTGAAACAACATCTCAGAGATTGCTCTTTTACACTATGGCATGCTATTCCTTTGGCTGCACAGCAAGAGAGAATTTTTTTTTTCTGGGACAACCCATTTTCTGTACATGCGACATAGTCGGTTCCCTTCTTGAACCATTTAAAGCGAGTTAACACCTGGCTCACTGTTAGAGCTAGTAGACGTTCAGGGTAGTGGGGAAAAAGATGCCCATTTATTATTCTCCAACAAATTACTCCTTTGCTACATCAAAATCTGATTTTTAAAATGTCAAAATACTTAACAAGATGGCAGTGGAACTAGGCTCTCTATAGACCACGTCAAGGATGACACCAATTTCCATCCATATCTACTGGATGGAAGCAAGATGTGCTTTTCTCAGAGTTTATACTAGGCAAAAAAAAAAAAAAAAAAGGAAAACACAAAAAACAGTATTTTTATTTTAACCAGATGTGAATGAATTAAGCCCAATATTTTCAAGTATTTTTAGTGCCATATGATGTCATCTGATTTTATATTTTTCTACTGAGGGATAATGTGTGTTTTTAAAATTGTGAAGCCACTTTCCACGCATGGACTTGATGTCTTATACATGATCAATTACAATAAACAAATTACAACACTGCAGGACACAATCTTGGCTGTTGATGTCAAAAAGCAGAGAGAGAGAAATTTTGTTTCTCAATAGGAAATCAAATGAAAAGCATGTGAAATGTCTTCTGCAGGCCTTCAAGGTAGTCCTCATTTCAGTAATTATTGTACGTGTCCAAACAGGTCCAGACAGGATTGCCGGCCATGTCCTCCTAATCCTACAGTTTGCCGCTTTCCTGCCAACAGAGGCCCAAGGATTCTATAGGCACTGTGTACAGTATTACACCAGTCGCCCAGAGAACTCCAGTTTTTAAACAACCAGATCGTTTCTGGTTGCTATGTATTAAATATATATTATTATTAACATATGCAACAATACATTATATGCTATTAATATATGGTACATTATCTTTATTCTGTGTAGTAAATATATTATCGATGATGTATTTTCAATGACAGGCTCACACATGCTACATATCCCCAGTGCCATTAACGCAGATAAGCGCTGAGTTTCCCAGGATCGTGGCGCCACTCTCGCTCCCTTGGAACTGGCAAGGGAACAAAGAGGATGGATGGACGAGAACTTGCTTCCTCGCACTTTTCTCTGGGGCAACATCAGGCAAGCAGCCACACCCTGGAGCAAAAGAGTGGCCCTCAATAGTTCTGCTGAGTGAACTTCTCCGAGTCATCTCTCCTGGGATAGAGATTTCTTAAAAACCATTTAAAGCTTTCCAAAGGGCAAAAGACAGATGGTCCTGAGCCAATGTTACCATAAATGCTTCCACTCTCCCTGATTTCATTTCGGAAATAAGGAAGGAAAGAGGCAGTCACCACTGCCGGCTTGCTCACACGCCTCATCCAGCTACCCCACCCCCACCCCCGCCTCCCATTAAGAAAAAGACGGTAAAAGTGAAGTTAATGTTACTGCAGGGCCCGTGGAATAGTAAACGTCGTCGAATTAAAAAGCCATTATTTCAGACCGAAGTCTCCATCCAGCACCCACGCGGGAGCAAAGGACAGTCCGAGCCAAGCTCCCTTGCCATCCACTCCTTGGCGAAGTCCTGGAGGGGGCGAGCCTCGCGAGCGGGAGGGAGGAGTGGGGGCGAGGACTCTGTGCCAGCGCCACATCCTCTGCCAAAGGCTTCTCAAGCTCAGCAGTGTCCCAGGACTGTGCCCACCTTCCGTTTCCCCTCCCCGAGTCCCTTCTCCTGGTTCAGGCTGGACCGCCGGACTGCTTTGGGGACCAATGAGGTGGCAGCGGCTGACGCGTGGATCCCGGTGAGGGGGGATTTCATTTCCAGGGGGAGAGGCCGCCGAGCCGGGGCGGGGTGGGGGGGGGCGGTGGGAAGCAGGGGGCGGAGGAGAAAGAGGGAAGCGGGGGCAAAAAGTAGGAGGGGAGGAGAGGAGAAGCCCAGCCGCGGAGAAGCAAAGGCGGCAGAGGTGAAGGAGCGAGAGGTGGAGAAGGAACCGCAGGTTCGCGGACCGGAGCCGGCGGGCGGGGAGGCGGCGCGGGTCGGCCGGGGAGGGTCGCCGTCAGCCAGGCGGAGCGGGACTCGCGGCTCCGGGGGACGGGCGCGGGGCGCGCGGCGGCTCCCGCAGCCCGGGCGGTGTGGCCGCGCCCCCGTCCCCGGTGGTGCGCCCGCGCCGCGCCCCGCGTCCCCCACGCCCCGGCCCCGCGCCGGCTCCGCGCCCGGCCGCCCCGGGGCTGCCCCCGCCCCGCGCGCGCCCGTTGGGGGGCCGGGGGAGCGGCGCCGGCGGCCCGGCCGCATTGTGACGTAGCGGGGCCGCGGCAGCGCCTCTGCCGCCCGCCGCCCGCCCGCTCCCGCTGCGGCGGCTCCTGCTCCCGCCGCCGCCGCCGCCGCCGCCGCCGTCTACCCGTGCGTCCGTCAGTCGGTTCCGCGCTCCCGAGTCGCCGGCGCCCCGGGCGCCCCGGGTGAGTCCAGGTCCCCGGCGGGCGCGGCGGGGAGGCGGAGGGCGGCGGCGCGGGCGGCTGAGCCTGTCCAAGTTTGCACCGGGCGATCCCGGCGGGTGTCGCCCCTGCTCCCCGCAGCCCCCGGGGCCCCCTTTGTGCCGCGAGTCCCGGCGGCCCGGGCAGCGGCGGTGCCTCTGCAGAAAGGGTTTGGGGGAAGGTCTCTATAGTAACGGCGGCGGCAGCGGCTGCCGAGCGGCAGCTTTACCCTGGGGAAGGGGGGAGACAGCCCCCGCCTCGGTTGCCAAAGGATTGTTCTTTTCCTCTGCCCGTTTGGTGTGGCTATTATCCGTGCTGCCCCCTCACATCGTATCGGAGGCAGGGATGGGCAGTGCCCCAGCTCCTGAGAGCCCAGATAATGAGGGGCCAAGTAATAGTAACAGCGACAGTACCAAATAACAATAATCAACGCGAAAGAGGGACGCCTGGGGTTGCTGCTGCCCGGGGGAGCCCCACGCGCGTCCCCGGGGCTCCCTGGCTGCCCCGTCCAACCGCGGGGCTCAGAGCTGCCCCGGGCGCTGTCCTGCTTCCCAGGCTGGTCCGCGTCGATTTGAGCCGGGAATGTGCCTCTCTTGGCCTTCCCTCGTGGTGGTGACTTTCATCTGCAGGTGGTAAGTGAGGTGAACTGGTTATTTTGGCTATTGTTAAATGCCACGTTTTGTTTATTTCATTTTTACGAAAAGAAAAGAAGGGAAAATTATGAGCCATTCCTGGCAGCCATACAGTTTCCACAGGAAATACTAGCATTCTTTGAGGAACACGCTACTGCTTGCAGCGAAGAAAGTCTTTAGGAAACAAAAAGGCAACAGCATTGTTGCTCATTTTCAATGGACCACTAGGAGAGGATGGGGGTGGTGGTGGGGCGGGGGGCGGGGGGGGGGACGTGTGTTGTTTTTTCCTGTGGGAATGTTGCTTTCCTTGGGAAAGTTCATTGAGGAAGCAGTACTGTTGGTGTCCGTTTGACCCTGGCTGGTGCCTGGGCCTCCTGGCTCCTCTTGACTATTACTGACAAGTGCCCATCAAAGAGCCTGGAGGCAGGGAAGAGCCCAGAGGAAGGCAGAGCCGGGCAGGACCGTCTCGCCACACACCACGTGCTGTGGAGCCCGGCCAGGGTGCAGTTTGCAAAATGAAATAAGGGCTGTCTGGGGAGGTTTATGAGGATTACATGTGTGCAGAGTATGTCAGTTCTCCAAGGTGTCACTCTAAACACGTAATTTTCAAGCACCACTTTCTTCGCTGAATCTGCAGGAAGGCAAAAAACCTATTTCTCTTATTACGGAGCAGACATCCCAATTGGGAATGGGCTGAAATCTGTACTTCATTTGTACATATTGAAATTTTAAAAGGCAGAGAGAGCAAGGTCTAGGGAAGCAGTATGCTAATGTGTTGACATCTGGGAGAAAACATCTATTGGCTATTCCCGATGCAGCTCAATGTTAATTTAGGCTCAGTGTGGTTCAAAAGTGGAAGAGAGATAGCTTTAAGGGGTTCTTAAAACTATTTGAAGAAGGTGTGACATTTTGCTGTCAATCACGGAAGTCTCTCCGGAAGGCAGTTTTCACTAACGATTACTCATAACCAAATATGTAGGAGTTCCCAAGTCTAGAATCAGAAAGAAGATGGTGCTTCTCTTAAGGATCTTTTGGACATCTCAGAAATCAAATAGAACAAAATAAGGGATATAACTTTGAATGTAAACTTCATTTTCTCCATTGGAAGCGTTTCACAAGGAAAGGTTACGAGATAGTAGATGTGAAATGATGCTGCATTTATTGATTTGACATTTACCATGTGTTGATGTCCAAAAGGACATGACTAGCCAGATGAATCTCTCTATAAACTATGTCGCAGCTTTGATAATTCCAGACAGTTGGTTCAGGTGTCGGTGGAAATGTGGAACAGAGGCCAAGAAACTTTGTGTGCGCTCTTATTTTGGAAGGAATTGTAGTAGTACTTTACTGTTCTTAAGAGGAGGGAAACCCACACAAACATCTAATACAAACAAATGATCTTTGATATTATCAGAGAAAGCCTGGAGCTGTTTTTCTTGCCAGATTTAAGGCATTGCTTGTCAGAAGAGGAAATCTCCCAAGGAGCAGGTGCACCATTATAAGAAACACAAGGGAAATTCTCTTTTAAATGCAAAATCTAATTGAACAGCAACAAGAGAATCAGTGACACTCTTAGAATAGAAGCCTTGTTTTTGGCAGTCTGTCAGGTTACAGTTGCAAACCACATAGGAGAAATATGTGTCTTGGGAGAACGATAATATCCTGGCAAAAATCAAACAATTGCTTCTGTGAAACTTTTACCCTCATATATTTGTTTCCTTGTGCACCTTTGATTGATAGGCAGATCTCATTACAAGGAGTAATTTACTGAAAATGAATCAATAAATCGGTTACTTTTATGATATATACTTTGAATGATTTTGCACTGCACATGGATGAAATAACTAGATTTCATTTTTTTATGGTTTGCATCTTCGCTCTCTTTTAAGCTTTAAAAGTTAATGATCAAGTTATGTGTTGAAATGATGACTATGAATTGATAAGACTGATGGCTAGGCCCTGGACAAACACTAATTGATCCCTAAATAGTTATAGTGTATTCACTTTGTGCATTTGTGGCATATAAAAATATAAAATACACAATCTCTTCACAAGACTCTTGGCAATAGGACACATGAAAGATACTTTATGATCCAGCACCCAAGATGCTGAATAGTAATTGGAAAGGAGTTCTGAGGAGAAAATGACCAAACCGGCTCAGATGTTTTATCCGTTACGGTGTCGCTGCATAACCAGTCACCCCAAAATGCAGTTGCTTAAAGCAACTACGAAAGCTCATGATTCTATGGTCAGTGGTTTGGGCTGAGTTCAGCTGGGTGGTTCTTCTGCTTTTCTTGACAGGAGTTCCCTCGGGCATCTTCAGTCCGCTGGTGGGTGAGCTGGTGGCAGGATGATCTGGGATGGCTTCAGTTACGTCTGGCAGTTACCGTGCTGTTAGCCAGGTTAACAGGTGACCAGGACATGTACCTCCCATTCTTGAGCAGATGAGACTGGGCTTCTTTACATGACAAGCACTGTACCAAGAGCAGCAAAAAAGCAAGTATGAAGCCTCTGCGTATATCCTATTTGTTACTCTCCCATTGTTCAGAGCAAATCACACGGTCACCCTGCATTCAAGGGGTGTAGAAAGACTCCACTTATAAGGAGAGGAAGCCCCCCCAAAATTGTAGTCTTTTTGTTTGTTTGTTTCAATTTACTACATGTTTGAATACTTGTTCTGGTGTATGTTTTCTACTAAGGAAGAGTCTACTGTGAGTCAGGAGAGATCAGTGGGCAGCGCAGGATTTAGGTTAGGGAATGCCATCATTGTCCTGTAGTCTTTGTTCTATAAACCTTGGGTAGGTGATGAATAATGCAGCGATAGTAAAAGTTGAGTCACAGCTTTCTGCCAGTGGAATCAGGATGGTTTGGTGACAGGAGGCTGATGGCAGAGTCAGCAAACCATTGTTGGGAGGTGAGGAAGGCTCTGGCAAAGGTGGAGGCAGAGACAAGGAAAAGGAAGGGATCACTCTGGGGGGTCCCATATTTTAGGATTAGGTGACTGATGATGATAGGACACTATTGAAAGCCTCCAGTCAAAATCATTCTGAAATTTTAAAAAAGCTTAAGTGGCTGAATGAACGATTGTGCTGTCGTGAAAAATAGAGAAATCAGTAAGTGATTTATATGGGGGGAGGAGAAAAATTCAGTTCCAGAAAGGTTGATTGAAAGAGATAAATTGAATGTGAACGTACTTTATAAACTGCAGAGTATGCTATGAACGTTAGCTATTGCTTAGTGCTTAAGTTGCAGTGAATTGTGTAGACTTGAGTGTCTCTAGAGTAAAGCAACAGAAACCAAAGGCAACCTGGAGGATATCCTAAGGGTCAAAGGAAGTCAGAAGAACCACTTTCAGGATGGAAACGGAACTACTGGGGGGCCGGGGGAGTAATAACTCACGTTCTTTTTCTGCAAGCTGGAGGTCTGCCCTTGGACTTAGCATACCCGCAAAGAGAAAACCTTTGGGGGTACCTGGGTGGTTCTCGGTTGGGCATCTGACTCTGGGTTTCGGCTCAGATCATGATCTCAGAGTCGTGAGATGGAGCCCGGGGTCCCAGGTCGGGCTCCGCGCTAGCATGGAGTCTTCTTGTCCGCCTCTCCCTGCCCCTCCTCTTGCTCTTTGTTTCTCTCTCTCTCAAATACATAAATAAATAAATAAATAAAATCTTAAAAAAGAGAGAAAACCTTTGGCCTAGTTTGAATGGCATGCACACTGCTTAGCTGGGCCCATGGGTTGACCACCCCACTAAGATGGTGCACAATGGGGAGTCGGTAGGTGCTTCCTCAGAGGACAGGGGCGTACTGCTCTCAGAAGCGGGAGTGGACACAGGGTGGCAAAATCAACACCTGCCCACCGGAAATGAACCCTCGCAGATTTGTTTGGACCTAGCCCCTGAGAAGCCCACAGGATAGGAGCTGACAGTTCAGGCATACTTACATAGAGCTCTGTGGGTGCATTAATAAGAGTTAAGCCCATGTTAGTGTAGGGGTCTTTTCATGGAAGGAGAGTAAAGAAAGAAGGCCCAACATCATGCATCCTCCAGGCTCCTCCATAAATGTCGGTGGTTGTCCTATTAGAGGGGAGAGGAATTCAAAACACGTTCAACGCTTTTTCACCTGAGGGCTCAGTTGAGGTGCTGCTTCACCAGCCTTGGGTTATTGATGGCCAGTCTGAAATTCAGGTGGTGTCCTCACCATCAAGTGCAGCTGTGGGCCAGACGGAACCACCTGGCCATTCTAGCATCGCACAATTAGGCTGAAGAGCACGCACAGCTGCTCGTTATGGAAGGGCCTCGGATGGCCCCACTCAAATCCAAGCACACGCTTTTATAGTTTCTTTTGTACAAGCCTAAGAACCCTGAAGATATTCAATAAATGTTAACTTAATGAGTGAATGTGCCATGATCTGGTACAGTAACATTTTCTAAAGCAGTCTCGTTTGACTTTTTATTAGTCACAGTAGAATTTGCTATAAAATCCCTAAAATGTATTTTTTTTTAAAGATTTTCTTTATTTATTTGTGAGAGAGAGAATGAGAGAGAGCACATGAGAGGGGTTAGGGTCAGAGGGAGAAGCAAACTCCCTGCCGAGCAGGGAGCCCGATGCGGGACTCGATGCGGGACTCGATCCAGGGACTCCGGGATCATGACCTGAGCCGAAGGCAGTCGCTTAACCAACTGAGCCACCCAGGCGCCCCCTAAAATGTATTTTTTAGATTCAAATGTTTCAAGGTACTATTGTCTCAGTAATGGAGGTTTTTATAATCCACCACTCACAGACGTAGACTCTTTCTTTGTGGAGACACAGTTTTCTTTACTTCTTATCTTTATCAGCAGCTCTTGGCCACAAGTCACAGAAACCTAGCATACACTTGGTCAGGCGGGAAGGGGCATGTGTTGGCTCCTGTATGGGAGAAGTTCAGGAAGAATCCAGTTCTGATTTCCCCCTCTTCTTCCTGGTGGTAGGATGGTCATCAGCAGCTTCAAGCTTAACCCCTGCAGGAAAAGAGAATAATTTGGGATTAACTCGAATTAGTGGGCACATGCCCATGCCTGAACCAGCTGCTGGGGCCAGGGGTTTGGAACACGTGTTGGCTTGTCTTTGACGACGTGCCCAGGCCTGGAGCCTTGGGGAACAGGAGTAGCAGTCCGTGTGCGGAGGCGGGAGATGTGCGAATGCAGGAGCTGCGTGGGAGGGTGGTCAGCAAAACCCTCCTAAACCCAGTGGCCTGAAAGCAGGAAGGGGTTGTTTCTTAAAAAGAAAATATGGAAAAGAAGAGAAAGTGGATACCGTGCAAGCAAAGGGGCCGGTGTCTGCTCTTGCATCTGTTTTTCCTCGTGGACGCATCATCCACTCTGCCCCCAAGCCGTGAACCTGGGAATGATCCCGATGTGACCTCCACCTGGTCAGTCACCAGGACTGCCTGCTCTGTCTCCATATTACTCTTTCCCCACATTAGTTTAGAGTTAGAGCCTCCCTGTTTCACCCTGCACAAGTCCCCTCTGAAAATGCCACATCCAGTCTCTCCGCTTCAACTCTGTCCTCCCCACCATTTGTTTCTAAAGAATAAATAGATGAAATCGAATCAGGTAACTGCCTAAGAGCCATTCAAAACCTCATAACCCTGGGGGGCGGGGGGAAGACCAAGCTCCTGATCTTGAATTCCGTGGTTCCCGGGGTTCCCCGTGATGAGGGCCGTGCCTTACTAGCCCTTGAACATCCACTCCTCCTTCCACACTCAACCCAAGTGTTGCTCTTGCAAGAAGCCTTTGCTGAACACCAGGTCCTGCCCTGCATCATAGTTTACTTTGAAACCTTGTTTCACATGCTGGGGATGTGTGACTCTCTCCCCGGAGTACTGACAGTGACAACTGCCTGGGGCTTTGTCTTTGTGCGTCCCTGTGCCTAGTGCGGGGCTCCTCACAAGAAGCTCTACTGTAGAAGAATGAATGAAAACTCTGTGCTGAGTCATTCACCTTGGTGATTTTCAAGGTTTACTCTATTTCCTTTAACTCGATTTCTTAAATTTGCATCTCACAGTGTTGGCTCTGAAAGCAGGTACTCTTTGAAATTGCTGCTCAGATACTTTTCAGCTGTTTTCCCAGCTCCTTGGTATGCTCCTTGCTTGCTTGGTCGCTAACAGCTACTTCAAGGAAGAAGCTGAAAAATATCAGCCATCAGCCGCCCAAAGTCAGTCTCGAAGCTAGACTGTGTGGCTCAGAGACCAGATGAGGAATACCTTTTTTTTTCCCCCTGCCATAAAAGAGGTTATTTAATAGTTAATATTTATGAGGCACTTTACTCTGCGTTGGGTGCTTAACAGATGACTCAGAATTATTTTCTTATTAATTCTCACAGCAGCCCTAGGAAGGAGATATTACCATTATCCATCCTTTTTCTGCCTATGAGGAAACTAAGATTTACAGAGTTGGAGGGGCTTGCTTGCCACTCAGGTCCTTCTTCCCGGAGATTGTTCAGCCGTCAGACACACCTCTAGGTTGTTGAGTAGAATCAAGCTTTGATTGGGCTCTTCCAATTCACCCATTACGATTTTTGTTGTTATTGCTCTAATGTGAAGTGACCACCTCCTAAGAATAAAACGTGCCACCTACCTCCCTTGGCTTTGAATATGTCAAAAAGATTATGGAGAAAGATGTATCTAAAGCAGTAAGGACTCCGGTACCATAGTTGAAACGAAGACGAATGTCTCCCTTAGAAATTTTGTCATATTCCTATGGTTCTGCTGTTGCCAGATAATAAAGGGCTCCTATGGAGGTTGTACCGCTGTGTACAGAATGCAGGCGTCCTGAATAGCCAGAGGGAAGTCTTAGTTCTGAGGATCACTCAGAAACTGAGTCCCTAGATTGGTAAAATGAGCCAAACATTTTAGAAGCCACAGCAGCTCAATGGTTTTTACCAGTTTTCAGTCTGAGAGCCTGTTGAGAGTTTTCTTTTTTTTTTTTCAAGATTTTATTTATTTGACAGAGAGCAAGAGAGCACAAGCAGGGGGAGCAGCAAAGGGAGAGGGAGAAGCAGACTCCCCACTGAGCAAGGAGCCCAATGTGGGACTCATCGATCCCAGGACCCTGAGATCATGACCTGAGCTGAAGGCAGATGTTTAGCCGACTGAGCCACCCAGGTGCCTCGAGCCTGGTGAGGTTCTGATGAAAGCTATGGAGACTGTCCTCAGAGAAAACAGATGTGCCCCCACACCACTGAGCTCACGGGCTTACAGGATCCGTGGAAGCCCGTTTGTGGATTTGCGGGGGCTCCATAGACTCCAGGTCAGAAGCCTTGTTTCAAAGCTGTAATCCGGAAGACAGGTAATAGCCATTGTCGTATATTGACCACATCCTGCCAGTCACCTGCAGGTTTATCCACTGTTTACCCCGTGCCAGTCCTTTTGCAGAAGTATAGAGCCCTAAGCACCCCTCTAAGACATGGATTCTGAGCCCTGTTGGAAGGGGTGGGGAGTGAAGTTAGCGGAGGAACCCCGTCTCCCAGCTAGCAAGGGGCAAGAGTGGGATCGAATGCAGAACCAACACCTGCATCGCTGCTACTTCGCTCGGCCTCCACGCTCGATCCTCTTAGCGCGCTGGGCATGAGATCGGTGCCCCGGAAATTCTGAGCCTTTCTTAGCCCTGACCCCCCCTCACCCTTCAGCGTCCTTGTTGGAAGTGGGTCACACGGCTGCTTCTGCGGCAGGAGCTGCTGGGAATGTCTCCCGTGCAGGAGCTGAAAGGGCTGGGCAGGTCTCAGCTCCTCTCCTCCTTCCCCTGCGACAACAGCTCACACCCACATCTGAGACATACAGCCCTGCTGCCGGACCCTGCCTAGGTGAGCTCCCCCGCTCATTCCAGAGTGCAGTTAGCACACCGGAAACCTTGACTGCACGGGTCCTCCACTGCAAAGCTGGCTGCAAATTCTCTGTAGGAACCCCTCCCCAGACAGTTATTTTGAGCTCGCTGTACGCCGGGCACCTCTCAGAGCCGGAGTGAGCACACAGATGTGGTTCCCGAGCTCATGGCATTTCCGTGTAGTCTATATCTCGCCGGGAAGGGGGCGAACAAAGAAATAAAGTGTAATGTTTTAAGACAAAGGAAGTGTAAAGGATTGATTCTACTCCAGTTTCCGTTCTTTGCGGCTTTACAACTCTAGGTACAAATGTGTCTCCTTCCCTAGCACTTTCCTCCCTCCCCTGGGATGTTAAGAGTGCTGATTTCCAGAGACTTAGGAGACAGAGTAACGGGGCCCCAGGCGCCCCAGGCCTCTCAGCCACCCCTTTGCAGATGAGCTGGCAGAGTGACCAGATGACCGGCCAAATGGGGTGGAGACACGGGGCTAGCTAGTTGGCCTGGTCCCCAGCAGAGCATGGCTCCCTGTAAACCACAGGCTGCTTCTAATTTATCTGTGATGTGATGATTGTCATTTTGGCCTTTATGGTGTGGTCTCTCTGCTGCACATGAATCTGGCAGGCGTGCACTGCTCAGGAAGCAAACACAATACCAACCTCGGCTCCATCTTTGCAGCCCCTGAGAGGGGCCCCTGGGGGCTTGTTTCTATGCAGTTCCTTCTCCCTGCTCACCCACCTGCGCCCCCACCTGCCCCCGAGCCACCCTCCCAGGTTCTTTCCCCAAGTGTTGCCTTCTGCCTCCTTAGGCCAGAACAGGCAGATAGAAATAATAGATCCACGAACGTGAGCCACTTAGGTAATTTCAGGTTCTCTAGTAAGCACATAAAGAAAAGTAAGAGGAAACAGGTAGAATTAATTTTAATAATATATTTAACTTAACCTGCTATATCCCCAATATTAGCATTTCCACATGTAATATAAAAAATGATTAACCAGATACTTTTCATTCTTATTTTCCTTATTTTCTGAAATTTGGTGTGGATTTTATTTTTAACTCAGACGCTAGGCACGCTTGTGATGCTCAGGAGCCACATGTGGATTGTGGCTCCCATAATGGACTCCAGGCATGGGCTCTGAGGAGGCACAGGGCGTCCCAGGGGCAGATTCGGCGACTACTGTCTCTGGCTCCCTCAGCAGTTAGCTTGAACCTCTACTGCTGCCCCTGTGGGACTTGGCTGACGGTGCCCTCGAACGTGGGCTCTTGAGCTCAGGGAATGCATCTGTCATCTTCCTGCCTCCAGTGAGGAATGCAGTGTGTAGGAGGCCCACAGTTGGCCTTCCGTACAGTGGGAACT
The DNA here is from genome assembly GCF_054177405.1 of Leptonychotes weddellii. NCBI lineage: Eukaryota > Metazoa > Chordata > Mammalia > Carnivora > Phocidae > Leptonychotes > Leptonychotes weddellii. The sequence goes on along the minus strand of NC_138375.1, from coordinate 124,615,936 downwards.
CATTAACGGACGAGGAAAGGTTATTTGTTACCCCCAGGAACTGCAGGGATTGGTGTGTGTATGGGGTGGGGGGCTTGCCTCGCGTGACCTCCCTTTGCCTGTCCCTGCCCGGCTCTGTCCAGTGCCACAGAATTGCATTTGAGTCAGACTGAACAGACAGGAAGCCTCTACAGTGAACAGGGATGTCCCAGCCTAGAGTTGTTCTGAGCTCCTGCAAGTCTGCTTGAGCTCCAGGCTTCATCTCTTTTAATATTGAGTACTAGGACGGCTTACACACAGCCCGGTGTGTTAAAGCTTAATGGTCTTATTTAACAGGATAACAGCAACAACAAAATCCCCAAATATATAGGATAGACCAAACACCAAAAAGGCCAACTGATACCCAGAACATTCAATATACAGGAAAGGAATTGCTGTGTCAGGGAGCTGAAAAGAGTCATCGTCATGAGAGTTTTCTCTGTTTCCAGTGGTTTTGGAGTCATCACGCCTCCCCGGGGAGAATGGGAGATTGATATCCTGAGTAAATTAGCATTTGCACACACAGTTTTTGAAATTTTGCAAGTGCTTCAAACCCACTAATGTGCATGTGCTTGTTTGTCCACTTTACCCCTAATAGTAAATGTCACTTGAAATAATTCATACAACCAAGTCTCACAGATTGGCACTCCCATAAAGCCCATACTAACCACATATTCAGATAAATGCAAAGTTTGAAAATGGAAGAAAATATTGCTGTTTGATCTGTGAAGTGATTCTTGTCCCAGAGAAGAGTATGGTTACCTCAGGCCCAATTAAAGAGTGCTTTGAAATAGAAAATGGAATCAGGCATAACCTCCGTTTTATCATTGATGACCAGCTTCAAGCTGGAAAGCTCATGGACCTGCTTGGGAGTTTTTGTGTCTCAGAGGGCACACAGGGAAAAATCAGTCCTGCTGTCACAAGCCGTGAGGGGGTGGGGCGGGGATGAATGAAAATGTTTGAACAATTCCTCAGCTAAACTCTTTGGAACAGTTTGGAGACAAGGTAGCTTGCCAGTATTTTTGCGAAGTAGATTCTAAAAAGTTAAAAAAAAAATCATAACCTACATCATAGACATCATATGGTAGATAACTGAACACCAGCCTTATTTAAGTAATTGGAAGATCCCTTCTTTAATAAGTCAAGGGTGGTTTGAGACAGACAAAGCTTTACATCTGTTGGCTCCGGTTTGGAGAATGCCGCTTTCATCTGAGTCTCTTAGAAAGGAACTCGTGCCTCTCTGTGACCAAAATATACTTTGCCCAACATGACGGCTCTGCTGTGCTGTGTTGGTGTAATTGAAAACCTATAAAAAGGCTGAGAGCTACTTTTGAATTGGCTCGGTGAACTTGGACTGGATCTGTCAAAGTGGTGAAAGGTTTAAAGGAATTTTCATAAATGAGGTCTCCAAGCTGTGTTTTAACCATCGAATTCCAATGAACTCCAAGGCCCGTGAACTCGGAGAATAGCGCCTTGGAGAAGAGCAGTCATATCAAGATGGAAATAAATGATTCATTTTCATTCCCCGAGTTCTGCAGACATAAGCACACTTAACTGCTGATCATCATAATTTAGCAGTACTGTTGTGCACTAAAAATACAATTTAAAAGTCTAATCTTTAATTAAATTGAGTACTCACAGATTAACATGGTTACAAATCTTGGGAGCTGGATATAGCACAATGTTTACTCATGTTGCTAAGAAATAGCAGAGCTCTTTGTAAGTTACAGATTGATTTGGTAAGTAGAGGGATGTGGGCTTCTCCCAGCAAGGACTTGATGATTTCTTCTCAGTTTCTGTTGCATAATGTATGTAAATGAATGTCACGTAGCAGAAATCCTGCACACTCAGAGCTTTGGTTGGCGACAGACAGCACAGGTATGTGCACCTGAGTAAACATTTGGGAGATCTTTGAAAGGGTGATTTTACTGTGAGCTCTTCGATGAAATAAACATCATCAAGTGTTTGGGTTTTTAATGAACTGAATTTTTCCATTTGTTGGAATTATCAAGAAAAAGGATTGCTCTTTAAAATATAATTACCAGGAGGCTAATTGATGGTTTTGCATTCCTGCTATTTGTGGGAAACTGTGAAATTAGTACAGAGATTCGAGACAGGTTGATGGTTTTCCAGAATCATTAAAACTCGCATGTAGGAAATCCACTCTGCTATTCTTTTTTTCCTCCTTTCCCTGCCTTTGGCAAACCTCGCTGCATGACACACTGAACAATAGTTTTTAAAAATGCAAAGCTAGTGCTTGTACAGCATGAAAGAGAGATGCTGGACCAGCTCACTTGCCTTGTCCCTGAAAAGACAAAAGATTTCTATGTGCTACTTCAGTCAGGATCAGGCAGCAAAGAGTGGCCTCCTCAAGCTCAAAAGTAGAACTGAGAAAAGAAAAACCCCACAGGAACAAATTACTGTGTGATCTGTTTGAGGCAGCCCCTTATCTATGGAGCTGGTATTTCAAGCTAGAGTCCCTTCCTAAGAGATGGAAAACTAGTAGGATACTTGATTGTCTCCAGGAATGACATCAGGGTGAGGATGCTCATTACAGGATTTTATTTTTTTATTTTTTTTTTTAAAGATTTTATTTATTTATTTGACAGAGAGAGAATGAAAGAGAGCACATGAGAGGGGTTAGGGTCAGAGGGAGAGGCAGACTCTCTGCCAAGCAGGGAGCCCGATGCGGGACTCGATCCAGGGACTCCAGGATCATGACCTGAGCCGAAGGCAGTCGCTTAACCAACTGAGCCACCCAGGCGCCCTCATTACAGGATTTTAGCCTATATCCACGCTCTGAACAAAGTGGGGAGAAGTAAAGGATGGTGCTGCTGGGGAGGCAGGGTCGTGAGTGCACGCCCAGATGTGCGCCCATGACCTCTATTGGTAACTAACACACTTGTAACTTCCCTCTGGAGAGTTGTTGGCTTCTTACTGCAGAAAGCTGTTGTTGCTTTTGGTAAGAATTGTTTTCTCAATCCGGGCAAGTACCTAGCACAGTCTCAAGTATGTACTCTATAACCAGCACCTGTTGGCTGAATACATGAATCCTTCAACATGTCTTGAAAATAAATGTATTAATATTATAAGACCCAAGGCTTACTCTGTTGCAGTCAATAGGGGTTAAGGACTTGTCTCCTCAAAAGATATTGTCATGTCACCTGTGTTATATATATTCAGAACATTCTTCTGAGGCAGGATACTATCAGACGAGGGGGCAGAATGCCATGTGATGGAAGGTTTCACTGCTCAGCCCCTGTTGGAATGAGTGATGGAATTGTGAGAAGTGAGAGACCTGCTGTTACAGAACTTTTCTTGCAAGAAAGGAATTTGGGGATTTCACAATAATGAGATGGACAGATGAGATAAAACTAGCACACACATTACGAGCTTCTTGGGGGTGGCAGTTATTTACAATCATTCTGTCTCTCCAGACACCTGACAGCATGCTTATACTTGGTGCGGGATAAAGATGGTGGGTAGGAGGCAGAATCCCATACCGGTTATGAGCTTGAACTTCCAGCTCAGAGCAAGGCTTGGCTCATTCTCTTACACTGTGTGTGATGTCACGTACTTACTGAACCTCCTGACACTATTTCTTCTCTTACTAACAGATACTTTGTTGATTACATCACTTATTCAGAGTAAGTGGATGATCGGGTTCACTGTCTTCCTTTCTCTACCTGCTTTGTGTGCTGAGATGTTTGAACTAAATAAGCAGGCTCCTTTGTTCTCTGGCTTCTGGTTGGGTCTGGCCAGTGGGAGGTATCATCAGGATATGAACAACAGGTAGCAAGAGAGTTTGAGCTTTTCTGGATTTGTTTGACTTCCTGGATTTCCTCCTTACCAGGTTATCTCTTGCTTCTGTAGGCCATGGCTCCTGGTACGGAGCCAACTCCCTCAGGCTGCTTTCTAAATTCTGGTAACTGTGCCCTCCTGCCGACGCTTCATGCTAGTAACCACTGTCCTTTAGACTCACTCGCTCACTGTGCCATCTCTCGGGAGTTACTCCAAACCCTGCCCACACCTTTTCACACAGTCTCTTTATTAAACTACCTTCGAATTGCATTTGTGTCTATCACCTGTTTGCTGTTGGGAACCTGACCCAAGTGGCAACCTGTCTCAGAGGTCATTGTGAGAATGACATGATTGAGGTGGAATTTAAAATAACGATGGGCTCGTAGGGAGTACTCAACAAGGTTACGTATCATTATCATCATTTTTCTTTTTTATGGAGTATTGAGTTTGCCATAATAATTATTACTGCATTGTGTTAAATCTTAAAAAGGTGAGAAGGAAACAACTCATGTTGCAAAGGTTAAAAATGGGAACTGCAAGACAGAGGGAGAGCGAGGGCTAAGGTCAGCAAGTGCTCCCGTAGCAGAGCTAAAAAGTCAGTTAAAGATTTCTGACTTGGTTTCAGTGCATAGACTGCATTGTCACCACACGTCTGGAAAAGAAAGTGACGACTTCCAAGTATTTAGTCACTTAAATCATCACCTACTTGGGATGATTGGGTGTGCTTCATGCAGCAAACCCTATCTGTGATCACTAAGTAATAATTGGGCTGAATCATGGATGTCTCCGCATCTTCAGCTTCGTGACCATAAGGGCTGGGACTGAGCATTTTCACACTCATGCCCTCCTGGTAGTTTCAGGACAGATGGTCCTCTGGACTGAATTTCTTCTAGGCTCTTGGGTGTAGATGTGCTTCTGTATAATCAAAACTGAATAGGAGACCAGCATTATGATGCTCATGTAGTAGATTTTCTGCACATACACATTTTTCTGACTTCTGTCTTCGAGTTCTCATTCTTGAGTCCCATAAAATAGATCACTGTGATATTTAGAGTCATCTTGTCTATAACATATAGTACACTGATTAAACCGTCCGTCAAGAATGAAAACTAATGGAGTCCCTGAAGAGGTAGGGGCCAGTGTGAAAACAAAACTTCCTGTGACTTCTTTCCATTTGATGATACATTTGTCGTAGTTGTTGAAATTCTGGACTGGATGGATGTATCTTTCAGTGGCTTGGAAAAATTGTGCGAGTGTTCTCAAACTAGAGAGAGTGAATTTCAGAAATGTCTCATGTTTACAATTAAGTAGAGTCAGGGGAGGCATAGAAATTTGAAGGGCCTTTTGATGTCAGTCCAAATAAGGATTTATATATTGTCCCTTTTGTTCAAGGAGCTGAGTAGAGAAAAAACATCTCCCGTTGCCAGAATTGCTGATGGTTCTGGAAGGAATGGTTGTCATTTGAACATTTGGATCTCTTTTTATGCTTTCACGTTTGGCTTTAAAGTCAACCCTAGGTAGGCTTCCTGCCTTCTTTCATTATAAAAAAAATATGCTTTTCATATATTGGGCACTTAGCAGATAGGAAGTTTTCTAACTCCTTATCTATCATCTGGGTATTTATTGTCTTTAAACTGTCCTTTCTGCATGAAATAGTACGTTAAAGTGACATCATGATCTCCCTGTTGATCCTAATGAAGCTTCCTGTTGCTTCATTTCAGCCCTCGACTTGTGCTTAGATTCCATCTCTTGCTATTTTTTTTGCCTCAAGTTAAGTGCAGTGACATTTTCGCTGAGAGAAACCAGTGTATTCATAGTGTTCATTATTCTAAATGATTACACTATTGTCACCACATCAGTTGTGTTGACATGAGTACTAGTAACATGGGAATAAAATTAAATTCTTAGTCGATCGTACCAAAAATATCACGTTACTCTACCCAAGAACCCTCTGTGGCCACTCGCCAAACAGAAGTAGTCATGAGTCCTTTAAAGCCGAGTAACTGATGGTGTTCACAGATGGAAGACACATTACTTTATGCAGTCGTTCTGTAAACACGCTTTGATACCTTTCCTTATGTAGACTCAGTCTTTTCCTTCTATGAACTTTCTGCCTCGTGGAGGAGAGAAACTTGTTTGTCTGGAGTAGAGGTGTGAGCAAGTTACTAGGGAGGAGGAGGGAGCCGTGAACTCCACCTGAGATGGGGAGGCAGGTGGTCAGATTATCAAGGGCTTCCCAGGCAAAGGGACCTTTGATTTAGAGTTCAAGGCCAAATGGGTGTGTTCACCAGGCAGAAAATTTAGGGGAGGGCAATTTAGGGGAGGGCAACTTCACAGACTTGTGAAGTTTAAAGTATTTTGATGTGATTTCACGGTAAGATAGATGGTGTGGGGTGGCAGGAGAAAATGTCAAAAGGATGACTGAATTTTCATCAAATCTTCATCTGTTTCCCACTACGGACAAAGGGGGCTTATGTTTCTTTTTCAATGAGTGACGCTAATAAATAATCCTACATAGATTCTTGTGTCATCCATTCTCAAGGCTTATATTATCACCTGTGTTGGTAACTTTCAGATTTTTCTCTCTAGTCCTGGGCTAGAGATCCTCTTTGTCTTCTGGTCATGTATATTGTGATGTTTCATTGGCTCTCATAGTTTACACCCCCAAAGTAAATTCACCCTTTCCCTCAAAATCTTGGCTCTTTATCCATTTCTTAATTGAGTAAATGGCCCCAGCTTTCAAGGAAGTTATCTGTAATTTTTAACCCCCTGTTCTTTTAAATCCCCTAGTATCTCTAGCATCCCAATAATCAGTAAGTCTTGCTTTGTTTAATCAGTTACTCTCAACATCATTGACTGTTTTCCATCCACATTTCTAGTGTCTTTATTCAAGGTGTCATCATTTTACCCTTTGGTTACCATAGCAACCTCTCAACCCAACCCTACCCCTTTCTGATTAGTTCCCGCACTATTACCAAGTTGATCTTTCTAAAATTGATTGTGTCCGTGTTTGTGCCAGTAAATTTGTAATAGGTTTTTATTGCCTATGGATAAAATAAAAAATCCTTAGCATCACGTACAAGCCCTCATGATTGGCCCTGCACACCTATCCAGCCTCCTGGGTCCCAGGCCAATCCCCCACCCCTCTCCAGACTTATTCAGTGACTTGAAGCTCCCTATAGTTTCTAGTCTTGTAGTTTCCTAGGAATTGTCCTTTTTCTGTTCCCAGACTTCTTACCCTGTGAACTCATTTCCCCTGCCTCCACCCAGATTGGGGTGAGGTGTTTCCACAACTGTGTGGTGATTACTTACTTTTTTCTTTTTTTTTTTTTTGGTCTCCAGTAGACAGACTCACAGCTCCTCAGTGCCAGGCTCCATGTCTCATTCATGTCTGTCGTATTCCCAGTGCTTACCTTCATGTCTGGCACATAGTTATAGCAAAAATAAGAGTGTTTATGAAGCACTTATTAGAGACCAGGCAAAGTGTTAATTTATTTACATACATTATCTCCTTTAAAAGGGAAAAACAACATCAAGCTCTGTTTTGGAAAGGGAACGTGGCAGAAAAGTGCAGATTAGGTAAGAGATTTGTTACAGGGAGTCAACCTAGGGTGTGGTTATTTTAGCAATTGAGAATTTAAAAGAGAACTTTACTAGTGTAGGAGCAGTAGAAGTTAAGTGGAGAGAATTTATTATAATGATTCTTATAAATGCTGAATGGATGGATGGGTGGGTGGATGGGTGAAGAGCCCAGCACATGTTCCTTAGAACTTACCGTAGGACTTTAACTTATGAGTCTTACTAACCTTGGTGTGACAAGCTTATTAGGACTAGAGCAGCAACTCTCTGATGCAGGTGCAGAAGCAGCCTGCGTGGCAACATCCTGAGAGGAAACCAAGTCAAAAGCAGACAGGTTGTAAGAGAGTATTATGGACTGACTTTTAAAAATAGATATTTAAGGTGCACCTGGGTGGCTCAGTCATTAAGCATCTGCCTTCGGCTCAGGTCATGATCCCAGGGTCCTGGGATCAAGCCCCGCGTCGGGCTCCCTGCTCCGCGGGAAGCCTGCTTCTCCGTCCCCCACTCCCCCTGCTTGTGTTCCCTCTCTCACTGTGTCTCTGTGTCAAAAAAATAAATAAAATCTTAAAAATTAGATATTTAAAACTTTATGTATAAAATTATTAGTTTCAAAATTTTTCAGATAGGTGTGGGAGTCTGTTAAATAATTTAGAATTTTTTCAATCAAAAATGAAGCTTTGAGCAAAGTAATCCTAAGCTTAGGGATTGTAGGCAGAGGGTAATGGTCAAAAGCGTGGACCCTGGAGTCAGAATGACTGGTTTGAATTCTTGCTCAGACATGTGCAAGCTGTAGGTCTTGGGTCCAATTCTTAATCTCTACAGTTGCAGCACCATCTCCGTTAGGGTGTTATAACAATGAAGTGAAAAGAGGAAAGCGAGTGCCATTGTGGTATAGTGGGATGTGGTGGCCACTCACTGAAGTCTGGATTTACCTCCGGGTACAAACTTGATTGTTAGCAGTAGCGGGAAAGGGAGCATTTACTGCATTTGTGTTTCACCTTATGGGGTGTTTTTTTAAGGTTTTATTGATTTATTTGAGAGAGAGTGAGCAGCAGATGGAGAGGGAGAAGCCAGGGAAGTCAGAAAATATTTGTTGATTTAATGATTGACTGCCTAAACAATAATGAACCATGAACAATGAATAAATGAATGAATGAATGATAACCCCTTGAAGTATGGACCTAGTGAGGTTCTTCTGACTGTCTGCTTTTTTGCTTTCCCTGGTTTCTTTGATAGATCAACTCCATACATGCAGTGTCTTCCCTCAATTCTCTCTTATTCTCTGTTCCTTTACCTTGTGTTATTTTTTTCTTTTGATATTTACCACCAACCTATCCTACGTTTACTTGCTTTTTTATTGTCTGTCATCTGCCACCTGAATGTAAACCTACATGTGTAAGACTTGCCTTTGTTCACTGCTATATTCCCCAAAGCTGGTAGGGTGGCTGGACCATAGCAGAAATTGAGTAAATATTTGTTGAATGAATAAGTGTACAGTTGGAAGCCTGTGCTTGGTAGAGAGTCTTAGGCAGGTTGTGTGGCCATGTAAATGTGTTTTTGTAAATACTGTTTGCTGAATACACTGGGATGCTTGTTTATGTTTATGAAAACATAAAACAAAACTGGGAAAATATGAGTGTCAGTGGAAAAATTTTAAATCACTCTCCAACTCTGAGGCAGTGATTTCAGATTTTGGTATATTAGCCCTTCCTGTATTTGATAGCATAATTATGTGTCTTCTTGGATATATTATTTTGTACCCTGCATCTTTTTATTTGGTATTGTATCGTCAGTATCTTTTTATGTTTTTACAAATGTTTTTGTAAAGACTTCTATTTAAAAATGATGGAGGAAAAGTACATTTCTCACTGCCTTCCAAACAATGACAGGTATAATGAAAAACAGAGAAGAAAATCCATATGTAATGAAACAAGTCATTAGCAACAAGCCCAGAGCACTTGAGATATACCTGCCAAGTATGTCATGTTTGGATAGAGGTGAAGGAAGACATAAGAACCTACACTTATCATCTTGGACCTTGAGCAAGACCCAGACTTCCTTCAAATTCACTGCACTGCTGTGAACGACTTCTCCAGGGTCCCTGAGGTGTGGGACAAGACTGAGAGCTATAGAGAGACTGTGGGAGAAGTTGGGAGTGACTCTGTCAACACCCAGATGTCTGCCACTGAAAGGCAGAGGATGGAACTGGAGGAGAAACCATTCTGATGTGCCATTTTAATTTTCCTCTCCCTCGCTTACTGGTTTAGGGAGCCTGGTCAAAGTGAAGGGCAGAAAAGAGAGGGAGCAGGCAGCCATTGCTCAGGAGGACTTTGCCACAAGGCACATGGGAGCAAGCATTGGGAGGAGCTTGGGACAGAAGAGAAAGCCTTTCTGGAAGAGCCAACCCAGGCTTTTAGGGAAATTCATTACTTATTTCAGACTCCAAGAACATGCTAAGACACTAAATAGTATATGGTGAACTGAAAGAGTGAATACTTTTCCCCTGACCTCTTTGGTAGAGAGACATCGCCACTAGGGAGAAAAGAACCCATTAAGATTAGAACTAAGAATGAAAGAGCTGAGCTTGTACAAACTCTGTATAGTTTACAGAAAGAGGTTAGCACAAAGATAGGAGCCATAAATCAAAGATTAAGCAACATGGCACAAAAAGGCATGTGTTTCTGTAATTGTAAAATGAGCTTTGTAGCAGAAGGGGAAGCTGAGCTTTTCTAATTTCTGGAATGTCACTGTTTATTTATGAGCCAAGATAAAACTCATTTTTAGATAAATGACTAAACTGAAATACTATAATGCATACCATTCAAGCGCTGTTATGGTTTAAAAATGTGACTATAAAAATGTCACATTATCGCGGAACCTATTTGTTGGTTAGGTGTTGTTCGAGTCCTATCTACTCAGTTTATTGACTCCCACTAGGCTTCACTACTGCCTGCCTTGCATAGCGAATACACAGTGACTACTGTGAAAGCAAGCTGTAGGCCTTTGTACTGCACACAGCCCTGAAGATCTCAGGACCTATTTAAGCCAGAGCTGAAGTTGTTGACCATGATATTCAATGAAGTAGATATAAGAGCTTTGCATTGACAGAGACCATTTGCAGTAAAGCCATGGGCTCTTCAAAATTCTAGTTCATGCTTGATTTGAAACTTTACATCTTACTTTCTAGTTTTTCTACCCCTGCCCTTGAGCACTCAAGCTATGATAATATCTCCCTACCGTATTTAACCAAGGCAGAGCTTACTCTATAACTCATTTAATAAAAACCAACACACGTCCTTCTTATTGTATACCTTGCAGGTTATGAATTGAGATCTACTATCAATGTTAGTAAATTGCATTTTACATGTCCTTTGAGGCTGCAAATAAAATGTTTAGAGACAGATGACAATAAGAAGTCAGAAATAATTAAAGACGGAATATATGTTATGGTGGACATGGAGGAGTTGGCAGCCCCAAGAAGGAACAAATCAGTGTGGAAGGCTTGAGGTTTGTGAAGAGAAGAGAAGTCAATCAAGAGGATGAGTCAGGAAAAAAAAAAGAGAGAGAATGAGTCAGGCAACACCATGAGAGGATGCTGTGGCACACTTTGCATTCTCCAAAGAAGTTACAAGAAGAGGAACATCAGGAAAATGAAATTACAATGGCGAACTAATAATAGGAAACATGTACGTACCATGTGCAGGCACCGACCTAAATGCTTGACATAGGTTAGCAGATTTCATCTTTATGGTAATCCAGTGAGGTAGGAATGATTAACATCTCCACTGTATAGATTAAAAAAAAAAAAAAGCTTAGAAAGTTAGAATAATTTGCTCAGGTCACACAGCTAACAAAGGCCCAGCTGGGATTTGAACCTGGGGACCTTAGATCCAAATCTGTGCTCTTAATCATTATCCTGTATGTCTCTTTCAGACATGGGTAACAAATTCAGATGATTTATGGAGAGTTTAACTGCTTATTGTATGAATGAGTTGGCAGGCAGATCTTTGTTCAAGGTTAACACCAGAGTAATTCATACTCAAGAAAGGGCCAACAGAGAGGTGATGAGTTAAAGAGGGCACATGAGTTCATCTCAGTGGGATCAGGTAGTAAAACTGAGAGAGGGAAAACATAGGGCATATTAGAGAAAATATGTTAATAGCAAAGCCTTATCTGGAAAATGTGGATTCATATTAGAAAAATTCTTGTACAAGTACTGTTTTGCAATTGAGAAATATTAAAAAACATGCTAATATTATGCACCTTTGCAGTAGTTCTAGATGAAGTAGTACATGCAGTATTTCATTGTCACTGCTATTCAAATGTATAAAACACTGATTTTATTGGGATCCCAGAAGAAGAAGAAAGAGAGAGAGGGGCAGAAGGTATAATGGAGCAAATTATAGCAGAGAACTTCCCTAATTTGGGGAAGGAAACAGGCATGAAAATCCAGGAAGCACAGAGAACCCCTCTCAAAATCAATAAAAA
>NC_138375.1:124558291-124603550 GCF_054177405.1 Leptonychotes weddellii | reverse complement strand
AAAATAAAACACTGATTTTGGGTAATCCAGTAATTTGTGGATTATTCCTTCAAATTAGGCCCCTTGGGTGAAAGGGATACAGACCCTAAAGGTGTGGATTTAGTTATTGCAGTTTTCAGGAAATGTTATTAAATTGCCAGAGATAATATTAAATCAGTGTAGGTTTGGCCAGAAGATACTTTTAAATGCATTTGACAAAGTGCCTTCACTTTTAACAACTACCACAGTTGAAAGGGTGAGAGGAAGACTTCAAGGCAACTCAAATACCTGTTTTCAAGCATTTTTCCCATTTCCATTTTCTTAACAACCAAGACACTGTTGAATCTTATTTCAAATAAAAACAAAACCTGATGTTTTAGCATTCATCTTTAGTGGAATATTGTTGTTGGGGTGGGGGTGGGGGGACAGTTCTGTAGAGAAGTTCGAGTTATACAATTGCCAAGGACCCGAACAGTCAGCTTCATCATTGCTCATATCTAAGGTTTTGTCTTTACAATGTCAAAATAAATGTTCAGTTCTATTAACCATTCAAGTTTGTGAACATATAAGCAAAACTAATCATTGGGCTTCTTTTCTGTCATCTTTCTCAACCAGATGTACCCATTTGAGGTTGTAGAGACCACAGATAGACCAGGTCTTAGGAGACATAAAAGATGTCTCAGTGATGATGGGTATAGGACACCTGATCTCAGAAACCTTTAAAGCAGGGGAGGGAGGCAAGATGGTGGAAGAGTAGGGGACCTCGTTTCATATGGTCCCTTGAATTTAGCTAGATAACCATCAAATCATTCTGAACACCTATGAATTCAACCTGAGATGTGAGAATTGCTGCAACTCTACAAATAGGAAAGTGACACTTTTTGTAAGGTAGGAGGTGTGGGGAAGTGAATCGGAGGGGACATATCTGAAACTAAATGATGGGGCGAAGGAGCCTCTGTAAGCCGGCTACCAGAAAGTGATATAGCAGCGTACAAAATAGGAACTTTTAGAAGTCTGCTCCTGTAAGGGATGTCCCTGCCTGAAAGGTGCTCAGGTGGCAAAGTGGGGCAGGATACTAGGTGGGACAGTGTGGTCTCAGGATCCCCAGAGTCACAGAAAGAACGGGGGTGCCTGAGTGTGGCAGAGTTCCCAAGCATTGGAGCGGGGAAGCTGGCTACAATTAATGAACCCTCAGTGGCCTCTCAGCTAGGTGTTGCCATAAACCGTGAACTGTGGCATGATCCAGCCATGGCCCTCCAAGCAGGGCCCCAGCAAGCGACAATTAATGAGAGATCTAGCTCCTTCCCCTGGGGGGGTGGGGGTGGCGTGGGTGTGCTCAGGATCAGGTGACCACTCTCCTTGCCAGGGCTGTGCAAAGGGCAGGCTCCTGGTGACCCTCCTCCCTCTCCCAGGAGAATCAGCCCACATGCAGACTCCAGGAGTCTGCAGAGTTTGGTGCACACAGAAGTGAAGATTGCTTTTCCCTGAGGGTTTACTAAAGAGAGGGGACCATGATCTTTCAGTTCTGGGGCTGGAGATCGGGGCCCCGCCATTTTTATTTTCATCCTCTGAAACAGCGGGCAAAGCTTTCAGTGAACAAAAGCCACATAGAACAACCCGAAGCAGCTTACGCCGAGCCTGGTCCCCTGGCAAGGGGCACTGCTACTCTGCCCAGGCAAAGACACCTGAGAGTCAGTGCAGCAGGCCCCTCCCCCAGATAATCAGCGGGAACATCAGGGGAATACCAGCTTTACAGAGCACACAGAATTGCAAAACTCCAGCACTAGGGGAAAATAGTATATAGAATTCAAGATTTTTCTCATGTTTCTTTTATCTTTCAGTTAAAAATTTTCCTTTTCTTTTTTCTTTCTTTCCTTTTCAACTAGTTTCTTATTTTATGAACCTTTGTTTTTAAGTGTTTTTTTTTTTAACTTTCAGTTTCACATTTACATTTTATAGATATATTCTTCATTTTTGGCTTCCTTTCACTGTATTCAATTTTATTTTTGTATAGATATAAGATTTGCTTTATTTACAATTTGGGGATTTAGTGTCTTCTAACAAACAGATCAAACTACACCCAGGACCAAGTGGATCACCCTGTTTGTCCACCTGGAAGATTATATTCTCTCTTTATTCCCTTTTGTTTGTTTGTTTGTTTCTTACCTCTTCAGATCTGTCTAGTGTGTATTTCACTTGGGTCATGGTTGATATTTTTTATTTTGTTCTGGGAAAAATGACTAGAAAGAGGAATTCACAAGAAAGGAAAGAACCAGAGGAATACTCTCTGCCACAGATCTAATTGATCTGGATATAAGTAAAATGTCAGAGCTGGAATTCAGGATAACGATTATGGATTTTCTAGCTGGGCTTGAAAAAAAGTGTAAAAGACACTAGAGAATCTCTTAGTGCAGAAATAAAATCTACTCAGGTTGAATGTACAAATGCTTTAACTGAGATGCCATCTAAAATGGATGCTCTAACAGCTAGGGTAAATGAGGCAAAAGAGAGAGTCAGTGACATGGAAGACAAGATGATGGAAAGGAAGGAAGTTGAGGAAAACAGAGAAAACTAATGGACCGTGAGGGGAGGCTTCGAGAAATCAACAATACCATAAAGCAAAACAGTATCAGAATTATTGGGGTACCAGAGGAAGAAGAGAGAGAGAGGGAGAGAGAAGGTATATTTGAGCAAATCATAGCTGAGAACTTCCCTAATCTGGGGAAGGAAACAGGCATTGGAGTACAAGAGGTAGTGAGAACGCCCCCCAAAATCAATAAAAATAGATCAACAACTAGACATACAATAGTGAAGCTTGCAAATATTAGAGATAAAGAGAAAATCCTGAAAGCCGCTCAAGGCAGGAGCACCTTAACCTAAAATGATAGAACATTAGACTGACAACAGACCTATCCATAGAGACCTGGCAGGCCAGGAAGGGCTGGCATGATATATTCAGTGTACTAAATGGGAAAAATGTGCAGCCAAGAATACTATATCCAGCAAGGCTGTCATTCAGAATGGAAGGCGAGATAAAGAGCTTCCAGGAGAAAAAGAAGCTAAAAGAATTTGTGATCACTAAAACCAGCCCTGCAAGAAATATTAAAGGGGATCCTGTAAGCAAAGAGGGAGCCCAAAAGTAACAAAGATGAGAAAGAAACAGAGACAATCTACAGAAACAGGGACTTTACAGGTAATAAAATGGCACTAAATTCATATCTGTCAATAGTTACTCTGAATGTAGATGGGGTAAATGCTCCAATTAAAAGGCACAGGGTATCAGATTGGATAAAAAAGCAATATCCATCCATATGCTGTCTACAAGAGATTCATTTTTGACCTAAAGACACCTCCAGGGGTGCCTGGGTGGCTCAGTTGGTTAAGCAACTGCCTTCGGCTCAGGTCATGATCCTGGAGTCCTGGGATCGAGTCCCACATCAGGCTCTCTGCTCAGTGGGGAGTCTGCTTCTCCCTCTGATCCTCCCCCTCTCATGCTCTCTGTCTCCCATTCTCTCTCAGATAAATAAATAAAATCTTAAAAAAAAAAAAAGACACCTCCAGATTGAAAGTGAGGGAGTGGAGAACTATTTATCATGCCATTGGACCTCAAAAGAAAGTTGGGGTAGCAATCCTCATATCAGACAAATTAGATTTTAAACCAAAGACTGTAATAAGGGATGAAGAGAAACACTATATCATAATTAAAGGGTCTATCCAACAAGAATATCTAACAATAATAAGTATGTTCCTAATTTGGGAGCAGCCAATTATATAAACCAATTAAAATGAAATTAAAGAAACACATTGATAATAATACAATATAGTAGGGGACTTCAAAACCCCACCCACAGCAATGGATAGATGACCTAAGCAGAATATCAACAAAGAAACAAGAGCTTTGAATGACACACTGGACCAGATGGACTTCACAGATAAATACAGAACATACCATCCTAAAGCAACAGAATACACAAACTTCTCGAGTGCACATGGAACATTACCCAGAATAGATCACATACTAGGTCACAAATCAGGTCTCAACAGGTACCAAAAGACTGGAATTATTCCCTGCATATTTTCAGACCACAATGCTTTGAAACTTGAACTCAATCACAAGAGGAAATTTGGAAGGAGCTCAAACACTTGGAGGTTAAAGAGCATCCTACTAAAGAATGAATAGGTCAATGAGAAAATTAAATAAGAATTAAAAAATTCATGGAAACCAATGAAAATGAAAACACAACTGTTCAGAACCTTTGGGATATAGTAAAGGCAGTCCTAAGAGGGAAGTACATAGTAATACAAGCCTTTCTCAAAAAATTAGAAAAGTCTCAAATACACAAGCTAACCTTACATCTAAAGGAGCTGGAGAAAGAATAGCAAATAAAACCTAAACCCAGTGGGAGAAAAGAAATAATAAAGATTAGAGCAGAACTCAATGAAATAGAAACCAGAAGAACAGTAGAACAGATCAATGATACTAGAAGCTGGTTCTTCAAAAGAATAAGATAGATAAACCCCTGGCCAGACTTACCAGAAAAGAGAAAGGACCCAAATTAATAAAATCATGAATGAAAGAGGAGAGATCATGACCAACACCAAAGAAATACAAACAATTTTAAGAAGCTATTATTAACTATATGCCAGCAAATTAGGCAATCTAGAAGAAATGGATGCATTCCTGGAAATTTATAAACTACCAAAACTGAGACAGGAAGAATAGAAAACCTGAACAACCACATAATCAACAAGGAAATTGAAGCAGTAATCAAAAATCTCCCAACAAACAAGAGTCCAGGGCTGGATGGCTTCCCAGGGGAATTCTACCAAACATTTAAAGAAGAACTAGTACCTATTCTTCTGAAGCTATATACCAAAAAATAGAAAGGGAAGGAAAACTTCCAATCTCGTTCTATGAAGCCAACATTACCTTGATCCCAAAACCAGACAAAGACCCCATCAAAAAGGAGAATTACAGCTGAATATCTCTGATGAACATGGATGCCAAAATTCTCACCAAGCTCCTAGCCAATAGGATCTAAGAGTACATTAAAAGGAATACTCACCACGACCAAGGGGATTTATTCCTGGCCTGCAAGGGTGGTTCAACATTCACAAGTCAATCAACGTGATACATCACATTAATAAAAGAAAAGACAAGAATCCTATGATTGATGCAGAAAAAGCATTTGACATAATACAGCACCCTTTCTTGATTAAAACTCTCCACAGTGTAGGGATAGAGGGAACATACCTCAATATCATAAAAGCCATCTATGAAAAGCCCACAGCTAATATCATTCTCAATGGGGAAAAACTGAGTGCTTTTCCCCTAAGGTCAGGAACACGACAGGGATGCCCACTCTTACCACTGTTGTTCAACATAGTACTAGAAGTCCTAGCCTCAGCAATCATACAACAACAACAAAAATAAAAATAAAAGGCACTCAAATTGGCAAAGAAGAAGTCAAACTCACTCTTTGCAGATGACATGATACTTTATGTGGAAAACCCAAAAGACTCCACCCCAAAATTGCTAGAACTCATACAAGAATTCAGCAACATGGCAGGATATAAAATCAATGTGCAGAAATCTGTTGCATTTCTATATACTAACAGTGAGACAGAAAAAAGAGAAATTAAGGAATCTATTCCATTTACAATTGTACCAAAAACCATAAGATACCTAGGAATAAACCTACCAAAGAGGTAAAGGATCTTTACTCTAAAAACTACGGAACATTTATGAAAGAAATTGAGGGAGACACAAAGAAATGGAAAAACATTCCATGTTCATGCATTGGAAGAATAAATATTGTTAAAATGCCTATGCTACCTAGAGCAATCTACCCATCCAGTGCAATCCCTGTCAAAATACCATCAACATTTTTCACAGAGCTGGAACAAATAATCCCAAAATTTGTATGGAACCAGGAAAGACCAGAGGAATAGCCAGAGGAGTGTTGAAAAAGAAAAGCAAAGCTGGTGGCATCACAATGCTGGACTTCAAGCTCTATTACAAAGCTGTAACCATTAAGACAGTATGGTATTGGCACAAAAACAGACACATAGATCAATGGAACAGAATAGAGAGCCCAGAAATGGACCCTCAACTCTATGGTCAACTCATCTTTGACAAAGCAGAAAAGAATGTCCAATGGAAAAAGGACAGTCTCTTCAATAAATGGTTCTGGGAAAATTGGACAGCCACACGAACGATTTTCTTACACCATACACAAAGACAAACTCAAAATGGATGAAAAACCTAATGTGAAACAGGAATCCATCAAAATCCTAGAGGAGAACACAGGAAGCAACCTCTTCGACTTCAGTCACAGCAACTTCTTGCTACACATGTCTCCAAAGGCAAGGGAAACAAAAGCAAAAATGAACTATTGGGACTTCATCAAGATAAAAAGCTTCTGCATGGCAAAGGAAACAGTCAACAAAAATAAAAGCCAACCTATGGAATGGGAGAAGGTACTTGCAAATGACAGATAAAGGGTTAGTATCCAAGATCTATAAAGAACTTATCGAACTCAACACCCAAAGAACAAATAATCCAGTCAAGAAATGGGCAGAAGACATGAACAGACATTTCTCCAAAGAAGACATACAAATAGCCAACAGACACATGAAAAAATGTTCAACATCACTTGGCATCAGGGAAATACAAAGCCACAATGAGATACCACCTCACACCAGTCAGAATGGCTAACATTAACAAGACAGGAAACAACAAATATTGGTGAGGATATGGAGAAAGGGGAACCCTCTTACACTGTTGGTGGGAATGCAAGTTGGTACAGCCACTCTGGAAAACAGTATAGAGGTTCCTTAGGAAGTTAAAAATAGAGGTGTCCTGCGACCCAGCAATTGCAGTATTAGGTATTTACCCCAAAGATACAAATATAGTGATCCGAAGGGGCACCTGCACCCCAGTGTTCATAGCAGCAATGTCCATGATCACCAAACTGGAAGGAGCAAGATGTCCGTCAACAGATGAATGGATAAAGAAAATGTAGTATATATGTACAATGGAATATTACTCAGCCATCAGAAAGGATGAATACCTACCATTTAGACTGAAGTGGATGGAACTGGAGGGTATGATGCTGAGTGAATAAAGTCATTCAGAGAAAGACAATTATATGGTTTCACTCATATGTGGAATGTAAGAAACAGCACAGAGGATCATAGGGGAAGGGAGGGAAAACTGAATGGGAAGTCATCAGAGAAGGAGACAAACTGAGGGTTGCTGGAGGGGAGATGGGTAGGGAATGGGGTGACTGGGTGATGGGTATTAAGGAGGACACGTGATGTAATGAGTACTGGGTGTTATACGCAACTGATAAATTATTGAATACTACATCTGAAACTAATGATGTACTATATGTTGGCTAATTGAATTTAAATTTAAAAAAAAGAAGAAACCTTTAAAGCACACTGAGATTTGGTGGACGGTTTCTCTGGGCTACACTGTTGCACGTCAGGTCCCCTGGAAACACTGTGTAGGAAGTTGATTAGAGAGTTCTCTTGAGATCAACCCCTGTGGAAAGAAGGGAGGGAAACAGGTGGTTAGAAGTAGTGGGGCTCTTTGGGGCACCTGGGTGGCTCCGTCGTTAAGCATCTGCCTTCGGCTCAGGTCATGATCTCAGGGTCCTGGGATCGAGCCCCGCGTCGGGCTCCCTGCTCCGTGGGGAGCCTGCTTCTCCCTCTCCCACTCCCCCTGCTTGTGTTCCCTCTCTCGCTGTGTCTCTCTCTGTCAAATAAATAAATCTTTAAAAAAAAAAAGGAAGAAGAAGTAGTGGGGCTCCTATGCAGGCTTGCCAAAGGCCTCAGTTGACCTGTGAGGAGCTCTGAAGCCAGGAGGGCCCCCTCAAGGGTATCGAGTTGGGATAGAAAACCTGGCGTGTATAACTCCATGCCAGCCAGTCGCTGGATGCAGGCTACCCCTGGAGGGTGGCTCTCTCCAGCCAGGGACAATTCCCAGAGAAAGTCGACAGCTGAGGGCAACGTCCTTTCCAGCAGCCAGGGAAGTGAGTCCTCTGGGTAACACACAATCGTGAACTGTGACTATTATTACCGAACTATTACAAACTGCCAAACTATTTGGAAATTTTAGGAAAACACTGGAAATAATTAAAAATAATATCTACATTTTATCCTTGACATTGAGGTTATATATGGCGTTATCACAGAAACCTCATTTTACAAAGAAAATAAAGCTAAGAGAAATTTTGTTATTTGAATAAGTCTTTTTTTGCACGGGAAACGGGGAAGAGGCCCTCTCTTTAGTTACATCCTGGTTATCAAGAGAATGTGTGTGGTGTGCGCGAGAGTGTGTGTAAAAGATCGAGCCACTTTTAGTCTCAGCCACCGTATCAGGAGCTCAGTGAATTGAATCTGTGACTCTCCTGTGAGGAAGGTACTGTTGTCCTGATTCTACTGATAAAGAAACAGACTCACAGAGGTCAAGTGACTGGTCCAAAATCACACAGCTAATTAATGGTGTAGTCATGACTCTAAATCAAACCTGCCCAAATCAAAGCCCTTTTTCTTGATCCTATGCTCCATAGTTAGTTCTAATCCTTGAACTTTTGCCAGAGATTTTCTGCTTCAGTAGATAACTTTCTACCCTTGTTTTAATGATGTCTCCTTGTCTAGGTTTCTGTTCTCCCTAACTGCAGAAATTTGATACTTAAACTGAGTGTTTATCACATTTGACCCTTGCCACAACTTCTCTAGATAAAAGGCAAGTATATTTATCCCCACGTATCCAGACGGAAGAGACCATGGCAGTGGCCTGGCCTCCTGTGAAAGGGTCACTTCTAAGATGGCTTCTGCCCTATACTTCTGACCCACTGAGTAGATGAGTTAGCAGGTAAGGGAAATTCGTGATGCAAACATGTGAGAGTCAGAGGTGAAGTTGGGTGTACTCATTCCAGAGCCCATGCTTGATTTCCCCTTCAGTGGGATTAACACAGAAAAAAGTGTGTGTCTGTGTGTCTGTGTGTGTGTGTGTAGTATGTACAGAAACAAACCAACCTTTAAACGACCCTGCATTATAATCATTTCATTCATGATGAAATTTTGGAACCAGTAGAAAGAAATCACTGGAGTGGTCACTAGGAAAAATAGAAGCCTATAGACTTGAAGTATGTGACTTTTGGAATGAATCGAAACCTCATTTAAATTAGAATAACGTCCTGTGGGCTTCTCATTTGATGAGAACGCCTGAACTGTGTTCTCTTACACCGTGTTCTGTATTCTGAGAGGATACGATTGACTGCTCCCCACAGTTGCCTCAGGTTACAAATGAGGCAACACCCCTATTACTCTCTGACAGTCGACTTCCTCCAGTTGGTCTGACAGCACAATTGAAGTAGACAAAGTTCTCTTGGTCCTTTGCTTATTTTAATAGGGTACTGTTCATGTCAGACAATCCAAGAGGACTTTAAGACATTTCTCAGATTTTCGTATCATTTTTCATCCTCTATAGAAAAAAAAAAAAAGGAATGAGAGTCACTGTAGTCTCTTTCGTCACATATATTCTTTGATGTAATGAAGTAAATGACAAATAATCTCAATGTAAAGTGTCTTATGCCTTTTCTCAGGCACCTATTACTTTATTCGTATGTCTTTGGTTTCAGCTCAGATTTTAATTTAATGGAGGGTTTCAGGAACAGCTGGATGGAACATATTTTCCCATGATGGATGCAGTGTTCCGTATATATTGTGTAACTCTGCATTATAAATTATTAGGGATTTTAGTATTAAAAACAGGTGACAATGTGTTTGCTTTTTGAAATGCAGAAAGGAGGGTACTTTTATATAAACACACAGAGATTTGAATATATCATGAACATGCGCACATGCGGGTGCGCACATTAACAAACGCGAGTCAGCCACTTAAAAATACGCATTCACAATTTATCTATATTAATCTAAACGTCTGCAAACTGTACTATCACTCCTAGCAGTCAAGACCCAGCTGAGGATCTATTACTCATTTTATACTATTCTGGGTATTAAAATGGTCACAGAACTGCAGTAATACTGTTTCATATTTATACATGCGTATCATGAAGTTAGGCTGACACTGACAATTTATAAAGGTTTATGAATGAGAACCACATTAAAGATGTCTTTGAGTTGTCTTTTTTGTTTCCTACGGTGAAGTCAGAAGTCAAGTACTAATAAAATACCTGGAAATTCATATACAATGTACCACGATTTAATAAAGACCTTTGGGTCACAATGTTATTTTAGATCCCTGTAGTATTTGAATGACGTTTTGTGCGTCATTCGAGTCTGTTGGCCCACGTCTTCAAGGGAATGCTCATTTCATAAAACCTCTTTATGGGCTAAGCCTAAGAGTTGATAGCAGGACTCACAGGCACTTCTGCTTCTTCTAGGGGCAAGTACACTAAAGTCATGTGAGTACAGAGTCAGGAGGGTACTTGGAGACCTGGAGGGAGATTTGGGTATCATACAGTGGGAAGTGGTGGAAACTGGCAAATTGAATGATGTAGGTATGGTCTGAAGGAGGCAGCTGGGTTTGTGATCACTTGGGAAGGTAGTGCGAGTTTCTCCACATCTGATTTTTAAGAGAAGACAAAAATATGGATGTTTTTTGTAAAATGCCTTATTTTTAGAAGACCGAGTGGGCCCAATCAACCCATTATGTGGGCTACGTGTGGCCCAAAGGTCTCCGGTGTTCATATTCTCATGTAAGTCATGGAAACCTGAGTTGTCTTCCATTTTATATACATGGGATGCCAATATAGTTTAAGTAGGAAAAATAATAGAATCTTCAAAATAGAATCAAAGCCAATTTGGGATAGGTTTAAATTTTCTTCTTCAAGTGTTAAAAAGGAGAAAAAAAGCATCTCTCCAGTTTTCTAGTTTAAGCCGTGTATATGTAAGTATTTTTCAGCCAACTAAAGAAGGAAGGGGTGGAATCCTGTTTTATTTGGGATATTGTCTTTTATTATTGATTGGTCCAAAATTAGATACCAAATTTCCTCTTTCCCATTTATATCTCAGTATGAGATTTCCTGTCTTGATTCAAGCCTTTGTGGCCTGTTTTTATCTGATCATTTGTCTGATATCCTTGATATGTTTTTATAACATTTTTTACAGAAAATGTAAGTGCTATTTATGGAAAGAAAGCCAGTCAGCTGTGAAGGGTCTCTTGTGATTTCTCAAGTTGTTTTCATGTTCAACCAATACTGGCTTCTAGAACAGAAGTCTGAGAACTAGCCCTGAATGTTAGACCCCTGAACATGGGTTTCTTTCCTTTCCAAGTCTGTCTTCAGTGGCAGAGAGAAAAGATGAATGGGGATGGAAAATAGATGTGTGTCACTGAGCAGGAGGTTAATTATATTAATTTAAGACTCAACCCAGCTTGAAGACCATATAATAATCTATAAAAAATGGAATGCCAACATGGAGCCAAAGTATGATTACCTTTTTCTTTCTGAGAGCACAATATGTTAGAGTCATCAGGAGCTCATAAATTGCCCTTACAAGCAGTTTAGAAAAGGACACTGTATGAAGCCTACTTAGAATTGGAAACTGGGGAGATTCTTTTCCCTATTGCACCTGAGATATTTTTTCCATGTGTTGAGTTTCCTTTTGGTTGTTCAGTGGAGAACATGGAAATTCTGCTGGGCTTCTCCCGCATGTGACGGATGAGGAGGGGTCAAGATGCAATTGAGTTATTTTAAATACTGAAGAGCCAAGTGTAAATAGTCCTCTGCAGTGCTGTTTCCTCCTTGTATATGTGAATACAGGGATCCATCATGTTTCTCCTTCATTTGTACTAAGTTACCTGGTAATTACATGGTGGATGAGAATGGGAATTAGTAGAAGGAGTGATGAAACATTCTGATTTCTTCCAACACCGACCTCTCCTTCCCTCACTAGGGAAGCTTTCGTTCCCTTCCTCAGTAAGTACTAAGAATCACTGGGCAACAGACCAGCAAGGACTGTTGACATCTCCAAGCAGAGGAACGGTTTTCAAAATATTAACGCTCATGAAAGTAACTCAGAATGTCAGGTGATCTGCCCTTAAACTTTGTCCATGGCGCATATTATCTTCAGTATTTACTCTTCTTTGTCCTACAAACATAACTTCAATGACCCCATTTGTTAAAACATAGGAACACTTAACATTTCATTATCCCAAGGAAGCGCATGCTCCTACAATGCCATGGAAATCTTGAAGTAAATTTTACTGCCTTGTCACCTGTGTCTAGACAAATTTATTAGGCACTTGCTAATGGTGAGTAATACCTGTTTATTAAGCTGATTTTCAGGCTGCTTACAGGAGAGCTTCCATAAATTAGCTTTAGTACCTTAGAACTTAAGCTTAAACAGAGATTAGGCATTCATAAATTGAATCAAGTGATCATGGTCTAAGACGAAAGAAAAATGTTTTTTAATGCATTTTTGGCCCACCACCCCTCCCTTTCTTTCAACCCCAGGAGCCTGCTTTACCATAAGGAAGGACACATTTAAAGTTACAATCTCTAGCGCCAGAAATTTCTACTTTATGTCTTGGCTAACCAGTGAGGATAATCAGCACCTTGTCTCTCTTAAAACTGACAGTGTACATTTTTAAAGTGTTGAAAGAGAAGTATACAGAGCTCACAGGTTGAGCAGTCTCAATTCCCTGGCCTTGGTGAAGATTTTGAAACTTCAGTTGTTTTTAGTTGTCAGGGTAACTCACTGTTAATGAATCGGGCTACTTGACGCATTGGTATTTTCTAGCTAATACAGAAAAATTGGAAGTGCATACTCTGAAATATAAAAATCGACTTTATTCATGGCAGTGTTCATTTTGTTGGGTTTAATGGTACCTTTTCTAAAAGGAACAGTCCGTTTCTCAGTTCAGTAAGCCTGTGAGCTGTTTACTATATTAAAAAGGCAAAGCATGTAAAGACTCAGATTTTATCTTTTTGGGAATGAACCCAATCTCAGGTTTTAAATGAACTCTGCTTAAACTCTGTACTCTCACAAGTGCAATGACCCTCCCAATTTACTTTGCACTTTTATGTGGAAAACAGTAGGATTGCATATGCCTCTTATCACTTTGAAATTTTGCTGCCTTCAGGACCTCTTCAGAAGAGTAGTAACAACCTTTGTCTCTTCGGGTCCTGTGGGAAACCATGGTCTTTGGGCAGGGTGCACCATTTGAAACCCAGCCCTACTATCTTGGAAATGCTGGATAGGAAGAGATACATGGTGGTGTGGTGAAAGTAGCCAGCACTTAAATCAACAATACCCCATCCTGAATTTCTAGGGTCGTTTGTCTCTCATAAATTCACTTCTTGATTATGTCATAGCTCAAAAATTAAAGGAGTATAACATAAACTCGAAGACATTTCTCTAGCAAATTTAAATAAAACACGCTTTTTATCTCCAAGTCACCTTTCTCTCTCGGAGACTGGAATGAACTTCTTTGGATGGAGATGTGTGGGAGGTTTTGGGTTTTAGCTGTGTGTGCCCACCGGCTGCATGTTCTCACATTGCTCTGGCTGGCATTGTTAAAACACCCAAAGTTAGCATTTTTTTGGTTTTTCCTTTCCTCCTCTTCTACTCTTCGGGGGTTGATCCACTCTTGTCTGGTTGCCCAAGTACTTACATCAGAGCTGGATGGTTTGGGGGATGGAACCAGCCCTGCCCTGTTCCCTCCCAGTGGGACTCCCTGCTCCCAGCTCATAGGTCCTTATGTAGTGTCTACAGGGAGGACAACTGCAGGCTTCCAGGCCCTCCTGCAAGCCAAGGTCTGGCATCTCTTTACCATGATTCAGATTGTTGGATATGGATTTGGATGCTAAAGAAAAGGCAGGATCATTTCAATCCACTTGCAACTGCCAGTCATAATTGAAGCCTACAGAGCGCCCAGTGGAGTTCAAGTATTTGCAGATGGTGTCTCATTTATCCTCATGTTAGTCCTCGGGGAAACTTGGATGGCCACTACCCCCAATTTACAGGTGAGCCAACGAGGCTTATAAAGAAGTCAGGGAACTTGCCCCTGGTTATTCCTCAGGTGAGTGGAGTCAACCCTGGCTTCAGAGCCCAGGCGCTTCACGCAGCCATGTGTCCTCCCAACTGTCTCTTTCACTCACTGGGATGTAAATGCGTTCCATGGTATAACCCCCCTACTCTGTCACTTGTTTTCACAGCAACAGGATGACAGCAGGCCTTGCTCTTTTTCCAGTGGCAGAATGTTTAAGATACATGGTTCTTAGAGATGGTTATAAGTGATTTTCGCAATGGATATGTGAAACTCTATCTCCATATTTGCCTCGAGTAAGAAACAAAATAGAATCTCTTCTCTTCCCTCCTCTTATACTTGTGATTACACTTGAATGGTAAGAGATGCCATGCCAGATGGCATCTTAAAATAGTGTTAGCAAATATGTTCAGCAGTTAAAATTATAGAAGTTGTTCATACCAACCAGATTTGCCAGTGACACAATAAAAACTGAATTTTTAATGTGGAAAGCTACTTGGGCACTTAGCTCTCAAGCTCAGTCAACCAAGTGTTATTTTCTGCTTGCTTCTTAGTTGTAGAGAGCAAAGTATTTGTTTAGAGAACTAAATTCTTGCCAGAGAGTCATTTTCTTGAGTTCCTCTTGATCTCCCCTCCCCTCTGTCATTAGAGTAGGAACACATTTTTAAAAATTCAATAATTTGAACTGGGGACTGCTGAAATTCGTGTGAAGTTCAGTTACAGGATATTTGAAAGAATAAGAGTTTGGCTTTTATATGGAAGCAGTTATTTTATCTGAAGTAAGGACATGTTAGTAATTATATCTTGCTTTAATCCACCACTGAGAGTGTTGTGTAAATAACCTCTACCTGGACATTCTTAAATGGATGCTGTGCTGTTGTTTTCTCTGAGGTAGGTAGTGAGGGTTTGGGAGAGGCCAAGCATGCCTTGTTCTCGATGACAGGATTTCTTTCTCAGCCTCGGTTCTCCTGACATTTTGGGACAGAT
The DNA here is from genome assembly GCF_054177405.1 of Leptonychotes weddellii. NCBI lineage: Eukaryota > Metazoa > Chordata > Mammalia > Carnivora > Phocidae > Leptonychotes > Leptonychotes weddellii. Next base: position 124,588,558 of record NC_138375.1, on the reverse strand, counting down.
CATTTGCCGTTGTAGGGTTGTCCTCCTGCATTGCAGGATATTTAGCAGCATCTCTGGCCCCTGCCCACTGGATGTCAGCAGCCCCTTCCTCCCAGTTGTAACAATCAGAAATGTTTAGACATTGCCTGGCATTCCATAGGGACACAAATTACTCCAGATTGAGAACCATTGTTTTTTTGGTTCTCCACATGAGAAACCACAGTTAGGGATCAAAATATCCACTCTTTAGATGGCCAAGCTGAGGTGGAGAACATGTCTAACATCTGAGACTGAGGTGGATTTGTTTTGTCTTTTCAGACACCTCTGCCCAGCTGTCATCTTACCGAGCCTTCCATAACCACTCTGTTGAGAAGTAGCACAACTCTGATGACCGTGCCCATTGCCCTCACTCTGCTCCAACCATCTTTCTAGCCCCCTCCTCAATCTAAAATTATATATTTAACTCTGTGTTACCTTTTGCCCCATTAAAATGTAAGCTACACAAGAGCAGGAAATTTGTGTTATATTCAGGACTGTAACCCCAGAGCATAGCTCAATGCCTGGCACTTAATTTGTAATCCATGACTAATTATTGGCTAAATGAGTTGATTATTTAGAGACACTTACTGCAAAAATGTAAAGAGTCATGGTATTAAAGATCACAAATACAGCTTAAAAGAAATTGTTGAGAAAATTTTTAATGAGGTAGAATGGCTTCACGTATGACACTTCTACCTAATAGTTCTATAATTAATTATTCCATAATTGAGACTTGGGTTTTTCCTTCATTTGATGTAATTAGTTTTACTGGAGCCTATTTTTCATGTCAAGAAAACAGTGGCTTCAGACAAGAGAAAGCTTTGAGCTGTAAGGGAATGAGAGAAAGCCTAGATGATGCATGAAGTGAGAAGACACTAGGAAAATACCAACATTTCTTATACAAGCAGTCTTTGAAAATGTATCAGTAAGGAAAAGGCAGTTAGGTGGTTTCACTGGAAGGAATAAAAAGACAAATACAATATTCCTTTGAACACTTGTTTTTTCCTCGCTGAATTAACAACCGAAGTTTGGAATTGAAAGCAAATAATTTCTCCACTGAGAGTTTAAAATTTTCATTCCATATTTTCAAAACTTTTCTTGTTTCATACTTACTTTTTCAGCTCCCTAAGTGTAACCAACTGCAACTATTTTTAAGTAGCCTTACACTCGGCCTTTTGAATTAAAATATTTGCCTTTAATAGGAAATCTGCATTTCATCATAAAGATGGAACACAAAATCCTGGGCTTAGTTATAAGGCCCCAAGATGAATGGGCAAAAATGCTCTAAGGTTAGCAAAGAGTAAAGATACAAGTTTGACCAAATGTGTTTTAGTCTTGAAAATTATGGACATGTGTCCTGGCAAGGTGAAGAATGCAGCCCCTTCAGGCTGTGCCCTGAACACCACTGAAATTTTATATAACAAGGATGACCACCCTGGCCCTGGGCAGAGGCCAGAATTCACCAGTATTGTCCACAAAGGGGCTGTGGTCATTTATCTTTCCAAAAGTGTTAATATCAAATTTGTTGTTGATCAGAGTGCCCTCGGTGTTTTGTAATTATTCCTCTTTAGTTCTTTCAAAGAACCTAATATTTCTTACTTTCAAACGAAGGATAATAGAATTATTAAGAATGCTAGATTTGTTTTGTTTTTGTTTTTTCTCTACATCTGCTTCCGGAGATATATGTGAAGTGCTGAAGAGTCTGGGAGGACAGCCCTAGGGCTGTGGATTGGGCACCTGTTTGTTGCCTCTTCCTTTATTTGCTGAGACTTAGAGAGGAGTTGACCCACCCAGTCTCGCACAATGTGTTACTGACAGATCCATCACACCTGACCTCTCATGATCTCTGTCCAGTGTTACTCCCATCCTTCACTTACAGTATCATGTGACTGTGACTTATCCCTCGTGGATTATAACATTGCTCAACCCCTGGAGTCAGGATTTTTGGTAGAGTTTTGTAATGATAATAAGATGAGCGGAGGTGACGGGGAGCAAAGAAACAAGAGAGAGCTGCCATTCCCTTAAATTCTATCTGATGGCAGAACATTTTAGGAGTATGTGCACTCAACAGACATGCTAAGTTTCTGTTCAGTACAAACTATCAAAATCGGTGATACGGGAGATCCAGAGATGGATATGATCTGGCCCTGCCCTCCAGGAAAGCATGCCTTCTAATGATTTTCTTCCTGGAGTCCATCCAGGGCAGCCCATCATCACAGACCTTTCTGGAAGTGCTAGAGATTCAAGAATGTCATGCCCCCTGTGACTTTTGGAGACCCAACAGAATTACACTGTATGTTTTGGCTAGTAGCATTTTTGTAGGTCTTTAGAATTCAACCTCTCAGAGATTTTTTTTTAAACTCAAAACTGCATTTCATTTATCCCATGGTTGGGTCTGTTTGGCTTTTTATTTTCTAAGTACATTAACATCACTAAATGAAGTTAAAAGTAGGATTCCAGTGTTAGAGATGAGGGAATAGAGCTTGTCTCAAATAGCTGATGATTTTTCCAAAACTGAAATGAAATTTCCTCTTTTCTCTCTGTTCAAGTAGAAGGCAATTTGACCAGTAAGTACAACTACATCCTGTCTCCTGTAAAGCATAGATTTATGGACTAATACAGTGTAAGAGCTGTAAAATTATTAGAGATGACCTAGACAGCTAAATCAGTAGCCACTTAAATACACATCTTCCTTCTTGCCATTGAATAATAGGACTCTCACATTCTTTCCTAATAACTTCCTGGAATTTGGGTAAATGAAAGTAGGGTTGATATGATCTATTTGCAGGCCTTCCGACATGTCCAGTCCATGGTAGTATAAAGACAAGAGGTCAATTTTAAAACCTTTTAGTAGCCACACAGCAAGTAATCATTTTATTGACTACTGAGGTATTTGAACTGTGGGGTTGTAAGCGAAACTAATGATATGGGTATAATTATGGATATAATGAAAGCACTTGTCAATGGATTGTGTAAGTTTTTTTTTTTAATCACATTAACTATATTACCAAATAATTAGAACAGAGTTTGAGGCAAGCTTTCCAGGAATGATTCCCAGATGTGAGCGAGCTCATTTTTATCATTAGATTGGAGGTGACATTTTAATGCATCTAGAGGAAAAGAAAAAAGTACTCCAGTAGAAACTTCAAGAAGCTGGGTGTTATTTAACTTTCTTCATTTTACCCACAAATTATTTGAAAAGATAGACTATGAATTCTTTGTCATCCATAATACACTACAGCTTTCTGGAAGGACTGTGTGAGAAATGCTTTTTTAAAGCTTGTTGGGATAAAGTGGCAATCATAGCATCTTGACGGCAAAGAACATCTGTTTACCAGGTCTGCTTTCTTTGCCTGGTTGTAGGAGTGCTTGAGGGAATGATTTCTTTTTTGTGTCTTGACAGGCTTCTGTGCTCAAGGCCAGACTGTGAAGATAACAGTAGTGTGTGTGTGTGTGTGTGTGTGTGTATGTGTATGTGCATACGTGCAGAGCATGCTGAAATCCAAAGCATGGCCACATAAGAATACGTTCCATTTCAGTAGATAAGTGGGAAGTCCTTGGTACTTTCCCATATGGGTAGATACCCTCAATTTGGAAAAAATAATAATACTAATTTTCCTTTGTCTCCCTTGTAATTAAGTTCTCAATTTCTAGACATGCCTCACATTTTTAACTAAAATGATGCATTCACAGTGGTACCTTGGAATAACGAGCACCATATTCAGACAGTTCTGTTTCTGTCTTATTTGTAGAATATTGTGAAAAGAAGTATCTTATGCTTTTTTGGCCTGAAATTGAACTCTGAAGTTTTTTAAGGGAGGGAAAAGTTGAATTTGGGAAACATTCATCCTCATTTTCTCCCTGACATCAATTTTTTATTTAAAATATAAAAAATAAAAGTGTTTCTCTTCCTATTTCTCCTTTTTTCCCAGCCTTTGAATATTCAATATTACCAAGTATGTAATGAGCAAACCAAATTATAGCTAATTTGTTTTTACCTCTTAAATTAAGTGATTTTCCATATGTAAAGTAGTACACAAATATTAATCATTGGTTATATGTACATTTTGTTAAGTTTCTGGGATTCCCTCCTTTGTATCAAATTCCAAGGGACATATATGTCATTCAAAATATTTTCACAATTGGGATACAATTGAAAAATTTTATATTTCCATGTATTTTATATGTTGCTTAAAGAAATGTGAAACATGGAAACCACTATTTACAAAGTTTATTCATTCATATTAAGATATCTTTGTTCGTTAAAGGAAAAAAAGATATGTAAGCCTGGCTTTCACTTTCTGGGACACTAGTTAGGGAATTATGATTTTTTCATTACCTTGATGTTCTTAAATAAGTGGTGTGGTAAGCCCTCAGCGTCTTAGTCCTCAAGTACAGTTACAAGGTAAGCTGTCATAAGAAGAAAATGTTCATTGAAGAAACAACTAGTTATAAAAATAGCCTTCAAGAGGGGCGCCTGGGTGGCTCAGTCGTTAAGTGTCTACCTTCGGCTCAGGTCATGATCCCAGGGTCCTGGGATCGAGCCCCGCATCGGGCTCCCTGCTCCGCGGGAAGCCTGCTTCTCCCTCTCCCATTCCCCCTGCTTGTGTTCCCTCTCTCGCTGTGTCTCTGTCAAATAAATAAATAAAATCTTTAAAAAAAAAAATAGCCTTCAAGAACCATGTTAAATTAATGTCTCTTTTCATCAGTTTTGGGCTGATTATAAGATGCTTACAGCAATTGAATGCAAAAAATGCAATGCTAAAAATGCAGTGCACATACAATCCATATAACAAAGCACATTGATTGCACATTTCTTTATTTTTTTGTAAAGATTTCATTTTTTTAAGTTATGTCTACACCCAATGTGGGGCTCAAACTTACAACCCTGAGATCAAGAGTCACGCTCTACCAACCGAGTCAGCCAGGCATCCCTCTACATATTCTTTAATTCAAAGAAATTGATGTTGGAAAACAGCATCACGACATCAGTGGACGTAAATCCATTGATAAATGAGGACCCATCAGAGTTATACCAATGAACAGTTTAAAATGAGAGAACTAAAATGGATGAGGACATAAGTTAGATGTTTCATAAGAGAATTATTTCGGAATCAAGGGATAAGAGGAACTTGGGGAAATTAATGACATTTTTGAGAATTCTTTGCATACAGTTCTAGTTTAAGCAGAACTGTTGTATAATTTTGTCAGAAAAGAAAAATTTGAGGGGTGCCCAGGTGGCTCATTTGGTTGGGCATCTAACTCTTGATCTCAGCTCAGGTCTTGATCTCAGGGTCATAGGTTCAAGCCCCGAGTTGGGCTCCATGCTGGGCATGGAGCCTACTTAAAAAAAAAAGAAAAGAAAAGAAAAATTTTGTCCTGAAAAATCAACCCTTGATTCAATCTTTACTCCAGTTCATAGCCACAAGAACAGACTAAACTTTATTCCTTATGATATAATTTTAATGAATTTATTTAAGGTAATAACCCAGCATGATTTTTTTCACTATTTCTCTGAAAAAGTGGATTGGCCTTTTCCTGTTACCAATTTTCCTCTAATAATAAAAACCTCCTGCATAAAGCCACCACTCTGAGTTATCCGTCACCAGTAATTATGAATAGTGCCTTAGTTGACCCCTGCCTTTAAAACCCTAATTATTTCTTTGTCTCTTCTCAGAATATTAATTTAACACAGTGATTCTCAACTCTAGTCACACTTTAAAAATACTTGAAGAGTCTTTTGGAATATGGATGGCCTGGGTGCACTCCCAGAACATTTAAATCCGAACCTCAGTGGGGCAGTGCTTGAGGTGAACTCTTTTGAAAATTTCCCATGAGATGCCAGTGAGTGCTGCTGATAGGACATCAAGAAGGTATTAAAACTTCCAACAATTAGCTTTACAACCAAAGAAAAGGTATGATAGCATTTCTTTCCCCTTCATACCCTTTTTTAATACATTGAAAACTTCTAAGGTTTCCCCTACTACTATTCCCCCTACAAGTCAAATTTGAAAAAGTAATGAGAGCTTATTAGGTCTTTTTTTGACCAGAAAGAGAAATATTCTTAAGCAAGGGAACTCATTTCTGTATTTTGAAAGCTATTTCTTTAGTTTGATCTTCTCTCCTGTGTTTGCTCTCTCTGGAGAAAGTATCATATTCATACTGGTATTTCTGAGAGATTGAGGACCCTTCAGGAAGGACTTCTGCGGACTCCTCACACCTCCCCCTTTCTCATCCCCTCTCCTCTGCCATCCCATCATGCAGCCTCCTCTAGCCACCCAAGCGTACCCTGTTTCCTAAATCTGTGGTGCTTCATCCAGCCGTAATGCTTTTGATGGAACTCTTCTCTGCCCATGGCTGTCTTGCTCATCTGCCTATCCCAGTCCTCCCAGTCGGCCTGTAGAACACCTCCCAACTTCCAAAGCCCTTTCCACCCACATCAGCCGAATGTTCTCTAGAAAGATCAACTGCATTGTATTCTTCCCTACACGGATTTTCCAATTTGCTTATACTAGAGAGATAGTGAGTTCTTTATTAGAAAATTATTGAGGAGGATGTAATGGGGGGAAGGGGGAATCTCAAAGTTGCATTCACCTATAATAGAAGAATATTCTGTGTCTTGGTCATGTTGTATTTCTGCATTTTGAGCAACTTAAGAATGGCAGTATCTGAATCCAGGGGTCTGTCCCAGCTAAAGACTTGTAAATACATAAATAAGGTGGCTGATTTATATGTTTTAGAGGAAAGAGATATCAGAGGTAATTGTGTAAGTTCCTTTCGAATACAGAAAGTAATTTCTTTCTTAATTCAGTTCCAGCTAACGGATTTTTTTAAAAATTGGGATGACATAATTTTTTCATACTATCATTTTACTTCAGTGTACATTAAGTGGGTCTGATAGTTTAGATTTGTGCATTCCTTTCCTGCCCAAAGAATAATGCCTTACAAAGGGCTTATAAGGTTTAGAGTTTAGCTTGAATCATTGTTGATGATGAGGGAGGTCTTACAAATCATCTTTCTGTATTTTAGCTCAGATTCTGACTCACAGCTCATCATTGACCAATCTTAATTGCATGGGTTTTGGGCAACAATCATGTTATCTTAAATTTTTTGTGCTTATCTGTGCCACAAATCCTGGAGATCACATAATATGTACGTTGGGGTTAGGAGACAGGTCTCCAAACCACTCTGTGACAAAAAGGTGGACCCCTGATGAGAATGTGGAGTGAAGGGAAGATATGAGATGAGTTCTCCCACGGTGAAGTAGGGAGAATAGATTGGGTGGTACCAAAGGATTTCTTGAGGCTTAACAGAAGCCAGAACACCAGAGATCATGTAATAGCTAAGACATTCAGTATTTTTTCTTGCTTATAGTGTTGAGTGCTGTTTGCTTTCTTTAATACTAAAGAGCCTTGTTAGACACATTAACTATGGTCCTAGTGCATCACTTACAGTAACCCAGATCTTATTTTACTCTATCTGCTGTAGCTCCAACATTTTTCTCTTGATTCGGCATATTTACTTTTGTGTTGTCTCGCATATGCAGTGTTAACCCTTTTGCATGTTTTGTTACCCTGCCTAAATTCTGTTTTCTAATATCTTCTCTATTCTTTTTATATCTTCTTTTCCCCCACTAATAGGTGTGCTTTTTGATTCCAGAGGTTAATTAAGAATGTGAACCAATGAAAGACATCGCATTTGTTCTGTAGTGGTTTTGCACTTAACATAACCAGTAAGCAGCTTTTTATATTTCGCATTTAATGTCATTAGGACCCAGACAGGCCTGAACAAAGGGCACTAATCAGCAGTATGCAACATCTTCTCTCTGTGTTTGGACCCAGCTGTAACTGGGATGTTTGTACTGACTGCGTGGAGAAGGGCTGGCTGCTTAGCAAACTTGGCCAACCCTAACTTGAGCCAAAAGAGTTTGTATACAGTATGTTGGCCGCGTACCAGAAGACCAGAAGATTGCCTTGCTCAGAAAGCAGGGTCTGTCAGTGAGGATAACCTCTTGTTTCCCAAAAAGCAAGACACTGTGATCTCACCCACTGATACCCTCTCAGAGGCCGGCCACATCTGATTCATCTAATGGCTGTGTTGGAAGCAACAGGGCTTACGAATGATTGGCAAAGTGCAGTTTTCAAAATCTTGGATGCTCATTGTTTGTTAATGATGTTTTCAGAAACATATTAAATTGGTACATTTTGTATTTTCTGTGAAACTCTCTTGTTATCTTGTCTCTGCTCCTCTTATCAGATTTCACCCAAACCCTCCGAGAAAAATGAGTCCTTGTATATCACTTCTACCTTGTCATCAAAAATGACACCACTGCTTGTATGAAAATCCCAAAGGTCTTTACACAGTTTCTGGGCTTAAAAAAAAAAAAAAAAAAAAAAGCTATATGTTTTTATTAAGCCTTCTTTTAAAAAATGTCCAAGATTTAATAGTTTCTTTTAAAATATTGGAGTTTCTATTGGGCTCTCTTTAATAGGGTTAAAATCTACTTTTTTGGCAAAGTTGTCTTCTCTGATTAACAAGTTTTCTACTTCTCTTCCTGAAGGACAAATTGCAAATATGAGATTCCAGCAATTTTTTGATTTGCAAGATTCTGTTGTACAATAAAGAGAAATCTTTCAGGACGACTGGGTGGCTCAGTCGGTTGAGCATCTGCCTTCGGCTCAGGTCATGATCCCAGGGTCCTGGGATCGAGCCCCGCGTCAGGCTACCTGCTCAGGGGGGAGCCTGCTTTTCCCTCTGCCTGCTGCTCCTCCTGCTTCTGCTCTCTCTCTCTCTCTGACAAATAAATAAAATCTTAAGAGAGAGAGAGAGAAACCTTTCTTCATGGTTCTCTGTGGAGTGTAGGAAAATAATTCCTCATCACAAAAGAGGTTTTTGGAGATTTTAAAAAAAACATTTTTAATCTCTTTAAAATTTCAGATAGCTTTTAAAAATTTAGTTATTTGACATTAATACATTGCATAACAATTGCATAAACAATATACACTATTATTTTGAGATAAGATTTGACCTCATGGAATCTTATTCTAATGAAAGACGAAAGTTGGAAAGTAAATATTATTTACCCTGGTTTATAATATCCGAGTCTGAAAACAAAGTTTCAGAGATTTGTTTAAGCTTTAGATAAGTTTTCTTAATTCTGATGTCTTGTTTCCTTTTTTTTTTTAACTAATTAACACTCTCGTTTACAAAATCAAAGATTATTCTTCACTGTCTTTGTGATTTTCCTATATATCAAATTTTTTTTTGTCTAAAAAGTACTTTATTTTGACCTTATTATATCTGGTCATTTAAGGAAAATAAAAGACAAAAGCTTCTCACTTTTGAAAGAGCTAAGTTTCTTTTTAATTTTATTTATCATGTTTGATTATTTTTAAATGTTTCTTGTTACTTAGATTAAGGAACCAAATATTATTGGAAAGTCACCCTGATCCTATCTTAATGAAATGTGTACATTTCCTTTGAGACAACTTTTTGAATTTTGCCTTCCCCAGTTCAGATTTGAAATAGAGAAAAATAAATAAATTGCCAGGATATCTTTTACACCTAAATCAACTTTGGAGATTTCATAGTCATGGGAAATATCACAAAGATATATACTTTCATCTTGTAAAAGAGAAGTACTAGAAATAATTAGTTTTCTTTGAAATGTTACTATTGTAAAAGTTCATGGGAAGAGCTGTGTAGCAAGCTTAGCCTCTCAGCCTTCCCTATGTTATAGCTGTACAGATAAATTGTTTTTAATATAAATATCTCTGAATTTTATGCTTTCGTGGGAAGTCCCTGGATATTTGTCAATTCCCCCACTTTCCATATTTTTAATAGACATTATTTTTTAAAACAGTTATAGATTGAAAGCAAAATCGAGAGGAAGGTAGAGATTTCCCAAATACTTGTTGCCCCCAACATGCATGGACTCCCCCATTATCAACATCCCCCCCCCAAGTGGTACATTTGGTACAATTGGTGACCCTACATTTGCATATCATTATTACCCAAAGTCCTTAGTTTACATTAGGCTTCACTCTTGGTATTGTACAGTTCATGGGTTTGACAAGCATATAATGACATATATCCACCCTTACAGTATCCTACAGACTAGTTTCCCTGCCCTATAAAAATCTCTGTGTTCTGCCTATTCCTTCCTCCCTCCACATAGCTTTTTCTTGCCCACTCTGAACCTTGTGAAAAAAAAATCAAGCTTTTTAGTCCTCACAGGTAGAAGACAAGAAAAAAAAATCACTGTGGGCAGATGACAGAACATAAGACAACTTTGGATTCCTTGAAAAGAGGGTATTGGTCCATCCTTCCAAGAAATATTTCCTTCTGTTATCTTCGTGCGAATGAATTACAGGCTACTCAAAATCACCCCGCTTTACGAATAAGTAATATGGTCAACTATGGGCTGATATGCCATAGCTCTTACTGAGCAACTGATTAGAACCGTGGACTGTTGGGAACTGTATCGAGAACAGTTCTGGAATCATCCCCTGATTCCAGTTACTCGTTACCAGTGGATACAGAAGCCCATCTCCATGAGGAATCCTTTAATACACATCAACAAAGATGCATCGCCTAGACTCTGCTTATAGCTCTTTTTTATTACTGTGATCAGTTGTATTGCCCTAGATGATTTCAGAAGTTATTTTTCTTGTATATTGGGTTAGTAATTAGCATCAGTAGAATTTTAGAGCTAGAAGGAATGAACAGTTACATACAACAGTGTGGATGAGTTTTCCAAACATTATGTTGAGCAAAAGAAGCCAGAATACTGTGTGACTCCATTTATGTAAAGTTAACAAAGCCACCCACCTGATTGTGTGGGAATTCAGGAGAGCCATTACCTAGGGTCGGGGAGGGAGCAATAACGGAAATGGGACGAGGAGAGAACTTCAGTTTGTGAAAATTCATTAACCTTACAATTAGGATTTGTGTACTTTACAACGAAAAGCTTAAAATAATTCTAACAATCATGAGATATAATCTGGGGGGGGGATAGCTGCTGTAGTTAAAGCAGGGGTAGTACAGGGGACTCAAATGGGGGTCACGTCAGGGTGAGCCAGTGTGAAAATCACTGGTGTAACCTACCCACCCCATTGAAGAACTGAGGGAAGGAGGGTTCCCCAGAGACCTTAAGTTGACCAGATTTCACAGGCTATTTGCTGACAACATACATTAATTCATTCAATGCATATACAGAACACGGACCATGCCCCAGGTATGGGCCGGGATACTGGGATATAGTTGAGAACCAGACTGACCCAGGCAGACCCAGCCAGACCCTGCCCTCACAGAGTTTAGAATTCAGGGTTTCCAGCTGACCCCATTGCACGACCTGGCCCACCCAAGTAGACGTTTGAGTTTGCACTTCCTTGACTCACATTAATTTTCCTACTTCAGAAAATGGGACATTCCCTTTTCCTAAGGCTCAGACTAGAATTTCCTTCCCACTTCTACTTGCTGCCTGTTTCATGGTGTTCGAGGAAGAATGTTTTTGAGAAATCAAAGGTAGTCTTTTCTTTACAAGAGACACTGGTCTTCCACAGCAACTGTGCTGAGAGCAGAGAGAACTCTTGCCCAGGCCTCTGGGCTTGCCCACTGGAGTCACCGTTATTTCTGGGTGGGTAAACTCACTCACATCACTTGGCTCCCAGGCTCCTCATATGAGCAGGCTCTCATCTGCATGTCAATGAGGCTTAAAACCCTGTGGAAAGAATTAACTGGTCTGGGATATTGATGCAAATTTTCAGCAAAGGCAATTGAAAGGAAAGTTGCCCTGACTGAGCTGATTGTCTTGGAGCAGAGATATAGTGAAGTAATCATGTTAATATTATGTGACTCGGGTTATATGATATTTTCAATGATCAGCCTAGTAGGAGTTTAAACATGAGCAAAAACACAAACTAATCAAAAACAGTAAATGAAACATCCCTTTTAAAGTAGATCAACTGGCCTTTTACTTATTTTTATGCTTTTTTTATTCAGATTAAAGCCTAGGACAAATTCAGATTTCCTTCGGTTTATGAGCCGTGTTTTCTCTTGCAGTTTTAAACCAACAATATTAATTTCCAGTTGTATTTCTTTTCCTTTAGGACTAATTAAAGAAAACATGTTTGTTTTTGTAGGCATCACTCCCAAATCTTCAAGTGCCAGGGTATAAATTCTGGTTTTATGTTCCAAAAGAATGTTTAGGTTTTGAGATCATATAATCTTTAGTAGAATAAAAGTTTATGGTGTGAGGGGGTGCATATGTTCTTTGTTCACAAGTTTCGCCTCATACTGGAGACATTTCTAGAAAGGTAAGCAAATTCCATGCAAAGACTATCCTGTTAATTCGCCATGGGTTATTAAAATAAACACACAACAAATTCAATTTAGATTTAAAACTATGTTTCAGAGGCCACACGTTTACTAGGTAAGATGTCTATATTCTCTTATTTGTGTTAATGTCCTTCATGTAGGAGACTTCCTCGAAAAATTCTTGAGAGAGCTTGATTTTCAAGTTTATTCAAACTGCAAGACGAGGGGCGCCCTGGCTCAGTCGTTTAGTGTCTGCCTTCAGCTCAGGTGGTCCTGGGATCGAGCCCCACACCAGGCTCCCTGCTCCACGGGAAGCCTGCTTCTCCCTCCCCTACTCACCCTGCTTGTGTTCTCTCTCTCGCTGTGTCTCTCTCTGTCAAATAAATAAATAAAATCTTCAAACTGCAAATGGTGAGAGACGATCTTTCATGATCTTCCTTCTGAGAAAAGTTGAAGCAAGTCTGTGTCAATAATGGTACACAGTGAACCCCCTTTCTCTACAGTGATTGGGTTATACACCCAGTGCCTGAGGCCAAAATTAGGTCTAGTGAAAATGACCCTTGAATGCCTGTTAAATTGCCCATGAAATCCACCTTCCCATAAGCCTGGTGCTTTGTTTGAGCGTCCGATGAGGTACAACCCCACACTCTAGGAAAAAGTAACCCTAGAAGGGCACCCAACAGGGTAAGATCCCCACCCCATGAAATGCATGGGAACCAAGTCAGTGGGTGGGACAGCTAATTTCCTGTCTTGACTCCCTTGTTCATTATCAGGCCCAGACTCATGGAAAGGAACAGAGAGTGCAATTTCCTACACTAGGTCAGTTGCTTTGCTTTCTTCCCCCATTTCTCTGTGGAGTTGAGTTTAAGTTAAATGCCTCCATGCGGTGACTATGAAGCCCCTAAGGGGCTTTTCTGTGCATAACACACCAATGGCCAGGTCACTTGTCAACACCTGAAAAGAACACATGTAATGAGAGATTTCAGTGGTCCGGACCCCAGCTCTGCTACTAGATAGCATTTGATTATGATTTCGGATAACTGCTTTTGAAGGTAGGTGGCATTTATGCATGTTTGAATATATAGAGATTATATTTAATACTATGCCAAAGTGTAATTTGGCAACAGTAGAACATTGTACAAGTTGGCTTCCTTTTTAAAAGGTCATTACACAGTTTATGTGCCTAACATTAAAAAGAAGTTCATTTTGATCAAGACTGATCAGTAATTGGGCATATTTTACCTAAAATGTTATTCATATACACAGACACACACACAGGCTTCCTCACTTTACCAATAAGGGCTTTTCTAGTTTGACTAGATCTTGGAGGATCCAAGATTTTTCTCCTGCTGTTCAGGGTTCAAAGGTCATCCCTTCCTCAGAGTTTGGTGATGTTGGGATAAGCTTTACAGCTAACTTGGGAATCCTCCCCCTCCATTTCCCCTTTCTTCCTCACATCCACATATCCTGTCAGCCACATGCGTCCGTCACCAGGCCGAGGCCTGTTGGCGCCACCCTCACCATGCATTCTGAGCCCGGCCCTGGCATGGTGCTAGACAAGCCACAGGAGCACTATCTGGTTCCTGCTTAACCGACCACTGTGTCCGCCCTTCCACTCTGGCAGTCTGGTCTCCAGCGAGCCACGTGTCTGATCTTATTGAACATAAATCAGCTCATGGTACACTCCCACTTGAAACCGATCCCTGGCTTCCCTCCACATCAGAGGAGATTCCAGACCCCTTTATGTGGGCCCTGTGGCCCTGCATGCTCACACTTCTGCCTGCCTCCCGACCCTGTCCCCTTAGGCTCGCTCCCACTGTCCTCCAGCCGGCCTTCTTCCTGTATCTCCTTGAAGGTCACTGTCACCTCAGGTCCTTTGTCCGTTCCCTTCCCTCTGCTTATAATCCTCTTCCCCCATGTTTTGTGTGGCTTTGATGCCTTTTGTCATGCAGAAAGAGGCCTTTCTTGACCCACCGGAATTAAAAGAGCCCCTCCTTCCCACAGTCACCTTCAGCCTGCTGTTTTATTTTTTTTTTATTGCACTCATCCAAACCTGAAAAGATTTTATGTCTACTTATCTGTTTATTGTATGATTAATCTGTCCCATACAGTAGCCACTAGCCACATGTGGCCATTTAAGTTTAAATGTATGAAACTGAAATGAAATAAAATTTAAAATTAAGTTTCTCAGTTGCACTAGCCTCCCAACGCAGGCTTCGTAGCCACCATATCAGAAAATGCAGATTAAGAACATTCCCATCATTACAGAAAGTTCTGTTGGGTGGCAGTGCATTAAAATTACGAGTTCCCTGAGGTCACCAAGCCTATCTGGCTTGTTCACTGCTGAATGCCCAATGGCTGTGTCCCATCCATGCTACTCAGTAGATAAGAGTGGAAGGAAGGGGGCGGAGAGAGCCTTATATTTTTCAGGGAGAAATATCTTCATGTATCCAATCCTTCCGTACCCCTAAATCGACTTAAATTTCAGGATTAAAATAATTGTGTTTCCTAAGGGGGAATATTTAACCATCATAATGGAATCCCTTTTACTATACCTCTGTTGATCATGTTTCACCTAATCTCCTTAGAGCCTCACTCTGGGGACTCCAACCTACAAATATATTAAGACACAACTTCCGGGAGAAAAGCATATTTTTCGTCTCTTTTCAGCACAATAAACCATTTTCCTCCTTTTATCTCCAGGATGTATGCACATTTTTTTTTTTCTCTTAGTAGGGCTCCAGTTCCCAAAAGTTAGAAATCTGGAATGTGTTTACCTGCAGGTTATTTGTGTAATTTTTCTGAATTTATCTTTTTGAAAGCATCTTGACAGGGTATGGATTTGCCACCCTCTCTGTATTATGCCAGGCTGGGGGAGACTGGGTGCTGTCGCTGAGTGCCGATTAAAAGCAGCACCTTCCCTCTGGCTTGCTTCAGCACTAAGACCCTTATGAATTGTTGCTGTGAACTTTTGAACTCAGAGAAATTCTGAATATATGTAAGAAGAAGTAAGATAATCCCGGGCTAAGAATTTGTGTCTTCCTCGTAACAAATCACATCTAGGAAAAAATAAGTTTGATTCTTGGCTTTTTAAGATTTTCTTATAATTTAATGTTTTAAAACTTACACAAAACCTTTAAATATACTTCATACAAGGTTTTTAAAATATATCTTAATATACAATTGCCTAGATAGGAAATCGTTCCATCTAGTAGACGTGAAAGTTATTTTCAAATTAGGATGGGTTCAAAAACAATAGTTTTTGTCGTTTTTGCTTTAAGACAGAGAAATCATTTACAGCCACGACAATTTAGTAAATCATATTCTGAAGCCTAGATAACCAGAAGTTTATTAGATTTGAACTGTCACAATAATGTCAGAACTTTTAAATTTTTGAGCAAGTTTCATGTCGAAGTTTCCATTGCCCTGAGAAATATGAGATGTTGAGATCGCGACTAAAACAAAAACACTTTGCAGATCTACTGTGCCTTTCTTTCTCCAGAAAACCTAATGAATTAGTGAATAATACTTTTATTTAATAAGATCTTACGAGAGCAGTATAATAGCTATTAGTGGAAAGTTGTATTCATTTTATTTTTATTGGAGAAGGTAAAGCATAAAATGCCTTTAAAAGCTGAGTGCTAAGCAGCCTGAGTCTGTAGGCTTAGATATAAAGATTGGGTCTCTGACATGCATTACTGGCCACAGATAATATTGCCCTCAACTCCTCAAGAGGAGGGGCATCTCATGCTGCAAGGATCCTATGTATGGAACGTGCTCCAGCTTCGAGAACCTGTTGGATTTTAAGAACCTCTTTATGCAGACAGGGTTGATTATTCACACTCGTGGTGAGGCTCTTTCACGCCAAAGTGGGGAAACATGGTTCCAAGGAGCACCTGTAACCACTTTTTCAAAGTTCTTTTTGGATTTTAACATTTTAATGTCAGAATTGCTCTTGGCTCACTGAGCCCTGAATATTTAGTAACAGCCAGCCTCTCTACTCAGAAGAACATCCCACAACAGGCACGTACATGAGAATGCTTGGAAGTGCTTCAATGTCTCTAGCAGCACCTGTTGAACAAAATGCCTGGAACCACCTTGGAGCTGTGCATCTTCTGTCTTCCAGAAACGACATTTCAGTTTCTTTGTTGTGGAGGCTGGTAACGAACAGTGTTGTATTAGCGACTGAACTGAAAACTTCTCTGGTTGCCACCAGCTCCGGCATCCTGCATCAAATATATTGTCTCCTTAGCACAAAGTGGAGTAATCTTGGGCTTTCTTGTTCCATGTAGATTGTGGGATTGTGATCCTTTCTCCACCAGTCACTGGCTCTGTGTCGCTTCACCCATGTCTGTTTTCCTGCCTCTAGAATGGGGATGCTTCCACCAGCTTTGCCGAGCTGTTCTAAGCATTAGAAGTCAGGCATGTAAAGGGCTCGGCGCGTGATTAATTGCTCAGAAAACAGTACTGTCTCTTTAGCTTCATGAAATTCATTAGCTGGAACTCCTCTTGGAGAAGAGAACTCTGTTTTTGGATTGCATTCACTTAGCACTTAACTTTTATTTTGTAAAGTCTCCAAGTATGCTCCGTGAAAAAAAAAAAGGTATGATTATTTGTACCAGATTCCTCATTATCTGAGAGTAGTCGGGGAGTAGAATAAAAGACCGCCTAAAGTGAAGTCACTAAACACTGGAACATGTCTTCCTACTAAATAGTAAAACAAACACAAAATTAACGAGATTTAGGTTAGAACTTTGAATGAATCGGCAGTCAAGTCTTTCAACAATACATTCGTATAACATGACATCCATCATTTTGTGTTTGACTTTGCAGTATATAACAATGGTCATTTTTACAGAAAAAAGAGAGAGAGAGAGATAACCCTTGGGCTTCACCAGCTGGCCCATCGCTTCTCTTTATCATTTGATAGTCGACTCATTCTCTTGCGAAACATCTATTAGACCACCATCCTTGCTGATGTGTTTCTGAAATTACTAACTGCTTCAGCTTCTCTAGTGACCTGATGTATATTTCGAAGAGTTACTCAGCATCTTGTTTCTGGTTTCAAGAATGCTGCATCTTTTGTAAGCTTTGCAATTTTACTTCCAACCCACTTATGTTGTGTCTGTGTTGCGCTGAGGGAGGGTTTAAAACCTTCCATAGACAGAGCAGGATCAACTTCGAAAGATGTTGATTTAATGGATATACAGTCTTGATACTTCTAAGCAGGGGAGGGACACTTGAGCGGGGGCAGTTTTTAGAAACCGTCAATTCATGAATACTTTCATGTTATGATGACTTTTTATCACTGCACACCCTTGAAACTGTGGGAGGTTGGATAACCAGGCTTCCCTGTGTAGAATGATTGTCATCCCCTGATGAAGAAGAGCTGTATCACTGACCTAAAGGTCCCCAGCATGATCTTTTTCAGCATGTTTGCTCATGCTGGCCCCTGGGTTTTCCAGAACGGCTTTTCCATCAGTACCACTTGATCTTCTGCTTCCACATAATCAGTTCGTAATGACAGCCCAGACATAGAAAAACGGGGAGAGATCTGTCTTGCTTCCTTAGCCCTGTATCAGCACAATCAACTTTTAACCATCTATAAAACTAGCCTGTAATGATTTTTTTTAAAATGACCCTTGTAATCTTCTACTACTGGAGGATAGATGCCGTTTGGGGACAACTAAAAATAGCCAAGAATGTGTGAATGTTCTGAATTCCAGCTGCAGAGTCCTGATTTCCAAATCATCACTGACCTTGATACACTGAGTAATTTTGCTTATCACTGGAGATACGTAGTTGATCTATACTAAGAATAAAAATAAAAACAGTTACAACTGACATCTATTGAGCACTATTCTAAGGACTTTGTCTACATGATCTCATTTAATCTTCACAATATCCCCAAAGGTCAAATATGCTTATATTATAGATGAAGACACTGAGTCCCCATTACTTAAAAGCCTGTGAACATTGGGTGATAAAATAGAAATCTAGCAAGAGTATGGAGTGAATATGGATGTTGTTGCCTACTGAGATATAAAGGTATACCAGTATGGATCACCATTGTGGGGTGATGGTGTTGGAAATTCAGGAATCTGGTGTTTTCTGACCCCAGAAATGGAGCGAGTGGAAAGAATGATGGTGGAGAGCCAGGTTTTTCCTTTGTTAAGCTCAGCAACGTGCAGGTGAACCAAGGAAGGACTCAATTAGAGTTTGACGAATAAAGTAGGGCTCCACCTGAGGCTGAACGGAGCATGAACCATACTCAGTGTCCTTGGCAATGCCTCCCTTCCCTAACAGTGATATAGGAAACACATGCAGTTGCACGTGCTCCAGCTGGCTGCACCTTGGGGGGAGAGAGTTTGAAAAGCTCAACAAGGGTTTGAGACCCAGACAAAAGACGTGTCCAAGGGGGAAGGAATCTATGTTTAAAACATCGCATTTCCAGGTACCATGGCTTTTGTTGTTAGTTTCACTGACTTGGTTGCACAGAATGTCAGCAATCCAATTAGTCCCCTGTCCATGTTGTCTTGCCTGTTCTACCAGGTGGCCCTGCTTCCTGCAAGGGTCTTGGTCTGGAAGTGACAAAGCTCTTCCTGAGACCCCGTGGAAGGTGGCTGAGACTGATCGGGACCCCAGTAGTTGAAATTAGCTCCCTTTGCTGTACCTCACCTGGAAGAGTTAGGCCCAGGAAAAGGGAAAATGGGCGTTGAAATTGAGAAGCCCAACATGACTGAAGTACAGAAGGAAAAGGAAGAAAGAAAACGAAATCCCGATTTTCCATAACACCTAGAACAGTACTGGAAACTGATGAGTTAAGAACCATTTCTTGATTAATTTAAAATGCTTTGAAGCTGAAAATTTTCATAAAGAAACACTACATAAAATGTATCTAAAAAAGTGAGCATCTACATTCAACTTCTTACTCAGAGATTGATGTAGATGTGAGACTTTTGATGCACAGTTTAAAAAACTGTATTCAAAACAGATGTATTATTTGTACGAACATGTCCTATGCCGGCTTGTAATGAGAATGGGACCCCCTATATTTATGGGTGTCTCGCTAATGAAGTCATTTGGACTAGGTGCCTTGGTATGGATGTATGGGCAGCAACCAACTTTAGGTCACGTTGCTTTAATGTCAAAAAATAATTTTTTTCCCCACAAATTTTATTTCATTCATTTGTGTTACCATTATTTATTTATTTATTTAATTTTCAATAAATTCCAAATACGTAGTGGACAGAACAACTCAGGAGATGTGTTTTCTCTACCCAGCACACCATTAGCAAGTTGTAGAGCCGTAAGCAAATCACTGGTTCCTTTTAGATGTAATTTCCTTAACTTGTAAGCTGATAAATTGTGCTAAATAATCACTATTTTTCTAAGTACTTTTTCAATTTTTTAGAAAAGTCTTAGGTGCACAGCAAAATTGACAGGAATGTACAAAGATTTCCTCTGTACCCTCTGCCCCCACACATGCCTAGCTTCCCCCATTACCAACATCCCCCACCAGAGTGGTACATTTGTTACAACTGATGAACCTACATTGACACATGTTAAGCATCCGAAGTCCATGGTTTTTACCTTAAACTCTTGGTGTTGTATAGTTTACAGGTTTGGACAAATGTATAATGACATGTATCCACAATTACAGAATCATACAGACTGTTTTCACTGCTTTATAAATCCTCTGTGCTCTGCCCATTCATCCATCTCCCTGTGCCTCACACCCCTGGCAACTGCTGAGCTTTTTATAGTTTTGCCTTTTTTACTGTGTCATATGGTTAGGATCATACAGTACATGTAGACTTTCCGATTGGCTTCTTTCATTTAGTAATATGCATTTAAAGTTCCTCCGTGTCCTTTGTTGGCTTGATAGCACATTTGCTTTTAGTGCTGAATTATTTTCCATTATCAGGATGTACCCCAGCTTATTTATCCATTCACCTACTGAAGGACATCTTCATTCCTTCCAAGTTTTGGAATTGTGAGTAAAGCTGCTGTAAACATGCCCAGGCAGATTTTCACATGGATGTTGTTTTCCACTCCTGTGGGTAAATATCAAGGAGCACAATTGCTGGATCTCATGGTAAGAATATGTATAGTTTTGTAACATACTGCCAAACTGTTTTCCAATACGGCTGTACCATTTTGCATTCCCACCACCAGCGAATGAGAGTTCCTGTTGCTCCACATCCTCACCAGCATTTGGTGTTGTCAGTGTTCTGGATTTAGGCCATTCTATTAGGTGTATAGAGGTATCTCATCCTTATTTTAAATGTCGTTTTCCTGATACCATATGATATGAAGCATTGTTTCATATGCTTACTTGCCATCTGTCTATCTTCTTTGGTGAGATGTCTTTTAAGACCTTTGGTCCATTTTTTAACTGGTTGTTTACTTTTTGTATTGTTGAGTTTCAGGTGCACTTCAGCAATTTTGGATAGCAGTTCTTTATCAGATGTGTCTTGCACAAATATTCTCTTCCAGTATGTGGCTTGTCTTATCATTCTGTGGAAACAGTCTTTTCCAGGGGAGAAGTATTTAATTTTAATGAAGTCCAGTTTATCAATGATCTCTTCTATGGATTGTGCCTTTGGTGTTTTAGCTAAAAAGTCATCACCATACCCAAGGTTATCTAGGTTTTCCCCTCTGTTAACTTCTGGGAGTTTCATAGTTTTACATTTTACATTTACTATGATCCATTTTGAATTAATTTTTATGAAGGGTAAGGTTCGTATGTAGACTAATTTTTTTGCATGTGGATATGCAGTTGCTTCAGCACAGTTTGTTGAAAAGACTACCTTTGATTCATTGTATTGCCTTTCTTCTTTGTCAAAGATCGACTGTATTTATGTGGACCTATTTCTGGGCTCCCTATTCTGTTGATCTATATATTCTTTTTGCCAATACCCCACTGTCATGATTACAATAGCTTAATAATAAGTCTTGAAGTCAGGTAATGTTAGTCCTCCAACTTTGTTCTTCTCTTTCAATATTGTGTTGGCTATTCTGGGTCTTTCACCTCTCCATATAGATTTTAGAATTAGTGTGTTAGTACCCACAAAATAACTTGTGGAATTTTGTTTGTGGTTGCATAGAATCTATAGATCAAGTTGGGAAGACATCATGACAATACTTACTGAGTCTTCCTCTCCATGAATATGGACTATCTCTCCATTTATTTAGTTCTCCTTTAATTTGGTTCATTAGTATTTTGTAGTTTTCCTTAAATAGATATTGTATATAGTTTATTGGATTTATACCTAAGTATTTCATTTTAGGGGTGTTAATGTAAGTAATACTGTCTTTTTAATTTCAAATTCCACTTGTTCATTGATGGTGTGTAGGAAAGCTATTGACTTTTGTATATTAACCTTATGTCCTGCAACCTTGCTACAACTGCTTATTCTAGGAGTTTTCTGTCAATTCTCTCAGATTTTCTAAATAGATAATCATGTCATTTGTAAACAAAAACAGTTTTCTTTCTTTCCAATCTGTATAACTTTTATTTCCTTTTGTCTAGTTGCATTAAGTAAGACTTGCAGTACAATGTTGAAAAGTAGTGGTGAGAGAGGACATCTTTGCTTTAAGCTTCCCATCATTAAATATAATGTTAACTGTAGAGTTTTGTAAATATTATTAAGTTGAGGAAGTTTTCTTATATTCAGTAATTTTTAAAGTAATAGTTTTTAGTGGTATTCTCCAGTGAAAGGAAACAAAGAAGAGAATAGTAGTAAAAAGACGTACACGTAAAACATTTGGATAAGACTAGAGTTTGAACTTAAAATGATTCTCAGAAGAACTGATCATTCTTACTGGCAGTGTTTTTTCCCCTTTGATTCCTGCCTGCTTTGTTGCCCTCCCCTGACCCTTGGTCAGCCTTGTTTGGTATGTTCACTGTTGTCAAATCTCCATCTTTCTCTTACTTTCCCCAATTCTCTTTGTAAACTATTTCAAACCATGAGCCCTAAATTTTTTGGAATAATGACTTAGACTTTATGATACATGCCCTTCCCCAAAATGCAATTATGCCCTATATTTATTTTAACTATATTAAACTATGATTTGTTTTGTGGTAAGACTTTTCTGCAATACTGGTACAGAAAATTTTGGATGCCTTCTGTGGCTAAACTAAAGTTAACTTCTTATAAAAATATCCCTGTTTGGTTTCACTGCTTCATTCAGTGGACTTTTTTATTCATTCAATAAATTTTTGAGTGCCTTCCATAAGCCACAGTATGTGCTGAGCGCTGTGGCTTATGGTGGACAAGACAAATGATCTCATCATAAAGGAGGCAGATATATGAGCAGATCATAATATTAAGTTACTATCAGTACACTGAATGTAATTTGCTCAGGAATTTTGCACAGAGGAAAAGGCAGGGAGGTACTCTAAACTTGAGGTCAGGTGTAGACTTGGACACTTCCTTAGGAGTTACTTCCTAAGTCACCCCCAAGGTAAGTCTTTAAAAGTATGTTTAAAGGGTAAACACGGTGAATTAGTCAAACAACAATAAACAGAAACCACTCTAGATATTTCAAACAGAGGGAAACTAAAATAGGGCATTAGTTTCTTCATTGCTGGAAGAGCTGAAACACTAAACTAAGCAAGATAAAGCTGTCCTGAGATCAGCAAAGGCAGAGAAGCCACCACCACTCCTAGGGCTGAAAGGGCAAAAGAAGGAGGTCTGTTATCACCTTCAAGTTAGGGTGGCTGTGCCTTCTAGCACAACTGAGAATGTGAATGATGCTAATAATGCCTGCCTTAGGAGCTGATGACATGTAGGAAATACAAGCAGAGCAAGTGTGTGAGTGTTTGTGCATGTGTGTGCGCACGCGCATGCATGCATGCATGTGATATATAGGTATATATAGATAGACGGAAAAACACTTACCAAGTCCTTCTCTCTACCCTCTAATCTTCTGCCCAAGCCTGCCCTTGGCCAGACCCACCAGGAAGTCAGTCAGCTGGCAAAGAGTTTAAGAAATACAGTTGTCTGAGAGAATGGATCTGAGAATAAATAGGCAAATGATTGCACTATTCATTGGCAAATGAAAAGCCAGAGGTGGGGGTTTGGACATTTTGAGGTGGTCCCAAGAGGAGGAGGATGTACACAGAGATATCGGCATGAGCCAAAACCCCAGGACATGGAACAGCATGGAATGTGCATGGAATCTCAGTTGGTGTCTTTAAAGTTTCCAGCGTGAGTCAGAGGTTTGTAGGAGGCCCCCAACGTGATTGGCTCCTTATGACTGGTGGAGGAACTGGCCCTCTGTCTCCTAGGCAGTGGGAAGACACCCAAGTGTTTTCAGTAGGCCATCTTTATGTTTTAAGTCACTCGGACAGTTGTGTAGACAGAATGATTTTGAAGAATGAAAAGTATACTAATTTTTTGGCCTTTAATTTTGTCCTTCTCTATTCATTCAAGCAAGAAACAATGAGAGGAAGCTGTAATAAGAAGTGGTCAGAAGGATGGAAAGGATAAAAATTTAACTGACAGGATGAGTGAATGACAGGTGTGGGAGAGGGAGGGACCAGGGATAATACCCAAGTCTCTATCCTTAGCTGAGCAGAGGATGATGGTGTCCCAAGTAAGGTTGAGTTGGAGCCTGTAGGACATCCAAGGAGGGATATCAAGGAGCAGATGGCTGGCTGTATGTGTAGGGGTCAGTGGTTGAGTGGGACACGAACCAAGACTTTGGACCCACAGGGAGCAAAATATTGGAGCTGTGAAGGAAAAAGAGAAAGAATGTCAGACAGGTCGAGGGGTTATCAGATTTAGTATTTAGGAGCTGACCTTGTTGTAAATCAGTTTTAGAGGAAAAAGCAGTAGAAACTCACTTGTGGGGAGTTAAGTCAAAGAACACGGGAAAGTGGCAAGTGTGAAAGTAGATGCCTCTTTTGAGAAGTTTGGACGAGAGGGGAGAAAAGGTGGAGTGGAATCCAGAGCCGGGATGGGTTTTATTTGTAGTGTTAGTGAGACTCGAGGATGTGTGTGGTCAGGAGATAGGCTTTATCTTCAAAGAATTGAGTAGGGATAGAGAGAGAGATAGAGACCCAGGGTCTCAGGGCTGGAGTCAGGCCTGGAGAAGGTTGGGGGAATTTTCCACAGCTGCTTGCCAAGAAACTGAGCCCTATGCTGCAAAAAACATGCATCCAGAAGTTCAGCCTTTGGTGAAGAGCCCGTGTAGCACCTTCCACTTACAAGCAGAAAGCACCTTGGTTGACTGTCTGTATGATTTTAGGACATAAATACAAAACCAGTGGCTGTAAAACACCTTCAGACTGGGTTCACAATTTCATTGACCCTACGATCGCCCCATAGCTGTGTGTGTAAACAGATATGTACACATGCAGACAAACATAGAGGTATGTACACTTGTGCACATACACTTACACACACACACACACACACGGCTAGATATATTTCATGTCTCTTGGAAACTCCTCATTAGGAGCCTGAGACTCAGAGTGGATATGTCTCAACAAAGCTTTCATGATCCATACATGATTGAACCCAGGGCTTCTGGCCTCGGATTCCTAGGGACAGCCCTTGTGATTCTCATAGATTGGCCTGGAAAGCATCAGATAGAGGCACTGCCCCCTCCACGCTGCTTCCTGGTTGACTAGGCCTTTCTGTCTCAGACATCTGGGGGCCTCTCTCCGGCACCTCTGGTGTTGAGTGGCTGAGCGGCTTCCCCGGGCCCCAGAAAGCTGCTCCTCTTCTTATATTGGTAGCTTCTCCACTACCAGCCAGCCTTCTGTGTTCTCATGTCATGCCTTCCCCAGATTCTGCCCACAGAGCCTTTCTACCCCGGCCTCTTCCTTTCCACATACAGTAAGGAAAGACACCACCGGGGGCTTTACACTTGCAGACTTTTTCATCAAGGCCTAGTTCTCAAATTCTCTCACCTTTCCCTGCTCCCAAAATTCTTTGAGCATTTGAATCCAGTATTTCTCCGCATTCTGACTCAAGGCCCTGCCAACCCACTGCTCTTTGGAACCACACCACCCTTGGTGGATTCCTGATTCAGGGACGTATCAGCTGGAACCAGCTGGGCAGGTTACTCAGGATTATTGAAGCTAATAATGCCTTGTAGGTTATTGGGAAGATTTCAGGAGAAAACGTGTATGAAGGATCCAGCTCAGTGCCAGGCTTAATCAATCTTCGCTCCCTTTCCTCACCCGAGTGGCCTGGAGCTCTTACCCACATTTCCCAGCACTTAGCACACTAATATAATTAGCAACATTAATGTATCTAAAAGGCAATTACCATTTAATTGCTCTGACCCCAACCAGCCTGAAGTTCCATTCCATTCACTTCTAATTTGGAGCTAGGGGGCTTTAGTCCTACCCCGACTGGTCACAAAATCACTGCCTTACAGAGAACTGAACGTAACTTCAGGCAGCCATTGATTACAAGGCAAAAGATTTGGTAATTCTCTCCATTTTGCCCTGTATAAAAATGCAAATATCAGTTTGCTCCTGGCCAGTGGACAAATCAGACAATTTCAAGCACCGTCTTGCTGTGACTTAGTGAATTATGCTGCTCAGTTAGACCAGCCCCGGCTTTCCAGAAGGCACGCCCTTCCCCATATGTGCTCTATCGATCTTCATTGAAATAACTTAGTGCCCTTGTATAGATTCAGACTTAGAATCAAGTTTCAGGCATCTCTTCTTAGAAGACATTTATTTATATTACATACTCAATTTAAAGAAATAAATGCCCTTCCCTCAGCCTGCAAAGTTTGTTTATCTTAGCGCTACTGTTGAGAACCTAATGTCCAGTTGAAGGTTTTTTCCCTCCTCCTCCGACCTAACATCGCCTAAAGTAACAGTAGTCTCTAATCAAGGGGAACCCGAAGTATTCTGAGACTTCTGAATCCCCATCGTTAATATTAGAACTGCACATGTGCGTTTGAGGAAACCTAGATTGCCCTAAGCCACACGGAAAGCATTGACATCTGGACCACTCTACATGTGATTGTGAGCTCAAGTAAAATCTAAGTAACTCGAGCAGTTTGCAATTTGGAAAACAGCCTGGACCGTATAAATTTCCCCTTCGTTCTTTGTCTGTTAAATCTTCCACCAAAGTAAATGGGAGCCATGGAGAACCTTTGAACTCCTCAGTTCTCCAGTGACCTCAGTGAGGCTGGATTGGCAGAAGCAGCGATGCGTTTCCACAGGA
Organism: Leptonychotes weddellii; assembly: GCF_054177405.1. Classification (NCBI taxonomy): domain Eukaryota; kingdom Metazoa; phylum Chordata; class Mammalia; order Carnivora; family Phocidae; genus Leptonychotes; species Leptonychotes weddellii. Next base: position 124,562,021 of record NC_138375.1, on the reverse strand, counting down.
AGATGTTTTCCCTTCCCTCCTTGAAGTGCTCACGTGCCGGGTCCCTCTGCAGGTGGAGGATGCGGCTTGCAGCCGGGCCGCCCCGCGTTTGCCCCGGCACTTTGGGAGCTCCTCCTTGCGGCCCGCGGGGCTCCCTGGCGTTGGCCCCCCGGCCTCTTAGCACCTCCGCCTCACAATTCGGGCAGCTTGTCCCCCCTCTGTCCCTTTCAGAAAGAGCTGTTGGAAGCACGAGGTCTGGAGCGCGGTGCCCACCGGTTCCCCCCCAGTCCCCGCAAGCCGCTTCGCTCCTCCCCACTCCTGTCTCCTTTTTTGTGAACTGGAGATTGATAAAAAATAGCCCCGCCCACGGGAGCCCCTCTTTTCTCTGAATGTCTTATTCTTGTCCTCCTGACCAGTTTGTTACCTTGTATGGTGTGATATTTATTCACGATTAATAATTACTTATTTAAATATGTCTTTCCACAAATGACCTAACATATTAGATATGTGTGTATGTATATGTAATACAACAGAATATATATATATCACATATATATTATATATGACTACACCAGATTTTGCCTCCTTTTAATTATTTATTTTTATTAACATATAATGTATTATTTGTTTCAGAGGTACGGGTCTGTGATTCATCAGTCTTACACAATTCACAGCGCTCACCATAGCACATACCCTCCCCAGTGTCCATCACCCAGCCACCTCATCCCTCCCACCACCCTCCACTCCAGCAACTCTCAGTTTGTTTCCTGAGATTAAGAGTCTCTTATGGTTTGTCTCCCTCTCTGGTTTCATCTTGTTTCATTTTTCCCTCCCGTCCCCTATGATCCTCTGCCTTGTTTCTCAAATTCCACATATCAGTGAGATCATATGATAATTGTCTTTCTCTGACTTATTTCACTCAGCATAATACCCTCTAGTTCCAACCATGTCATTGCAAATGACGAGATTTCGTTTTTGATGGCTGCATAATATTCCATTGTATGTATGTATACACCACATCTTCTTTATCCATTCATCTGTCGATGGATATCTAGGCTCTTTCCATAGTTTGGCTATTGTAGACATTGCTGCTATAAACATTGGGGTGCATTGAAGGCAGGGACAGTGGCATTCATTCTCAGCATAGTGAGTTCTGTCTTGGGAAGGCATCTCTTCAGCCCTACTGTGCCATCAGTAAAGAAGAGTACTATCCATCCGTCAAGACAATATTCACAAAAATTAATTTTACTCCCCTTGTGTTTTAATGTATGCTAGTTCTCTGGTGTAGAAATAACCCTGAAGGGGAAAAAAATGACACGTGTTTTACACTTTCACTCTAATGCAAAGGAGCGTATTACATGTTTGCTAATCCTTTGAAAAACAAAAAATGTTTATGGAAGCCTTTATTTTGGGGGGATGGTTTATAAGACACTTTTTTACCCTTAGCCTTCGGCTCTGAAAAGTCAGTATTATTGGCCATCAATTGTTACTATTTGGGCATGTTTGAGAAATGGCGTCACATAGACAGTTTCTTAATGTATTATCCCCAAGTCAAATCTTGAATTATGATTATAGTCTCATGATTAAATTTCATCTGCTGTTTAGAGTGGTTCTTCCTTGCTCTCCAAATTCATTCCAGGTGGTCATTGTGCCTCTTTAAACAGGGTTGCAGGGGGGGGTTGACAGCCTTTCTCTGTTCAGTCAGGGAGCAGAGACCGATGTGCAAAATATTCAGAGATTTTTATGGATCTGGAAGTCTAAGTGCCCAAAATGTGTAGCCTTGGAGGAGGGAGGACCATTATGGCCAAAACCCTGCATGACTTGTCTATTATAAACCTGAGGAAACTCTTCTCAAAAGGAGTTGCTTAGAGGCACCACATGTTGGGTGTATCTACTGTAAATCCTTAGGGGAAGATGGAGAATAGTCCACAGAGAATCCCTAGTCTGACAGCATGTGTGGAGACAGTGACTAAGAACCAGTGGCTTGAGAATCCATCATACGTGGCTTTGACTCCTGTCTCCATTACTCAGTAGCTTTGAGCAATTTACTTTCTAGCCTGGTCTTCTATTTACTCAGTGAAATGAGAATGATATTAAGTATTAAATCAGATTAAATTTATAAAGGAACCCACCAACCCACCAGTGTCTGGCTCGAATTGGTGTCAAATAAATGGTAGTAGGTGTGAGCGTTATTATTGTGTTATTACCATTATTTTTATCAGTTATTTTTATCATTGTTATTATTACTAGCATCATAAGAAACTCAGGGGTGCCTGTTTGACGGAGTATAAATAATGTTGAGGTAACGGATATGTTTTAGGGAAGAAAAAGGTGGTGTGGGAATTCTGAGGTGGCTACCTGTCTTCGTAGCCAATTAGGGATAAGGGGTTTAATAGGAAGGGTCAGCCCCCCCAAACACCACTTTCCCCCCCCAACCCCTGGAAGCTTTCTTACCCTGCCAATGCTGCCATAAACCTCTTACACGTATCCTTACTAAAGGAGTTGGTGTGCACCAAATACCGATCTTATCCTTACATAGATAAAATATCTGCCCATCTCTTATCTCTCTGATCTGTATTTTTTGCTCAGGCCAGTGTTGTCCTAGTTTAGTAGAGATATAGGGAGTATACAATTCTCTCCCCTCACTGAAAGCGCTGATTTGTAGCATTTGATCATTGGCGTGGTGTCAGTACTCCCAGCATACCCAATTTCAAGCTCCCAACATGAAGCCAGTGAATACAGAGTTGGGAAGAGGTGTGCACCCGTTGCTCAAGTGAGGGCAGGCTGGGTCCCGTACGCCACTGAGGCAGACAGAAGCATGAGCTGGGACAGTATAGAGTGGGATGCTTGGCAGCAGAACTTACAAGCAAATACAGCAGAGGGAAAGTAGTTTGTCCCCAGCATGGAGCATTATGATATACCTAGCCAACAGAATTCATTCAGAAAGTGAATTAATGCCTGATTACTTGAGTGACGTGTTTCAGTGCTATTTTTCTGTCCTTGCTCTGTTACTCTCCCAACATTCTGAGGACAGAAATCTTTTCCTAGTCTTCCGTGCTGGGGGGTGGGGAGGTGGGAGGGTCCACTTAATCACTTCCAACTGTCAGAACGTTTCTTTAACCAGTAGTTGGGAAATCTGGTCATGGACATAATGCCCATGTTTCTAAAAGTGTCCTCCTCCTGCCACCCCTTCCCGCCTCCTTTATCTCTTCCCCTCTTCCCTCCCCTCCTTTCTTATTACCTTCCCTACTATAATTGAGAATATTTCCTAACATCTCCTTCATAAGTCAGCAATGCCATGAGATCTTCAGAAGAGATAATAGTATACTTGCTTTGTAAAAACTGGTAGAGGTACTAGAAAACTGCCATACTTCATGAAGCTGCCTTGTTACCGTCACTGGTCATTGGTCGTTTTGTTATTTGCAAATCCTCACTATTATTGAGATACCCCACTTCTTTGATTTTTTTTTTTTTTCCACAAGTGGAGACAGTAATTTCAGCCACTGGCCACCTTTCCTTTGCGGTCCGAAGTTTTTTTTTTTTTTTTTTTTTTTTTTCAAGAGATTTATTAAGGTCTCTCAAATTTAAAGTTGTTTGAGGCTACCTTCTGCCCAGGTTATAGGAGTGAAACTCTGAACCTCTGGACTCAGGAGGCAAAGGTCTTCTAACCAAAATAAATGCATGTAAAGTTTTAATCACATATGAATGGAACATAAGGCAGGTGTAATATTAGGGGAGAAGGCTCATTTGT
>NC_138375.1:124537294-124557791 GCF_054177405.1 Leptonychotes weddellii | reverse complement strand
ACACTGTCCCGGAGGGTTCCACCCCCCGCTTAGCCACCGGAGTGATGTCCCTCAGCGGAGCGGACTTTTAAAAGTTCCAATTTTGTGCTCCGTGGTTCTATCACTTGCCAGAAGCGGCCGACGGAGGCCCCTCCCCCGCCATCTATCCTCCCGAATATCGCCTCGGATTCACTTCTCCGCACGTCCTACCTTCCAGAAAGTGGTCGCTTTTCTGTTCAGAGAGTTGTTGCTATTCCTTTCTTCGATCTCCTGTTGAGTTTGTAGGTTTTCAGAATGGTTTGATCCCTATCCAGCTGAATTCTTGAGAGGAGACAAAATCCAGGTCTCCTACTCCTCCGCCATCTTGCTCCGCCCCCCTGTTCTTCGCGGTCCCAAGTTTAACATCATTCTCGCCCCTACGGTTGTTGAAAACTATACCACGTGGTATCTAGGAAATTGCATTACGGTGGCTATAAATAGATTTCCAAGAATTTTTTTTTTAAAGATTTTATTTATTTATTTGACAGAGAGAGGCAGTGAGAGAGGGAACACAAGCAGGGGGAGTGGGAGAGGGAGAAGCAGGGGGAGTGGGAGAGGGAGAAGCAGGCTTCCCGCGGAGCAGGGAGCCCAATGTGGGGCTCGATCCCAGGACCCTGAGATTATGACCTGAGCCGAAGGCAGACGCTTAATGACTGAGCCACCCAGGCGCCCCGATTTCCGAGAATTTTTAATTAAGTGAGGACACCTAGAACTTTTTCATCGTAGTTAAGTCCCCAGAGATGATAAAACAGACTCCTCTTGGGAAGCTGTTCTGTTTCAGCCGCCCATCATCGCTGGAGCCAGCAAGATGCTGTTATAGACCACCTCACAACTGTTAGAATGATAACAGTTGATGTTCTACCACCAACCAGTTTTGTCAACCTCGTGGATTAAGAAACCCAGCTCTCCCTGCCAAGACGTTTTCCAAACACCTAATGACTGAACTGAAGAGAAGACATCTGCGATAACCAGTTGGTCATTGACCATGAAGCCGTCTGCCGGCGTGCTCGAGATCATCGCTTGCACCACCCTAATCCTCGTGAGCGTGGCTGAAAATGTGTGTTTATTTTATTCCACAAGGAAATGTATCGCTGGGCCTTTACAGACATCCTTTCTCCTGATTTTCAGCCTTGTATTTGTCCACCTCCTGAAAAACTTGGTGGTGAACGTCATGAAAATTGTTTATTCTTCTGGTTTTGTGTTGGATTCCGCGGGCTGCAAAGTCGTGCACTTCACGGCCTCCCTGACCACCTCGCTGGCCATCTGGTTCATGTTACACTTTGCCTTGCTCTACCACCGGAAGCTTTACCTCACTGTCCACCCCTTGAGTGAGGCTCCCAACCCGGATCATCCGAAGCATCCTTGGAGGGTGGTGTGTGCCCTTGGAGTTGCTGGGGTGGTGGCGTACCTCCCCATTTTACTCTGTGCTAGAAAATCAGAACACCGCAGTGCCAGAAATGATACAGACCCCTCGTTTCCTCACAGGATTTACGTGGATTGCCTCATTGACTTTGGAAACAGGCAGGTAGAGTTATACTATGGGAAAATATTTTTAGTTCTGATTGATATTCTTCCTTTAGCCACCTTAGTCTTTGTCTGTTTCTGGATGTCTGTTCTCCTTTTGGAAAGAAAGAAAATGACATATGGCAACATCTGGATGGGAGATGATGATTCAGAAGTTGAAATCCTTAGAGGGGCCAAGTTCAGCATTTTATTAATGTGGCTGATCACTCCACTTTGGATTTCTCACTTTATCTTAGTCTATTTCTTAAAAGACTTGGCAGCCTGTGTCTTTTTTCCAGCCGTTCTCACAGCACTGTCTTCGGGCTTCTCGGCTCCAAGTCCTTTCCTGCTCATGTTGGTGAATTACAGAATGAAGTTCGTATCCTTCTGTGGTGCCAGAGAGGAAAAACCCACCCCTCAGCCTGCAAAGGTTATTCTTTATCCCTACGCTTAATGGCAAAGACCTCGGTTTCTTTTTTTTAATTAAGTTTTTACTTTAATTCCAGTATAGTAACATACAGCGTTCTATTAGTTTCAGGTGTACTATATCGTGATCCGACAGGTCCATACATCACCTGGTGCTCATCACAATAAGTGCGCTCCTTAATCCCCATCATCTATTTCACCCATCACCTCCCCCTGTCACCCCGCTCCCCTCTGGTAACCATCGGTTTGGAGAACTTGCTTTTAATCTCTGGGAAACGGGCCCTGGCCCGGGAAGGTGCAGCTGAGGCTTCCCTAGCTCTCATCACTAGACAGTTTTTGCAAGGGGGCTCGAAAATCCCCTCCTCTCTGAAAACAGAGCTCTGGGGGAAATGGCAAGAAGATAACGTGAAGTGGCGCCTGGGTGGCTCAGTCGTTAAGCATCTGCCTTCGGCTCAGGTCATGATCCCAGGGTCCTGGGTTGGAGCCCCACATCGGGCTCCCTGCTCCGCGGGAAGCCTGCTTCTCCCTCTCCCACTGCCCCTGCTTGTGTTCCCTCTCTCGCTGTGTCTCTCTCTGTCAAATAAATAAATAAAATCTTAAAAAAAAAAAAAAAAGATAACATGAACACTAAGTTATTAAAAGCTGCAGGAAAACAGGTCATCATGACATTTGTCATTGGGGACAGTACCGAGATTTTGAATGTAGAAATTCCAAAGTGACTGAACAAGGGTCACAGTCTGGAAATAAACTCCACGTAACAAATAATATATTAAGTATTTACTCTTTGCCAGGTGTTGTATTTGAAAACAGCGTATTGTTGAAACTGAGGGTAATAACTTCCTAGCTGAATTGCTAACAGTACTTGATGCCAATCTTGTGTTTTCATCTTATGTTTTTTCTTAACATGCTTTGCCCCACATTGAAAATCATTCGTTAAGTATGCAGTGTTCAGTTTTGCACTGTTAGTCATAGTACCTCAGCTAAGCGGGAAGCAGATTGCGTTCATTTTCCTTTCTCTAAGTGTCTTTAGTAAACTAGGGATAGATGAAAGCATTGGATCAAAGAATTAGTGCTTGCTTAATCATGCTCTGCGTGTATGCATAGATGTGCGAATATTTGGTTACTGAGCTATGCTTGTTTAATTACCTACATATCAAACTATACTCTTCTTCAGAAAAAGGAGTAGTTTATGTTATAGAGAGTTTATTTCCCCTTTTGGTTATTAAGTCAGTACATTTTAATTGGAGGAATTGATGAAATCTCCATAGTAATCTGATTTCTGGATTTGGATTCAATAAAAATAAGCACATTATAATAATTATAACCATAATTAGAAATACATGGCCAGTGGGGTGCCTGGTTCGTTCAGTTGGTTAAGTGTCTGCCTTCGGCTCAGATCGTGATCCCAGGGTCCTGGGATGGAGCCCCACCTTGGGCTCCCTGCTCAGCAGGAGGTCTGCTTCTCCCTCTCCCTCTACCCCTCCTTCCTGCTTAACTTCTCTCTCTCTCTCAAATAAATAAATAAAATCTTAAAAAAAAAAATACATGGCCAGGATTTTATTTTTCACAGTTAAGCCAGTATAGCTATTTGGACTGCTTCAGATTCAGGGAGTAATTATTTTAAATATCTTATAATGCACACATGTTGTATAAGCGTTGGATTTTAAGCTAATTCTCATTAGATTCTTATATTTTTTCTTTCATTTTCCTTCTTTATTAGTAGACATGGGATTTATTATACTGTAGTTCTAGTGACTGGATATCCCTGTATTGAGATTCTTGCTCTAAAAAGGCTGCATCTAAAATTATAAACCTGGATCTCATTAACAGGAGAAACTTAGAACATCTTTGTTGCCATGAAGTGCTATGGAGAAAAGAAATTTTAAAGTAACCAAGGCCTAAATTTTGTAGGGTTTTGTAGGCGGGCGTCTGTCCCTTATATAGCACCGGGAATTAAAACAGACACACACACACAGAGAGACTTAAGGCCTTCTCGTTTTCTGGGTGGTCTTCATGGGAAACGCTTAGTGGAGTCCACAGAGGCAGTTTAATCAGAAGGGCACTAGGCATGGATCCTGTATAATGAAGTTAACATCTGTGGACACGGAGGATGTGGGGAAGAGGTCACCATCTTTTAATTAAGTGCAGATGTAGCCAGGGCTGGGATGAGCTATTGATCTTAGGTAGCAGCTCTCAAATGTGGTTCTGGGACCAGCAGATTCAGCATCACCTGGGAACTTGTGAGAAACGTAAATTCCCAGGCCTCTACCCAGGCCTATTGAGTCAGCAACTCTTGGGGTTGGATCCAGCGATCTGCTTTAATAAGCTTTCTGGGGGATTCTCATGTGGGCTGAACTTTGAGAACACTGGTCTAAGGCTGCTTGGGAGTTTAATCTTTACAAATGCTGAGAAGTAGGAGAACACAGCCAAGATGGCCAACTCTTGATGGAGTCTTGAATGCTCTCCGTACATATTGCTGTTATGTATACTTCTGTCTAAAAAGGAATCGAGATTGTCATCTGTGTTCCATACATTCTCAATAATAATTGCCAAGCAAATCCACTGTAGAAATCAAACAATCTTTGCAAAATCGGGAGTAAAGCATGACCACTTCAGGTGCGCCAAAAATTTGGAACTTGGATTTGGATAGTTTCCTGTACATAACGGAGTAATGGATCCAGTTCCAAAATTATTCCATAGTTCCCTTCCAGAAGCCAGTGCAAGATGTGACTGGCTAAGGTCCAGGCTCAACTTCCCAGTGCTAGAAATGTTTCCTTTTTCTTCCCAGATATTTTCTTTTTGTTTGGGCCTCATTAGGTCATAGTTTTGTCCTTGTAGAATTGATAAGTTTTCATCTACAACAGAGAGTAAATCATATTCTCACTGAATGAACAACATCCCAGTTCTCTTTTAAAAATTATTTTCTCTTTAACTCTCTTGCTCTCTCTCAACCTCCATATTTCCTTCACATTCCTTGTGGGATCAGGGGGCAGATAAAACACAATTAGGAAGGTTCGACAGAGATTGTCATGGCAACACTGAGGAGAGGGGTCCGGATGGGTCAAGACTCCTGGTTCGGTTTTAGGCATGTTCCCACTGCCATCTCAGACCACACAGAATCTTTGCGTTAGGAGGCCATCTCTTCCTCCTTGCAAATGCAGGAGTCCCATCTTTCGCCCTCGAAGGATCCCTCCAAACCTCTAGATGAGCAATTTCTTGCTGGCATGGTTGTGATCTCATAAAGCAACCTGTTTCATTTAAGCCCACTCCAGTTGCCATTAGTAGGAAGTCTGCTGAGATTGGTGTACCCGAAACTTCCTCTAAGATCGACCCTTGGAGTCGAATCTTGCCTTTATGTGGTGGCTCTTTATGGTCATAGAGGGAGAGGAGATTCTCTTCTCTACATTAGATGTTTCCTTAGCTGTGCCACACGAGACAGCTTTCCAAACACCAACTGTCCTGACTTCCTTACTCTTCCTTGGTACATAACAGTTTGCCCCTGACCTTCATAAGAAGTGACATCCAGAACCAAACACAGTATACTATTTTTGTGTTTAGGGGCGTGTCTCTATTTTTTTCTATTATACATTCTTTTGTCTTGTGAAGCTCCTGTAAGTATGGATTCTTTCCTTCCTCTTTCCAAAAAGAATTTTGAATAATAAATTTATTTTTTTATTTTTAAAGATTTTATTTATTTATTTGACAATGAGAGACACAGTGAGAGAGGGAACACAGCAGGGGGGGAGTGGGAGAGGGAGAAGCAGGCTTCCCACTGAGCAGGGAGCCCGATGCGGGGCTCGATCCCAGGATCCTGGGACCATGACCTGAGCCGAAGGCAGACGCTTAACAACTGAGCCACCCAGGGGCCCAATAAATTTATCTTAAATCTCTCTTTCTCTCTCTCTCTCTCTCTCTCACACACACACACACACACACACACACACACATTTAAAAGTACCTCTTCCTCTAGGCTTAACTATTAAGGTCTTTTCAAGCTCTAAAGTCCTAGTATGAGTTGGTTCATGGTCAGCATTTAGATTTTAGAAATAAAAAGAATGCAAGAATTTTAAACTATAAGCAAGAGCTCAAAACTACCAAAAGACCAACCTTTGTAGGGGTTTGTCAGAGCAATTTTGATCTCCAGAATGAGGTTTCCAGCCCAGGGCTGTCTTACTTGCCTTTTTAATAAAACATAGGAAAGATTGTCATCAACATTTTCTTTGAAGATGAAGTCAAAGTATTATAAACCAACTGGCTATGGAACATGATGTTTTATGGAACAGTTCAGGGACCTCTCTGGGTAAGAGATGTTAAGGTGCACAAAGATCCATATACTTTTCTCTCATGATGATGATCATGCCTACCGTTTTTTCTATTGGGACTCTGCTGGAGAGGGGAAAGAGCAGTTTGCTTGGCATTACAGTTTGTAAGAATCCAAAGCGATACAATTAAGGACCAAGGATGTCTATGGAATTCTGACCCAGATGGCTCAAAGATATGCCCATGTTTCAGAGCAATCTGAAGGGCAAACCAGTAGAGTCCCAGAATTAGTGGGAAGTGGCTTGTCTGAGCTGCTTATCTCCTACTTAGTTGTACTTAATTTGGGCCAAAACATTCCTGTGTTTTCCCATCTGTGAAATAGAAAGGAAATGACTGCAAATCGTGATACACACACTCTACCTCCTCACAGAGTTGTAATAAAGTCAGATAAAAAAAATTAAGTGGGGCGCCTGGGTGGCTCAGACGGTTAAGCGTCTGCCTTCAGCTCAGGTCATGATCCCAGGGTCCTGGGATCGAGTCCCGCATCGGGCTCCCTGCTCCTTGGGAGCCTGCTTCTCCCTCTGCTTCTCTCTCTCTCTGTCTCTCATGAATAAATAAATAAAATCTTTAAAAAAAAAAATTAAGTGACTTGAAAAAATCAAATGGCAAAGCATTACTCTGACCCCTGCAGTTTGGGCAAGCTGGAGTAAGGGATAAAAGCAAACTTAACATCAAAAGCCCTGGCTGTGTGTCTCTGAGGCAATTGCAGAACCTCTCTGAGCCTCAATTTCCTTATCTCCACCAAAGAAATTTTGAAGAAATTATGAAGGCTTTCAGAGCCTTTGTGGAACATAAATGGGAGACTGTATGTAGAAACACCTAGACCCTGGGTATAAAGTTTGTTCCAGATCGGGCACCAGACCCAGACCCCAGTACAGAGCTTTGCTTCACCACTGTTTCTGTGGGCAGTCACACAGGAAGAACAACACCCCCTCCCTGGGAGCTGGAGCAGGGTCAATATGTTGTCTCTTGTTTGATAGCAAACATTTACTTGTATTTTCTCCAAACAAGCTGGCAACTGTGATATTCCAAGAAAATGTGCTGTGTTTACACTCTGGCTTTGGAAATAATCCCCTGACCACCCCAGCTTACCACCCTGGCCTTCACCCTTCAAGACTCCTTCTTTGGAGCAAAAACAGCGGTAGGTATGAAATCAATGTTATCCATCTTTCTGGAAGTTCTGCTTGAGCATTCTCAGCCTTTGCCCATGCTGTCACCCTGCCTGGGACACCTCCCCGGCCCTCCAGCTCCCCTCACCACTCACACCCTTGTCCCTCAGTGTTCAGCTTAGACCTCACCCCATCCCAGGAAGATTATCTCATCTCCAAGTTCTAGGTTGGGTGTCTCAGGCTCCTGTGGGTTCATTTCTCTTAGCAAGGACCACATTTTATTGTAATGGCTTGTTTTCTTATCTCTGTCCCTTTGTACTCTATGTCCCATGCCGGTGTGGAGAATGTACACGCGAGGATAGTCCATACATGAAGAAGGGGATGAAATCTCCAGAGGTCATGCTTTCCCCCTTACCCCTCGTGTGTACTTCTTGGCTCTCCTTCAGTTACCTCTTTCCAGTAGAAATGTCTGGTCTCTATCACTTTTCTTCTTCAAGACTAGGCATTTAGTGACTGCCATGCTTCTGGCCCCTGTTGAATCAAAGAGTAAAAGAAACCGAATCCAACATTTGGAATGAGCTGCTTCCTTGCCAGCCAAGCTACTGAGCCAACTGGGGACGACATTTCATATATTTCACTTTTTTCCACCCATGCCTTCCAGTACTTAGTTGGTGATTTTTTTTTTTTTTTGGAGCTCTTGTTATATTAAAGGCAGTAAGTCCAGTATCTATGTGCAGGCTTGCAAACTGAAAATGTATCCCAGTACAGATTTGGCTCTTTGTGTGTGTGTGTGTGTGTGTGTGTGTGCGTGTGCGTGTGCGTGTGCGTGCAAGAGCATGCACACAGGGGTGTAGGATGCTATGTTTTCCCAAGTACTGGTGAATTAAAGAGCAAAGAAAGAAGCTGTAATGCAAATCAGTTGAGGTTACCTCATCACCGAAAGTACTCTACTCATTTATTTTGACAAGCCCAACTTAGGTTTAATTACCAGGCCTTCGTAGGCAACTGGTAAATGGAGCAATAGTGACTTTGGCAGGAAAGGAGAGATGTGTGTAACATGAGCCTTCAGAGTGAGTCCATGCTGACTCCTTGTAAAAGGGAGTGAGGCAATTCGTTTTGAGAAAAATTTCAGTAGAGCAATTTAGGTAATGTGTGACTGTAGTCACAAATCCGTGAGCCTTTTATGAGCCAAGCATGCCAGAATGTGTACATTAAGTGAGTGGAGCTTCTCACAGAAATTTTGTTGGCCATTTCAAGCTTTTTCCACTTGATGATGCCATTAGCCAACAGATTTTTGGAAGTCTTCATTTGGAATGACCTTTAGAGTCAATTTTTAAGTTGCAACAAAAACATCAGAAATATCACCTGAAGATCAGCATAATACTAGAGTGGGGGAAGGCTATTTTTTTTTAAATTGCTTGCTTCCTTTTTATTATCCAGCTGGACTCTTCGTTATTTTGAGCTCTTTCCCCAGACTGAATTTTCCCTCGAAGGAAGCAGTTGCACAATCACTGAGGTCCCTTATGAGAAGGTGACATGGTGTTGATAGACCCATTAGGGCCATGAGCCCCTTCTGTACACTTTAATAGGCACTGGAGGGACTTCTGTTTTTGGCAGTTTATCAAAACTCCACGAGAGTACGAAAAAATCCTACAGACTTTGTGTACAGTTGGTGCTCATTATGTTGTCCTTTATCTCCTCTAGTTGAGCATGCGCTCGGAGCTTGGATGGAGTTCTCCCAATACCTCAGGCACACCAAAAGAAGGGGAGACTATGTCACCAACAGCTTCTAGACAGCATATAGGTCCCAGCCACCTAGCCCTGTGTCCCCACACTCTAATATTTTCCTTCCTATAAATTTTCCTACTGAAATTGGTAGCACTTAACCATTAGAAAATATTTTCTTTACCTTTCTCTACTTTCCCACTAGCTTCCATCTTCATCTCTCCCCACCCTTAAAAAAAAATTAAACACAGAACATACCTGCCTAAGTGAATAACAAATGAAAAGTTGCTAACCTCCATGAAGAAAAAGGAAAAGCTCAGCTGAGCTCGAAATGAAATGATTTCAGTTAGTCAACAGTATCTAAGGTAGAGATCTTGTAAGAGGTATATTGGGGTGAAGGGGGACAGTAATACAAAAGAAAGTCCTTGGGACCTCAGAGAACCTGGGACAAGTGACTGTAGCTTGTAGGGTCAGGGCTGATGGGGACGGGGTACAGTACAAATTTATAAATGATTGGGTTTTGAGATCTCAAAGGGGCCCAAGGCCAACTATGAAACCTAGCAATAAAAATCTCATATAAAGGTATTTTTCACCGACATGTGAACCCGCTCTTGTCGGCCCTGTGTAAGGTTAGCCCTCTTGCGTCCAAGTTGCTAGTCTGGCCAGATGGCGGGTAGCCTTGGTTTTCTTCTGGGCTTGCACTTGACACAGCTTGTGCCCTTCCCTCTGGTCGCAACAGCAAAGTGGCACCACATCAATCTACAGCAGCAAACACAACAAAGCAAGAACCTTCCTTCCTCCAGTTGTACAGTGAAGGAAACCTAATCCCCACCTTGCGACATTGGATGATGTGTGTGAAGGTTTTCTTTTTCTAGTCCTAGGAGAGAAAATGGAGGCTTTGTGAAAGTACAAATTATAACAAGCTGGTAATTTATGTGTAAGAAATTTTTTTGTTGCTGTTGTGGCATGAGAATTTAAAACAATCTTAGAATACAAATTTGATCTTGGAATACAAATGAAGTAAACAGTGTTTGGCAGGAGGCACCTGTACCAAAAAGGGGGTGGGGGGGTGATGGGACTTATTGTTTAATGCTGAATTCCTTTAAGGGATCAAACACTCGCATGCGCCCAGGGCCAGGCACGGCTTCTCAGGGAGGGGAGCCGAAGAAGGGGAGCTGGTGAACTGGGGAGCACGTGCCTGTCCATGAGGCAGCTTAGCTCCAGCCAATTGTTGTCATGGGGAATGTGGATCTGTGTTGGCCAGAGCCTCAGATATTTTAAAAGCAATGCCAGAAATCCACAATTTTATGTGAAATCACCCAAGGTCTACAAATTGGCAACTCACTCCGGTTTTTAAAAAACACTGCTAGAGCCAGACACATCACATCTGTGGGCCAGACTCTGCTCTTGGGCCTCCGGTGTGTGCCCTCTGTAGCTGTGTATTCCCTTAGAGCGTGTGGTCAGAAAGAGGGCCCGCTGGTTTCCATTGTGGGCTGGCGTGGGGGGCTGCAGGATGGTGCCACTGGAGCAGGCCGAGAAAACCACCGGCAGCCTGGCTCAGTTTCCTTATCATGTTGGATGATTTTCAGCCGCTGCTCCCAGCTGACCTCATCCCTTTCCCCATTACTCGGGAGGGAGTGCCCACCCATGCCAGGTGCCCCATGCAAGCGCAGATGCGGTGGCACCTTGAAAGAGGGAAGCCCTGAAACCAGACAAGAGGAATTGGGTGGTAGAGAGAATAAGGCATCTTAAGGAGATGGACACATGTGGAAGCCCATTAGGAGGAGAGGAGGGTCCTGGACTCCTTGGGCCCCTTCATCTGAGGCTGGACCACCCAGCCCACTGAGATAAATATGGGCAGTGGCCCAGCTCTTCCCGTCATGAGCTGTAACTGTTGTAACTTTTGTGTTCTGGCCTATGGAATAAAGAACCTCACTACCATCTCCAAGTCTAACCATGAAGATCATCTGCTTCAATGTCATGCTTTATATTATCCACTAGCTATGTCCCGTTAGAATAGCTGAACTAGAGTGGATATTGCTGAATGTATTATCAGAACACCTCAAACAGGGGCTCGATGAGTACTTGTGAATTTGCTTCATTAAGACGTGTCCATGTGTATTTTATATTTAGTCTGTATGTCCTTATATTTAAAGATGCACTCGATCCCCAGTCTTGAAACATGTTTTCCTGATTCATCTCTTCACGAATCCATGCTTCTGGTGATATTGTTTTCGTCTGCACCCCATCCTGACACTCACTATCATCTTGTGTTCACCAAGACCACAGGAATAGAGTCTGTATGTGAACAATTCAACCTGGAGTACAGATGTAGTGAAAAGAAACTAGATTCCAAGAAAGTCTGTCAGCTGACGAGCTAGAATCCAAATAGTCTGGATTGTCTCAGAATCCACCAGAATGGAAGAGAAAGTCATTTTGTGTAATTTGCAAGTATGAGTGTGCATTATTTTCCTCTGAAAATCTTTGTGAGGATTAGAGGAAAAGTGACATATTTTTGTACCAAGCAATTTACTTAAGAACCTCTTTTTAGATTTCTGTAAATAATAAAATTTCTAGATATATTTATATATAGAGAGAAAATATATAACAAATACAATAATAGATATATAAATATATAACATATATCAATATGTATTATTACTTATTGGCATGATTAATATAATTGTATAATTATTAATATTATGGTAATAATTAATTTTATATGTAATATGTAACCTTGATATATAATATTATATATATATAACAAATAAATTGATTTTCTCTTCATTTTAAACCTTAATGTGATTTCAGAAGAAATCACTTTTTTTTTTTTAAGAGAGGGAGAGAGGGGAGGAAGGGGCAGAAAAAGAATCTTAAGCAGTCTCCAAGCCCAGTGTGGAGTCCGACACAGGGCTTGATCTCACAACCCTGAGATCATGACCTGAGCCAAAATCAGGAGTCAGACACTCAACTGACTGAGCCACTCAGGCACCCCCAGAAGAACTTTTAATATTTATTCTAAATGGATAATCTCATTTGAACATGGTAATAGCCTCCCAATCCTTTCTTGGATCAACCCTGTATGCACTATAATTAAAAATATATAAAAACGGTATATGCATGTGGGATGAGAAGAAGAAACACTGGAAATTAAATCAACTGATGGTTTTGAGGTATGTGTGGCAAGTGATTTTTTTTCCCCATTTATTGTAATTAAGCAATTTGTGTAGCTTAAAAAAAGAAACGATCTCAAAATGGGAAAGCAATGCCTCCAGAGTAAGAGTTTCCTTTTCAAAAAGAGTCATTTCTACACTCTTGAGCTTATATTACTTAAACCCCTTTTCCTCATTAATTATACCCATTTTCATCAGCCTAGACTTATTTTCACTTCCCAATAACGTATTCCTTAGTCTCCTTATTTCTTGGCCTCATCAAGATACCCCCTTGATTAGAGAACCGAAAGAGGAGAGAATACATTATTTCGGAGGCTCAAGTCTGAATACATAGGACAGTTTCTATAATAAGAAAGCCAAGTTCCAGGAAAGGGCATCTTGTTTGCTCTCGGAGTCGGCTCTGCGGGAGACGCTATGCACTCAGGCACTGCCCGGAGATCTATATTTCTGTTCTTGACATCTGTAGGTACCACTGCCGCCGCCGATGGTGATGATGATAAGTGATGGGAAAGCGAACTGGGAGGTGATGTATCTTCCTTGACAGATTTAAAGGATTGCCACGGGCAGCCCCGAGGCAAGTGCTGACTGAGGACATTCTGGCGCCTGCGTCAGGTCACTGTGGCACCGTCAGGCAAAGCTGTGAGAAGCCCGAGCCAGACGGAAACCCTGTGGTTTACATCTATGCCTGGATCCTGTTTTGGGGGGAGGGTGAACTGGACATTGTCCTCCAACGTCTGAAGTAGCCATTACTGTTGGTTAGTTGGTCTCTGTCTTGTAGTTGGGTTATTTCCATGGGGGGGCCAGGATTTACTGCTCCAAGCGTGGCTTCCAGGGATACGCCTGCCGGAAACAGTGGAATATGGTGAATACCCTAAGATTTTGAGGCTTGCTCCCCATCCCCAAAGCCCTGCTTTCCCCCAGGGTGTGGTAAGTGCAAGGTGTGGGCTGGGTCAGTCCTAATATTAGTCCCTGGGGATGCGGCTGACCTGAGTTACTGTCCTGGCAAAAAAATAAGCAAACAGATGAAGCAAAGCAAAGGAATTTGGGTGCTCCCTGGGGAGCCTGAGGAGCTGAAAAGCCAGGCTGGGCCATCAAAGAGCGAACATGTGCTCCAAGGTAGCACTAGCACCCAATTACCCTGCTTGTTTTTGTTTGTTTAAATATAGATGGGAGTTTGGGTTATAAAACAGCTAACCCTTTTGCTTTTCTTTTTTGCCTCTGTCTTTTCCAGGGCTTTTATAAGTATTTGACTTTACTCAAAATGTGCAAAGAGGAATAATGGAAGCGCCCGAATACCTTGATTTGGATGAGATTGACTTCAGTGATGATATATCCGTAAGTAGCCCTTCTTGCAAGCAACACTTCAGGGGATTCTGCCTTCGCCTCCATGGGCTGCTTTATTGTAATCTGTATATCCTAAACTCTCCCAGTCGCATTGAGCAGTTGACAGCAGAAATCCCATGTGGCAGACAAAGTGGGGTTTCGGGGTCTCCTGGACCAAGAAGTGAATCTCACTTGATGGTGTGTGTGGTGGGGGAGGGGTTTGGCCTCGCTGAGCCTCCCCTTCTTAATCTGTTTCCTTGTTGTCAAAATCATTCACTGAGTGAATGTGTAAAGTGCCTGTGTATAGCACACGATTAACCCTATCAGGGATAATTCCCTTTATGTGACGGGCTTCGCCACAGCCAGCATTCTCTGGCGTTCACAAGGACACGGATGGCCAAGTTATTAACTGATGAACAATAAGAGGAATCCTCCCAGTCCCTGTGGGGTCAAAGCACAGGTTGGATGCTCTGGGGGAATACTGAGAACGAGTCATGCGTTGATAAGGACTGGACCAGCTGCCCTCTGAGGGCCCTACTTAATCCTGTAAAGCTGTGGGCTGATGAGCAGCTTCGTTCCCACAACAGCCGCCAACTTCCTGCTGCCTCCCGCTTCCCTCACGGCGGCTCTGATGGGTCATCCGTACGTAGCCTGCGTAGAGCTGATTGTGACGTACCCCGGGCCACACGATCAGTTCTGCCGCAGAGCCAGCCGGCAGCCATGTTGGCTCCTCATTCCCCCGCGAAACTGAGCTCTCGGAGTACGTGAAGAGGAGGTTGCTGTTTCTGAGCTAGCCGTCTAACTTTTCTTCCCAGCACCTCTAGGGTCACAGCTTCCCACCCTATTTTCGTCACTCTCTCAGGGCATGTAGCTTTGGGTCACTGCTAGAAATGGTCTCAAAAAGATAAGCTCTTTTCACACACCTCTGGCAAGGGAGTTACTTCTCTACTTCGCCATTCACTTTGAAGTAAAATTTGCATACGGTATACCAGCACTGGATTACTAGGGCGAGTTTGAGGAATGACCTGCTTTATACAACCTTGGATGAGTGCTGTGTACCCGGGGAATGCGAATTCAGCCTCTCCCTATCCTAGCTTCCAGACGGTCTTTATGAATCCTCGTTAAGACCAACGTGAAGTGACTTTCTTCCTTTCCACAGTTTCTTTTTGTCTCTTCTCTCTCTTTTTAAGTCACTCTACTTAAAAGTGTTCAGAGCATGGTTCTTTCATGGCACTCACCTCGAGGTATTTTGAGCTGAGTGGGGAGAAGCAAGGAAAGAATCACGTGGGGAGGTGGAGGGAGTGTGGAAACCGTCTTAGAACGGGAAACAGGCATTATGATGAGGAGCTGAGAGCAGCTCTCTTAGCTTTGATGAAGCTGCATTTTAAGAGCATGGGCTTTGGAAGGGAGCTCCAGCCTTGCTCTGACCTTTGCTCACTGCAGCATAGTAACTTCTCCTCTCCGAGATACCTACCTAACTTTTAAGGCTATTTTAAGCATTGAGTGACCAAATAAAATACAGGGAGCACTTAGCTTGGCACATAGTAAGTTGCTCTTAAAGTAGCTTGTGTTATTATCTCAGTGAATAATAACAATAATGTTTATATGACCAATGGTGAAGAAAGAACTCAAGGGGAAAAAAACCAGGCATTATGTCAGGACATTTTTTTTTTTTTTTAAATACAATAGAGCGTTTGTATTTATAGAAGAATCATCTGGCAGTAGCCTGTAATTTTGATGAATTAGGGATCTCTGCTTGGAAGATAATAAAGCGTGTTAGGCAATAGCCGGCACTGTTTAGCAAATCGGGGATACCGGATTATGTAAGAGTCGAGTTTCAACAAGTTGACCCCTCGGAAACATAAATAAAGATTGCCCATCTGTAATTGTGTAGCTGCACTCAAGCCTTCCCCCACCCCTTTAAATAGGTTTCTATTGTTTGGATCTTTAACACGCCCTTACGCTTAAATCAGAAGGGAAAAAAAAAATGGCAGCGCGTAGAATGGTTGAAACAGTAATGGCGCACATTCACTGAGTGCTCACTTGGGCAGAGGCATTATCTTGTTTAATCCTCAAACAATCCTGTGAGGCAGGAATTTCTCATGATCTTCGTTTTATAGATGAGCAAACCAAAGCATGGAGGTGTTACCCATCTTGTCCAGGGCCACCCAGCTCGTTGGGAGCACTCTGTCTCTGAAATACCTGCTCTGGGCACAGTACTTGACTGATTCTCCAGATGAATACAGTCTACTGCAGTGGTCCTTGTCGGGGTTGATTTTACCCACACCCCAGGGGATCATTTGGCAATGCCTGGAGCCATTTTTGGTTGTTATGGTTGGGGAAGGGTCCCACTGGCATCTAGTGGGTAGACACCAAAGATGCTTCTGAACAACCTAACATGCACAGGAAAATCCCCTGCCACAAAGAACTCCCTGACCTAACGTGTTGGTCATACTGA
Organism: Leptonychotes weddellii; assembly: GCF_054177405.1. Lineage (NCBI taxonomy): Eukaryota > Metazoa > Chordata > Mammalia > Carnivora > Phocidae > Leptonychotes > Leptonychotes weddellii. The sequence goes on along the minus strand of NC_138375.1, from coordinate 124,541,736 downwards.
GGCTAAGCCATCCTGTATCTTTTTTTAAACCACATGAAATGAAAGAAGCTCTAATATGGCAACCTCTATAACATGGCAGATTATTTTATAATAGTTCCGTCAGATCCAGGTTCAGTCCTTAAATGTGCCAGAATTGTATTGTTCTTAGATAATAACTTCTTGGGGAAAGCAGTGGTGACCTCGTTAATGTTGAAAGATTGTTCTCAGCCTCTTTAGGTAAACCAGGAGCAGTAAATGTTACAACTGCTTTAAGAGCCAAATGGAAGCTATTTGGATGCTGACATTTAAAAATGAAGATGTGTTCAACTTGTTAATTCACTGGCGTAAAAAGAATGTAGTCAGTCCCCCATAAGCATGCCTTCACTTTTAGGATTCCATAACCTCTGTCTCTGACAGCCCTTAACGCCTCTTCCCTGGTTGAGTGGCAGGAGCAGGGAGGAAAATGCCCAATATATTTGAAAAAGATGGTTCACCCAAAAGATGCCCAAATTCACAACTGCCCTTCTTATTCTCTAGTTGTGGCCCTATGACGTAGTCCGCACTTTCTATCTCAAGATTTTCGCCTCCAGTCATGAGCCTGGTTCTTGTTTTAATTAAAACCCGAGCTGCATATTGGTTCAAGACAGCAACTAGAACTTTTTTGCCTTTACCTAATGAGACAGAACCCAGAAGGCAATCACATTATTTTGAAGTTTCCCAGACCCCAAAATAACGTTCATCCTTTGCAAACTGCAGGGTTTAAACTACACGTTCTTGTAACCCTGCCATCTCAAAGGAGAGAACATTGCCCAATCCCAGCAGGTCGGGGAGGGAGATGAGGACACACAGAAACACCACAGTTCAAAGCAGGGCTTTTCTGTCTCTGCAAATGGGTTTGCAGATTTCTTTCTTTACTCCTGTGGAAGCCAGACCCCTCTCTCAAAAAAAGAAAAATGTGCTGGGATATTAGTTCTTACTAGCCATAGGTATATTTATTTTATTAAGAAAGGCCATTTTGCTTTTCCCAAAAATAGTAGTAGACACAGGACCGAACAAATCAGAGGCTGAACTATAGATCTGTGGAGGGACCTCACCGCTAGCTCAGGCGTGGGCTTTGCCATGCACAGTGCCCCACACTGTGGGTCCGGTATCTTGGTTGAAGCCTCCCATCAGCTCCTATTGTCATCCGTTTGGCACATGAAAAAAATTGAGCCTTAGGGAGATCGTCTGGCTTTCACAGGGTTATAGGTACATAAGTGGCTGGGTCAGGATTTAAATACAGAACTCCGTGACCACGTTACTCTTCCCCATTCTGAGCGACTTGAGAGTATGGACTCTGGACCAGTCTGTAAGATGCCATCAGTTTCCACATTTGGTACTGATGCAATTGCAAATCACTGTTTGGAAGTAATGGAGTTGGTATGTATTCTAAATAAAATGTAAAACAAGCTGAAGCAAACATAGGCAAATCTCTTAATTTTTTTGCCCTTGGGCTCCCCCATCTGTAAAATGGTAATCATCAGCTACCTATTGCCCTGGATTTTATGGAGAAAATATGAAATTTTATGTATATATGTATATAAATCCATACCCACATATTTATGTAATACACACATATGTATACACACATGCCTATATGCATACACACATACATGTAAATACCCCCCCACACACACATGCACGCACACAGACAGAAGTGAGGATATACTCCATTCCTCTACTCAGGAATTTTTGCCACCATTCTATACCACCGTGACCACAATTTTGGTGAAAAATGACATTTTTTGACAGCCTATTTTTTGTGCAGGTTGCATGAGATCAAGACAAACAAGTGTCCTTGCACTTCGCTATCCCCTTTAAGCCAACCCACAGAATTTTGTGGATTTATTTTCCTAAAGTGACTGAACCACTGTCTGGTAGGAAAATAACTTCTTATGGCAAACAAATCTCCTTTCAGTGGGTTTTCATATTTTTCCATCCTTGCACTAAAATGCCTGCCACCCTCTCTGGTTTGCATGCACCAATTTTTACTCAAAGCAATCCGCTGACACCTCCGAGATTTCATTATATTCCCACAAAGCCATTTCATAGCAGCAGGAGGCCCCAAGGAAGGGCACAGGGAACTCACCAAGTGGACTCAGAGAGTTGAGTGGGTCAAGAGTACAGTTTTTGCCCTGATTTTAGTAATGAAAAAGAATGAAGTTAATCAAGGTACAAAGAACCTGGCTTGCCTGTCCTCTCTAGCGAGAGGTCTACCTGAGTAAGATCCTATCATCCTTCCCTATGTGCTTCCTAGAAGGCGACAAAGACTCTCTCATGTGGCCTTGGGCTGCCTCGGCCCCTTCTTCACTGTCCCGTCCATCAGCCCTGTCCCTCCCAGCACTCACCTGTGCTCTTCCACATTAAAACTTTTTTTAGTGCTTCTCAGTATGATCTAGTTTTGTCGGGTGTTCACATGTTCTTTTGCAAATGTCCTGTATTCAAGTCTACGTTACCCTACACTCCTCCCTTCTGTGGCCCCCATTATCGAAAGCCTCGTGCCTTGTTCTGCTATCATATGTCATCTGTGTTCTCTTGTTTTCCAAACACCTGCCAGGAAAGGAATTAGTAATTAATCTAATCCAGACAAGATGAATCATATGTTCATGTCCCATAGGTACTATAAGAGGCCGAGACCAGAACCTGGACCTCACGTCTTGGACTCGATACCTCTTCCTGAGAAGGTGGAGAGCAGCCTTATAGAATGATTTCCAAGAATGAACTACAGCCAGATTTTTTTTTTTTTTTTTGCTCTTTCCTTACTCTGCAGATAGCCCTAAAAGATCTTATCTTACCTGCTAGTTATAGCATGTATTAGATTCACAGCACGGATTATTTACACAAACTATTTACCTCTTATGTACCACTAGATTTTACGCTTATCTACTCAACAACACGTATTAAATGTTAACAGTGTGCCAAGAGCAATTCTAGGCTTTGGTGAACGACACAGGCTTGATCTATGTTCTCAGAGCTTACAGAACCCCATCGTAACAATTGAACCTATTATGAAATGTCAGGTTAACTTCATAGAAGGTCAGATTTAATCACAATTTCAAGCTCTGCTCTTGACAGTCTTTATATTTCTGTGGTGATTGATTATTGGCCCATAATTAAAACTAGACCATCACTGAAGCTGAACAAGGATTATAGCCAGGCATGTACCCCGCTGCAAGTTAAATTTCTTTTGTAATTCCTTTGTAATTTGTAACGTTTGCCTCAATAGTTGCCATTGCTTTGGCTTTGCTTCTAAATGCTCATTTTTATACTTGTTAATGTAAATAATATTAATAGCTAGCGTTTATTGAACACTTCCTATGCATCAGACAGGATTACCTATGTCTTATGTGATTAGCTCATAATCTTCACAGCCATGCTCTGATAGAAGTACCATTGTTACCCTGTTTTACAGATGAAGAAACTGATAAGAGATTAAGGAACTACTATTAGTTAGCTAGAAAATGGTGAAACCGGGGTATAACACGGGCAGTCTGGCTCTAGGTACCATGTAGGTAACTTCTGTTGAAATGACTTCTGCTGGGCCCGTTGGTCACCTCTGGTCAGCTCGGTTCATCCAGGTCTCTTCTCATCCATGACCACTCCTTCTAGCAGAAGGAGATCATTCAGTGCTGTGATATCTCATCAGCTTTGCCAATGTGGACCTTCATCTTTTGCCTGACTACATGTTGGCATTATAATGCTGCATGTGGTATATTCTTAAAATGGTCAAAACAGCTACTGAGGTTTCCCAAATGCCAACTGCAAAATATGTCTTAGCATAAAAGAATTCAATTATGATTAATTTTAAAAACCCTCTTGATGGAATAAAAACAAGGAACCAGAACAAAAATGCATTTGAAAATAGGATTGCTTGTAATATTTTTCTCTAACAAAGCCTAAATGGTAGAAAGAACTGTAATAAAGCAGTCTGGGATAAATATATGAAAATGTTGATCACCAGTATCTGCACTCTCTAGAGGCAGTGGCTGAAACTGTGGGCATCTGTACGGTCACCTGTGAAGTATGGAATGTGGAAAGAAGAATAGTCCAAGGACAGAACGGTGCAGAAGTATGTCCCACATGGTATGGGGAAAAAGAGGCTTCTACCAAAGAGATGGGAAAACAGTTTTCAGAAATACAGGAGGAATACTAAGGGAGCTTAAAAGGGAGAGAGGGATCTAAAGAATTTAAAGAAGTGGCCAGTAGTGGGAAATAGACCATTTATTATAAAGTGAAGTGTTGGATTTTCCAGTGAAGACCCATTGGTGGCCATAATAAGAGTGGGGCCTTTGGCATTTGCAACGATGTGGATGGAACTGGAGGGTATTATGTTGAGCGAAATAAGTCAAACAGAGAAAGACATGTATCATATGACCTCACTGATATGAGGAATTCTTAATCGCAGGAAACAAACTGAGGGTTGC
>NC_138375.1:124498381-124536794 GCF_054177405.1 Leptonychotes weddellii | reverse complement strand
TGGGATGTGTAGGATTGTCTTGTGTCACATCAACTCTGTAGTTTGCGAAGCTAAGTTTCAGTGTCAGCCCTTGGCCGTGGACTCTCTTGGAGGAGGAAAGACCAAAGAGAAGCCAAAGAACAGACTGGGACAGGCTGGGCTCTCCTCTTTTCCAGTCCCAGCTCAGCCCCCTCTTCCGGTCTCTTTAGTTCCCACATCTTGATCCACTGAGCTTAAAATCAGGAATGAAGGTGGGGAGGGAAGAAGGGCTGTGTACACACATGGAGAACAGGTCAAGGGGAAGAGACAAAAACATTCAGCATCATTTACTGCTTGCAAACTGACCTCAACTTGCATTATCTCATATGATCACCTGTGTTCTATCTGTAAAGAAAGTGAGCCCCAGAGCTATGAAATGATTTATTTGTCCAGAACCCCAGTTAATAAATATCAGATCTGGGTCTTGAATCTAGATCTTCTGGCTCCGAATCCATTGTTCTTCATACAAAAGACTAAGACATCAGCCAGTACCCATACTATTAATCTATTAGAAGTGTAATTTTTTTCTTTTAGATATACCATGATTACATCGCTAGACTTGTAATAATGGGCCTTTCTAGGAAGATGAGTGCCATATAAATATTAACTTCTACTATTATTATTTTTATTATTGCCACTAAAATCATGGTTACATTGGGAAATTCATTTTATTCAGTTCAGTAAGTGCCCAGTATCTTTGACAAATATATTGCCCACACCCTCAGAAAGCAGAGAAAGCAGTGATGGGAACATATAGGCTAAATGTCATGTGATGGAATCTGTAATGGACATGTGCCTAAAATCTATATATAAAGCAGTTGTTCTTGAATGTTAGCATGCATCAGAATCATCTGGTTGGCTTGTAAAAATACTGATTGCTGGGCTCTGCCCTCAGAGTTTCAAGGATGGGGCCCAAGAATGTGAATTCCTAACAAGTTTCTAGATAGGGTTGATGCCACTGGTCCAGACACCACACTTTGAAAGCTGGAATTACTTCCATCTGGGAGGGTGGGGAAGATTTTGTAGAAGTGATTCCTAAACAAAGTTTGAAGAATTAAAAAGAGTTTGCCTAATGGAATGGGTGGAATGGCGTTTCAGGTGGACAGAATAGCATGCATAAAGGTATAAACAGGTAGAACAGTAGACAGGGGATCAATAAGAAATTTCACTTGGCTATAGTCAAAAGAGAAGTGGACAATGGTAAGAGATAAGCCTGACCTCGTGGAGGCTTTCACGTGCCATGGTAAGGCTTTACCCTGTAGCCCGTTTGAAACAGAGAAGCACCTTAGTCAAATTTGCATTTTAGAAAGTTAATTGATTCTAGTCCAAGTGTGGAAGCATGGAGGAAATTCCCACTTAGTACCTAAATATGAAAGAGCTCTTTTGAACATCTATAATATTATGCCCAGGGATTAATCAGACATGTGCTAGCCTTGATATTTCAGTCAAATAGTTAATAAGACGCTCTGTGCCATGCATTCATGCAAGTCAAAGACACCATCCTTTCCCTGGGGCACTTGGGGGAGCCAACACTAACACCTAGGAAACAACAGAGCACAAGGCAAGGCAGTATTTTACCAAAGGCAGAGAAGAGTGGAGTCTTTTAGGGCTGAAGCAGTTAGCCAGGTTTCATGCAGAAAGCAGAGCGCCATCTGGCCTTGCAGAACAGTAGCTTTTGCCTGGCCAGAGGAAGGCTTTGCAGGCAAACAGGACCCTGGAGTAAAGGTACAGAAGGTGGAACTAAACATTGAACGCACAGGGTCATTGAAGAAGCAGAGGCAGCTGGTCAACCCATAGAGGGGGCTTTTCTTGAGACATGATAGAGGAGTGGAAATGAAGTTTGGTTCACAAAGGCTATTTCTGTGGGATTAACCTCTGGAAGACTTTTTTTTTAAAGAATAAATTAGAGCAACACAGAGCCAGGAAACATGGTGCTTCTGAATCATCTGCAAGCCCCCTCTCTCTTATCACCCAAGAATAATAGCTATCAAGGGAACAGAATACAAAGGCATGGGTTGGGGGCAAGAGACAGGGAAGACACATTGGCTTTGGTTCTGGTAGGGCCAAAATGACAGTAGCTGTTGCCCAGGGAGCTGGCCATTGTCCGAGGAATGAGGTGGGTTGGCGATCAGACAGCTCCTTATGAAAGGCCATCTGTCCTTTGCACTGGGATGAGGGCCTGGGAAGCCCTCCCTTTCAGCTCCCAGATGGTAATACAATGCACTTATGTAAGGGAGACTTCCTGGGTCATTTGCTTATTCCTGAATGTGCACATATGAAAATGCTTTTGCATGTTGGTTTTGTGAATTGGGTGTTTCCACGGCTACACTTCCCATCATGACCTAACCATACAGCATTCTCTTTAAGCTTTATGTTCTATCCAAAGAGCGGTGTGTGTGCTTACTGAAGCAAATACACAAACGGATGTTTTCCTTGTGTCTTAATAAAGGATGGTGGATTTGTTCACAGTGTAGGTTGGAGTCTTTGCTGAATTCAACATTCCCTATACCCTTACAGTTATCCAGAACTTTGATTTTCTGGCCAATGCGTCATCTTTTTCTCAGATTGCTGTACCACCCTTGTAATTTTCATGACCAGGAGCGGCGTATGACTTTTTCTTCAAGGTCATTATTCCCAATGAATTAAGATGTCTGACTTCACAAACATGACTTTCTGTATGCCAGGGGTGGAGAGGCAAAGCTGCCACGTGGGATGGAGGTTGAGGCAGTGGGTGGGGCTCAGCGAGGCTAGTCCTCTGCCTGTAACTCAGTCCCCACACCAACCAGGCCACCTGCGCTGCTCCAATTTAAACCTTATTACATGACCAGTTACTGCATGCTACGGACCTTTGAGGTCACAGAGGAAGAGCTGAATGTACAGCTAATAATTCAGAGATTCTGACATGCCTCACTTTGGGGCGAGAGGTAGCAGTTAGGATGCACATGGCTGAAAATGCAGACAGCAACACACCCAGGTTAATCAAATATATATCATTAAGCCCAGTGAGCGACCTTACTGAATTTATCACTAACTATATTTCAACACAATCCATCTTAAATTCCCTCTTTCTAACATTTTGCCTTGGAAGAAAAACAGAAGGAGAGGGGGTGAGACTTTGCCAAGGGGTGTTTTCCTGGGGCACATAGCAGCTGAAACACAAGGCCTCATTTTAATTGAATTATAAACTGTGTAATTATTTAACCCATACCAGCTGGTCTCAAGAAGCTACCAGATTCCTTGGAGAGCTTGTACTTGGCCAGGAACATAAGGTACCTTATTAGTAACAAGAAAAACGCCTTCTGTACCTATGTTAACCCCAGCCCCCAAAGAGCATACAGCAAAAGGGGAAAAATGCCTTAAGTTCATTTTTGGTTTAAGAGAGAGCCCTCCCTTCTTCTGAGTATGTGAGTAGATTGACTAAAGGCGCTGTAGTCTCTAAGGAATGGGCACCATAAACAGGATATTATTGCATCAGACAGGTAAGAGTAATTTCTCTAATTAGTCATTTGAGATTTCATTTTTCACTTGGAAGAACTGGAAATTTAATTTGTTTGTGACAGGCAATTGGCAAGCTACCGCTGCCCCTCCCTCAGTTTTGCTGTCCTGACATCATGGAGGAAGCACGGGGGGTCTCGATGTAGACACTTGGCTTCATTTATCAACATCAAGCTAACTAAAGTACCTTCTTATTGACAAATGTGTCCTTATTACACATTCCTCACTTGTAATGCTAGAATAATCCTAATGAGCTTCCCATGATCATTTTTCTTTCAGATTAAAGATTTGTTCTCAATCCCCCCCAAATTTTGCAGCAGTCTAAGTAATTTATAATACATTCTCATTGCCATAAGAACATCGTTCTCAAAGGTACAGAGCAAGATATTTTTAGGGAGCCGTCTTTTAGGGATTAATGTGTGATTCAAGACAGTTGTTTGATTAAAGAAATGGTTCATCCTATCTATTTTGTTTTAAAACATACTTCTCTAAAGAAAGATGGAATGGCATCAGGCATAGTCCCCATAAATCATAGCTATTGATTTTACATTTGTTTTAGCTCATCTGATTTTATGCCCCCTCGTGTTGTAATTTGTTATCCTGAGAGCTGGTCCCTGAGTTGGTACTGGGTTGATGCTGGGAGGTGGTTTCTTTCAGTTCGGACTAATCTATACATGAAACAGATTAGTTTGCAGACACAGAACCATGCTCCTCTTGCTTCTCATAACATTTCCCCCGGTATTTCCCATGGAGCTCACAGATGCCACCCAGTGACATCTCTGGCAGGTGGTAACATGAGGGACCTTTACGTAGTCCAGCCAGCGTGGGCACAGGTAAGGCTCCTGGCAGCCCTGGGTGCTGCCAGAAGCCGAGGCCTTCTCTCTTCGGCTCTTCACACCCGGATTCCAAATGCAAATATTCTGGACACCTTCTGGAAACTCTTGAGCCAGAAAATTCTTCCATCCTCCATCAGTAGTAGAAGTAACGGGAGAGAGAATGTCTGCTTGGCCACACCTTGCGTGTGAAAGTGGGGAGGGGGGCATGTAGCCCCTTTTAATGTGCATCTACTTCGATGCTTCTAGGTGGAGCTTGGGATGCAGCCAGATCCCTAAAGCAGCCCATTTCAGATAAAATTAGACAGACTTTCTGGATATATCCGTGGTGTACTCAAGTATCGCTTCTTGTGTTTTGCTTTTTCTGGCCAATTTGAGTGAATGTGACGCTCTCGTTTTAAAGTGTCGTTTTCTTCCCTTTGTCCTCTGGCTTGCCATTCAGTACTCAGTCACGTCGCTGAAGACCATCCCAGAACTGTGCCGAAGATGTGATTCGCAGAGCGAAGACAGATCAGGTACGTCTCTCTCCTCATCCCCCCTCCTGCCCCGGACTCTTAGAGAGTGGAGGACTCCAGGGAGCTGTTTCCCCCTCACACTCCTTGCTCCTGCCTTCTGTCTTTCTCTTACGGCCTCTCCCTTCCTCCCCCCTACACACACGCCCTCTGCAAACAGATGTCAGGTCACCCCCCAAAGGCTAACAGGACAGGGAGGCCCTAATGAGGACGCAGTTGTATACAGCTAGATGGAGGCCGTCATTTCGACAGCTCCAAACCACAGTATACGCAGCAATTTACTGAAAACCCGAGAAACCATTGGTGACAAAACATAATGATGCAGGCGCCAAAGAAAAAATGTTGGATGCATTCACTACCCATATGGCCAGGACCAGCTTGGGGAATGGTGCTTCGCCAGAGTCTGAAACCCTATCAGGGATGCGACATGATAGGATCTGCAAGAAGGCATACTGTAACAGTTAAGATTAAAGCAAAGCTTTGGAGTTTAATAGTGTAAACTAAACAGAGAATTATGGCCGATAGATGAAAACCAGCTGGTTGACCTTTTCTCCTTACACAAACCCCCACCCCCTGGCAAAAAAAAAAAAAAAAAAAGGACATTCAGCATTGTTTTTCCCTCTGTAAATCAAATTAAGCCTCTCTCCTTTTCTCTCCATGATGGGCAAAAATGAAAATGAAAAAGGATGTCGATGGGGGCGATACCATGGCGTTAAACTATGGAAGGACGTTTATTATTTCTCGAAGTAATTACTGCAAGGCATCGCCATTAATCGTGCCAAAGCTGGGCCTCTTCTGATAGTAGCTTGAATCCTGAGAACCGTGGGCTATGGAAGGCTCAAGATAATCCTCCGATTATGTGTATCGTGTTTCAAAATAAATAGATGGCCCTTACCTGGACAGCTACTAGAATTCTAGGCTGTTCTCACTGAAAGGACTTGCACAAAGCTAATTTATTCGTCTCCTGGACGGCTCGCTCTCTTTTGACGTTTTGCTTAGATGAGATGGGGCAAATAATCAGTCTTTCTAGGTTTGTTTATCTCTGTGTTTTTGTGAGTGAAAGTAATGCTTCAGTGTTTGGGGGTTGTTTCTGTTTTTTAAATTTCAAACACACTCAAGTTTCTGTCGTGTTTAACGGAGGCTTTGGCCACGAGGCTCTAGGGATGTGCCTCCTAACAAGGCATTGCCAGGTTCCAAGTTGAATTGTTGACTGGGGGCAGTGACTTGAGTTCAGGTTAGGGTTCAGTCAATTATCAGCTGTACAGCCTAGAGCCTGAGACTGATTGTCTACAAAATAAAGAAGAAGCTTGTTCCACCAATGTTACCAGGCACTGTTAGGATGAAAATTAGGTGATGTATCTGAAGTTATTTTGTAGATACAGGATTTTCTTCTTTAACTAGAGGTGGGGAGTAAGAGAGAAGAAATAATAGCAACCACTTGCATCGTGCTCAGTGTAGGAGGTCCTATGGTAAGCCCTTCACTCACGTTAACTCAGTTAATCCCAAAATCCCCATGAGCTGAGTACTTATGATGTTTATGTTGGAGGTGGGCAAACTGAGGCACAGAGCAGAGAAGTTAAATATCTTGCCTAGAGTCACAAGCAGTTAAGTTGCAGAGCTGGGATTCACACTGCAGCAAGTCTGTCTCTGGAGTGGGTTCTCTTATCCATTGCATACACTTCCCCTCAGATAGCTTGATTTCGAGGCATTCATTTAGTTTTATGGTATTAGCCTTTTAAAAATTTAAAAATCAGCATTCTCCCTCATTGATTAAGTGGTGAATTTCTCTTCTCTGTTCAGTAGCTATTCTTGCTTACCAAGGTAAGTGAATTAAGCAAAGCTTTTTAAAAATAATTTTTCCTGGGGCTGGTTCATCCCATTTTCTCCAGGTCATGTGACTTCTCGCCACTTCCACAATAGGTGATATTGGACATTTCTTCTCTGGTTGAGAAGGAGGCAGTTTCAAGTTCAGAAGCCTTTAAACTTCACTCAGAGCAAAGACCCAGTGCTCAAGGTCATTGGCAATAATTAGACCTGACAAGAAATGGATGCCTGTGGCCTGTGGGCAAGACTCAGGCCTCTTAATGGAATCATATGTACACCTCCAATGGAATCATATGGACACTTCATTTGGAGGCTGTCAAACCACTTTCTAATAGAGCCAGAGTGATTCTAGAAAAAGAACACATAGAAAAATCCATCTCTCTGTAGCATCACTGTAGATTATCTGTGAGCTCCTTTAAAAGAAATTTCAACATAGTAAAGATTTTTCACAGCTAGTTTCTGAAAGAACTGAGCCATTCTTGATTCACTCCTAGGACATGCAGCTGTAGAAATACCCTTGGCACCCCTCCGGTCTTCCCATGTCAACCACCCAGGAGGGCTTGCAAATTTCCATCTTTATGGTAATCTTTTCAAACAGATGGAAACAGAAGGCACACTGGCCTCTGAGAAGAGTCCACACCTTCTTTTGGATGGGGCACCCACTGGAAAAACTTTTCCCCAAACCTCCTGTCACTTAGAATATACTCCGCCTCTTTATCTTTCTCAAGTTTGTTAAGCAATTTCTATTTTGTGTAGGTTGTCAAATGCTACCATTCATCCTTGCATTAACAAGCCCTTGATCAGATGTTCTTGGGCCCATTTGTTCTTTTATTTATTCGTTCAGCAGATAACAATATTTCTCTGTCATAGGCACTCAGGACGTGGTAACAAATAAGACATAGACGAGGCCCCTGTTCTCGTGATGTTTATGTTCTAGGGAGTGACGAAAAAATAAACCAGATCATTTCACCCAGTGATAAGAGGTAACTCGAAGCAATGTGATAGAGTAACTTGTAGGAGTTGGAGGAGGGCACTTGCGGGGGTCTGAGAGTGTTAGAAGGACCCAGCCAGTCGATAACCAGGGAAGATCACTGAAGGCAGAGGAACTAGCAAGTGCAAAGGCCCTGAGCCAGGAATGAGCTTAGCATGTATGAGGAAGAAGAAAAAGAAAACCAATCTGCAGCAGGGTGATCAAAATGAAGATATGAGGTCTGGGAGATGGTCAGGGTCAGACTCTGTAGGGCCCTATCGATCATGTATGCGGATTTGGGTTTTATGCTAAGTGCCATGAAAAGCACCGCCAGCAGGATTTCAATTTTTCTAAAATCTCATTACTTGGAAAGAAGCCTTGGTGTGTAGAATCATAACTCTCAACAGAAGAAGTGACCCAAAAATCATCCAGTTGGAGAGAGAGAGGGCAAATAATAAAGTAAATGGGTAAAGTGCTAGAAATTTTTGAATAAGGATAAAATTTATACAGGTGTTCTTTGTGCTGATTATATATTTTAACACTTTTATAAATTTACATATGAAAAAATTATTTACAAATAAAAAGTTTTTTAAAAGACAAAAAAAAAAAACTAATAATAATCACTTAGTCCAAAATCCATAGTCCAAAATCCATCAGATCTTCAAAGAGGATCCTAATTATCCTGCTTATACTTCACGGCTCCAGTGACAGAGAGTTCACAGTCTCATGATGCGCGGCCTATCCATAAAAGCTCATTTTTTCATTCAGTCAAAATCAGTGTCCCTCAAATTACCATCCCTCATCCCTGGTTCTTCCTTTGGATCCATGGAGAAGGGCAACCCCTCCTGGACAAGGTGCCCCTACGTGTTTAAAGATGGCAGTCACTCTTGGTCTTGTCTTCTCCAGGTTGAAATTTCCCTCCATGGTTTTAAGTCTATCCTGCTCATCCTTCTTGCTCTCTCATGGATGACTGCAAATGACCAGCGTCCTCCTTAAAGTGGAGCCCTCAGAACTGAACCCGAGGTTGCTCCCTGCATGGTCTGAGGAGAGCCTGCCAGCCCCACAGGTCACCCTCCAGGACTCCCCACCTAGCTGTCCTGCCTTCCCAAGTGAGCTCCAGAGACAACGCTCATGCCTGTCCTTTCTGCCTGTTTCTCAAGTGTCCTGAGAGGAGCAGGAACGTCAGAGGAGCCTGTTGGTGGCCTTGGAAGCCTCTCTGTGAGACATCCAGCCCAGAGCTCACCCCCCTTCATCCCTAGACCCTGGGCCACGCTATGGTGGGGTCGAGAAAGGCAAATGGCAGTGTGGTCAGAAGCCTGGGGCAGCATCCCACTACCTTCCACCAGCTGTCCCACGCACACGAGTGTGCCCTAGAGATGCGCTTCCTTTAGCTGAAGGCTTTGACTCCTATTGAAATCTGCACTTTCCTCTGACAGGAGTGATATTTTAAACTGTCCTCTACCCATTACACTGCACTATGACCAAGCCTCACATTTCTGTGAGAAAAGTTTTGAAAAGACCTGCGAAGGTATTGCAGAGACCACAAGAAGGTAGGAGAGGGAAGTGAAGAGCTAGAAATTGGACACTTGAGAACAGACTTGGCCTCTCTTGAGATTTCCTCGTTATTTCTTAGGTGTTCTTCCAGTCCTCCGTAAACAGCTTCTTTGTCCTCAGGATGATTCTCTGAGGGAGGACCATGACTATGCCCAATTTATTGATGAGGAAACCAAGATGCCTAGGGGATAAATAACTTGCCCAGAGTCCTGGAGCTGGCACATCTTTAAAACCAGCCATGCTGACTCCAGAGCCTTATGAAGTTGAGTCAACTGAGTAATTGTCGTCCAAGGAGCCATGTGTGGCTACTAGTGCGAAGCAGGGATTAGCAGCAAGGAAGTTATGTGTGAAAAACTTGCACGTCTCCAAGGAAGTTATTTGTGAAACATTCGCAAGTATTCTCTGCTTAATCCCCGCTGCTCGTGCAGGAGACGGGGCCAGCGCAAGGCAGGGACTGTTAATTCTGCCCTCCGGTCTTCTCCAAATGAGGGCTAAAATACGCCGACATATGGTATTCAAATCCAACATATTCAGTTTCATTGACTTTGAGTTTTCTTTAACTAATTGGACATTCAAATACACATTCCTTTCAATTCACGGTGTTTTAAGTGTCTTGTGATTCTTTGGAAATATGTATCTGCTAAGCTCAGTGGATAATTTTCTCATGAAAGAAGGCAGATAAATATTAATGCAGCTCGGCCTCCGAGAACGAGATGCGCCAAGGAGAGAAAACTCAGTTATGTTACAGTAATAAATGGCCCTGGCATGTGTTTGAGAAGAAATTCTGAACGAGGGCGCCTGGGTGGCTCAGTTGGTTAAGCGACTGCCTTCGGCTCAGGTCATGATCCTGGAGTCCCGGGATTGAGTCCCATATTGGGCTCCTTGCTTAGCAGGGGGTCTGCTTCTCCCTCTGATCCTCCCCCCTCTTATGTGCTCTCTCTCTCTCATTCTCTCTCTCAAATAAATAAATAAAATCTTTAAAAAAAAAAAAGAAATTCTGAACGAATTTTAATACCTACATAACATGGACGAAAATTTGCGTGACAGTGAGTAAAGGAGAGCCATTCTTTTTTGAACTTCATATCTGATATCTATCTGGTAAAAGGCATTTTGGTGGTAGATGTAAAAGCATTGCAGATTTGCTATATTTTTAGCCCCTCAGAATGCAGATTTTGTGACAAACTCTGAACCTTTGAAAATATGTGGTTTCTCTAAGATGTTCAAGGATTTCAGCCAGCACCAAAAATAGTAAATTGACATGAAATTTATCCTGTTGACCCTTCTGTAACATAGATGATGATGCCAAATATGTAAACCCTCTATTTTCGATTTTATTAAGGTTTAATGCTAAAAGCTTATAAGTGAAGGTTGGTGGGGCAGTTTAAATTTGAAAAGCCTTCTGATGACTCCATCTC
Source organism: Leptonychotes weddellii (assembly GCF_054177405.1). Lineage (NCBI taxonomy): Eukaryota > Metazoa > Chordata > Mammalia > Carnivora > Phocidae > Leptonychotes > Leptonychotes weddellii. The sequence continues at coordinate 124,526,173 of NC_138375.1, read as the reverse complement.
ATGTGATATATTGCAAAATGGACTCCAAAGAATAGGGAAACACGTTTTCTAAGACCTCGATTAAAAAAACGAACACTTCAACCCAGGACAGCAAAGAATAGAACACCTATGACAAAAATCCCAGTTTATCTAACCACAGCAAAACCTCTAGATGAGAATGTTATCAAGAGAAACACTTATTTTTATTTCTCTTTAACAAAATCTTACTTATCATTCATTATAAAAAATGGAAAGCAAAAATTACAGCTAATCCTGCCACCAAAACAAAATGTGACTCTATTTCTTTCTAGAATTTCTTTTCCCGAGGCCTAGTTTTTGTTTCGGTTACAATCATCACGCAGGGAAAGTTTTATCTGCTGCTACAGAACGTGCGTGGCCATCGTGTCGAGTAAAACCCGGAACTTATCTGTGAAAGCATACACCTGCGCCCTCTGTCCGGAGGGAGAGACCATCTCTGCCTTTTTTTTTTTTTTTAAGATTTTATTTATTTATTTGACAGAGAGAGACATAGCGAGAGAGGGAACACAAGCAGGGGGAGTGGGAGAGGGAGAAGCAGGCTTCCCGCGGAGCAGGGAGCCCGATGCGGGACTCGATCCCAGGACCCTGGGATCATGACCTGAGCTGAAGGCAGTCGCTTAACCAACTGAGCCACCCAGGCGCCCCCATCTCTGCCTTTAATCCATTAACACTTAGCTTATGTTTCTGCGAGAAAGGCTACAAGTCAGTATGGGGCAAGACAGGAGCAGGGGGGCTATTGAAAAGTTAAAAGTAAAACTCTGGTAGTGTTGCAAGTAACGTAAGGGGCTTGAAGGAGCAGAGCATTGATACATCGCACGCTTGGCCCTTGCTCTCTTCATTTGCACATTTCTTGTCTTTCCTGAGCCATAACTACAAGTACCACAGCTCCCTGGTGTTCTAAAACTTTACTAGCATTGGGGAATTAAGAAAGAAATGAGACAATGTAAAGGGAGAGGAACCTTAGGGGAAGGGGACCCAGTCTCCTCTCCCCTGATTTAGTTTATTTTTATTGGACTCTGAGAAACATGTTTCGCACCCTCAAAATTGATACAGAAATCTTGGTAGAAGTGATTTCAAGGAAGTGTGCAGGAGGCAAGGATGAAAATTCGGAAGCAGGGAGATAAGCATCATTTAGGCAGGAAGGGAAAGACTTGAAGCTGAGCGACAAGGAAGAAGTGATACCAAAGCCAAGTGCCTTGTACCTTGCATGGCCTCCAAAGTTCGTTCCTGTCGTAAGGGAGACTGGTTTCCTAGTCCTGTCTTCCCAATCCAAGGCAGAAGTGTGAGTGTGTGTTAAGGGTGTGTTAAGGGTGTGGGGGTGGGGATACTAGTTTTGGAACTTCATAGCATCTCTGAGAGCATCCCGCTTCTGGCTGGAAACATCTCCTTTTCCTTTAATTTCCCAAAATTAAATGCACTCTATCTTCCCATTTAAAATGAGCCCTTCTTGGGGCATCTGGATGGCTCAGTCAGTTAAGCATCTGCCTTCGGCTCAGGTCATGATCCCAGGGTCCTGAGATCGAGTCCCGCATCGGTCTCCCTGCTCAGCAGGGAGTCTGCTTCTCCCTCTGCCTGCTGTTCCCCCTGCTTTGTACTCTCTCTCTCTGACAAATAAATAAATAAAATCTTAAAAAAAATGAGCCCTCTTTGTCCACACACCTCCTTTGCTCTGACTCTTCCCTTAAAAAAATAAAAGTGATAAAAGAAACTCAAGTCATAGAAACAATCCTGGAATCTCATAGTTGAAGGATCCTCAGAAAGAGTCAAGAGTGAACGCAGAAGTCCAGACCCTTTGGGGGCACCTCACAGAGTGGCCCAGGGCCAGAGCCAGCACCATGGGCATCACCTGGGAGCTTGGAAAGGCAGACACTCAGACCTTCCCTCCAGACCCCCGGATCAGAATCTGCATTTTGTAACAAGCTCTCCACGTGATTGGTGCATATTCAAGTTTGAGGAGCACTGATTTAGGACACGCTGGTGCTCACCCAGTGTCCGTGATGAGTGTCACTCCGAGCTCAAAACCAAGCAATAGTTCCCCAAGGGGGTTCTCAAGACATAAAGTGGGAAACTCCTGTGGCCTTTAGGGCCCTGAGTAATCTTCTCCTGGTTCAGCGAGCTTCCTCGCATGCTCCCTCCCCCCACAGTCTGCTGCCGCATCAGGGAACCTTCTTCAGTTCTTCCAGTGTGCTCTGTTTTCCATGTAACATTTCCTTCTTCCACCTCCCGCTTCACCTCTCCTCAGGACCCCTTTACCTGACTCCCAAAACCACCATGTTCCAATAGAAATACAATGCAAGCCACTGACATGATTTTTTTTTCTAAGAACCACATTTTAAAACTATAAACCAATGAGATTAATTTAATATCTTTAATTTAACCCAATACATCAAAACTGTTATTTGAACGTGGGTCACCAGCCACATTTTAGCTGCTCAAGAGCCACAGGTGTCTAGTGGTTCCCAATTGGGACAGTTTGAGCCTAGATGATATTAGCGCTGCTCTCCCAACTTCCTCTATTATTTCCCAGCTCCCTATAGCTTCCTCCTCTTCAAATATCTGCGTCTCAAAAAACTATTAACAATATGATGTTAGTTTAATATCAGTTTTCTCTAGTAGACTAAGTGCTATGTCTCTTGTTTATTATGGAATCCCCAGCGCCTGACGCTGGAGCCTTGTGTGTATCTGAGGGATGGATGAGCAAATGAAGGTGTGACGAGGCGAAAGAAAGCCTCCCTTCTTTGGCTTTTGTATCATAACTGAGGTATGAGCCAGCTGATCGTTTGCTTCTTTTCATTTGGTGTGACACCCTGATCCTTCAGCTTTCCTCTTTTATCTGTATCTGTACTGTCAGTATCCTTCTCTCTGCGGGGTCATTACCCTCATCCAACAAACACTCTCTGATCATCTCCTGTCTTAAAAAGCAAGCAAACAGGGGGCACCTGGGTGGCTCAGTCGGCTAAGCATCAGACTTGATTTCGGCTCTGGTCATGATCTCAGGCTTGTGAGTTTGAACCCCACGTAGGGCTCTGCACTGAGTGTGAAGCCTGCTTAAGATTCTTTCTCTCCCTCTCCCTCTGCCCCCCCAACGTCCCACCCCTGCATGCGTGCTCACTCTCTCCCTCTCTTAAAAAAAAAAAAAGCAAACAAACAATGCCCCCTCTGGTGACTCCCACCCTGGTTCTCTGTTCCTTCCTCTCCCAGCCCCCTCTACCACTTCCAAGTACAGCCAACCTACTATAAAGAGTTAGGGGAACCCCCATCTCCAGCCCTCCCCCCCTCCTTCACTTGAAGTATCTCCAGCCTGACCTCCACCTCCCTAGGGAAGGCCACGACTTCCATGTTGTCACATCTGCTGACACGGATACTCTCCTCTCTCTTGGCCCCTATTTGAGACTATTGACCGCTCCTTTCTGGAAGCATTCTCCTCTCTTGGCTTTGTGATACCACCTATCTCCTCATTTTTCTACCAATATTCTGACGTCTCCTTATCTCCTTTGCAAGTCCTCCTCCTTCTTTACTTGGACTTCAAATATCCAAGTGGGGCTTCTGTATTCAATAGGACCCTCTCTCCTCTCAGTCTCCAAGTCTCTCTGGGTTGGGAGCTCATCCACTGTCATGCCTCAGATGTCACTTACATGCTGCTTCTGCTTGCCTGGGCTTCCAGCCACCTCCTTACGTGCCGGCCGCATGTCTATGTTGGATGTCTTGTGGAATTCTAAAAGGAATCCTTGAATCCCATTCCCCGACTTGTTCCTCCTCAGGCGCTCCCTCAGTCATGGGCATTCAGTTTACTGATACACCCACTCAGGGACTGCAGCCAGAATTCTCTCTCTCCCTCACACTCCCCATCAGCCTATCACCAGGTCCTGAGTCATCTGTGCTCAGAGTATGTGCCCATCTGCCCCCTTCTCTCCATCTCCTTCCTCAGCCACCAGCTAGGACAGGCCACCTTTGTGTTTCATCTGGGTTAACAGCATGAACTAGTCCTCACCCATTTCTTCATCACTAACCCTTGTGCACCCTCTGTTTCCACGGAGTGGGAAGAAGGATGCATTTTAATTTGCAAAGTGGATCATTTCACTTCTCTGTGAAATCCCCCCAGGACACCCCATTTCTGTTAAAATTCTTTGTTGTGGCCAGGAAACGCCCAAATGAGTTTGGCCCCTGACAACCTTCCCCAGCCTCATCTTTGGTAGCTTTCGCCCTGGTTCACTGTGCTCTAGATGTAAGAGCTATAGAACCTGCCAGATTCTTTCCCACTTTAGGCATTCGAAAATGTGCTCCCTTCTACCCAGATAGCCACAAAATGATCTCATCTCTTACATTTTCCCTCAGATTTTCACATAGTTGGCTTCTCGTGAACCCTGGTCTTAGCTTAAACGTCACCTCTGTGATGAGACTTCTCAGCTGCTGTCTTCTAGTACCTTCTGCGTTCCCTTCAAAGCACTTTGCATTTTGTAATTTCTTATTCATCTGTATGCTTGCTTTACTGTCTGGTTCTCTCATTAGGACAGGGATTATGTCTATTTCATTCACCTCTGCACCCCTGGAACCATGTGCACAGAACCATGTGCTACTATGTGTTGAATGAATGGACCCTATAAGAGTATTTTAGCATTCTGTCAATTTAACCCTTCTGAACAGGCTTTATCATATTCCTGTATCTCTTGCTTACATACGAGATTGCCATGTTTCACCAGTTGAAAGAATTGGCAGCTGAAAGAACAAATTCTCGGTGATAAGATGACCCTAAATTTAAGCTAATGCCACTAATGATAAACAAAGTAGGGAAATTCTTCCACTCAACTGTTTCTAAGAAAAGTTGTTATGGAAAACCATTTTCCTAACTTTGCTCCCATCCGGAAGCTTCTCAGCAAGTGGTTACCAAAACCAAGGCAGGGAGCAGGGTTCGGGATTTAGGTCCACATGAATCTGAAATGAGCTCAACCAGGCTTTACCTCTGGTTTCTGGGATTCCGTTACCTATATGTGACCCAAATAGAGAAAATATGAGGACACCTGGGTGGCTCAGTCGGTTAAACGTCTGCCTTTGCCTCAGGTCATGATCCCAGGGTCCTGGGATCGAGTCCCGCATTGGGCTCCTTGCTCAGAGAGGGAGCCTGCCTCTCCTTCTCCCCCTCACCCCACTCATGCTTGCATGCTCTCGCTCTCTCTCAAATAAATAAAATCTTAAAAAATATATATGAATAAGGAATAATTGTAATTTTGATAAGGCAGTTATGCCCTGTCATGGAAAGAAAGCTGGAGTCAGGGAACCTCGGTGTTGGCGGAAGAGTGAGCAAGCTCTGCGATTTGCAGTATAACACTTAAAATTCCCAGAGTTCTCGTTTATTTCAAGCGAGACTATGCAAGAACTGCTCATCCATCCTGCAGAGTTGTTGCACAAACCCCTAAGGAAACCATACCCTTGGCCTTGTACTCAGAAACTTAGAAAGCCTTACACAAATATATGGTATTAGCAATTTTAAAATGTTATACGCAAAGAACGAATCATGGAACACTACATCAAAAACTAATGATGTAATGTATGGTGACTAACATAACATAATAAAAAATGTTAGATGGAGGAAATTTTAGGAACATTCCAATTTTAAAAATATCATTTTGAGAAATTCGTAAAATACACAGAAGTGGTTTTTTTTTTTCCATTGTTTATAGTGGTGCTTGTGAAGTGTCTACCATACTGCACCAGGAGACAGAAGAAAGTAACTCTGCCATTCATTTATGCTGGGAAAAGCCTCTGTCTGCACTTTGCTTTTGTTCAGCTGTACCTGCTCTTTCTCTCAGAGGCCTTGTAACTAAAAACCATGGTCCAGGTGGGAGCTCTTGTGAACAGACCCCAGGAGGGCTGTCAAGAGAAGCGTAAGCTACAGGCCAACTCTAGGCCTCGCTCCCCTTTCTCCTCCCCTCCAGACCTTAAACTGTGTTCCTCTCAAAAATGAGACCATGTTTCACAGACTTACCACTTCGCTTCTCATGGAAAATAGAATTCATTTCACTTTTACCAGAAAACAGGAGGGAATACTCTTCTTATACCCTGAAGGCATACCCATCTTCTCTTTCTTTTTCTTGCGTCTAAAGCTCTATTTCTAATGGAAATACCTAGCTCCATATTTAGAAATCAAATCCTCAGACACTGGGGGAGTCAGCAGTTGGAGATGGAGAATAGAGAAATGGGGAGTAGAGGGTAGAGAGGAAGGATTTTCCCACCCCCACACGTCCTCCACCTGCCTCTCCTTCTCTCCCTCACAGAAGAGCGGTAACTTGGTGTTCTTTGTCCTTGGCAGTTGATCAACACTGTAAAACATCGCCACCTTCAGTTAAAACTGGTGTGTGTCTGCACTTTGCAGAGAGCACACCGGGCCTCCTAACACTTTCCAGATACCACCCAGAGCAAGCTGTCCTCTGTTTCAGTGCTTCTCTGCTTGATGAGCTTCTTCACTGTCCCTTGTCCTGTGTCTCTCTCTGCAATTCAGCAGAGGGAGGGAGTGAATGAAAGGAAGGAGCCTGGAACAGGGGCCTGGAATGAATACAAGACTTAATGCACTCAAGAGGTTTGGCTAATGGCAAAGCGAAGGTCAGCAAATTTTTTGGATGACAGAATGACTCTGAAACCGTGGACTTTCTTCAGACCCACCAACTGCTCTTCTACATAAACTGTGCTTTCAAAGCTCGAAGGTTTAAAGTTGTCAAAATATTGAGTCTGATTTCATGACAGAATGTGCCTCTTTGGTGAAGTATCTTTTCTGTCTAGTGCAGTAAGGGCTTGAGGATTTCTGGGAGTTTTCACAGAACGAAGAAATGGGTACAGATAGGGCACAAAGTTATATGAGCAAGTCTGGACAACAGTGGGTAGAGCTGGAAATAGCAAAATGTGAATCTGACACTTCCAACAGCTGCCTGATACCAGTAGCCACTTAAAGTCAGAACTTGAGAACCAAAGCAGTGAATCTTTCCCAATAGTATTTAATGTCTTAAGGTAAATAAATCATTGGTTGCTATTTTTATAATGAGAAAGTGCTCTGTTTTCCCCCTTCAGACTCACAATACCCTCAATAAAGGGTCTATGGCATCAATGAAAGAGATGAACAAGCAATTCCGTGGGAACATTCCAGAAACATGCATTCCTCACATGGGTTCTTCCCAACATAATGGCACTACACAATTCTCCAAATGCAGAGTTAACTCAACCTTTGTTTTGGATCAGGTTACATTCTAGTCTCCGGGCATGGTGCAGAAGAGCACCCATCAGGTCATCCACCCTCAGACTCCAGACCCTTCCTCCCACTGTCACGAGATGGTATAAGTCACCTGTCACCATTCCTTCCAGAGCCTGAAGTGTTTGCAATAAGTGGGTCCACTGCAGATTTAAGTTTACAGTGGCTTAACGAAACTCATGACTAATGCTGACACTCCCAATCTTTCATAATGTCCCTCAAGTGTAAAAATAGAAGGATATGGAATGTTGGAGAACTTAGCAGGTATGTCCTTGAAGGTGCCTGGACTTCTGGTAGCTATAGATGTGGAGTGTGTTGTTATGTACATTTTAAGGCAATTGTGAGTAAAACTGATTATTTTGTTTCTCATGGAAAATAGAATTCATTTAGCTTTTACAGTCAATAGTAGGAAAACACTATTTTATCCTAAAGACATAACCCTTTTCTTTCTCTTCTTGATGTCTAAAGCTAATTTTCTAATAGGGACATGTAACTCCATGTTTAGAAGTAAAATAAATAGGCATCTGGGGAGCCAGCATTGACGTTTGGTCTCGAAAATTGTATCCACCGTTGCAATACCAAACTGTACATTATCTTCCTAAGAAAATACTAATTTATCAGTCCCAAGAGCCAACGAGTTGTTCTGTGTCAGCAATCAGCTTAGCCTCATAATTATAAATTTGTAAGGATCTGTTGAAAGACATGGATCCAGAAGAATTATAGTGTTTCATAGTGAGTCACTTAGAAGAGAGAGCCCTGTTATTTGTAGACATTCCATATAGTCATAGAAATTTAGAGATGGATCAGGTCTTAGCAATCATATAGTCTAACCCTTTTATTTTACACATGAAGAAATCAAGGCTTGGAACTTATTGTAGGAAATATATGAAAATATCTCCATATGCAGCACATCTTCTAAATGTCTATCTTCAGTACATTACTAACACTGCCTTTGAAATATTCAACACAGTGTGCCCCAAATGTGGCAAGGGTGACTCATTGTTACAAGATGACTGATATTTATGGACCATACTTTGCATCTTTAGGCTAGCATATTCCTTTCTTCCTTTCCTCCCACCCTCCTCCCTTCATTCATTCATTCATTCATTAAAAGATAAGCCACTGGGCCCCCATATCTGTGAGATGCTATGCTAGACAGATGGCTGATTATAAACACAAGGAGGTTCATGAGCAATCTTTGCCTTAGAGGAACTCTCAAGACAGACGGTGAGACAGATGCATGTGTGAAGAGTTGCAAAAGAGCTTCATAAATATCCAACTCTAGGTACGGGCAAGTATATCTCAGGGCGCTGAGAAGCAAGGAGTAATGGTTTCCTGGGCGAGTCGGGCGAAGTGCACCGTGGAGGTAACCCTGAGGGGAATCTCCTCAGATGAGCCTTGTCTCAGGCAGAGAAAGCAGTTAGGGCACTGTCGGAAGAGAGGGATCTTGCCCAAAGGCAGGAGCACTGAAGGAAGAACATGGTGTGTCCAGAATTGGGGAGTTTAGCAATGGAGGGTGCACGGGGGAATTAGTGATGTGGGATGATGGGTGCTTTGATGAGAAGATAAATTAGAAAATAAATACAGGCATACCTCCTTTTTATTGTGCTTCATTTTTCTCGCACTTTTCAAATACTACATTTTTTATTTTTTTTTTATAAATTGAAGTTTTGTGGCAGTGCTGTGTCAAACAAGTCTGTCTGCGCCATTTTTCCAACAGCATTCTCCCCCTTCATGTCTCTGTCACATTTTGGTCATTCTCACAATTTTTCAATTTTTTTCATTCTTACTATGTGTGTTAGGTTGATCGATGATCCATGATCTTTGCTGTTACTCTTGTAATTGTTTTGGAGCTCATAAGCCACACCTATATCAGATGGCAAACTTAATCGATAAAGGTTGTGTGTGTTCTCACTGCTCCACCAACCAGCTATTTTCCCATCTCTCTCCCTCTCCTCCGGCCTCTCTGTTCCCTGAGACTCACTCACCAATATGAAATTAGGCCAGTCAGTTATCCTACAAGGACCTCTCGGGGTTCAAATGAAAGGAAGAGTTGCATGTCTCTACTTCAGATCAAAAGCTGGAAATGATTAAGCTTAGTGAGAAAGACATGATCCAAAGCCCGGACAGGCTGAAAGCTAGGCCTCTTCCACCCAACAGTCAGGTTGTGAAGGCAAGGTAAAAATTCTGGAAGGAAATTAAAAGTGCTGCTCCAGTGAACACACGAATGATAAGAAAGCAAAACAGCCTTCTTGCTGATATGGAGAGAGTTTTAGTTTAGTAGTCCCATTAGAAGATCAAAGCAGCCACAACATTGCCTTGAGCCAAAGCCTCATCGAGAACATCAATTATGTGAAGGCTGAGAGAGGTGAGGAAGCAGAAGAAAAGTTGGAAGCTAGCAGATGTTGGTTCATGAAATTTAAGGAAAGAAGCTCTTTCTGTAACAGAAAAGTGCAAGGGGAAGCAGCTCGTGCTGATGTAGAAGCTGCAGCAAGTTCTCCGGAAGATCTAGCTAGGATCATTCACAAAGGTGGCTCCACCAAACAGCAGATTTTCAATGTAGATGGAACAGCCCTCTGTCAGAAGAAGATGCCATCTAGGACTTTCATAGCTAGAGAGGAGAAGTCAGGTCCTGGCTTCAAGGGACAGGTGACTCTCCTGTTAGGGGCTAATGTAGCTGGAGACTTTAAGTTGAAGCCAATGCTCATTTGCCATTCTGAAGATCCTAGGGCCCTCAAGAATTACGCTAAATTTACTCTGCCTGTGCTTTGCATATGGAACAACAAAACCCAGATGACAGCACATCTGTTTACAACATGGTTTACTGAATATTTTAAGCCCACTGTTGATACCTGCCACTCAGGAAAAAAAAGATTTCTTTCAAAATGTCGCTGCTCATTAACCTGGTCACCTAAGAGCTCTGATGGAGATGGACAATGACATGAATGTTGTTTTCATGCCTGCTAACACAGCATTCATTCTGTAGCCTATGGATCAAGGAGTCATTTTGACTTTCAAGTCTTGTTATTGAAGAAATACATTTTGGAAGGCTATAGCTTACATAGGTGGTGATTCCTCTGATGGCTGTGGGCAGGGTAAACTGAAAACCTTCTGGGAAGGATTCACCATTCTAGATAACATGAAGCACATCCATGATTCATGAGAAGAGGTCAAAATACCAACATTCACAGGAGTTTGGAAGAAATTGATTCCACCTCTCATGGATGACTTTGAGAGGTTCAAGACTTCCATGAAGGAAGTCACTGCAGATGTGGTGGAAACATCAAGAGAACTAGAGTTGGAAGTAGAGCCTGAAGATGGGACTGAATTGCTGCAATCTCATGATAAAACTTGAATGGATGATAAGTTGCTTCTTATGGATGAGCAAAGATGGAATCTACTCCTGGGGAAGATGCCGTGAAGATTGCTGAAATGACAACAATGGATTTAGAACAGGACATAAACTTAGTTGATCAAACAGTGGCAGGGTTTGAGAGGATTGTGTCCAATTTTGAAAGAAATTCAACTTTTGGGCAAATGTTATCAAACAGCATCACATGCTATAGAGAAATCGTTAGTGAGTCAATGTGGCAAAATGTCATTGTTGTGTTACTTTAAGAAATTGCCACAGCCAGCCCAGCACCCACCACTGGGATGGGTCATCAGCCATCTACATCAAGGCAAGACCCTCCATTAGCCAAAAGATGATGACTCGCTGAAAGGTCAGATGATGGTTAGCATTTTTCAGCAATAAAGTATTTTTGGTTAAGGTATGTACGTTGTTTTTGGACCTAATGCAATTACATACTTAATAACGAGGACATAACTTTTATACACACTGGGGATCCAGAAAATTAATTTGACTTTATTGCGATATTCCCTTTGTCGTAACGATCTGGAATTAAATCTGCAAGATCTCTGAGGTATGCCTGTGTAAAAAAAAAAAAAAAAACCTGCTACATCTATGCTAAGGAATTTAGTTACTATCCTGAAAGCCAGTTTCCCAAACCTTAGTAATTTAAATATTATTTCCACAATATGTGTTAAATCCAAAGCCGCCTTATATTATTTTTTCTCTCCCTGTAAACTACTCTTGCTATTATTTGTTTAACATTTTCCTCAAATGTCTTACTTTAAAACATACCTATTTTCAAAAGAAACTTCACATCAGTATTGTAAATATAAAACCAACGTCAGGGGTGCCTGGGTGGATCATTCAGTTAAGTGTCTGCCTTCGGCTCAGGTCATGATCCTAGAGTCCCAGGATCGAGCCCGGCATCGGGCTCCCTGCTCAGTGAGGAGTCTGCTTCTTCTTCTGCCCCTCAGCCTGCTTGTGCTCTCTCTCGCTCGCTCTCTCTTAAATAAATAAATAAAATCTTAAAAAAAAAAACAACGTCACTTGCAGTCAATTCAAGGTCATCATTAAAATGAATGTGATGAAAATAAAACATTCCTGTTAACTCTTTGCTCCTGAAAGTCTCCTAGCCTGAGGCCTGCAGTCTCATTATTTTAAAGGGAGATGGTAAGTTTGGGAGAGGAGTTAAATTCACTGTAGCACCAAACTGAGATTCCTTGAATGAGTTAGGTGGGAGAAAGAGAGTTGAACGGCATATGGCTCCCTTATTCTCTAAGTCAGGAGTATTCAGTATGGTTCCTGTGTGCCATCTTTGATACTGCAGGGATATGCATGCTACATAGGGGGAAATGTTATAGGCCATACAGGGCCACCTGAGGATTCTGAGCTAAGAAGTGACAAAATCAGACCTATGTGAAGAGGGATAACTCAGGACTAGAAAAGAAGACCAGAGAAGTAGCTAGAACTTTGTAGAGGATATGCAAGGGTTCCCATGTGGTCCAGTTAGTATAATAAGGCTGGAAAAGAGGGACCAGATTTGAGAAAATTTTTCGATCAGGCCACAGCAGGAGTTGGTGCCCGGAGGGATGAGAGATGCAGGTCAAGGAAAGAGAAGGGCCAGCGATGCTCCGCAGGGAGATTGCTTGGGAAACTGCATGAGTGGTCATCTGACCCAGGCCAAGATTACAAAGAAGAGATAGTAGAGCATGTGTGCTTGATGAGTAGGAGAAAGGGAGGGAGCAAGTAAGGGAAGGGAGGGGTAAGACCCCTGCTTTGGAACATGCTGCCTGTGACGAATATGCACCCATTCTAGGCTCACATTAAATGTTTGTTGAAGATACGGGCTAAGTGTGGATGGTCAGCGGGCCACTGGAAACCACCTTGCTGGAGTTCAGAGACATTTCCAATGACAGTTAGATTGGAAGAGATCACCGTGGCCTATAAGTCGGCCTCAAAAACACTTGCATTTACTTCATGACCATTTCAGAAAATTTGTGACATAATCAGGTAGACAGTTTTAAGGTATACTAGACATGTTTTACTTTCGTAAGCTGTTAAAAATGAATCCATTCAACAAAAAAATCATTAAGAACCTATTTATATAAAGCAATTTGCTAAGTGCTGTGAGGGATAGAGAGATAAATTAGACACAGACCCTGTTCTCATAGAGCTTGTAAAGATCTAATAAGATAATAGATAAGATTTTCAGGGATTTAAAGCTTAACGTATGAGGCCTTTATTCATGATTTCCAGAAAACAAATTTAGCCTCAAAATCTCTCTATTAACCATAGTCTGAACTTTGTTTTCTTGTGTTATTAGAAATTGATGATGGTGTTGGGGTAGAACAACAATATAAATGAAATTTGGGGTAGACTTATAGAATTGGAAGTTAAAACCTTGTCAATGTAGCCCTTTTTCTTATGTTGTGCTTAAAATGTTCATTTTCCCAGCTTAGGAGAAATAATCTAAAGTTTTGTCTTATGTGTAGCATAAAATTGCCCTTCCCCCTCAGATGAGTATATGTAGTAATAAATTGGAGCATTCTCATGAGACTCTCTTGAATAATCAATTTCACATAACTGGGATTTTTTTTTTCCTGGTCAACAAGACACAGACTAGAAAGCATAGATTTCACTCTGAGCCTAAAAAAAGAGTGAGGTTTGAAGAAGAGGAAGGACAACAAGACTAATGTTGATGCCCCTTCTTTAGTTTCTAGACCCTTCTGTGGAAAGAAGTGTTTTCATAAGACTCAGACAGAATTCATTTCCATAGAGCATTCTTAATGGCTCTTGTCAGTAAAAACAGCTGGGAAACATATGGTATCCATTTCCCTGTATCACTTGGAAAAAATTTCACATGTAAATAAAGCCAACATAAAAGAGTAGCCCTTTGAACCCGCGACCTTATACAATACATAAATATATAGGTACAATGCACTCGTTGTATTGGTCCACTAAGTTATGTGACTTTAAAATTTTTTTATTACATCCTGAGATGCACATTTTCAAGAAGTTCCAAAGGAATCAAGGTAATTGGCAAAATATTAGCAAATACCATCCCTAATAATAAATATGTATCTCTGAAATGTCATGGAGTATACACACACACACACACACACACACACACACACGTTGGCCACTGTATTTTAAGCTTTTCAGAAAAATTGATGGATAAAATTAAAGGCATATTTACACATTATAAACTTTACATCCGCTATCTCTCTGCTGTTTTAAATAAGTAACCATGTGTTCTTGAAAGGAAGAGAGGAAAGCTTGGCAGAAATTTCTGGCAGACAATTTTTCATAGCTTCACATTTTTAGGGGAAAAATAGACTTATAAAGGATAGGAAATCTTTTAAATTTATAATGGACCAACTGGAATTAGTCTTTGCCTTTGCATATTTACATTTCATAAATAACTTTAGAAAATCCAGCTCTCATTGGTGATTATCACTCCTCTGAGTTTATTAACAGGACTTTTGTCCCCTGTGATATTAAGCTGTAAATCCCTCAGAAGGATGCGCTTTGGGCATTTACAAGGAGATTTAATGCATTGCACAAAGTGAGATTCAAATTCAAATACTAGCATTTGTTAATTGTCTGCTCTGTGCCAAGTACTGTGTACAGTTTAGAACCAGAGCCAACGAAAGGGAAGAGAGGCAGCAGCTTAACAGCATCTAGATACCTTCCTTCCCTTCTGGAACATTCTTGTTAATACCTGTTCCTTACTGGGTGGAATCCAGGCCTCCCTTCACGGCTCATAGTATTCTCTTCATAGATTTTAAAGGTCTTGGAACTAGACCACTTAGTGCAGACCGTCTGAAAAAGCCCATGGCAAACTGTGGTCTCTTTGGGGGGAAAGACCCCACCCACCAGCAGTTACATAGCATTCAGTCTCAGAATGGTTACTCTCACCTCCTTAGCTCGCTTCCAGAACTTCTCTGAATCTTTTTAGAACACATTGCAATAGGAACAAGATTGACCAGTGATCTAAATTTGGGGAACTTTTAATAACTTTCACCCCTAAAAGTAGTGGTAGCCAGGGACTGTCCTAGAAGTTACAGACCTGAATATACCCCATCTCTTTTATTCTTTGGTCGTGTCCAGTAGCAAAGAATGGACACAAGCACATGCTTTTAGATTAAATTCTTCCTAACTGTTGTTGTTCCAGAAGAGGAGAGTGGGATGGGAGGCCCCTAGATGGAGGGCATGTCCTGAAACCTTCCCCCTTTGAAGGGGGATGGTATAAATGTAATTGGAAAGGGAAGAGTCCATACACCAGTGGCCTACAAGTTTCCAAAGGTGCCGGGTCATCTGTCTAGTCAGGGGAGTATCCCAGAGAGGAAGCAGGGTCATCATGAGGGAGGAGACTGTGGTCCGTCATCCTGCACCAGGAGAAGGCACAGGGTTGCCTTCCATGAGGCTAACGGGGAGAGATGGTGTTCTTATCTTTAACCTCCAGATGCATTGCTGTTTCACTGTACACTTGGTCTCTACCAGACGCTCACTCAAAGGCAAACCAGACAATCTTTATCTAAGCTTTGCAGAGAAAGGAGAAGAAAGAAAAAAGCCCACCAACCTGTGCATCTCACTCTCCCTTTGCAACTCCTTCTCCTCCTGGCTGCTCCCAGCTTTGCCAACATTGGAGGGCCTCCTTGACTCTTACAACATGTTCCGTTGTGAAGTGTTAATACATGATGTTGCTGTGTCATACGCCAGAGAGCACTGGGAAATGCCCCTGAGTGATGCTTCACTGGGATACCCATCTGTGGTGGACAGTCACCCAATGGGTCACAAGTTTCAGTTTGCCCAATATTAAATAATTTACCCATTTTTTATGTGGGACTTCTTAAGCTTTAGGGGTATACATATATGTATGTATGCATGTGCGCATGCGCGTGTGTGTGTGTACATCCCTTCTCTCCCCAAACTACTTTGGAAGTTCATTTAACCCAGAGGATCTGACCTCCCATTTCTGTTTTTCAAGGTGGTGACAAGTATCCTAATCCTTCCAAAGAGGAATAGCCATCCAGGGAATGAACCTAAAAATCTGTCTGGATCTGTTTGTTTGTTTTAGCTGTCTGCTTTTCCATGAATACTATTTTAATTAATTTTGAGCCAATAGGCCATAACTTTTATCCCTCAGTTTTCCAGTGGTAAGTATGAACTGTTTGGTATGATACACGTCTCTCTAAGTCATCCCTCAGACAGGAGCTTTCTTTGAGCATAACGTAAGTGGACTACACCTGCCTGCGTGGCCAAGATACCTTCGGCGTTTCAGTGTAATACTCTCCTCTTGTATTTATTTCTAAACAGTTTCTAGCTCGAGCTGGAATTGCAACGTGTCGGCTCTCATGACAAACACGCAAAAGCCCACAGGAATCGCGGATGTGTACAGTAAGTTCCGTCCTGTGAAGCGAGTTTCCCCGCTGAAACATCAGCCAGAGACTCTGGAGAACAATGAAAGCGATGACCAGAAGAACCAGAAGGTGGAGTACCAGAAAGGGGGTGATTCCGACCCAGGCCCCCAACCCGAGGAGCTCAGCCCTGGAGATGGAGACAGTGGTCCCCAAAGTAAGAGCACCGAGCCCAGCACCTTGCTGGGGGAGCTGGAGCATTATGACCTTGACATGGATGAGATTCTGGATGTGCCTTACATTAAATCCAGTCAACAGCTTGCCTCTTTCACCAAGGTGACTCCAGAGAAGAGAATTTTAGGTTTGTGCACCACCATCAATGGCCTTTCTGGCAAAGCCTGCTCCCCCGGAAGTGCTGAGAGCTCACCAGCCAACATGACACCGTTCTGTGTTCTTTCGCCCGTGAAAAGCCCTCACTTGAGAAAAGCGTCCTCGGCCGTTCACGAGCAGCAAAAGCTCTCCGGGGAAGAGTCTGAGAGCTCACCGCCTCTGGTGAAGTGTGGCTCTGCATATGAGCCCGAGACCCAGACTAAGGACTTCCTCATCAAGACCTTTAATGATCCTCCGAGTCGAAAACGCGAGAAGGCAACGCCAGACGGCCAGCTCAGGGCCTTCCATCCTCAGCCTGCAGCCACAGAACCCAAACTAGAAGAGCCGATCGGGGGCGTGAACTGGACCAGCACCCAAGGCCCAGAAGAAAGGAGTGAGTACCTGAAAAAAGTGAAAAGCATCTTGAACATCGTTAAGGAAGGACAGATATCTCTCCTGGTAAGTATGATCTCATTCCATCATCTAGAGACTTCAGTTCTATCAGCTCCATTAGGAGTAACAGAATGATGAGCGTTTCTTCCTATTCTTGCTTCATCTTTACTCATAGCCTGAGTTAGATGATGTGCCTCTTGAATTTTAAAATACAAAATTAGGAGTCAGTACAGGGAGAAAACAAACGGCTATAGAGGGAGTGTTATTCCACTTGAACTGTGCACGAATCTGTGCACGAATCTGACCATAATCTAAAACAAAAACAAAACAAAGTCCAGCCCTTGCTTTAATGTGAATCTGAATGTCTTTCTTTTCCCTGTTCAAATGGATCCCAGGGCTCTCACTTGGTTACTTGTGGGGATGTTGGTCCCTTGGTGGTGGGCCTGCCAGATACATGAACAGAGGGTCTTCTGTTTTATCCTGATCATTATTCAGAAGACTTGGACCAGGAAGTTGGAAAACATTTGCAGATAGAAGCTTACCCTAGAGCTTGGTTGCCCTCTGACCTCCATGGAGTTTTTACCGAGTTCCAGCGCTTCGTGTCTAGGGAACATGAAGAAGCTTTCCAAAGATTTGAGTCACAGAGTTAACATGATGTAAGAAAAGTCTGTTCTGCTTAGGCTCAGAGAGAGCTCAACTGAAATCACACTCCATCTGCCTGCATTGTTCTTTTCTGGCTTGCAGACTTGGATCAAACAGTAGCAAGCCTGGGCTGGTACTATGACGTTAATTAAAGTCTCACTTGAGAAAGCATCACAGCTTGGCAGTGTGATTCCACTTAGGGTAAAGCCATGCAGAGATAAGTACAGTGTGCCTGGTCTATTGTTGTCTGACTGTTGTCATAGGATGATAGGATTGAACACTTTTACTAAAAAAGTAATATTTTTTTTTCTCCTGAAAATAGCTTTTCTATTTCTCCTGGCTCTTCCTCTCTTTTTCTCTCTGGTTTATTCTTTTCTCCTGTCCATCCCATGTTTTCATGTTTCCCAGATGGTAACACCTCTTGACTCACCCAACAGTCTCTATCAACCATGTCATATGCAGGGAACTAAGCTTCACTAGAGGTGAGAACACTAAAGGCCAGGTATAGCCTCCAGGTGCCCCAGGACTCTGTTTGGGGTGCAAGTGTCTGGAAAAATCCTGTGGTAGCTCTAGATGTGGCAGCCATCAGATAGCTTGCAATCAAAGCCAGTTCTCTGTCGTTCAAGGCAAACCAGATGGTGGAGAGAAGTAGTTCTTTCATTCAGCAAACCTACAACAGAGGATAAAACACAGTCTGGCTGTCAGCACTTAGCAGTCGAATGGAGGAGACAGAGAGGGAACCTGCCAATTACCATAACTGTCATTGCAGTTGTTTAGAAAACCATCTTGGCGTCTCCGCAAGCTCACTGACCGAGCCCGGTCACCATGTCTCCCATGAAGATAAGTCCCTTGAGGACTCAGGTTCTAAAGGATAGGATAGCAAAAACTGTAATGGAAAGTCATTAGCATTAATAGTAGGGAATTTCTGACTTACTAGATCCCCAGGATGGCCACCAGAGCTCCTGGAAACTCAT
This sequence comes from Leptonychotes weddellii, assembly GCF_054177405.1. Classification (NCBI taxonomy): domain Eukaryota; kingdom Metazoa; phylum Chordata; class Mammalia; order Carnivora; family Phocidae; genus Leptonychotes; species Leptonychotes weddellii. Next base: position 124,507,828 of record NC_138375.1, on the reverse strand, counting down.
CTCTTCTTCCCAGGGCCCACATCGAAACCCCCGTAGCATCTCATTCTGATTCTTGACTTAAGTGTTCTAATCTTACTGTCTATACAGCCACACCTCGCTGCCGACAACCTAGACAAAATTCACGACGAAAATGGCAACAATCTCTTACATGTGGCTGCATCGCAGGGACACGCTGAATGTCTGCAGCACCTCACCTCTTTGATGGGAGAAGATTGCCTCAGTGAGCGGAACATAGAGAAGTTGACTCCAGCGGGCCTGGCCATCAAGGTGATGATGGGTTGGGGGCTGGACCCGCCACCGCTAAAAGTTTCTGTTTTTGAAGATTCCTATTGAGCTAAGTTGGAGAGATGAGTACAGGAAGAGAGTAGCATGATACACCAAGCAAATGGCAAATGAGCCTACTACATTTAAGAGAGTAATCATTTCAGGTACTAACTGCTTTGAGCTTTGGCGACTACATTCCAATTTATTGTGCAACGAGGGTAAACTTCAAGTCAGCTAATAAAGAGGAAGGAAAATGATCTATTGTGGTTCTCAGAACTTTCGTTATTCATGGTGACTGCAATTTAGATTTTAACCACACCTGGATTTATCTGCGACTGTTTCATGTTTTCCTAATGGGAGTATAATGAGCGAGACAAATGAGGAAAAGGTGTATTTTAAGGAAAGATAGCTCTCAGGAGTATTTCAGATAATAAAGCAGGCTTCTAACAGATCACATCTGAAGTGTAAATGTCTTCGGTACCAAGAGTTGTTTAGAATGTCAGGGCCTAGTTTTGAGTGTAGTGTCAACTGGGATAGAGTTAAAACTTAGAAATTGTGAGTCAAGGAAACGTGGTCTTTTATAGCTCACTGCAGTGAGTGCCTCTGTAAAACATAACACATCGCTAGAAGGTTAGCTATTAAACTACAATTACTTTTAAGATCTTTCGCAAATAAGTGTAGAATTCAGTCATATTTATGAAGAAGCCAGAAGCGAAGTTCAGGGAAATATAATACATCTTGTGCTTCTGCATATGTGCTCTGCTTTACATAATAGTTATGTCTTCTAAAAGCTGAATAATCATTTTTAGAAATGGAATTATTTTTGAAATTTACTAGGGGAACTTGCTAGTTAAAGAGATCCACTTGTGTATTCACTGAAGAACATGTTACATTTGAAAAACGAGTGATTGCTGGCCTACCTTAATATATCTTTTATGCAGATCTGAATTTTTGCATCTTTAATTTATTTACCATTCAGTGAACTTTTTTTAAAGATTTTATTTACTTATTTGAGAGAGAGAGAGAGACAGAGCATGAGTGGGGGAGGGGCAGGGAAGAGGGAGAAGCAAATTCCCCGATGAGCAGGGAACCCGAATGGGAGCTCGATCCCAGGACCCTGAGATCATGACCTGAGGTGAAGGCAGACACTTAACCAACTGAGCCACCCAGGTGCCCTACCATTTAGTGAAGTTTTATGTATTAAAAGTTGTTTTTTGTTTTATTTAATTTTATTCAATGATAGTGTATTATTTCTAAGGTAGTATAGAAAATGATTTTTTTTTTTTAGAAAATAAGAGATCCAGGACCCTGATAGATATTGCTTTCCTTTAGTGAATGTTGCTATGTCACATTAGGCACTGAACTGCAAACACCCATCATGAAGAGAAATTAGATGGGAAGTCAAGGTGCAGTATAGTTGAGTTCAACAATGTGTACCAAGTCCACCAGGTACTGTGTTGGGTGATGACAATACAAATTTGAATGAGACCTAGTCCCTTTTCCTCAGAAGCTGATAGCCAGGTAGATAGGGCAGGTAAGTTGCCAGTAATTCAAGTGCAGGATGGCAAATTCAGGATCTAGTCCTATATCAGAGTCCTGTGGGAAGACAGGGGTCAGATCTGGTCATCAATGGGTGTGGGTCAGTGATGAATAAAATATTCTTGCAATGCCAATAAATGTTGACATTAGCCTTGTTCTTTTAGTGTTTATAAAATACAGTGCTCATTAGCTTTCCTAACTGATGTTAAATTATGGAGTATATCATAGCCACATAGTTGGATGAGAAAGCTTTTTCTTCATTTATATACCTTAGTGCTTGTTTTCATGGATTAAGAATCTTCAGAGTAGGACAGTACATAAGAAACTTGGTGGTCATTAGACCAACCCTGGCTATAAATTCCTTCTATGGTATCCATATTGGTAATTCATTCTTAAACTCCTCCAGTCAATGCACTGCTATCATATAATCAGCATGTAACCTTGAACTGCAGTGGTTTTTGTTTCTTTGTTTTAATGAAGAACGCATATCAGACCCACTAGACTCAAAAGCTCTTATGGATTTGGGGGTCTCAGACCTTTCATATTTTTACTGCTGGACAATGATATGAGAAATGGAACTCTTCTTCTATTTCTTCATTTAATCTAGAATTTACAAAAGAAGTCAAAACAAATATTTTATAGTAAGTGCCACCCCCTTTGGGAATCTGGCCTCAGTCCATTCAGTGTCATTTGATAGACATTGGTGAAGTTGAGGGAGTTCTACTAAGTCATCATTCTTCTGTTTTAGGACCTTGTTTTGAACACCAGCGACCAACTGATAGTGTCTCACCTCATTAAGCATAGTTCTGAGAGCCCTGCTGTCATTAAAGACAACAAACTTGGTTCAAACGAGCAGAAGTCGCTGAGAGAATGTGACTCGGCTGACAGGAAGCAGAGTCAGAGATATGGTATCAAATAAAAAGATAACCTCAGAAAAGGGGCTTTGAAGGCTTAAGAACACCTCTTCCCTACCCTTAAACTCCTTAAATGGAACATAATAAATTCTTACCAGTTACATGCAGAATTTATTGAGAGTTTTCTGGGCAACCCAACACTAGATACTGTGGTAGTTCAGGACATTACTGAGTGCCCTTTGGGAACAGTTAAGCAAAATAACTGAAAAGAAAGATTTCTATACAGTGAGAGCAGTGTGTTTCTAAAAGGGGGCCAACACAATACATTGTTTTAGGAGTTAAGCAGACTTGGAGAGAAATAACCTTAATTTCTTTTTTATTTCTCATGCAGTCCTTCTGATTAAGCTCAAAGATAACACATTTGTCTGATGAGAAAATGACTTCAAAGAAATAACCTACTGACGTTCCTTTTTAACATCCAGTATGAGTGATCCCAGTTTCAGAGACTCCAGCAGGCAAAAATCTCCTGCTGAAATGTAATAACATTTTTTTGTTTTCTTGGTATTTCTATTTATGGCAAGCAATGTTGTGTTCAAGATCATAGTAGCAATATATTTCCTTCCGCCTTTATAGCAGCATTTTATTATTTAATACATTTATTCAAACGTTACCTTCTTGAATAACTAGACCTAACAGATATCTAACAGAACATTCTACCCAACAAAAGCAGAATACATGTTCTCCCCAAATACAGATGGAACATTCTCCAGAATAGACCATATGTTGGGCCACAGAACAGGTCTCAATAAATATGAAAGGAATGAAATCATACAAAGTATGTCCTTTAACCATAAGGAAATGCAATTAGGAATCAAAACAGAAGGAAATTAGGGATACTCACAAGTATCTGGAATTAACACACACCAAAATAATCATTTATCAAAGAAGAAATTACAAGGGAAACTGGAAAATAAAATGCATTCTATTATCATTTAAGGATGCAGCTAAAGCAATGCAGAGAGGGAAATTTATAGCCATAAATGCCAGTATTAAAAAAAAAGAAAAGGAGAGGCACCTGGGTGGCTCATGTCAGTTAAGCATCTGCCTTTGGCTCAGGTCATGATCCCAGGATCCTGGGATAGAGCCCCACGTTGGGCTCCCTGCTCAGCAAGGAGTCTGCTTTCCTCTCTCCCACTACCCCTTCCCCATGCTTGTGTGCTCTCTCTCTCAAATAAATAGATAAAATCTTTTTTTTAAAAAAAAGGGAAAAAGAAAGATCTAAAATTAATAGCTTAATCTTCTACCTTAATAAACTTGAAAAAGAATAGCACACTACGTTCAAAGCAAGCAGAAGAGAAGAAATTTAAAAATTCAAGCAGAAATAAATGCAATAGAGAACAGAAAAAAGAAATAAAGTCAACAAAACCAAATCTGGTTGTATGAAAAGATTAAAGAAATTAGTAAACTTTTAGTTAGACCAAGAAAAAAAGAGACAAGACTCAAATCATTAAAATCAGAAATGTTGCCTCTTCTCTGTGTTCTGTGTAAATGCCAGTTGATATGAACTATCTTCCCTAGTAGGTGCTCACTATGGTTCCTATTCCTTTTTTTATTCAGAGGGAATAAAGCACATAGTATCAGTGGCTTTATTTTAATCTTGGTAGAAAACAGTTGGCATGCTCAAATTATGCAATTTGAAGAACGTCTATAATGAAGGATTCATGTACAAAAGGGTGATGGGTGGGGTGTAGGGAGCCCAAGAAGAAAAGTACAGTATCCTGGGGTAAGAGCAGAGTGCTGTTACCACCTGAGAGCCTGAAGGGGTTGGGGAGAGGCACAAGCTAGAGATGGCCGAATGGAAGAACTGGCTGATTTTTGACCTTTGACTGGTGGAGGGACACAGCAGCCAACGGCAACCCCATGGGAATTGGGAAAGCCAGGAAAAGAGTGGACCTCAAACTCATTCTCCTTTCCTGGTGTCCTGCCAACGCTCTCCATCAGCCAAACCCAGGGGGCAAGGGAGCCAGCCCATACAGACCTACCTCCCCTGGCAGCAATGACTGCAGAGGAAGGAGGAGACAGATCTGAAGTGGCACCTGGAAGCTATTCACCACCCACCTGATCTGGCTAGATTCCCCCAGTGGAAAGATAGTCTCTGCCTGTGAGCAGTTGAGAGTTGACTACTTGAAATTCCACTATCCAAATAGGTGTAGATGGAAAAGGAGTAGACTACCCCTTCTATCTTGTGTCTAGAATAAGCTTCCCGGACTCCATGGCATGGTAGCTCTTTTCTCTTGGGCTAAGGCCCCACACTGGGCAAACCAGGAAGGCAGCTGAATGTCTCATTTGTGTTATAGAGGAGCTGGGAGAGTGCACTACTAGTAAAAGGTAACAAGTGTTGGGTGCTGAGTAAGCTCAGATGCTTTGTCTCATCTGCTGCTCATGAGGCAGTTAGTGCTATCCCTGCCATTTCACAGATGAGAAAACTGAGTATCAGAGAGGGAAGCAACTTGTTCAAGGTCTTGTAACTAAGTAGTGGATTGAGGATTTAAATCCGTTCCAAAGTCTGGGTCCTAATGACTAGGTTATACGTTTCACAGCTGCCTTCCTGGTTTGTACAGTGTGGGATCTCAGCACAGGAGGAAAAAGCCAGTGTAGAGATGGAGTCACCAAAGGCTTCAGGGAACGTAGCATTTGAACCAATAGAATAATGAGGTTATTTTCTCTCTCTTTATTTTGGAATCCTACCATTTCAAATTCTCAAGGGTAAAAGCCTATTCTAAGAGCTAATGAATAAATAAATGTTGGTATATTCATACAATGGAATACTTGTCATCAGTAAAAAAGAACAAACCTTTCATACAAGCAGAAGCTTGGATGAATCTCAGAGGCATGAATGCCGAGGGACAAAGGTGAGACCCAAAAGACTCCGTACTCTATCCTGTTGTGATAGAAATCCTATCAGTGGTTGCCTGGGGCAAAGGTGAAGACCTCTGGAGACCAGAGGAATCGTAAAGATTTGGGGGAAAGGGGGGAATGGAAATGTTCTCTATCTGGATGGGAGCGGTAGTTACAAGAGAGTATATATTTGTCAAAATTCATCAAACTATATGCTTAAAAAGGGTAGAGTATATTTTATAGTATGCAAATTATACCTCAGTAAAGTCATTTTAAACTAACTGATTACAATTATGAAAATGCATTTCAGTAAAAACTCCCCATCTGATTTTGAGCCAAAAGCACAGACCAGAGACAAAATAGGTGATAGACTGCAAATAAATGAAGCCAAATGACAAGAACCAAAATTCACGTGATTTCTTCCCTTGGCAAAATTACCATCTATGAGGTATTTTTCAAACTTGAGTGACCTTGAATTTCTTTCTTTCTTCTTTTTTCCAATCTAGAATGGTCAGTTGGAGTGTGTCCGTTGGATGGTGAGTGAAACCGAAGCCATCGCAGAGCTGAGTTGTTCTAAGGATTTCCCAAGCCTTATTCATTATGCGGGTTGCTTTGGCCAGGTAGGAAGAATTTTTAATGATCAGGTTTATAAGCCATCATTTCCTTGTAGTAATTTTTAATGAAAAGCATGTTTAAACAACCTAAATATTCCCTAATAAGATATTGGCTAAATAACGAAACTATATACCTATAATGGAATTTTATGGGAAAACATGGTCATTATATAATATTAAAATGTATGATACAGAACCATTCATATTAATTTGGTACCAACTTTGAATTCTGGAGAGAAAAGAAGAGAAGTAGGTAATAAGACTCGGGAAAAAAAAAAAACTGTGTCACAACATGTTCATAGGAGTTATCACTCAGGGTGGACTTAGAAGTGGCTTTTATCTTCCTTATATTTTTCAGTATTTTCCAAATTTTCTACAATAAATGCGTTTAACTTTTGTCAAAAGGGAAAGTGATAAACTTTCTTGTACCCAGCATTAAAAGGAAAATCTTCAGTAAGATTTTCTTCAGTAAGATTAAGTAAAATCTTATTTAATTAATTAAGTTAATTAAATTAAACTAAAATTAATTCAGTAAAATCTTCAGTAAGATTAATTAAGGAAGTCTCTCTCTATTAAAGATGAGCAAACACACTAACTGGATGAGTCTCAGTTACAACAGGTTCCTACATTAGGAAATCCCTGTGTGAGTAATTGATGTACAAAGATCACAGTCCAGGGTATGGAGTAAAAAAAATCCTCAGTAACTCCCTTTGAGAAGGATAAGTATAAATTACATATTTTTTTTAAGTTGGAACCACAAAATGCCAATCTCAGTCTTAAAAATAAATAAATAAAGTCAGCACTGTATTAAAATAGATTTAATCATATTTGTTTGTGGCAAAGAAAATTGCTTCTCATGCATATAACCATATCCCCTTTGGCTTCATAAACTTTCCCAGTGGCAGTAAATTGTGGTATTGTCAACAAGAGATTATGCTTTTTCGAGCATGACAATCTCAAGTTCAAAAAATACCCGTGGAGAGTATTACTACAGTCTTTCTTTAGTGGGAGTCCATGTTAGGTGATAGCTTATTTTGTGCCCTGGTAACTTCGGTTTATATATATATTAATATGTAATATGTATTAATATTATATTCATGTGTAATATATGTATAATATGTAATATGTTACATTAATGTGTGATATTAATATATAATATAATTACATATTAATTATAGTTACCATGTTATTATATTAATAATTATAGTCATATTAATATGTAGTATTTCCTTTATGTGCCAGGCACCAGGCCATTGGATTTTGCGTACATTCCTTATTCCTTAGAACAACCTGTTGGATCCTATTGACTTATTCCTTAGAACAACCCTGTTGGATCCTATTACCCATTCTGTAGATGAGAGTGAAGAAAGAAATTTAAGTGACTTACACATGTTCCAGTGCCTAGTAAGGAACGATTGTGTCTCAGCTCAGACCCTGTGACTTCAGGATCAGATCCTGTCTTGTGTCCGCCTGTGTGTGTAGATAATTGTATAGCGTGTTTATAGCAGCATTGATCTAGCCGAGGAAGACTTTTTTTTTTTTACAATTTTAGCTAACAACACACTGTGATACACAGCTCATTGAAGAAGGGAGTATCTGGTACTAAATTTATTAGATGAAGAAAGGAGCAGGAAGAACATTTAAAATTTGTCAAAGCCACCGTCTTTGAAATAATCACTCCATTTTCTCTGTGTACTGTCCTTGAGAGCCCCAGCCACGGTTTCCTACCAACAACCATAATAGTTAATAAGCATTTGCAAAGGATGCCCTTTTTTTGCTTACACTGGCAAAGGGGAGAATAGAATTTTTGAATGACCAGAAGAATGTCATCACTGATAATCTTCACAAATCACTTGCAGTCTGAAACAGAATGTTATTTATTCCCGAACTGTCTGAATAATTGTCTCATGTCCCTGGCTTCATTTTGCTTATCCTTATTCCTCACGAGGAATTTTCGATACCAATGGAAAGGCTAACTGCACTTTTGGTAGAGCTTGCCGAAGAAAAGGAGGAGAGGATTGCGTTGCCCTTCTGAGCCTCTAAGGAAACAGTTGGGCCCCCGGGCCTTCTTTGTCTTGGGAAATGCTGCTTAAAGCGTGCCAGTTTCTGTGTTCAGCTCTCACAGTGGGTTTCTCATAATTGTGAAGCATTGGGACAGAACCAGAGCAAAGTGCCCTTTCTGGAACTGGTTGGGTGATGGCGTGGCTTGCTTGACAGGACTCGAGGAAAACCCTGAAACGGGTGACCTAGTCGAAGAGCCATGTCAGGCATTTGCCTCATGCCAGTTATCAGTCTCCAGGTTGTTATTTCAAGCTGACAAGCATTGTTAATGACCTCGAGGCCAGCTGTGAGCAGGGCCAGCCCAGCGGCGCCCGTAGGAGAGCATTCCTACCCAAGTGGAAAGCGTAGAAGCCCTTCCAAACTGTGAATTCTCTTCTGCCCAGCCATCCTGCATCGGCTGCAGGCACTTACGTAACAGATAACCTGTGGCGATGCTGAACTTGGAACCAGGACAAGGCTAATATTTTCACAAGGAAGACTGTTACTGAACAGTTTCTAATGGATTCAGCACATGCAAGTTTTCCCTCCATCAGGCAGGCACTCGAGTGTGCTCTGGTTTTGTTTCTTGAGTAAATACCTCTGGAAAGGATAGTGCCGAGCAAAAGTCCTCTCTCAGTTTATTTTCGTTGCCCTCTGCCCCTATATAGATTCTTAAAGAACGTGCTTTCTTTGACTCCCAATTTGTGTCCCTTTCCTTGTAAAAATTACCTTAAAGACTCCAGTACCACAGGGCAGCCCGCAGTTTTTAGTGGTCTCCTGGAGTGATACCTCTTCGGGTGATAGGAATTGATTTTCCTCATCGTGACACGTGAAGTCTCAGAGGGTGCAATTACTTCATGGCCTGAGTGTCCCGAGCAGAGCTCACCGCAGGGAGCGCCAAGGCGAGAGCCATGGGGGGGACTCAGGCATAAAGCAGGGATGTCCTCCAGTCGGCCCTCTTTGCTGGCCCATGAAAGAGATGTTGCTGGCCCAACAATGGAGACAGACTTGTCTGCGGTCAGAGCCACCAGCGGTGGGACCCGGGCTGTTGTCTTTCAACACGAGGGTTCTGACGGTCTCGTCCCTGCTCCCAGCAAAGCTGTCGGCCTCAGCTGCTCAGGGGGGCTTCGGCCTGTTCCACGCTGGACATCAGTTCAGTGGGCTCTGTGTTACTTTCAGCATCAAACCTGCTGATCATTTTGCTCCCGAATCTTCCCTGTGACTCTGAGTAAGGAGAT
>NC_138375.1:124422885-124497881 GCF_054177405.1 Leptonychotes weddellii | reverse complement strand
GGTGACTGTTACCGTATATGAGACATTTATTTTTTTTAAAAATGATCTCTTTGAACCTCAGTTTCCTCATCTCTAACATGGAGATAAAAGAACCTACTTCACAAGCAGCTCTGGGGACTAAGTGGAAAAAAACCACATGACGCATTGCCTATTGCTGGCACGTAGTAGACATAAATATTGGTTCTTTGGATTATTGGATGTCTCCCAATTTCCTATTTTTATTGATATCAATATTGTTCAATTTACTTATTTCACCATAAGTAAAACATCAGGGAAACTTGGCAAAAAAATATTTAGGCCTTAACCTATTGAAGACATCCTTGGATATACTTTTTTTTTTTCACACGTTACTATCTCTGGATTCTACATTTATCTTATAATAAAGGACACCATGAAATTATGGCTGGCCACTTTCTTACACTTTACCATCTCAAAAACCAGACTGAATCATACAATTGATGGTGTATTAGATTTGATGACATATGATTGCAGAAAAAGCTGCCTCCTTTAGAACTTAACGGTTGTAACGAAAACTGTAGAGATTTTATTGATGCCAGTAATAAACCCGTGTACCCTTTTCCATTACGTTTTTTATTAGACTTTGTCCAGAAAATCTTGTGAATTACATGTGTTAATCGCCTCATTAAACAAATTACATTGCCTTTAAGAACACACAAAATACTCCAATAAAGCAGGTTCCCCAAAGAGCAGAAAATCCCCAGAAGAGGAAACCAGGACATGAAGGAAGTTTTTAGTCAAAAGGTGAAAACTGAATGTACTGATGAGTGTGTGGGTGGATGGGTAGAATGTTAAGTTGGAAAGGCATTCTTATTAAGGCATTCCGTAAAACGGAAATAAGAGAGAAGGGCCTCTCCATCCACGTGACTGCATCAGATGTTCTCTGAAAGCAATACTTAGGGAAAATGAAAATCAGAAATTACATTCTGCTTTGAACATCTCCGTGACGCATGCACACATGCACACACAGAAGGAGAGTGCTGAATGTCTAAGGAGGGAGGTAGACCTCACTGCATGTATATTTATTACACATATACATTCATAAGGCCCTTCTTGGTTGGAGAAGATAGTTGTATTTGTTCTCCTTACTAGATATTTCTCTGATAAGTCGCTGTTTGAATTTTTGGACCATCGATTTCTGCTGGCATGTTCTCCAGAATCAGAGCAGAAAGCAGCATTTCTCTGAGAGGGGATGCTAAATATGCTCTTATCAGAACCCAGGAATTCAAGATCTTTTGTTTCCGTGAAGTTTATCAGTGAACAGGCTGGTTACGTCACTTCTTACTAAAGTAAATTGCTCACTGCAGAACATGAAACTGAATTTGAGGTGCTGGGCAAAGACATGCCTGTTCTGAACAGTAGAATAATGGTTTTACTTTATGTAAGTCTTTCATATTGAATTGGGTAAGATCCTTAATTATCAGGAAGAGTTTTTCATGCCATCAGAAGAAAAAAAGGCAGGTTATTGAACAATCCGGGCTGAACCTGACTTGGAAGACCATCGGGAGCTAAGGTAGCTCTTGGCCTCATACAGACCTTGGCCTGTTTGCCCAGATTTTCAAGCCCCTGCAAAGTCCAGGTCTCTAGATTCTTCTCCATATTTCAACAAGGGGAAAATTCCTAGTCTTATGAAATGCAGTATTCCATTTCCTACAACCCTGTTATTACAAGTCAAAACAATGTGAATGATAGTAAAGGGCATTTTCTGTCCAGGTAGAACAGCATTATCCACTACACTATTAATTTGAGTCTGAAAAATATGAAAGTATGCCTGACAAGCAGGTTCATATAGAATATTCCTAACTATCTTGCATTCCTTTGAGCTTGACTTGCTGAAGAATAGAGTTGCTAGAATAGCAGAGAACATATACTTGTCTTCTTTGGCTTTCTGATATGTAAAACAAGGGTGTTTGAGTTGGATAATTCCTGAAGTCTCTCCCACTCTGCAATTTTAAGATTCTATGATTTATATCACAGAGCAAGCCAAGTCACCACACGCTTGAGAACGAGCCACTGAGGTGGCAGGACTGTCCTTGTCACTGGTTGTGGCATGGCGACCTGCCCTCTTGCTGTTTCCAGATCTTCGCCATTGACTTCAAACCTGTGGGGTTATGTTTTTTATTCTGAGATATGTCCACTCACCCAGATCTTTTAAGGAGTTAAGATCCCATGGTAGAATCATCTGTCTCCAAGTCAGAGTCATACCATTTTTCCCCTTCCTAATTAGGAAAAATAAAGAAAGTTGTTCTACCTTGTGCATAGGAAACATCGCCACCCACTCTGGTCCAAATATCAGCCCCAACTTTCTCCAAGTTTGCCTCAGAAGAAGAGGACAAGCATGTCAGCATACCCTGATCCAGATTCTCATTCCCAGCCCTGGCCTCCAGGCTCTGCTCCACCTCATTCTCCAGGGACCTTGAGGGTTTCATGTTCTTCAGGGTCTGTCTGCTTTTGCAGCTGACACTCACCCTGCATTCCCTGGGTACCTTTTGATAGGTGATAGGCATTGATTACATGTTTCCCTTCTTGTTCTTTGGGGGTCTTACTCCCTGCTCGCTCACACGGGAAGAGTGTGGTGCAAATGTTCATTCTGTCCCTGATGTTGCCAATGCCTTCATAAACAGTGCCCTGCTCCCCCCACGAGGGGTGAACCATGAAAGGGGTTGGCTGTCTTTATCCAACATTCTTTTAGCAGATTAGTTGGCATGTTCAGAAGGTGAAGGCAAATTTAATCCAGAAAAGTATAAAAGTTCATGACCAGTCCGAGCAAGTAACTGGAAAAAAAAGAGAAACCTTTAAAAGGCTAAGGAGAGATTCAAGGCTATTTCAAACACATGATCGTCTTTTTAAATGTCAAATTCCACTCACTAAACTTCATGCTGTTGTTTTTACCACTCTCATGTTTTTTTAACATTATATTTAATTCATCTACAGTGAAATCCCATCCCCCTGCTTTCTCCTGAGGCCAAACATAACATGAAAATACCACAAAATACTCAGTGGGTAAAAGGCAAACGGATTTTGACAACACGCTGAGCGCACTATGTCTTTGCTCTTGAAAGGTTGCCTTCAGAGTGTCGGGCGCCCTCCATTTAACAGGGAATAAGGGAAGCCTTTACCTTTAAAACCCCACCAACATCTGGTCAGAAAAATCAGGAGGGTCCTGGTTTTCTCTCGGTGAGGTTATCTTATACTTAGCCACTTAAGCTCTTGCTTCTCTCTGTCAGCCTGTTGATTGCAGGAGGTCTGGGATCACAAAGGCATGGTCGAAACATTATCAACTTCAAAGGAGAAGCTGGTTCTCTTAATGCCTGAGGTTTTATAATAATATTCCTGCACCCTAAGGATAGTATAACAAAGTAGCAAAAACATTGCCTTGTCATCGAAAGACTTAGATTCTGGTCCCCGCTTTCAATCTGTCTAGCTGTGTCACTTTGAGGAACTACTCAAACGTTCTACTTTTACATCTATAGAATAACTAAAACGAGAGCATTTCTGACATAACTCCCCGCTCTTAAAATTCTCTGAGCGTTCCTCTTTCATGGACTTTGAGTCAGAGAGATGCATGGATTTTCAGTTCAGAAGGAAGGGTATTTTCTGCTGATACGATAAACCTGGTTGTATGTAAGCTTCCCACGTCAGAGTTTTGTTTCCCTCTGTCTTTATTTCAGACTTGCTGCGTAATAGTCCATTAATTGCAACTATCTTTGTGTTTATAGGAAAAAATTCTTCTTTGGCTTCTCCAGTTTATGCAAGAACAGGGCATATCCCTGGATGAAGTGGACCAAGATGGCAACAGTGCCGTCCACGTAGCCTCCCAGCACGGCTTTCTCGGGTGCATCCAGGTACACAGGCCCCGCTGCTTTGAGGAGACAAATGAGTTTATCAAGTAATGAAACCAAAAAATTGGAAATTTTGTGTACTGGAAGACATGTGTGGATTAAGTCAGCTTTTTCTGTTGTAGTAGATTGTAAGGAATTAAGTTGATATACTCGTATTTCCAGAAACCCACAGAAATGTCAGCATAAAGAGCCCTACGAGTTTCTCGTTGAGTGTTGCAGGATGTCGAAAGGGACTGCAGATGGAGGGCTGTGGGTTCCCCCCTTTCTCTGGGGCAGGGCAGAGCTTCTAGAATGCCTTCAGAAAGCCCCAGAACTGGTTACAGGGAGGCCTCAGGTATTACCGTTGCTCCCCTCAGCCCACGGGCCAGCTAGGCAGGGTGGCCAGCCTGTCCAACCAACAGCCTCAGGTGGCCTCCTCCTTGTAGTCCTACCTGCCTCACAGGTGTTACCATGGTCTGTGTGTGCAAGGATGTGGGGTTGGGGAGCAGAGCCACAGGAGAGGGGGGTAGGTTCTGCCCCCTGCCGCCAGCCACCTGAGAGAGTATCCACATGCTGCTTAGATCATGTGGAGTTCCCACAAGAAGAGTCGGAATCTCTCCCCTCCACCCAGTGCTTTGGTGCATGAAGCTGAGCCAAACCCAGTGCCGCCATCACAATAGCACATGGCTGAAAGCCCAACGAGGGTCCTCAGGAGTATGAGGCACATGTGAATATAAAAAGCAGATAGATCCCTTGACTTAAAAAAAAAAAAATGTTAAGGCCCCGAATGACAAAGCAAAGAGAGAAGGTGACCAACGAGGAGGAGGAGGAGCAAGAAGAATGACCGTGTGCGGGAAGGAAAGGCTCTATTTAGATTTAGCCTGGAATTTGATTTATGAATGCGTCATTACCAGCGTCAGAACAATCACACCATTGTTATAGTGGAAAATGACCCAGCATCTGTGGATGTGTTCCCACATCTGCCTGAGGTGTAGGAAAGCCCTTTCCTGACTGACAACGTAGGGCTGAAGGCCGTGAGAAAAGAAAGTGCTTTTCACCTCACTGAGCTCATGCAGTTCAGAATAAGCTATGTGTATACAGCAACTCTAAGAGAGCAGCATCTTTTGTTGCCTTACTATATGTTGTTTCTTTTATTACAACTCAGCGTGCTGATTTAACAGGCACTTACTGACGTCCTACTGTGCGCAGGGTAGACTGTATCCAAAAAAGAAAATCGGGCAGTGAGAACCGGTTGTTTAGGAAGGTAGAAGAGACTCTGAAGATGACAGGAGAGGATCTGGAAAAGCTGTCGGCGTGAAAGGCAAGAGACTAATAAAAGCAAAAGGCAGAGGTAACAGCAGAACGCTCTCTAGAGCTTTTGCCCTTTGGAGAACGAACGGATAGGAAATATTCCACGTGTCTGGACGTTTCCCCACTAATGTTGGCAACGCGTGCATCTTCTCATTTAAGGCACCACGTTGTAAAAGCAGTGATGAGAACCCAGAGCCGAGAAAAGAGAGAAATTTAAATTATTACCAGGATCTACGGAAGATGAAAGGAGTAGCGTGACTTTCTGTGGAGGAAAAGTAATTGAACATAACCGAAAACTTCACTTTTTTTTCCATTTAACAAAACACTCTAATATTTACTCGTCTTGAACTTTTTTTTTTATCAGCTAATAAGTGACTGAAAGCCAAAGAAAACCAGCTGATAGCACTAATTCTGTTTGAGATTTCAGTCATTTTTCTTTTATATGCAAAGAGAGGCTATCTGTGCTTTTGGGCCATTCATCTCTCCACTTAACACAAATGATATTTTTGGCACTAGATACCGTGGCTGTGGAAACTTGGATAATCTTGGAAGCGGGTCTATCCACTGAGTGTGAGATTTAAAAAAAAGAAAAGACACAGAGAGACTGAGAGTAGAACAGGACGTGAGCAAAGGCCCTTTTGAGAGGCGGCAGAGACTGAGTCTAGGAAACTCTGGAAGGGAAATGGCGGAGGCCAGAGTCAAGGGAGTGGGATCAGTGAGTGTTGACAGGGACACTCTGGGCAGGCTGTTGTGACCTCTGAGTTTAAGCAATCTGGGAACTTAAAAATCCTAAGTGTAACTTTTGGGAACAATAGTACCTTTTACTCATATAAACCCAGGGGTCAAGTCTCATCTTGATAGTGTCCAAGGATGTGTCAGATTGTGGCAGCTGATTAATATTGATGTAACAGCTTTCTGTGGCATCTCATGTCACCACAGTATAAATAGAAAAGAATTTTGATTGGTTTTTTTTAATTAGCGATGTCAACCGTGGTCCATCAGGTCTCTCTTCCTTACTAACGATGCCTTGGTCAGATTCCGTAACTTTCTGCTTGCTTGTGCCTTAACATTGACTCCAAACCAGTTTAAAATCTTGGCGTTACTTCTGAATCAAAGTGTTCTCCTCTCCAGCCCAGATTAGACTCGGGGTTTAAGGGACCGAGCCGTGATTGGCTTTGTACACCTCACCTTAACTCCTGTTCTCCTCTCTCTGCTGGGCTCAGTGTTGGAGACAAGGAGGAGGGAGGAGAGAAAAGTTAACCGTCTCTTTGCTTAACTGGCAGAGGTCATGGCACTCTCCCTGAAAGCTGTAATTCCTTCTCTGGCTCACGGTGGTGGGCCACTGATGTCCTCTGTGGCGGCCTTCAGGTGCTGACCCTCTGTTGGGCCTGATGGGTGAGGTCTTCAGAGGGCTCTCCGGAGCCTCCCTCCCCACTGATACCTGACCTGGGAGATCTGGCCCCCACTTTACGGCCTCCTCCTCCCATACAGCCCCCCTGCCTGTACACACCCACTGCTCTTTCTGCTGAGAACCCTCTCCTTCCGTAGTGGGGTGATAGCAAGCTCACCCCAAGCCCCCTTCTACGACGTCTCCTCAATCCATGGGTCACATCCTTGCCAGACACATGGTGGGAGTGTGGGGCTGCCCCACACACAGCCCCTGCAGGTCATTTCTCTCCAGTGCTTTTTATTTCTGATGGGGTAGGCTCAGCAACAGGCCACATGTGCTTCCCAAGCAAATAGGAACAGGTAAACAAAACCCCACTCTCTCCTTGCAGGCGTCCCCAACTTTCTGGGCCCACCCACTGAAAGGACCAAAGCAGCTCACCCAGGAGACAGCCCCCTCAGGACAGCAGCAGGGTCTGCCCCTCACAGCTGGCTCCTCCAAGGCTGGGTGGGTGGGTAGCACTGGGACAGGATCTGTTGCATGTGTGAAGGCTCTGAGGGAAGTATCTGATACCAACCCCTACAAAGCCACCAGAGGCTCTCTTTTGTATGTGATGATACCCTTCGCCCCCCTCCCCACCCTGCCATGGGCTCTGGTAACTGGTACTGGACTAGCAGGAAAAGTTATTCACCTTTCTCTTCCCGTCATTCCAAAATGTCGCCAGGGAGCTCTTGTAACGATCCCATGCCTCTGCACGTTCCCACAGACATTGGTGGAATACGGAGCAAACGTTACCATGCAGAACCATGCGGGGGAAAAGCCGTCCCAGAGCGCCGAGCACCACGGGCACACGCTGTGCTCCCGGTACCTGGTGGTGGTGGAGACCTGCATGTCGCTGGCCTCCCAGGTGGTGAAGCTAACCAAGCAGCTGAAGGAGTAAGTGGCCCATTCCGTCCCTGCGAACCAAGTCGGGCTGGTCCTCACTTGGCTCAGGTTCGAGCCCGGTGCCGGTTGTCTGGAGAATTCCTAGCCTTCTGCCCATCTCCTTTTCCTCTTCCACCCCAAGTCCTGCCAGCCGGCATCCACACGATGGGTGCATCTGTGCAGAGGAAGGAGGATGCTTCCACAAGCAGACAGTGCAGAGCAAACTCCGTGAGCAGGGAATGTGAGGCACATTGGATGAGAGACAGCCTCTCTCCGCGTGCGCAGCTCACGGCCCGATGACTTAGGTACACACACGCATCGTCCCCAAACTTCTGTCCTTTACCTTCTAAGAAATCATAAAGAGCCTGAGAGAGAAGAAGAAAAAAAAAAAAAAAAAAAACTAGACATGGGCCAGTTTCTCAGGTTTTCAACAAAAAATGTGTATTTGGGGAATTACAGACAGGCCATCTGACAACAGTCACCAATGTTAAGATTTACAAAAATGAAGCCAACGACTCGTGAGTCCTCGGAATGGAAAATAGCGTTCAGACAGCGCGATGTTACTTAAAACCCTCTTGGTCTAGATGGAGTCAGTTCTGTTCTTGATGAGATTATCAAACTGGTAGCCATTGCCTATGGAGATGTCAGGGAGCATTTCTGGGAGGTTGTCATGATATGCCTGACGACGGGGGAACAGAGGAGAAGTCATCAGGTAGGTCTCTAGCGGTCCTAAGAATCAAGGAGCCGACACCACCTGAGAGGACTAAGGTCAGCCCTTAGCAAACACACCAGTCAAAGTACAGTTGCATATTGGAGAGGGATTCACTGCAAATCCCAATTGGTATTCAAAGTCATGTTGACCGATTAAGAGGATAAACCCAAAAAGTTAAATTTTAGAAGCAAAATAGGGAGTGTCTTAAATTATTTTTAAAAATACTCTTTTCGGGGGCCCCTGGGTGGCTCAGTTGTTAAGCATCTGGTTATGGTCCCAGGGTCGTGGGATTGAGCCCCGCGTTGGACTCCCTGCTCTGCGGGAAGCCTGCATCTCCCTTTCCCACTCCCCCTGCTTGTGTTCCCTCTCTTCCTGTGTCTCTCTCTGTCAAATAAATAAATAAAATCTTTAAAAAAAAAATACTCTTTTTGGGGCACCTGGGTGGCTCAGTCAGTTAAGCGTCTGCCTTCAGCTCAGGTCATGATCCCAGGGTCCTGGGATGGAGCCCTGGGTTGGGCTTCCTGCTCGGCGGGGAGTCTGCTTCTCCCTCTACCCCTCCCCCCCCGCTCGTGATCTCTCTCACGCTCTTTCTCTCTCAAATAAATAAAATCTTAAAAAGTAAAAAAATAAAAAATACTTTGTTTCCTTTTGAAAAGAGACCTACGATGGCTGGGAGGCCTTCGCTGATCATGCGACAGTATGAGAAGCCCTTAGACCCTCGGGCTCTTCTCTAAGCTGGGAGAAACCTTCATCTGTCCACTTCCACCCTCTCGCCCCGGAGACCAGGTCTTTGTCCCCTCCCACCCTCCCCCTACTAGAGTACGCACTTTAATGAGTTGGTTAGGATTTTACTAGACACAAATAAGGTTTAAAAATTAAATATAAAAGGGGTTCCCTCCAAGCGTCCTCTGCCCTGTTATACAAAACTCCCCTGGGGCGGGTGAATTAAATGAGCTTCAAGGACTTAATGCAATTGAAGGGAAAATACACACAAACTCACAACTCAATAAGTTGCCTTTCCACAGCGAACACACTTGTACATATGTTTTTATGTGCATGTGTAAGTATTTCTAAAGTTAAGTTCCTAGAAAGGGAATTGCTAAAACACAGGGCATACACATTTAAAATGTGGATAGATGTTGCCTGATATCCTTCCAGAAATGTGGCAATATCCTTTCCCCCCTGGGTAGTGTATGGACATATCCATTCAGAGGAGCTTTAAAATAGTCCAAGAGAATGTTTTTTTTTTTTTTCCTTAAGATTCATACTCAGAGGAAAGATCACAAAACACTGTCCTCCATCCTGTACCATGGAGTCTGTGAGCTGTTCATGAGCTATAATAGCTGTTTCATTGGTGAACTCTTCAAGGTCAGGGTCTTGGCTGCCCTCTCTGTTGATGGGCCCAGAATAAAATACACAAGTACGCTAATAGATAACAGTTCTTCCATTGTCTCCGAAGCTGAATGCTGTAGACAATTATGGTGAGGCCAGTGACAAGATAAAATATGAGAGGTTAGGCTGGAGACCCCAGTCTTTTACTTACTGTGTGCCTCAGTGAGATTGGCAGAACTAGAAGTGAACAGGGAAGTCCACTGGGTTTGGGCACTGTAGCCTGTGCCCTTCAGGCTCCAGGGCACCCCCAGCACAGAAAGGTACAGGAGGAGGGATGAGAACCACAAGTTTTTCCAGTCCAAAGTTCTGAGTGAGAGACAGTCCGGAGTGCCTTTTCCTGCCAGAAAGCCTTTCTACTAACTCTTTACAGTTAATAAACGTAACTGCTGTTTAAAAAGTGGCGACCTTCAGCTCTTTTAGAGGTCCTGATGTACAAGCCTAGATATTACAGGTTGAATTATGCCATTCCCCCCCCCCAAAAAATAGGATAGAGTTTTAACCCCTCGTACCTCAGATTATCCACTTATTTGGAGATAGGGTCTTTACAGAAGGAGTCAAGTTAAAATGAGGTCATGAGGGTGTGTCCAAATCCAGTATCACTGGCGTTGTCATCAAAGGGGGAAATTTAGGGGCGCCTGGGAAACTCAGTCAGTTAAGCATTTGCCTTCGTCATGACTCAGGTCATGATCTCGGGGTCCTGGGATTGAGCCCCGTGTCGGGCTCTCCGCTCAGCAGCAAGTCTGCTTTTCCCTCTCACTCTCCCTCTGTGATCTCTCTCACTCTCTCTCTCAAATAAATAAATAAATCTTTAAAAAGGGGGGGATTTAGCTGTGGAGGCAGACACACACAGGGAGAACACTGGGTGAACATGAAGTCAGGGATCAGAGTGATGCGTCCCCCAAGCCAAAAGCGCCAGCAAACCACCAGAAACAAGGAGAGAAGCAGGGAACAGCCTCCCTCCCAGCCCTCAGAGGAAACCAATACTGCCAACCCCTCGGTCTCAGACTTCCAGCCTCCAGAACGGTGAGAAAATAAAGTTCTGTTGTTGTAGCCACCCAACTGATGGTACTAGGTTAACAACAGCCCCAGCATGGCATATGCCCATCTATGTTCTCATGTTTCATATACTTTTACATAATCATATTTCACATGATCATGTGTTTAAAATTGGGCAGTCCTTGCTGAGGGTCTTCTTTAGAATCTAGAGAGTAGAGTCCTTTTTTTTTTTTTCCCATTCATACATGGAATTCCAATCATCAGTCAACCCAATCGCCCCCGAAGAGTTTTCTTAACTGTACCATAATTCACTTTGACACTTCACAAACCCTTTAAAAGTAGACCGTAATCTTGCTTCGTCTACTTTAGCTCCTCACTATTGTTCTTAAAAATTTGACAGGCAGTACCAGCTTGCAAAGGGGGAAAAGTAGAATGTACTTTAGTTTCTTATTCTTTCTTTAGAATAAGGGTTAGCCAACTATAGACTATGGGCCAAATCCAGCCTGTCTGTTTTTGTAAATAAAGTTTTATTGGAACCCAGCCACACACACACAATCATTTACCTTTCATGTAGGGTTGATTTCATGCTACAAAAGCAGAGTTGATTAGTTATGACATAGACCATATGACTCACAAGCCTAAAATATTTACTATCTGACCTTCAGGGAAAAGTTTGCTGGCTCCTCCTTTAGACAATTAGTTTTCAGTAGGTGAGTCACAGAATGAGTGAGACAAATTGAAATCATAGACATTTCTTGTCTTAGGGATACAATGTTAGGACTAAGACTGACCATGTCTGAAAAACAGAGTACTTGGGGAGATGGAAGGGTGTCATCCCAGTCTGATCTCACAGAATTAGAGTTAGGTGGCCAATGGTTGTTGAGTATTTGCAGTGACACTTGGCAGGGAGAACAGTGGGCTTCCTCAAGCCCAGATCTAAGGTCCCGTGGTCATTTTAAGAACACTTGCAACTCGGGGCACGTGGGTGGCTCAGTGAGTTAGTGTCTAACTCTTGATTTCAGCTCAGGTCATGATCTCAGGGTTGTGAGATCAAGCCCCTTGTTGGGCTTGTGCTGGGCATGGAACCTGCTTAGGATTCTCTCTCTTCCTCTGCCCCCACCCCTGCTCACACGTGTGTGTGTGTGCGCGCGCTCACACACATGCGCACACTCTCTCTCTCTCTAAAAACAATAACAACAACAACAAAAAAAACGCTCATTCATTTAGTTCCATGTCCTGGCTCATGAGAGGGCCTACCATTTTTTATGCTAATTGTATTAGTTCTCTATTCTTATAACAAATTACCACACACCTAGTGGCTTAAAACAACACAGATTCCCCTTACAGCTCGATAGTTCCAAAGACTGGCATGGGTCTCCAGATTAAAATCGAGGTGTCCACAGGCCACATTCCTTTCTGGAGGCTCTAGGATGGGTCTGGTTGCAGGATCAGTTCCTTGTGGTCGTAAGACCGAGGTCCCCTTCTTTTGCTGGCTGTCAGCAAAGGGGCATTGCCAGTCCTTAGAGGTCACTGCATTCTTTGGCTCATGGCCCCTTCCTTCGTCTTCAGAGCCAGTAACCACAGATGAAGTCTTCACACTTTGACTGGCTCTGACCTCATCTTCTACCTCCTCCTCACTGTTAAAGATTCGTGATTAGATTGGATAAACCATAATAATAATAATAATAATAATCCAGGATAATCTCCCAGTTCTCCTATCAGATTATAAATAATCTTGATTCTGTCTGCAACACTAATTCCCTTTTGCCACCAAAGGTAACATAGTCCCACCTTCCAGGGATTAGAATGTGATAGACATCTTGAGGTGGGGGCGTCAGCACACTAATCCTAGAGTTCAGTAAATACTGCTATTCTTCTAAAGTCAGAATCAGTTGGCTTTACTTTTCTCAGGTTCTGTAATATGCTTTCTAAACTGATTTCAATTTCTGTGACCTGTGGCTTTTAACTGATTTTCTTAAATTTGAAGCACATTCTCATTCACATGCTCTTATCTCCAGAAGACAATGAGTGTTGCCATACTGTGTTTCCCTTCATGTAAGAAAATACCAAGTTATTTAATGGTTTTTACCCAATACGGAAATAGCTGTGTTGTTTTATTTTGCTCTTCTCTGATCACTAAATTAATTCAATTACTTTAAAGATTTAAACAATTTGGAAAGAGTAAATTATATAAGTATACACGTTATAAATAATATATATACATTATATATGGAGATTTCTTAAAAATGATATACTACACACAGTATTTTGTAATTTCCTTTTTTACTTAATATACATATATATACATAAAGTGTACTTTATGCACATGTATTAGGGAAACCTTTCCTATGTCATGGATACTGAAATATATTCTCATTTTTAATAGCTGCCTTTATGGAAATAACTAAATTATTCACTTAGTCTTACTGATGAGCATTTAGGTTATTTACAGTTTTTTTGTTAGTGTGAATAATAAGCATCCTTTTGGGTACTTGACTGTGTCCTTAGGAAAATTTCTGCATTGCAAAATGAAGAATATGCACATTTGTAAGGCTTTGGGATTTGTTGCAATTTATTGAAATAATCATGAAAAAGTTTATAGCTACTCATTTATAGTAGTGGCCATGTATCAGAGAGCTCATGTGTCTCCACTTGTTTTTCCTAGACAGACAATGGAACGCGTCACATTGCAGAACCAGCTCCAGCAACTTCTGGAAGCCCAGAAATCAGAGTCACTCCTTTCTTCACCCAGGTAATACCAAGAACATGGGTGGTTAGAGTTCTTAGTTACTTTTAATCTCTGAGCTTTCTTTTGGACTTCTAGGGAAAATATCTTTAAGAAGACCACAATATTTTATTTTTATAAAGAGGAATAAAATTGAGACGTTTCAGGGGAAAAAGGCCTTGGGCCTAAAGTCAAAAGACCTGGGTTCATCTCTGGCTCTGTCATTTCTTCTTTCCCCAATTGTAAGCAAGTCACGTCGTCTTTCGGACTCCTTCATTTCTTCATCTGTGAAATGGAAATAAGGATATGTAGGTTCGTAAGGTTGTTGAAGATGAGAATAATAGAATTAGAGCAAAATTGATGTGTAAACAGTAAAAGAGTAGACAAATTTATATCGTCATGGCATTAGGTGTGAGGCACTATACTTTGATCATAGTTGCCACTATGGAGATTGATTTGCACAGACATTAAGGGATTATTCTTACTCCAGTCCTGTCGATTTGTTGTTAAGTCGTTCGTGGCAGTGAAGGAATTCAGTGATAGGAAATTCCCTCATATGTTCTTCATCATCTTTCAGTTCACCGTCCTCCCCAGCTTCCAGGAGGTCCCAGTGGAAATCTCCAGATGCAGATGATGAGTCTGTAGCCAAAAGCAAACCTGGAGTCCAAGAGGGGCTTCAGGTTCTTGGAAGCCTGTCAGCATCCAGCCGGGCCAGGGCCAAAGCAAAAGACGAAGATTCTGACAAAATCCTACGCCAGTTACTGGGAAAAGATATCTCAGAGAACGTCTGCACCCAGGAAAAGCTGTCCTTGGAATTCCAGGATGCTCAGGCTTCCTCTAGAAACTCCAAGAAGATCCCTGCGGAGAAGAGGGAACTGAAGTTAGCTCGGCTGAGGCAGCTGATGCAGCGGTCCCTGAGTGAGTCCGACACGGATTCCAACACCTCTGAGGACCCCAAGAGCACACCTGTGAGGAAGGCCGACAGGCCCCGGCCGCAGCCCATCGTGGGAAGCGTGGAGAGTGTGGACAGCGCAGAAAGCTTACATCTGATGATAAAGAAACACACCGTGGCATCAGGACGTAGGTTTCCTTTTGGCATCAAGGCCTCCAAATCTCTGGATGGCCATAGCCCATCCCCCACCTCAGAGAGCAGCGAACCTGACTTGGAATCCCAGTGTCCTGGCTCAGGGACCATTCCCCCAAGCCAGCCCTCTGGAGACCCCGCTCAGCCCAGCCCTGACAGCACTGCTGCCCAGAAAGTGGCCATGAGCCCCAAGAGTGCCCTCAAGTCTCCATCTTCCAAGCGCCGGACCTCCCAGAACTTGAAACTCAGAGTTACCTTTGAGGAGCCTGTGGTGCAGATGGAGCAAACTAGCCCTGAGCTAAATGGGGAGAAGGACAAAGATAAAGGCAGGCCCCTCCAGAGGGCCTCCACAAGTAGTGAATCGGGGGACCAACTGAAAAGGCCTTTTGGAACCTTCCGGTCTATCATGGAGACACTCAGCGGCAACCAGAACAATAATAATAACTACCAGGCAGCCAACCAGCTGAAGACGTCCACACTGCCCTTAACCTCACTTGGAAGGAAGACAACAGACACCAAGGGAAATCCCGTGAGCTCTGCTAGCAAAGGAAAGAATAAGGCGGTGAGTGCTATTTGGAAACTATCCCTTTTTTGCCTTTGAATTCACTGTGCTGTTCCTCACACTACAGATTGGTGACCTTTGCCACCACGAGGGAATCCCCAGAAAAAGTCCAAAGGGATGCACGGGAAGCCCAATCAGTGTGTTTTCTAATGAGATATGTCACATTAGAGTATAGACACTTTGCTCTTCCTTTGGAAAATAAGAGAGAAAGATTAAATACATCACAGGACATTATACGCTGGTCCCCCAGTTGCCCTGAATAGTTTGCTCCCTCAGTATTAGGAGTCCTAAACTGGGAGGCATTTCTACAAGATCAGACCACCAGTTGATGTGAAATCAGGCCCTTCCTTCCTTGGCACTGACTCTTCCTCAGGAAGAATTTGTTCTCCTTAGATGACTGGCTAGTTTATTCTCAAGCCCAATGAAAGAGCACATAAATAGATACTCTATTTCTAAAAATTTAACCACTCAACTTTGGAATGACCTTTGAAATGAATACACCCACAGGGACCTCCGCATTGGCATTTTACGACACAAACCAGTAAGTGTTAATCAGGATAATGCTGGGGCAGTCTGGAGTGCTCGGTACATGAGGGATGGTGGAGTGTGCCATGAACTACATTTTACAATTGCATTTCCTGGAAAACCATGCACTGTAATCTGTGGTTTAAAACCAGTGAATAAGAGATAGGAACATCTTTTTAGGCGATGTTTGCCATGTGTTCTGTGCATGCCGTGCCATCCCCCAAAAATGGTATAGCATCCAAAATATGAAACTCTAAGGAATGGAAGGATCCAGAATATCCATCCTGCAATCTAGAGAGCCCCAACCTGCATAATTGATTATTAGCTGTAAGGTGAAATTCCATCACGGTGAGGTTTAAGACCTGTCCAGATTCCTTTTGCAATACCGAAATCGAGTTTCCGTTAATATCGCTCTAATTAATCGAACGCCAGTTTTAACTATACATTGATTTCCAACGTGAATTGTCTTTGTCGTAAAGGACTTCCATGTTGTGTGTATTTCAGCTAGAAAAGTCACCCCCGTGCCCCAAGCCCCAGCCCCTTTGGGTTTCACACGGCCAGCCTTACCTTGCTCAAATAAGACTTTCCCAAGTCACTTACTGGGTTTTGTCACTCAGGAGTGGAAGAATGATCTCAGCAGCTCCCCGTGCTTCTTAAAGTATGTATGAAGCTTCTGTCCGCTAATCTGCCTCCTGCATGCCTCCTGTTGACTGAGACATGTGCACGTGCTGAGCTTTGTTGCATGTTTTCAGATGATGTTTAATTGCACCTCTCTAGGAGATGTATGGCAGCTGCATCACCCTTTCTTCTAACTTGCTGACCGAAGAGCCTCTGCGTAACCATGCACGGTACGTGGTGCTAGCTAGTGGGTCCTTCGCACAGTGAGGCCATGCCTTTGCTTCCAGTCCCAGAGCACCCTTTTAAGCCACAGTCCCAGAGCACCCTTAGCAGGAGCTGATACCAAGAAAGAAGAAAATGACACCGCCCCCCCCGCCCCCGCCACACACACACCCCAATAGAAGCAGCCAGGCTTATAACGGGGCTTTAGAAAGGGATCAAGTGCCTGATTGGCGGGGCTTTATTCCAGCCGCAGAGGGCAGAGGAATCTACTCACCTTACAAACATGCTGAGTCTCCCGGTTGACTTTGGCTTTCAGTCTTTGTTTTAATGGAGTCAAGTACCAAGTATAGAAATTAAATTTCCTGTCATGGGTGGATGGAGTCGATCTCTGATCAGAATCAGAGCTGTGAAGGAGAGCTGAGGTTTTATTTCATTGCTGATCCTAGACTGAAAGCTCCTTTCATCACTGTGCTGGGGAGAAGCAAGGCCCTGCCATTCTGAAATTGCTCTTGCTTAATGCTCAGAACCCCAGTGCCCAGCAGTCAGCCCGTCTGTGTGTGCCCACCAGTCACACCCGGGGCTTTCCCAAACAAAATGTTTATGCTTCAAAATGCATGGACTGTGTACAGAAAAGGATCATCTTTGAAGGTCCCCAGTGGCTCAGGCGCCTCTCTGGGCAAAGTCCTTCTGCATCGGGGCTTTCTTTCCTCCCCTGGGGAATGTGCACAACTCCCACTCCCGGACGAAGCAGGAAACGGGAGGAGTGAAAGAAGACCCGTGGAGGGCCACTTCCTGCACTCGGTGCCCGGTGACTGGCTTCTTTCAGAAGAAAGCCCCAAATTCATGTTAAGGGAGGCTGTCACTTTTAAATCATTCAAACTTACTTTAATATAATTATTTAGATTAAAAGAAAAATATGTTACACCTTGCAGCACCCTTCCAAAATCCTCCGCACTGTTTTGTGAATGTGCGTCTGTTTCTATATAATGATAAACACACCCAAATAAGAGTGTACGTGTTGTGAGTATAAATTTTTAGATCAGAATACTAAGGCACAAGAAACGTCCTTTTCTTGACCTTTTAAATCAAATTTAATCTGCTCCAGGTCTCTGGTCAGCCCAGAGGAGAAGTAAATCTCAGGCATTTCAGGGAGTGCCCCTAGGGGTCTCATTAATTCAGTAAATTGAAGGAAGCACCTTGGAGCTTAGGTATTTACTGGTCACCAGCACGCAACTTGGGTCAGGCTCACACGGTGCCTGAGTCTGTGCTGCTTCCGGCCACCCTGGGGCAGAGAATCTCAACCAGTTCTTCGAACCCAAGGCCTGGGGTAGGAAGGAAATAGAAGAAAAAAAATGTCCATTCCCCTCCCAGACATTGGTACTGGACCCCCTCTGTTCCTCCCAACCCACCTCCTCACCCCCATACCCTCCTCAGTCCCAGGTGAGGTTGGGTTGTGTCTTCTGGTACCTGGAAAATTCTGCTCCTGTCCTTAAACAGAAGTCACCAACTTCTGTTTAAGAAAGCAGGAAAGGCAGCACAAAGACTTGAGAAACTCTTGGGAGGGAGAAGGAGAACACCTCTCATCTCTCGAAGGTTCCTACAGTACCTGGAAACAAGACAGTTAGTTAGTATCACAGTGGATTGTCCTGCCAGAAATATTTCATCCTTTTTACAAGCAAAGGAACAAAGCTGAACAATTTTCTATAATATAATTACAAAAGTCAGAGCACCAAATGAGACTTTGGGGCTCCTGAGCTATCCGACTCTAGGTTAACTCTTTCCTACTCAGCGGAGGGAACAATCCTTCTGAAGGCTCAGTTTTGAACCTCAGAGTCACTGGGTTTACATATTAACAGAGTTTGATTTCAGCGATAAACTAGAAACCCCAAAATAAAAATACTCAGTGTATTTAAATAAGCATCTTAACCCCTTCCCCTCCGTACCTTATAAATTAGCCTCTACTTTATCCTGGTTTCCGTTTAGCATGTGTTCCACAGAAAGTGAAAAGTCCCTCGTTGGCTCACACTGGAGAGGGGAGGTTTCTCGGATTCACTCATAATGACACAGAGGCAGAGAGAACATGGCCAAGTTCACTCCTTATATAAAATAAGGGTGGACGGCTATAGTGGAAATGAAGATTCCTCAGAGAAATTAACATCAGCATGAGATCGTGGGCATGAAAAACACCTAATTGACTCAAGTGCTTGCTTCATTTTGCCTGAGGGACCCACTGAAGGAACATCCCACGGAAAAATACAATATAGAAAGGAACCCAAGTGTTCATGCCTCAGTGATGCCTTCAAATCTTGACCCAAGAATTTGCTTGAAAGCTAAACGGCTCCTCTTGGGTAGCAGAGATTCTCCAGGCTTATGTAACTTTGGAATCCAATGGCAGTCATTGGTTTGGGGTTGGTTCCAAATATTAATGCCACCGAATTACCCTATCTCTATGGCGCTAGGAGAAAGAGTGGGTCCCCAGAACCTAGTTGCAGACTTACGCTGGAGTCACATTTTAGTTCCTAAGAAATGTTTATTTTTCCTGGGAAAATACAGGCAGTAAATACATTTGAAAGAACATCACCTCCTGTGTGGGGTTTCTGTTTGCTATTTATTTTCCTAAATTGGTCACAGCTTGATAGCAAAGAATCTAAATTTCTTTTCAATGCCCTTTAAAATTAGATTCGACTCCATTACTCTGGACAGCTTTCCCGGAGTGTTTCCACAGCCCACGATGACTTTGTTTATAACAAGCAGATTTATCTTTACTTTTTCTTATCAAGGACAAGTTGGTTTTGAGTTATTACAACTCCAAGGGAATGTTTGCAATTACTTGTTTTAAAATGCCAATAAGACATTCACTTCCCAGAGTTTAAGTCTTAGTGAGACCTGGGACACATGACGTGAGCTTTGCGTCCAGCTAGCTAGAGGCAGAGGGTATCATCCTCTGGCCACCACCACCCACCCCCTCTGTGACCACAGTGCCGCTGTGGCCTGAAACCCTCATCCTAGCCCCAACACCAGAGCAGACGGCTTCAAAACACATTAAGTAATAAACACCATTAGTGTGGGTTTTACTGCCAAGGAATTAGCCACACGGGAAATGATACATGCAGGGCCAAGAGCTCTGGTATCCGATATTTTGCATAGATGTCAAGGATGTTCACTAACCACTTCAACAGGAGTCGTATGTTTGGCCTAAGATGATATGAGGTGTGGTGGTATTCACCTGCTGGGCCCAGTAGGAGGTCAGAATTGAGGATGCCCACCCCCACCAGCACACACACACACACACACACACATATTATGTCCTTACTGTCAGGATATCATGCTAATCAGAAAAATGATCAAAGATATGGAAGCCATTGGAAAAGTAGAGGTGAGGCCCTGGCTGAAAGCTGTCTCCCAAGTACAGTGTGTACCCTCAGCCCCACTGAAGAGCACTTCCAGACTCATGATGGAAAAATCCAGTCGGCGCCAAAAAGGAGCCCCCAATCTTGCTGAACAAAGGCATCCTCACCATCATTTCTCTGGATATGAGAAAATAACCACATTCTAATCTTGTCTTTAATTTTTTACCTTAAAGTATCTATTTTTTAACCCATATGCTTTTTATGGGATATGTCTGTAATTTTTTGGTCACTGTTATGTTACCACGGCTCTCTGATCCATGCTGAGGACATAGTTCTAGAGCGACCTCCCTGGGGGCAGACAGAGTCTTAAGTATAACAGTTCAGCAAAGTTGGTTCAAGGGCTAATACAAAAAGGGGATTTAGCGATTACAGACATTAGCATTATCACTCAAAAACTATAGTTTTGGCTTCTAAGCCCTGATCTGAAGTGGATATTCATTTGTAAAATACTAGCTCTGGGGTCTAGAGCCAGCCCATTAGCAGGAATTGATACCAGGTCCCTGAGGTGCCTTCCTCTACTCCAGAAACCCCTAGAACCCACCTGCTCACCTTCCCCTCCACTCTTCCTCCATGTGTCCCCAGGTTCTGTGTTCCCTGTACAACTCTTGTCCTTCCCACCCTCACCTCTGCCTCCTTAGTGTTCATATTAGTTTCAGAGGGGAAACCCATATTTCATACTGGAGCTTTGTCCCTATGACTTAGAGGAGAGAGGAGACCCCAATCTTGAACATTTCTCCAAAGGCAGGTTCTCCTTTGCTCAGGCCACAGTTTTTGCATTGTCCTTGGCTGTCACATAGCAGAATCTTGTGTGTGGAGGGAAATACTCATATGATGAGGGATAGTTAAAATGACCAGACCCTCCCAATGTCTCGGCACAACTTCACAAGCTCTTTATAAAAGCTGCCAGAGTTCCCAAGGTTGACCAGGGCATGATTCACAAATGGAGTTTCTTTCCATACATGCCGTACACCCACTGGGAAAAGGAGAAAGCATATGCTGCCACAGGAAGACAATGAAACAGAGTTTAGTCTCCAAGTATGAGGAGTTGAGACATAGAAAAAGCTATTGCAACTAAGATCCCACGTTCAGTCTTCAAGCGCTGCCCTTGGAAGGCAGGAAATGACAATGTGGAAGAGCCATGAACGAGAAGTAGGAGGGTACAGAGAGAAGACCTTCCTTCAAAACCAAAACCATCCCACCAGAAATACGTTCTTTCGGCATGTGAATCCTGGCTTAAATGCAATCACAAAACTGAAGAACAGACTACTCCCTTTTCCCACTTCCACCCTCCTTTCCTCCCTCCCCTCTGTGGTCCTGGTTTAAACTGTGAAATGCCCCCGGGGGAGCTGTCCTATTAGTGTCCTATGGGCACCATCTCTGCCACCACGGGAGTGTCTCCGAACATTAAAAGAATAGTTCCTGTCTATAAGCTCTGAGGAAGACTGGAGTTTCCAAGAAGCAGCCATTCATT
The DNA here is from genome assembly GCF_054177405.1 of Leptonychotes weddellii. Lineage (NCBI taxonomy): Eukaryota > Metazoa > Chordata > Mammalia > Carnivora > Phocidae > Leptonychotes > Leptonychotes weddellii. The sequence goes on along the minus strand of NC_138375.1, from coordinate 124,476,703 downwards.
TGAGGTTTAAAAGTACCAACTACCCTATGACCCAGCAATTGCACTACTGGGTATTTACCCCAAAGACACAGATGTAGTGAAAAGAAGGGGCACCTGTACCCCAATGTTTACAGCAGCAATGTCCACAATAGTCAAACTGTGGAAGGAGCCGAGATGCCCTTCAACAGACGAATGGATAAAGAAGATGTGGTCCATATATACAATGGACTATTACTCAGCCGTTAGAAAGAATGAATACCCACCATTCGCATCGACATGGATGGGACTGGAGGAGATGATGCTAAGTGAAATAAGTCAAGTAGAGAAAGACAATTATCATATGGTTTCACTTATTTGTGGAACATAAGGAATAGCATGGAGGACATCAGGAGAAGGAAGGGAAAAATGAAGGGGGGCAGAAATCAGAGGGGGAAATGAACCATGAGAGACTATGGACTCTGAGAAACAAACTGAGGGTTTTAGAGGGGAGGGGCGTGGGGGGGTTGGGTTAGCCCAGTGATGGGTATTAAGGAGGGCACGTTCTGCATGGAGCACTGGGTGTTATATGCAAACAATGAATCATGGATCACTACATCAAGAACTAATGATGTACTGTATGGTACTAACGTAACATAATAAAAAAAATTATAAAAACAATAAAAATATAAGTACCAGCTAGAGACTTTACCCACACAACTTCCAGTACTTTCACCAAGCATCCCTGCTCCAGCCACAGTCATCTTGGATTTTCCTTTCCACACTGAGAACTGTGCAGATACATTAGCCTCCTGGATGCCACATCCCTGGTTTGCCAGTTCACTCACTGCACCACCGTCTTTCTCTCTAAGCCAGGCATTTTGCTGTGCCGGCACAAAGCATGCTGCTTCCCAGAAGAGATCAGAATCCAGGGAGAATTAAAAGAGGACAGAGTTATAACACAGTAAACTCCATGAAACATAGAGAAGCTTCATGAGAGTGGGGACCCTTGACAGCCTCCCTACACCCCCCATCAGTACCCCTGGTGTCCAGCTTGGTGCCTGGCACATGCTAGAGACTTCATAAATATTTGGCAAGAGGGAGAGTGGAGAGAGGAAAGGGAGAAAGAAGAGGGAAAAGGAGAATCAAAATAAAAAGGACTGAGCTTGTTATCCCAAGAAATAATGGTGTCCTCCCTCTAAATCTAGGCCCTTTGATGACAAGCCTCCCTACCTACAGTGAGTTTTTAGTGTGGGTACCTGGAGGGCAAGTTGTTCATTCTTTGAACCGGAATCCCATTTTTTAGTAGATGGGATTTAGAGATTTGCTCTAAGGAGACCACGAAAGTAACAAAATCTCCCTGTTTTGGTTATCAGTGGAAGTGTAATGCATGCCCATGGACCCTTTTAAACTAATCCTCCAAGTAAATTGCTGTCTGGTCACGATGGGCTATGGAAATGTGGAATCCCTGCCTAGATGAATCAGCAAGTAATTGCAAAACTGTTATTTAAATTTAAGCCTTTTCTTCTTCCCAATTTTGGTCACTGAGAATGTGATTTCGTATCCAAAAATGAAATCAAGGAACAGCAAATTATCTGAATAATTCATGCCAGAATTACCCAAACACTTTTGTTCCTTTGAATACTGGTAATTCAGGACTAGGCAATTGAGGGATTCAGGGAGGCTTATCCTGATATTATTCAAATAAATGCCTCAAGTATACACTCGGCTCTAATCATGCTGGGTTTTGTCCTGCAGAAAGTGTTCCTTTTTAGTGTTCTTGACCACAACACCCCTTATATTAAAGCAAAAATACTCTGTTAATGTCTAAATGATGGTATCATCCTTAAACTACAACCTAAGCCTTCTTTTTAACTTTTATTGGTTTTTCATTTACTTTTTTGTCGAAGTGCTGTAGGTATCTATAACAGTAATGTTAGCGTTCTAACAAAAATTGGCTCTCCTCTGCCCAACCTACCCTGTTCTGTATTCCCACTCCCCTGAATCAACCACTTGGCTTTCTTTCAGATGTATTCTCTAGTATTCTGTATTGCCAGATCACATGCTCATACAGATATTCAACTTTAGATATTCTCTCTGTTACCTATTGGCATTCCACTATAGAAGGTAAAATGATAGCTAACACTTATAAAGCATTTACAGTGTACCAAAGAATATTCTAGGCGCCATATGCATATTAACTGTTTTAACCTTCACAGTAACACAATAGGGTAGATACTATTATTATCAGATTTTGCAGATTGGAAGCCAAGGCACAGAGAGATTATGTATCTTGCCCAAGTTTGTACAGTAATGATAAAAATAAATTAGGGAGCCAGGATTCCAAAAATCTATATTCTCCACAAAGAACCAAACTTGTCTAGCTCTATTGTAGCACCCAGCACTGCCCCCTACCCCCAAACACACCCATCCACCCCCCCACACACACACACACACACACACCTGCTTCCTCTTCCCACCATTATTAATACAGTTTTATCTCTCTTGGGTTAAATTAGTATTTGGTGTTTATTATTACTATAGCTGTCTAAATATTAATCACACTAGGTCCATGCATTTCCTTTCTAATTATAACTTTACATTTTGGGGGGAGAAAGTAATTTTTGCTTCTCGAGTTTACAGTTCATTTCTAAACACTTCACAGGAGACAGAATCCTTCCTTCAGCACATTCAGACAAGTCAGGTGTCTCTCAGTTTGTTCAAGGAGCAACCTCCTTCCTCCTGCCCCAGTCTGGACTGCTGCTATCTGGCAGGGCTATACAGCTGTCTTCCTGGTGTTTCTCCCATACATTATTCTGGGAATTGCTTCTGCTTCTCTCCTGTGTAGAGCCCTATTTCCTGAATCTGTCTTTTCCCATTTGGGGTTTATGCTCTTGTTTTGGTAAACACATCTTCCCATCTTTAGGAGGTGAATGGGTGCTAAATTTGTTGAGACCTTGTCTGTCTGAAAGGATCTTCATTTTGCCCTCATCCTGAATTAGGTGTGTTTGGCTAGGTATAGAATTCTATGTAGGAAACAATTTTCCCTCAGAATCTTGAACACATTGTTTCATTTTCTTCTTGCTTCTAATGTGTCTTTTGCAAAGCTCCATTCCTCTCTAATTGCAAATCCCTTGGAAGCTATTATGATTTTCTCTTTATCCCCAGTATTTTGATTTCCTGATGCTTTGTCATGATGCTATTTTCATTCCTGACATGTGGGCACTCAGCAGGCTTTTTCAATCTGGAAAGCTATGTGCTACAGTTCTGGGAAATGTTTTTGTACAATTTCTTTGAAAGTTTTCTCCATTCCAATTTCTCTGATCACTCTTTCTGGAAATCATGTTATTGTAATGTTGGACACACTGAATCAATCCTCAGATTTGCTAACTATTTTTCTATATTTATCCATACTTTTGCTTTTTCTAGTTCTTTTAGGAAAGAACTGACCTGTACCTTCCAACCTTTCTAATTTTTTATTTTTGCTATAATAGTGTTAATTTCTAAAAGTACTTCGTTGGTTTTCTCTGTTTCCTCTTTGTAGCATTATACATGCAGGACTTACTTAAATTTTACAGTCAAGTACAAATGTATATTTTTTTCTTTTCTTCCTTTTTGCAGTAAAAATGGTGTGTGATACAGTTTTGCTTCTTGCTTTTCTTCACCTAACACAATGAAGGTCTTTATGTATTAGTATATAGTTTCTTTATTCTTTTACATAGCTACATATTATTTCACTGTATGAATGTCCTATTTTTAACCTTTCATTTTATTGAGATTCTCGCCTTCTTTTGACTTATAACAGCTCTTTATATATTACATACTAGGAAGACTAACCCTTTGTAATATGAATTGCAGACATTTCCCCAGTTTTTCTTTTCTTGTTAAAGATGTTCAAAGTTCTCATTGTCTCCCTATGTTATCTCTATTCACTTTGACTTCCATTTCTCTGTTTATTTTGGTCCTGTCTTTCATAGTAGCACTTTCCTCAAATATCTGATGATCTCCAACTCATTTATATTCACTAAAGCTGAATGGAAGCTCCGACTTTATGGGTGAGGCTTACGGACTGGTAGATGTTGTTTCACACGAACTGGTGAGGACGAGGCTCTTTTGTTGGGGAAGTCCCTGTCAGTATTTGTAGGTCTTTTCTCTTGGCCAGTTCATTTCTCAAGTTAAGGAAACTCCAGTCTTCTGCTAGGGCCCATAACCTGAGTGCCAAGCATTCATGAGTCAGACTAAAGGGAGGTGGGTTGAGAATCATATTCTCACTTTCTCACTTCGGGAGACTTTCTTTTAATCTTCTGGTTCCCACCCCCTTTAGCTGAATTCAGAGTCTCTCTGGCTCATGCCTTGTAAATTGTAACCTCCAGTCTTCTTTCAGTGGGAAAGAGATATATACCCAGCTACATTTGGTCAGGGAGGTAATCTGGAATATGAATTGCTACTTCCAAAAATTTTTCAAATAATCTTCCCATTTTCAGCACCCACTCAGCACCCACTGTCACCTTCAGAAATACATGATGCTTTTGGTTTCTGTATCTTGCAGCACAAATCAGTTTGTTGCATTCCCTGCCCATAGGCTTAGATTTCTGCATCTTCAACTCTGCTAAATCAACTCCACATGCCCATTCACCTTCCTGTTTCTGAAATAGTGTTGGTATTTTGTCTATTATCATCCCCTCTCACTTCCCTTATTCATTTAGGTTTATGCCTTTCTTATTTCTTTACTTTCCTTTTAGTGTTGTTTTGTAAGAATAGGGTGATGAATGTATGTATTTAATCCACCATGTTTAATTGAAAGTCCCTAGAACATCTTTTAGCCAACCAGGTTTTTCTTGCCCCTTCTTCCCTTTCTTGCCCATAGACACTCTCTAAAGTTCTATTCAGGGGCACCTGGCTGGCTCAGTTGCTAAAGCTTGCAACTCTTGATCTCAGGGTCATAAGCTCGAGCCCCACATTGGGTGTAGAGATTACTTAAAATAAAATCTTAAAAATATTAATAAGGTTCTGTTCAGAGGAATAAATAAAGTAAGAATAAAGTAAGAATTAGAACATTCAGGCTGGGATGAGGATCAAATATTTACTGGAACACTGAGAATAGACTACATGGTCTTTGTAAGCAAGCACGATTTGAGGCCATAAAATCCCACTTGAGGCTCTCCATCCAAATATGTCCTCATGTTAGCAAGTAGCATTAACAGAAACACTTTGTTTTTGTCTGATGTAGCAACAAGAAGGAATTTATTAATATGTAGGCTGGCCCACCTTCAGGAGATGACTCCTCTCTGGAACATTTTTGTACCCAGAATGTGAGTAATATCTCATGAAAACGAATGCATCTACCCAGAAGGGAATTCACTTACACAGCACAACTGTTCCAAGGCTTAAGCTGGTATTTCTTTACATAGGCTTACTAGGTATCAGATCCTGGGGGCAGCAAACAGCATTACTTTTTCCTGGTTTTTTCTTTTTCCCCTAGACTTACCTACTTATGATCTTCCAACAGTAATCACACACCCAAAAAAAGTGTCTTCTTTGAACAATTAAGACTTGAGCTTATTGGACATTAAAGATGTCACCAACGAATCCATGTCAATAAAATATAAACATCTCTTGTTTCCACTCGACCAGCATTACTATACTTACTATCTTATTTGACGCGACTTTAACTTGAATTTGATGAAATTCGCTTGACTAGAATCTTGCCTGGATTCCAATCAGCATGATTGAGAAATGACTTCCAGAGCTGAATTAAAAAGTGTTGGCTAAGTGTGTGTTATTACATGACTATAGCTTTTATTGTTTAAAGAGTGGTTTATATGAAAAGAAAATAATTTGCCTACTGGAATGAAGTGTTCCTCAGTGTGGCTTGTATGAGGATAGTTTCCATGTTTGGTGAGCTGTTTAGTGCTGTTGTCTTGTAACTTGACCATAGTTTTATCTAATTCTGGTCTTTATGGTTTTTCTTCTGCTTAGGCATGATGACATCAATAGAAAAATGAAGAAATCCTACAGCATAAAGCACAATGCTGAGCCAGAGTCAAAAGAACTCTTCTTGTAAATCACTTTTTTCTTATCTCTCATTGCCGCCCTTTGGACACCATTGAAAATTTCTGGACTATCCACTGTGGAAATAGAATCATGAAAATCAATGCCTCACCAGCAGAAGAACAATATCAGGATGCCTTAAATTTATAATAGTAGGCTATATAATACACATTTTTGGGTGATATTTGTATATATAACTTGTTTCTAAAGAGATGACGTTTAAAAGCATGATTGGGCCAATGTATGTTTTTTAAGATTGGATTGGTTCAGCTTACCCACACAATGTCCACCTAAAGCCACTGGCACCATCTTGTCTTTCATCAGTTGCATGAGTGTTTGCTAATGTTGATTGAACTTTCCTTTCCCGGTAAAATGGGCAGTTTGGGCTCAGCTCCTCAGTGAGACCAGGTCAGTGGTATTGTTTTCTGTCAAGAGTGTTTTTTCTGTCATTTCTACTTTTTGTATAAAGGAAATAAAACAATGTTAACAGCACCTAGAAGCTTGGGGCACCTACTTTCTAATAAGCCTGTGATGTTCTGCTTTCTAAGAGACCTTGAGACTATTTTGATTGCTGATATTTTATTTCAGGAACAAACTGCCCGGTTTAGCTATTTTCCCATAGGGGTGAAATAAAACATTCTAGTTTTCATTAAGTACTAAAGGATCAGACAAGTATATAAAGTAAGTCAATTCCTTCTGTCTTCTCAAATCCCAGCATTGACATGAGAAAATACTAATGACATCTAAGGATTCAGCCCCTGTTTGGGTCACTTTTTTTGTCAAGAACACATTATGAGACCTGTCTAATCCCTTTAGGAGACAGTGTGGAGCCTGAGTTTATAACAACCCTATTGTTGATATAGCTCTTTCAGTCCATGTAAGCAGTAAGTTCCAGATGGTTTCGTCCTATCATGTAAAAAAATATTTCTGTTGAAACTTCAAGAGTTTTATTTTCAAAGTGTTGGCATGGCCCATAAGAGGCCTGTCAAATCTTAGTTTGGAAATTGAATGTGTTCTTACCAGTAGGAGGGAGCCCTATATGTTACTCACAGTTATGAGCAGTGTTACTGCCGTCCAATGTGGACCATTCCATATCCTGGTGGACACAAGAGGCCAAGGTACTGAGTTAGGAGGAAATCTTGCATATATGGGTGACAAACTTGGCCTGACAAATTTGGGCTTGACAAGATACAGTGAGGTACAGAAGAAGGACCTAATATTCAAGTACCTTTTAGGTACCAGCCACACTTATGTAGAGATATTACTACTACCATTTTATAGCTTAGCAAATTAAACTTCAGAAAGCTTTAAGTCCTATGTCCAAAGTAATACTACTTGTAAATAGCAGACTTGGCTCGGGCCCAGGTTTGCTCATTATTCCCACTGGACTAGCCTATCGGTCCTGCACAATGCCATATCTTTAGTGCATTACCCACTGGACTAGTATACAGGGATCACGAGTTGTGTTGGCTCTACTTCTGGATGACTCTTGGGTCTTGGGTAAGGAACATTGCCTCCTCGAGAAATCTGGAAAAGGGCGAGACTGGCCTGCATGCACATTTCAGAGGTAAGTTCCTTTCAACCTACAGAGCAACATGTCTAGGAATTCAACCAATTTGTTCTGTCCATGTTTGGGTCCTCTGAGTTCCTGTCATTAGAGCCCAGTGCCCTGCGTGGTTCTGTGTTGCTCACATTGTCTTCTCAAATGAGATGCCCTATTCTGAATTTGGCCCCTTGGCCTCAAGGACCCTCTCTGCTTCACATTTCATTGCTGGGTCCTACTGTTACAATTCTAATAGAGAATATATGGCCAGCATCTGTGAAGATTCTCGTGCTTTCTGCTTGGTACAGAAGAGGTGACACTCACGCCACACATGAGCCAAGCTTTTGGACTTAGTTATAGAATGAGGCTTGCAAGGGAAAGGGACCCACAGAGTGCTCTCTCTGTTCCCCAGCAGCCCCAGCTTTGTTCTTAGACTGGGCTTTTAAACTTAAAAGTTGAAGGGGTGGGGTGGCGTTCTGCAGAGATTTTATGAGCCAAACACAGAGTTCCCAATTAAACGTAGCAGAGAAAACCAAGAGTTTGAAAGAAAGAGATGCTACCTTGACATAGAAAACTGGCAATTCGATTGTTTATTGACACAAGCATTTCAGACACCAGAGTACTAAGCCCTGCAGAGCAAATAATTAAAAAAAAAAAAAAAAGGCGAAACAGGAAAATTCAAGTACATTCAGATGAGCCAGATTGCCGAGACAATGCATTCTGTGTTTATTGATGTTGTTAGGACACTAAAAATGCTGATCCTTAAATCACGCATGTACACCATCTTTACCATCCAAGTTCTTTATGAAATGGATAAATTACGCTTGCTTGAAATAAATAGAAATGATGTGTTCCTTACCACAAGCTCAGTTGTGTGCAGAATTTATAAAATGAAAACACAGACTCTTATTTCTTCACAGAAATGGAGACACACATGTTAAAGAAAGAGAGAGTGTGTTTCCTTCAAGTAAGCGGAACTTTGGGGCCCCTGCCCCACTCCATCCCACTGGGCTAGTAAAATGAGTGAAGCTCTATCTGCCTGCCTAATTACATGCAGCAGAGCTGGAAACTCAGCCCCACTGTAAAAAAACTCTCTCAGCATCTGTCAGCGTCTTTTAAAGACTGGCTGCTTTTATGTCACTAAAGGGACTCATTTTGCCAAAGTTCAACACATCAAATTAAGAACGTTTCTTAGAAAAGATAACAAAATACCAAACCTTCACCACTTTGAATGGATTGAATGCCCATTCGTTATTCTCATAAAACATTAGTACCAAGACCTCAACTCTAAGAAGAAACTTCTAGATGTGCATCATGGGGTTAGGAGTGGGTATGAAGACTCTCAAAGGGTATCTATCTTCAAGTAAATTTTGAAAATTTTTTTCTCAAAGCGAATATTTGCAGGCAACGTACTGGATGGTACAGGCTAGAGGAAATAACTATAAAATATTTAAATAATTCCCTGAAGGAGTCCTTGATACGAAATGCATTAAATGTTCTCTCTTCAGGAGCCACCTATGTGTGTAATCTGAGTTAACTGATACAGCCAAGTAAGAATAAGGGATCCATGGCAATGGAGGTGATACCATGTCCCCATGTGAAAATGGAGTTTGTGCTGTCTATTGCCCTGAAACTAATTTGTTGATGGGTCTCTCTCTATAAGTCCCATGTTATCTCTGATTTTATTTCCCTTTATTCTTCATTGCATAGTTCAATGTAACTTTTTGAGCGCCTGATTCCTGTCTCCTAACAATACCCTATGTTCATTGATCTCCACAAGAATCTTTGTCGCCTCTCATAGATGGTGGTTAGTAAATACCTATCGTCAATTTTTGTCAATATTTTTCAACTTCTGCTACCCTTATATCCATCTTAGTTTCTTCTCATTTCTTCCCCATTCTTCTACCCCTTCCTCTTCCTCTTCTCTTTTTCTCTCTCTCCTTCCCTCCCTTACTCTCTTTCCTCTGCTGACACCTCCACTCTCCATTTTTCCCCTTTGTCTGCCCTAGGTTCCCAAGATCTGGAAACCCTTTTTATGGGGTTTCCTTGGAAGAAGCCTGGCAAAGGAATTGCAGTAAGTAGAAATGTACTGGACGCATACTTACAATGAAAAATCCTCTCTCCCTTCTTGCCACAGTGTGTAAACAGAACGGCATCTTTCTATATGCTGATGTGGTCATCAGACTCTGATTGAGCCCATGCCAAGGATGGGGCCCCGGGCTAGGCACTCTCTTGGAATAAAAACCACTCAGAAGTTGGTATTAACCATGGTGGGGGCATACAAGGATACATAAGTTAACAAATTGTGTATTTGGAGGGACACATGGGGAAAAGTATTGTAATTGGTTCATAGCTTACAGTTCTCAAACTTTGCTATACATTAGAATCACCTGGGGGAGCTTTTAAAAATCTGATGTCCAGGGGCACCTGGGTGGCTCAGGTGGTTAAGCATCCAACTCTTGATTTCGGCTCAGGTCATGGGATCAAGCCCCGTGTTGGGCTCTGCACTCAGTGCAAAGTCTGCTTGGGATTTTCCTTCTCCCTCTGCCCTTCCCTCCCTGCTAAAAAAAAATAAAAAATAAAAAATCTATGTCCATGCCAACCCTATAATAAATGTAACTCTCCGGGTAGAACCCAGACATCAGTATTTGTAAAAACTCCCTTCACAATTCCAAAAAGGCAACCAAGCTTTAACACTAACACCTCACTACTCAAAGTGTGGCCAGAAAACATTAGCATTGACATCAGCTGGGAGCATATCAGAAATGCAGAATCATCTGACACTGACCATGGCCTCTACTTCTAATTTTGTGAGGCTGTGAACTGTCTATTGAGACAAAAAAAGACCCTTCCTCAAGGAGAGGGGAAGAATGATGAGCCCCTAAACCTAGAGTCAGATTTGAAGAGGGTATTAGGTGTTTTCTGGAAATACCACATTATACTCTTCTGTTTAGTGTGTCCATAAGTTTAATGTGTATATATGGAAATCCTATTCCATACTATAATCTCATATGCAGAAATTCAAAATCATATAATTATAGAAAGTGAGGTTTTTTTTCTGGATGGGAGAGGTAAAAGAGAGCACCATAATGTTTCAAGAAAGGATGAGGCCATTGCACTTTTTAAATCATGCTGAGGGTAGCTTTTCCATTGTTATTTCTCAAAGTTCTCTAAAATCTGGATGTATGAAACCAAATCACCAAGAAGCTACCCATCTGGCAAGGGCATAAGGAAGACAAAATACGGTCAAGCAATGACTAAAACCATTCCCAGAACCACTCCTCAACCACCACTGCGGGGGCTTCCCATATATGCCAGCAAGACACACGACTTCATGATTTTATGACTTCAAGACACAGTGCAGTGCTATACTGTATGCCAAAGACATTCCTTTGTTTACACAACACACACAGACACACATGAACACACACACAGTGAATGTCTGCCTTATGCACAGCTCTGTCCCAAGCGGCAGAAAGGCAAGCATAAATCTAGGGTAATGAATGCATATTGCTTTTGATGAAATGTGGAAAGTCTGAGTTCAACTGGATAAATTTTTTGTGATGTTGTGCCCATAGTCGCATTAATATTTTATAACTATATTTCTTGTCTTTCTATGGAATCCATTTCATGCAGTTGTTCAGCGCATGAGGAACAAGGAAGGAAGGATTTAAATTCTATTATTTGTGGTCGGCCGAGCTAGCTGTCTTCTCAATATCCTTTCTCTCTTTCTTCCCAATTAAGAGAAGCCAGTTAAATGTTCTCAGGTAAAATGAATTTACCAAATGCCCTGAAAATTAGGAACGGTCATGTGACTCGGTTTGGCTAATGAAAAGTCAGTAGAGATCCTATAGCACTTCAGAAAATGTTGGAGAGAAAGAAGCTTGCCTGGCCTTTATCTTTTGTGGCTTCTGCTTTCCCCTCTGGGACAGAGCAGTGCCTCTTGCAGCCATGAGAACAGAAGTTACCTGCCAAAAAGGGACTAGAAGAAAAGAGAAAGACCCTGGTTCCATGAGAAGATGTGCAGGCTTATGGACTGTCTCCCAAATTATTTAAGTGAGTAAAATAAGCCCTTTTCTTTTTTTAAATTTTTTTTTATTTTTAAAGATTTTATTTATTTGACAGAGACACAGCGAGAGAGGGAACACAAGCAGGGAGAGTGGGAGAGGGAGAAGCAGGCTTTCCGCTGAGCAGGGAGCCCAATGCGGGGCTTGATCCTAGGACCCTGGGATCATGACCTGAGCCGAAGGCAAATGAAAATAAGCCCTTTTCATTGACTAAGTCCCTTGTAGCTGGCTTCTGGTAGGAGCAGCCAAATATAAAACCAAACTGATGGACTCATCCTACAGAATAAAGAGTATACATCCAGGTTATGGGAATAAAGCAGCATGTCACAAATGATATTCTGTTGACCATCAGGTCTGGGAGATATTTTAGCTGTGCTTCAGGATTAAAGTATGTCTTGCTAGTTTGGCAAACAGTGCCTAGAAAATCCCTTGATCGATTGTGATGGACCACTTTCAAAGTCTGGGACTTAATCCCCCTCATTGGTGGCTACTGGTGTAGCCCTCAGGTGTTAGCTTCCTCAGGGAATTGCCCTTGGCGGAGAAAGCCACCATGCCCAAGAGCACACCCCTTCTGAGGACAGCTTGGATCCAGTGAGTGATCAGTGTCGGGGTGTAGGGTCCCAGCCCCTCACCCAATGGGAGACGACTCCAAAAAGCCATCCCAGGTCCAGTGTTCCCATGGCTTTCACCCTACTTCCTCCTCCACTTTATCCTGCGCTCCTTCTCTCCCTGCCCTCCCCTCTTCTTGTCTTCCTTAGGTGTTGATCCCAGGAGCCATCTGTAGTAAACTTCCTACACACTAATCACCAGGTCAGAGTCTCTCTACCAGGGAGCTCAATCTGTGACAGCATATTAGCCTAGACAAGTCTCAAAGAATCTCAGAATACAAAAGCGACTTGTTCAATTGTGTTGGGTGCTTCAACGGATTTGTAAACCAGAGGATGTTTCCTTTGGAATGCTTGTCACGTTCTCCATTTCTCTTAATAGGAGTATGGGTCCTAGTGGGGTCAATTTTAGATCATTGTACATATATGGAATTTATTATGATTAAGGCCCAGTGTTAAATCAAAATGTATGTGTTGGGGCACGACTGTTGAGCCAAATTAAAAAAGAATACAACCAAACTTATGTTCTATTCTAATACAACTTTGTATGCTAATAATCTCAAATTGATACTCAGCCCATGGGCATTACAACTGGATCACTCCATTCCCAGGGTCCCTTCCACAGGCTACAGGCCCAGACATCATCCATCAACCTCATTTCACTCCTGGGGGTTGAACTCCATCCTAAGTCCCCAAGGAAGTGTCCTCTCTGAACTATGACATTTATCAAAAATCAATATAAGAAATGGCCATACAGAAAAAAGAAGTTGCTATCTACATTTTTATAAAACTGTTATTGAAACCATCATATATTTTAGAAGTCAGTGGCTTTATAAGGGACCATAAAAGAAATTCTTCTTAAAGTTAGTTCTAGGGGGGAAAAAAAAATCTGCTTGTATAGAAAAGCTGGCATGCTTCTTTTTATTAGCTAATAAGAACCTTATATAACTTGTGTTTTCCTTTTTGTCTTGACTGCCAGGAAAAGGTCAAAAGTAAAGTTTGTATTCAATCTCAGTAGCGATCCTTAGCTTCGTTTTTTCTATCTGTACCCATGCCAACTTCACTCCGTTCCTTTGTCCTTATTTCTTTATGCTTTGTTTTTTGAAATATATTTCACAGATAGCATCATATAAATTGAAAGCATTGTATACATTGATCCTTTTTCATGGTTGAAATACATCTGAGTCTTCTATTATAAGTCCCTGCTAGTCCTGAAAAGTAAGTGGGCTGAAATATATATGTTTCTTTGGGGTTTTTTTCTCACCTTACCCCCCTGGCTGCTCAGTCCCTTTATTTACCTGATGTGAAAACCCAAAACAACTATATGTGCAATACAATGCTGATTCAAAGCGTAAGACAACGTTTAGCTTCAAGTTGCACATTAGCTTTCAAGGATGGGAGAAGTCCTAGACACACATATGTAAAGTGCAAAACAGAAACAATATGTGGGGTGGAGGCTTAGGAGACAATGTTGTTGAGAGGTGGGAGTAATCACTTTGACTTTGGCTGAGGCCAGGCAGGTGCCCTGTAAGGTTTGCTTTTCATAAAGGTGGACAAATACACTTAGGTGCCATGATTGCCTACCCTAGTCCCCAGGGAATGCTATTATCAAAATGACACACATCTGAACACAACGTTACATATCCACAGCCAAACGGGCTGACTGCAGCCTGTCCAACTCTGAGAATCTTGTATAATGTTCAGTCTGCCCTGAACTTGATCAAGCAGGATTTTCTAACCCAGAGGCAGGTGAGCAGAGATTGAGAAGTGAGTTCTCTGTATAATTCCACTTGTCTTCTTGCTCTCAGATGCAGGGCCATGGTCCTAGAGCCTTCACTGTGACCCTGCCTGTGAGCTTCTATGGGACATGCCTCCCACTCCAATTTGACGATCACCCCAGGGCCACACTTCTCCCCATGTTTTCTTGGACAGTTAGCTGGGGGACTCTTCTAAGGGACGGTGGTGGCCTGGGACTCCCCTTTACCTTGCCACCATTTTCTCCACAATATGGTGTGGTCTGAGGCTCTTCCTATGTGATTCCCTCCTTCTCTCTCTCCTTCCCCATGTGTCAGCCCTGCATCCCAGTCTGAAGGCTCTCCCTGCTCCTTCCCTCTCCCCTTTATTTTTCAGAGGCATGTCCCTCAAGGAAGCTCTTGCACATCTAATCCCATTTTGGTGGCTGCTTTTCAGACCTTAACTGACAAACTCCTTCACCTTCCTCCTATGTCTTCCTCCTTTTACTTCCCCTGGCACTCCATTCCAAGTTCAGTTTCCTCTTGGCTTTAGCACTCAGCATGGGCTATCCTCCTCTCTTTGCCCTGCTAGGCAGGGTGCAGTGTGGGGTGAGGATGGTGCCTAAGATCTTACAGGTGGTAGTAGGTAAGGCAACGGGTCTTCTCATAGCAAAGATGAACTTGGTGCTACTATGGACATTGTCTATAACTTATGCTGAGTCTTGATTTCCTTCCATACCATGAATTACATCACAAAAAGCCATATTCCATTCCCTTGGGCCCCATAAGTTCCAGACACAAGGACAAGGTCTTGGCTTGGTGGGAGAAAGAGAGTGGCTGGTGGGGCAGGGAGAGGTGGTATGTAATGGGAGAAAACTTACCCTGTAATACAGGTAAAGCACATTATCTGAGTTCGAAGAAAATTAGAGTCCCTGAGAGGTGAGGAGAACTTCTGTTTCACATGAAGCTCCCCTCCCCAGTGTTTTTTGGTTGTTCTCTGCATCTATTGCCCATGGTTCAAAAAATCTTACTTTTCAGGGGCACCTGTATGGCTCAGTTGGTTAAGCGTCTGACTCATGATTTCAGCTCAGGTCATGATCTCACAGTCCTGAGATCAAGCCCTGAGCTCTGGGCATGGAGTTGGCTTAAGATTCTCCCTCTCCTTCTGTCTCTGCCCCTCCCCCTGCTTGTGCTCACTCGCTCGCTCGCTCTCTCCTTCTCTGAAATAAATAAATAAATAAATAATAATAAAATCTTTAAAAAAAAATCTTGCTTTTCACAGGTGACTAACTCACACTCCCTTCTCTCACCTCAGGTTTCTCCTTCACATCATCAGTCTCCCTATGTAGGTTAATTTAGCACAAAGAACACATAAGCGAATTACTCAAGTTACTCATCACTGTAGAATTTATTTCCCTTGTGTTCATCTTTATTGAAAGAGATGTATTTTTAAACAGAAACATATTTAAAATTTTCATAAACTTGCTACAGGCAGTAAATTGCAGGTACAGGGAGTAGTAAATATTTGGTTAAATTGCGAAGTTACTGGTTGTTATGTTCCTAATGGTGGTTGCCTCTCCCAACCCACGTGCAAGATGTATAGTCACAGCCAATTTCCAAAACCTGTAGAGACTTCGAGGAGAAAAGCACCATTCTATTTGTGCCTTATCTGAATAGATGCCTGGCGTCCTGGCTGCAAACTTCCAGGTTTATCTGAATCTGCACACACACCTGCAAGAAAAGCCCTGTGATGTCACATTCCCAACACTTGCTAGATTGTTATGACAAGTCTCCAGCAGGAAGCAATTTATCCTTAAGTTTCAGAGTGGTCAGGAGAGGATGGAAAGCCCTTCTTGCTGCTTGTATCTACAAGAGCAGCTTTCCAAGGGAATTCCGAACCATTGTTCCTTCCCAGGCTGACATTGTGACAAACTAGGAAAAATCACACCTCTGATTTCAGCGCCATGTTGCTAGAATTTATCTTGGCCCCGTGGACCTTTAAAAATACTTAATTTGAATATCCTTCAGCCTCCTTCCAGACAAGTTTCAGAGGCTGAGCTTCCTCTCCTGTGTCCCTTCTGTTTTTCAGACACACCACAGCCTGCACGACACAAAATGTGCAGCAACAGAATTTCTTGACTGGCTACCTAATTAAGTAAATCTCCTTGCCTGGAGGAAATGAGGTTAAAATAACATTGAGGTCCATGCCTACACCTGCAAAAGAGAAAAAAATTAAAAATCACGGCTGAAAATGCCCTCTCTTGTGCAATGCATATTGCAGAAAGTCTGTCAGATGAAGCTTCAAACACAGACTAGCATTTTCCAAAACACAAGCTCAGACCCTGAAGTCTTCAATGTTGCAGGTCTGGGTGATGTTCGTTCCTGGAGGGTTATGCTGGTAGAAACCATCACCACAGAAGTGGCTTTCCCAATGCTGCCTGCGATGATATCTTCTTAACGGAAGGTAAGAGCACCATTTCCTCTGCTTTTCAGTAATGAACACCTGGAAAGGAAAAGCATGGTACTCTGAGGAGAGATCTGAGAGGTCGGCCACCTCCCAGCACTTGCTAGAAGGGGCACGTGCACACCATCCCAGATAAGGGAAGCATGGACTATGTTTCTTAACCCTCCAGAGGAGATTCCACCATACCTCTAAGGAACTTTTCAGAGTTAAGTGTATGGCAGCCATTTCTTCTACTTCTTTCTACTCATTTGAGTGGGCCCACCTTCTGGGAAAAGTTCCCGTTCAGACTGACCCAGTTGACCATGACAAGTACCCAGTACAGTGCAAATAGAGAAAGAGAGAGAAAGAATCAGCCCTGGAAGTAGATAATTGGAAGAGAGAAATTAGATAGCATGTCGAGTGCTAAGTCTAAGCATTGGCATTTCATTTTTCAACCATAAAAGTACCAAAATATATCCCCTCAGGAAGCCATGTTTTACTAGCATATATGGGGTTCAATCAGATGAGAATTACTTTAAAGGTAATAAATTGCTCATATTCCTCTTGACCCAGGGAATAAATAATCGTGAAGGACAGACTTCTTGGGGTCATACATCATTTTGTTGGTGTGTTTGTAATAATTCAATGTTGAAGACATCGCACCTACCTAGCCAATACTGACAAATTCATACTCAACAGCCAGCTCTATCAGACCACTGGTGACAGATCCTCTTGAATGAATTTAGTATATATAGTACAGCTAACATCTAGTTTAGGTACACCTCTCTGCCTCCCAGTTACCACAAAAATCTATTACATTGGAATTACCTGGTTTGTTTCCATATTAGTGTGTGACATCTAATACGGCTTGGTAACATGGTTTCCCATGTTTTCAGGGCATAAACGTTTATGGGAAAAACTTGAGATGTGTACAAGGTTTTGGACATGTGACTCATATAAACTGGAATAAGAGCGTTGTTGCTAAAACCTAGGGTTTGCTTTGAAGCCTCATCACAGTGTTCCTGGGAAACCATTAAGCAAAATGCCCTGAAGGATAGGAAAAATTGCATTGAGCAATAAAATGTCAACAAACTACAGAATTTGAACATCAAGCACTTTCATCTAAACATGCCCTTCTCTCCTTTCACTTGGCAGGGGTTTCGTTTTTAAAAAGTAATAAACTCTAGACTCCAGTTGACCTGAGGATGTGTTTAAGAAACCCAACCCTAGAGCCAGAAGCATTATGACCTTTAATGTAGACTCCCCACCTCAGAAAAACCATAGAAGGAGAAATATAAACAGAAAAGGAGAACAGAAATCTATGTCTCAATTGTCTACGTCTTGGATTTTTTTTTTTTTGAAGAGGGTACACAACAAAACTCCCAGCCAGAAGGAACAATCTTAAATCTGTTTAAACAGGTGTCCAGTACTTAGTGTCTCACGAAGAGCAAATTAATATAACCATAGCACAGTTTAAGAAGGATACGAACAAGGAAAACCTATCCACAAGCCTGTGTAATCTTATAAACCTGGGCCAGACACAGTTTGGTCTTAGAGCAGGACTGCAGTCAAGAAAATAGCTTCTCATAACCAAAAGTAATTTCAATAACTCAAACCCTTTCTTTAGGTTTCCTGAGAACCATAAAGGGGATCCAGATTCAAAGACCATAACAATATTTATGAAAACCTCCGTTCTTCTTCTTCCTCTCCCCATCACATTGGGTGCCAATCCAGAGCTCTTCCATTCACAATTCCCCGTAATTGCTCTCCACACATCATGCTCCTCTTTCTGCCTGTCCTCACGATTTTCTGTATCACTTCATCATGTATATGGACCTTACCTCTCTCATAGCAGAAAACAAAATTCCTCTTTGTAAGAAGGAAAACAATCAGGAGATTGATCTGGTAATTAGAGAATTCTCTTTCGCTGGATAGGGGAGGGGAAGAGACGGCAATCATCCCACATTCATAATTTATCCCAACGTAACTGTGTCATGAGTTAAAAACTACTGGTAAGGGAGGCCTGTATCTTCAGTATATCCTTGAAACTGAGACCCAAAGAATCTGAGAGACATGATGTGGGTACATTGTGTTTGCATATTTCTAGAGATAATGTTCGCCTAGAAAAATTCATGGGCATTAAAGCACAGAGAAGATCTCTGTTCTATTCCTCAAAAGAATGGAATTTTGTTTTGGAAGGACAAATCTGACAGGTTACCAAGGGGGGGTCTAGAATTTCTTAGAGAAAGAAGTGCAAGGAGGTGTCATGCGCACTGGGAAAGGTCACACAGTTTGGAGTAGTAAGTCAGGGATTGCCTGTACGTGACTGACATGAGTTTTCTCATAGGTTCTGTCCTACCATATCAGAGGTGGTGAACCCAAATTCCATAAGAGTCAAGCCATGTCCTAATCAAGCAGCATGGACGATGTAGGAGCTAGGAAACATGGAAAGAGCCTGCCCTATCTAAAGTAATTACTCCTTTCCCACTAATTCTTATCATGTAGGAATGTTGGCTTAGTATTGCCAGATTCCCACTTATCCAGGAGAACCTGAAAATCCACATGCTGTATGTAAGACCTTCCCCCTGCAATCTTGGATGTTGGCAGTTGACTATTTTCTACCTCTATGAATGCCAAATTGCCATGCCTAAGGACTGATGCAGCCCAAAGACCACAATTACTCTGGGGGATAAAACCATGTAGAAAATATAGGCACAGGTCCAAGAAGTCGGTATCAAAATAGGAACGTACCTTGAAAGAGGATCCCCTTACATAACAGTTCCACTTTTAGAAAACTATACAATGAAAAAATTTCTTAACTACACAAAAACTAATATATGAGGATATTTATCACAACAATTTGTAACTGGAAAATGGAAACAACTAAGTTATCCAACAATAGAGGCCTAGTTTAAATAAATTTTGTATGATATATCCATAATGTACTAAACTCTGCACGAAAAATGCAGAAAATTATCAAAGTTGTTCTTGATTTACTGTTAAGTCAACAAGCAGGTTACAAATAGAGTATAATTCCATTTCTTTATATGCTTATATGTTTATGTGTATATATTCTGCTCAAAGTAGAAGTTACAAAGGAAATTAGGAAAAAGCTTTAAAGTGAAAAATAGTGAGGGACACCTGGGTGGCTCAGTCGGTTAAGTATCTGCCTTTGGCTCAGGTCATGATCCCAGGCTCCCTGGGAGCCTGCTTCTCCATCTCCCACTGCCTGCCACTCCCCCGCTGTGCTCTCTCTCTCTGTGTCAAATAAATAAATAAAATCTTAAAAAAAAAATAGTGAAAACACAATATATCAACATCTGTGGGATGCAGCAACAGCAATGCCAAGTGGCAAACTTTTAGATTTTAGTGCTATATTAGAAAAGAAGAGAAGTTTAAAATTACTTATGTAAGTTTCCACATTAAGAAGCTGTAAAAAGAGGGGCGCCTGGGTGGCTCAGTTGGTTAAGCGACTACCTTCAGCTCAGGTCATGATCCTGGAGTCCCGGGATAGGGTCCCACATCGGGCTCCCTGCTCGGCGGGGAGTCTGCTTCTCCCTCTGATCCTCCCCCTCTCATGCTCTCTGTCTCCCATTCTCTCTCTCAGATAAATAAATAAAATCTTTAAAAAAAAAAAACTGTAAAAAGAGAAGCATTTAAATCCAAGGTAAATAGAATGAATAATGAAACTAAGAACAGAAATCTAATAAATAAATATTTTAGAAATATTTAAAAAATAAAAACAAAGATTCTTTTAAAATTTTTTAAAAGAGAAGAAATCAAAGAAAAACAAAATAAAAGAGAAAAATCTACAGGGGGAAAAAAGCTAGTTATTTGAAAAGATTTGTAAAATGGGTAAACCCCAGGCTGATCAAGAAAAAATTTTTTAAAAATCAGTATCAGCAATGAAATAGTCATTTTCACTATAGATCCTATAGCCATTTAAAATGATAATAAGAGAATACTGTGAACAATTCTATGACAATAAATTTAACTTTACAAAAAATGAACAAATTTCTTGGAAGACATAAATTGCCAAAATTGACACAAGAAGAAATAGAACATCTGAATAACCATATTTATGTCATAGAATCCTGTATCTAATACATAAATCAAATTAATGATTTTTTTAAAACTTCAGGAAAATTAGCTTTTAAAAAAATAGCTTCACCGCTTAACTCTATCACACATTTAAGAAATGATGTTGATTTCAAACCATGAGAGACGATGGACTCTGAAAAACAGAGGGTTCTAGAGGGGAGGGGGTGGGAGGATGGGTTGGCCTGGTGATGCGTATTAAGGAGGGCACATCCTGCATGGAGCACTGGGTGTTATGCACAAACAATGAATCATGGAACACTACATCAAAAACTAATGATGTAATGTATGGTGATTAACATAATAAAAAAATTTTTAAAATGTCGATTTCATAGAAACTCAGAAAATCAAGGGGGGGAGAATATTTCTTAATTTATTTTATGTCCCTGATTTTAAAACCAGATAAATACATAAAAAGAAAACCAGATAAATATTCCTTGTGAAAATAGAAGCCAAAAATCTTCAATCAAATTTTAGCAAACTGGAGCTAGCAATACAGAGAATAATACATCTTTACCAAGTGGGGTTTATTTCAGGGACACAAGGTTGATTTTTATAATTTTTAAATCATTCGATATGATGTACCACAATAAGACAATGAAATAGAAAATCATATGATTATATTAATAGATATAGTAAAAGCTTTTGACAAAACTTACTATCCATTCATGAGTAAAAACTTTTAGCCATCAAGGAGAAAAGAAACATTTTTAACATGATAAGGTATGTGAGAACATCCTACATTCTCCATAATGGTGAAAATTTTACTATTTTCCTTAAGATTAAGATGAGTAATAAAGCAAGGATGTGCCATCTAATCACTGCAATTCAAATTGTAATGGAAATCCTGGCCAATATATTAATGCAAGGAAAAGCAATAAAATGTTTGCAACTTGGAAAAGAATAAAATTGTTGTTATTCACAGATGACATGATGGTGTGCATAGAAAATCCTAAGGAATCTACAAAGTAAGCTACTAGAATTAATCAGTGAATTTTGCACAGTCTCAGGATACAAGGTCAAGAAACAAGAATAAATTGCATTTCTATGTATTAGCAGTGAATAATTGCGAAGTGAAATTTTAAAAATATTTTACAATAACATCAAAAACAAGAGACTACTTAGAAAAAAAATTGAACAAAATACATGTAAGACTTACACACTGAAAACTACAAAACAATGCTGAGAGAACGTGAAGACCTAGAAACAAAGGAATAAACATTGTTTACAGATTAAAAAATTCAATATTGTTAAGATGTCAGTTGTCCCAAATCGGCCTGTTGTTTCTATACAATTCCAATGTCTGAAAGGATTTTAGTTTTTCAGAAATTGGCATGTTGATTTCAAAATATATAGGGAAATGCAAAGGACCTGGAAAAGCCAAAATAACTTTGAAAAGGTTGGAGGATTTACACTCCTTAAGTTCAAGATTTGCTGCAAAACTACAAAAATTAAGACCATTGTGTTGGTATATGGATAGATATATAGATATATAGATCAGTGAAGCAGAATAGAGTCCAAAAATAGACCCACGCAAATATACTCAACTGATTTTTTACAAAATTCTCAACCTAATTCAGTGGGAAAAGGATAGAATTTTCAAGTGGCCCTAGGACAGCTGGATATCTGTGTGGATGTGATGGTTAATTTTATGTATCAATTTGGGTGGGTCACAGTGCCCAAGTAAGTAGTCAAACATTATTCTGGATGTTTCTGTTAGGGATTTTGTTTTCATTTTTTGGATGAGATTAATATTTCAGTTGGTGACTCTGAAGCAGACTGCCCTCCCTAATGTGGGTGGGCCTCATCCAATTGGTTGAAAGCTTTAATAGAACAAAAACTGATTTGCCCTGAGAAAAAAGCAATTCTACCAGCAGACAGCCTTTGGACTGGAACTGCAACTCTTCCCTGAGTCCTCCAGCCTCTGCATCAGATTTTGAACTTAACAAACCTCCACGACCACATGAACCCATTCCTGAAGGAAACCTGTGCTCACTCTGTGATTCAGCCAGTCCACCCCTGGGTGTGCCCCCGGTAGAGACAGACACTCTGAAACTTGAATGCTAGAGCATAATAAAAATGAACTCAAAAAGGATCATAAACCTATATATAAAAGTCTAATATTTGAGGGGCACCTGGGTGGCTCAGTTAAGTGTCTGACTTGATTTCGGTCAGGTCATGATCTCAGGGCTGTGGAATTGAGCCCTACATTGGGCTCCACACTCGGCAGGGAGCCTGCATGAGATTCTTTCCCTCTGTCCCTCTCCCTGCTTGTGCTCTCTCTCTCAAATAATTTTTTTTAAAAAAATTTAAGTCTAATATTTAAAATTTGTAGAATGAAGCATGGGAAAAATACTTGTGACCTTGGATTGTAAGCAAAGATTTTTCTAGACAGAAAAAAAAATAACTCGGAATTAAGCAAAGTAAAGACTTTCCCTCAGCAAAAGACACCACTAAGATAATAAAAGGTAAGCCATAGACAGCATAAAATATCCACAGTACATATTTCTGACAAGGGATTTAAATCCTGAATATATAAAGGACTGCTACTCAGTTTTAAGAAGATTGGCAAAGTATCTGAACCCATACTTCACAAAAGAAGATAAACACGTGGCACACACTCGAAAAAGTGCTCACCATCATCAGGCATGAGGGAAACGCAAATTAAAGCAACATGAGACTCCCCTGATTGAAATAGCATCTAGTCACTAGAATGGCTAAAATGAAAAAGACAGACAATAATGCCAAGTGTTGTCAAGGACGTCAAGCACTGAGACTCTCTTACGCTGATGGTGGGAATGCAAAATGGCACAGAAAACTGGCACTTCGTTGTGATGTTAAACATACACCAACTATATTAACTCAGGAGAAGTGAAAACCTATCCACAAAAAGCTTAGACCAAAATGTTTACAGAAACTTTATTCATAAATAAAAGAGCCCAAATGTCCATCAACAGGTGAATGGTTAAATCATGATACATTCAAAGAGTGGAACACTACTTAGCAATAGAAAGGAATGAATTTGTGCAAATCCGTGGCAGGAGCCTGACACAAAAGGACATACACTGTGTGATCAAGAACAACCCAAACTAATCTATACTGATGCAAACAAGAGTAGCGTTGGCTGGTCAGTGGATCAGGGCAGTAAGGGGTTTGACTGCAAAGTAGCATGCAGGAAATTTTACATGTGTTGGAAACACTCCGTATCATGACTGGGATGGTGTTTCATAGATGTATATATTCTTTCAAAAACTCATCAAACTTATACAGTAAAAGTGATACATTTTATTGCATGTAAATTATACTTTAATAAATTGATAAAGTAAATTTTTTTAAAAAACATTTGCTTATGAGACATCTGGGTGGCTCAGCTGGTTAAGTGTCTGCCTTCGACTCAGGTCATGATCCCAGGGTCCTGGGATCGAGCCCCACACTGAGCCTGCTCAGTGCAGGGTCTGCTTGAGATTCTCTCTCTCCCTCTCCCTCCGCCCCACCCCTCCGCTTGTGCTCTCTCTCAAGTAAATAAAATCTTAAAAAAAAATTCACTTAAGACTGTCCCACTCCTGCCCCACAGCTGCTCAAGACCTCTTACATCCGGCAATCTCCACCTGCAAACTCCTAGAAAGCTTTTCCCTGTTTTCCAGGTATCAGCACATACATCCACCAGCCCTTGTCTACTCCCTTAGAAGAGGCCTTTATATAGGAAGTGATCTCACCTCTGGCTGGCTGGGCCTCACAGTCACCTGGGGTATCCATTAAAAAATGCAGGTTCCTGGGTCCTATCCCTGCAAAGTCTGATCATAGGTCTACTTTAAATCCAAGGCAAATGATACAGTGCTGTCCTGTGTTCATTGCTCGCACTCCCAACCACACTAGATTTGAGTCTGCTGCAGGCTCTGTGGAAACTCAATTCCCCCTTGTGTCCAGGGTGGCCCTACTGGATGGACACTGGCCTCACTTTTTAATAACAGCCTCTCTCAAGCTTCACCATCTTAGGGGACAAAATGATGTCATTCTGATCATTTATACAGCAAATGATGAGGGCTCCGAGACAAATTAACAGCTCAGTCTTTTTGTAGGGTCCTCCCCCCTCAGTAACCCCAAGACTCTCCAGGGGAGGAGGTTACATGGATGCAGGAATCAGGCCTACTCATCAGCAACTGCTTGCCAGGGCATTGGGAACTCACACTTCCCCCTGAGATCCCAGATTAAGGATAAAATCCTTTAATGGCACAGTGAAAATGAGGGTCTCTGCTCTGGCTCCATGTCAAGGTGACCCTAAGGGATTCTTACTACTCAACTGTTGTGTTAAATCAGAGGACGTTTTTCTGCAGTCTGTGCCACAAGACCCTGGTTAGAAAATTGCTTTGTCTGAAAACCTTTATTTGTTAGTCTGGTCTGATTAGAAAAATCTTGAAGATTGTTGAAGATTGTACCTGCAAACCCACGAATATCAGGATAGGCATGAGTCTGCTCACTTGGGATTTCTACCAAAGCAAGGTTTTGTTTGCTGCCTCCTAGCTTCCAGAGTAACTTTACAGGGACATAGGGTGTGTGTGGGTGTGTGGGTGTGTGTGTGTGTGTGTGTGTGTGTGTGTGTGTGTACGCACGCACGCACATATGGGTATACACAGAAGAATGTATCTGAGACCACAGTTTTTATTCCATCTATTTCAGGTCCTAGAAGACCAGGTAAGACACTGGACCATTTTTTTTTTCAAACTGCAGATGTTCTGTAGGCCTCATGGACCCTTTAATAGAAGTGTTTTTCATCATTTGGGCTGCCATGAGCACCTAGGGAATGGGAACTCTAGCTGGATGAGAAGGCAACAAAATAAATCTCTGTGCGGGGCAGTAGGGCAGTCAGGGAGGGGAAAGATTTAGAAGGCGAATGGCAGCACGAGGAAATTCAATAGCTACAGTCCAATAACTGGGGTGAAAAGTGGACTCAGAAAGGAAGAGGTGGGTTGGAATGCAGAATGCAAGCTTGACCTTCTCTGCAGGTTTGCCAACAAGGGCGCTTTGGAAAGTAGGGAGCACACCTTCCATGATTTAACCTAGTTTCCACTATTGAAACCCTCTGAGTCTTTATTATGTCTTTCTGATTCTCTCCAGTGGAAAAGAAAAAAGAAGACAAGCCTACTACTTTGCTAAACATTCCGTCTTATCAGTATGCTCTGGACAGAATTCTCCCTAGTTTAGGATCTCCTAGGAATCCCCAAGGCGTCCTATTTTACTAAACTGATGACGCTTGTAGGATTTTATAGACTCATACAATTTTAGAACTAGAAAGGACATTGGAAATTGAATAGTCCCAACTCTTAATTTGAGGCATTTAATCATTTACATAAAAATATAGATTGTTACGCCCCCTACTATGGAGCCAGGAATCAGAAAGAGCCCGAAACTTGCCCTCAAACACCTCCATGTCCCTCATTTAGCCCCTCTAATTGGTGGCTCTGAATTTCCCTCAATGTGGAGCTGTAAGTTCTTTAGGTAACTACGTGCCATATTCTTTATCTTAATTCCTTGCCTTGTTCCTCAGTTCATCTCCTTTGGACTCTAGCGATAGGTCCTAGGGATACAGTTGTGCATAAAACAGATAAAAATCCTGTCCTAGGTGAGTTCATATTCTAGTGGAGAAAACAGTTAACAAAACTAAATACATATGTGCTACACATCAGACACTGATGATAAAAGAAGAAAAATAAGAGGATTGTGATTGAGAGACTAGCAGTGTGCTTAGATGGAGGGGTTAGGTAGGAAAAGCCTCCCCAGTTGGTGATACTTGAACAGACATGTAAGTGAACTCACAGAGTGAACCCCATGGAAATCTGGGACTGGTGTTCCAGGCCCCCCAAAATTCGGAGGTGCAAATGAGTTTGGCATATTGAAGAAACAGCAGAGTGAACAAGGCAGATAGGAAGTGATGTCAGAGATAAAAAGAGGACGGATCATGTACAGGTACAGGGCCTGGAAGGCAACAGAAGAATAACCAGTGATTTTCCAAGGGTAAAGGTGTAATTTGTCCTGCTCCTACCAGACCAAAGATAACTTGAAGTCACTATAAATTCCTGAAGTCAAACTCTGTCTTTATGATCTCATACAGTCCCAGTCATTGGACAAGATAAAGTAGATTACCAGAGGAAAAGCGGATTGAGAGCAGGATGAGTCATCCCCGAAGGGATTATGATGACTAATACAATTTAAATGGAAAGGTACACATTGAGAGATGTAACTGGGATTCCTCATGGAATTATCTATCATTTTTTAAATAGGTTTTCCTACTAGAGGTAGAGTCAATTTTTTTTTTTTTTTACAGATGTGTAAAAAGAAGCTTCTGGAAGGCCAGTCGCTCGTGAGCAATTCCCAAATGGTGAGCCCTCAAGGAACTCATGGTCAGAGGGGAGCCTGGTCTGTCAGCCTTGGGGCGGGGGGGGCACCAGTGGCGGGCCAACTGGGCAGAATGAACTAGTAAATCTGGCACGTCTTAACTTAGGTTGCTATCCAGATTACAGTTCACACTGGTAAAATATAAATAGATCCTATTTTCCACAAAGCAGACAATTTCTCAAGTGAATTTTCAAAACCACTCCTCCCAAAGTGCTGTCTGCCTAGTACCACTACCCAAGAGTGCTGCTCCCTGAGAATAAGTGATTATTTTTTTTTATCTGAAGCTTAGATAATTTAATATGCTTCCCAAGAAATTAGTCCAGAATGGGGAAATTCCAAGACAGTTACAAATAAGTAGAAAAGGGGGGGGGGGAAAGTAATTTTATATACTTTACATGTAATCAAGTCTTAATTGAGCACTAAGAAAGAGAGGTACAACTTTTATTAACAAAAATCAGTATTTCCACACCCCTACTACATAAAGATTAAACAAATATGCAAAGAATATCCATTTGAAGGGATACCAAATGACATACCTTCCACAGGGCCTCATATTTCCAAGCCCAGCTTTACTCTCATTTTCTCAAATGTGATGAGATCTAGGAAGCCTGCCCCTCTCTTGCCTTAAATGGAAATGAGTATTTGATCCCAGTTAATCCTAAAAACGTATTTGGACAAGAACCAACAGTGCCGGCCAATAGGTAAATGGAAGACTTAGAGTTGGAGATGTTTTTCCTCATATGGGACCTGGAATATTTAGGGATTCAGATATGAATATGAGTGTCCAAAAGAGGTGAAGTTAGTAGCAATCTAAGAAATTGCTACTATATAGCAGGTAGTTTAAGAACTCACAACCCTGCAGGGAGAGAAATGCATGGCCACCAGCATGGAGGGGGTTAACAAGGCATGTCTCTCTGTCTTCCTGGTTCTATGAGGAGGGCAGCTGAGCCCCTTCCCTGGGCATGCCTTGGTGTCTCCTTCAGACACAGAGTACCCAATACATAGGCAAATCTTAGGCTTATGTTGTAAAAATACATGGTTTAAGATACCAAGAGGCAGTGGTTTTTAGGGTCTTATATTATCTTCATATTTCAAGGAGCTCAGAAGAGATTTCTAGCAATTCAAAAGAATTCACATTTCGTAGATTGTTGCCTGAGGAGTGTTTATCTCTTAGCAATATTTGTTGTTGGCTAAATGGAGATCTCTGTTTCTGCTCAATTACTTGACATGTCATATGCCTCTCCACATGATTTGGGAGTTTTCTTAGTCTAGCCTGTGACCCGGAATCTTCTCTAAATTCCTAAAGAACTATCTGTGCCGTTCATTTGTCATTTAATATATACTCTTCTATAAGACCCTCCCTCCCTCCCCTTTTTCACTTCCTCCCTCCCCTTCCTTCCTCCCTCACTCCCCTCCCTCTCTCCCTCCCTCCCTCTCTCCCTTCCTCCCTCCCTCCCTCCCTCCTTCCTTCCCTCCTTTCCTCCCTTCCACTTCCCCTTCTCCTTCACCTAAAATTTATTGACTGCTTACTCTGTGAACACTATTCTTATCTCTTTTCAGTCAATTTTCAAATATAATCTTCTCAACAGCTCTATTATCTAATCTCTCCCAATTAGATTCTCTAATTCTTGGGTATAGATATTGTCTTATTCCTCTTTGGATCTTAAGTTCTGAAGACTCTTATTCATCCAAAATAATAAGAATAATTGACCAAAATCTATGTACTAGAGTCCACTTAAGTTTGACATGTCTCTAATTCCAGTATAACTTAAAAAAGAATTTTCCATTCTTCATCAGTTCAGTTATTATGTCTCAGGTCCGTAAATATCATCAGTGCATGGCTGGCCCTAAAACAAACAAAGATTTTTATGGAAACAAGGAAGGAAGAAGGAAGGGAGAGAGGGAAGGGAGGGAGGAATGAAGGAAGGAAGAAAAGGAAGGAAGAGGGAGGAGAGATTGGAGAAGGACTGACATGATATCTCCTACTTTGATAAACTGCAAAATAGGTGTCCTCTTTATATGCTCTTTCCCTTCTCTATTCGTATAAATCAGCCAACAGAAGATGACTAGTTTTTTTAAAAATGCTTTTCTATGTAATTATATAAAAAATGTTCCTATATCCAAGAATGTATGTGTTGGGGTGGTGGAGGCAGAGGGAGAACATTCCATAAACCCTGATCAGCAACCCTAAAAAGGCCAATTTCTCAAAATTATAAATTTCTAAGAACTGGTTCCCTCTTTACAAACTATTTAAAAACTCTACTCCTAAATTAGTTTGGATCGGGTCTAAGCCCTGAATCCCAAAGTCTGGGGATTCAAACCTTGGCTTCAGAAACCATCAGTGACCTACACACTCATAATGAGAAGTGAAAGAGTCTGTTCAAACCCCAGAACGGGCAATAAGAAGGCCATAATCCCTAAGCTCATGGGGCTGCTGATCCCATTCTACAGGAATGCTGAAAACACCAGCTTTCCCGGAGAGAGACCCCAAACCATACTTTTAGGAGATGCAATCCAAGCCAAACTTCCTTACATGGCCAGAGATAGAGCCAAGGACATTTCTGTCAGTTCTACTTCTTCTTGAACTTTTTGGTCACCACAAATCTGAAATTACTATAACAACAAAAATTGTCTAGGAAAATTCACGAAGTCCTGACATGGTAATAAGGTTTGCCCTTGGAAGACCTACCACACGCCAGGAATTAACCAACTGTACATTTTTCTAATTCTTATAATGACCATAGGAAATGTTTTATGGACAAGGATATTGGGACTCAGAGAGGTTAAGTAACAATAAGCAACAGAACCACGATTAGAGCCCAGGCCTCTCTCCGTGTTTCTCAACAAGGGGCAATTTTGCCCCCTAGGGAACATTTGATAATATCTGGGTATGTATTTGGTTGACATTGCTAGAGGAGTGTTCACGGCATCTCCTGGGCAGAGGGATGGTGCTAAATATCCTGCAATGCACAGGACAGTCCCTACCACACAGGCCATCCAGCCCAAAAGGTCAGTAGTGCTGAGGCTGAGAACTCCCTGTCTCCCTGACTCTAAGGCTGACTTTGTGCTTGGCATGTGAATGCACAGGGAAATGCAGATGGGACTGTGAGGGTATGGCCAAGAGCCAAAGAGGATGAAGGGAAGACATTGACTTGAGGAGGAGATTTCCACTCATTGGTAATGGAGACAGGGGAGTGTGCAGGGAAAAGAACTCAAGCCAAGAAATTGCCCATCATCTAAATGAACTGTCCCCTTTGTCAGCAGATGAGCACCAGCCAGCACGGTAGATGATACAGAAGACCAGCCAATGGATCTGGACAAAACCAAACATTCCAGTCCAGGGAACCATAACTGTGGATGCCTCCTGACCATGGTCTGCCTGCCTTGAGATTGATAGAGTAATCAAAGCAGCCCATTAGGTCCACTTACCTTGGCACCATGGCTGTCTGGGAGTGAGCCCCACCAATGTCTGCTTCACCACCGCCCAGGCTCTGACCGTCAGCTCCTGGAGCTGGGGGAGTGGAGGTTCAGCCAGGGTGGCTGGTCCTGGACAGGCAGGCCCATTCTCTGTCCTCCCTCTACTAATAAATGGCATTCCCACTGCTGCCAATGCAGGGCTCATGGAATCTGTCAGCAAGAGAGCCATTTTTCTACGCCTGCTTGTAGCATGAAAAGCAGAAGCTTTCTTGGATTGTAGTTGAATGTAGATGCTCTGTCTCTCATTTTCTTCACCATTAACCAGTCATAAATCAATCCACTCGACAACTTCTGTACCTCTCCTTGTAGATTTCTTCAGCCCTTTCTAGAATTGGGCCATGTTGGAGGAATTGCACAGGGAGTTCAAGAAGAGTCTCACATCTTGCCTGGCACACTTCCCCTCCACTCCCAGAGCAAGATGTGGCTTTGTCCAGGGCCCAGGGCTCTCATCCCTCTCCAGCAGAGCGTCCCTCTCTGTGTGTCTAGGGGCTCCAGGCTGGCCTGTGAGCTTGCTCCCAGCTCTGTCACCTACTGTCACATTCAACAGCAGAGGGCCTGGTCCTGACGGCTACATCCAATTGCATTAGTGAAATGAACAAATGGGGGTCATATCTGGGCACACGTCCTTTGCAGTAGTCATCGTAGTGTGTTGTCACGTTCGCGTGCCTGTTGTCACATACAGAACGGAAAGCTCCTTGAGAGCTGGGGCCAAGTCTTTTCTCCTTGGAACAGAAGCTAAAACAGTTCACTGACCACAAAGGGTAAAATGAAGCCACTGATGAATCTAGGTTTGAGAGTGTCTCTGTATTTGATTTCCAGTGTCAAAACCGGGCACCAGAGATACCACAGTGGTCTATGTCTAATAAGACCCACAAAACCGTGCACAAACAGGATGGATTTTTGCCGTGTATTAAATTAATTTTTTAATGCGAATATAAGAAATAGACCAGGGGAAATAAATCCCTTTAACAGGTGACCATTATAAAATTTAAAAACAATTGTCTCTCTTAAAAACGTTACAGCAAAAAAAAAAAAAAAAAAACCACATTACCACAGAAGCAGCACTTGACTGGTGTATAAAAAGGAATATTTCACAACTGTCTTTGGAATGTCAGTGTAATCTTATTTCATATACAAGCTCTTGGTGAAAATGAGGCATTTCCAGTTCTTGATGGCAACATTCAGCTACAAATATGTCTTTAGAGAGTCAACGTTCTTTAAGTAGAATGTAACTTGACTAGATTCTTTAAATGCTGTGTGTTAAGATTCCTGAGTTGTAAAAATTGTGTTTTGCCCAAAGGATTGATTTATTTGTATCCTAACATATTACATCATAAAGTAAATGCATGAACTGCCAGGAACAGCTTTCTAGGGACACAGAGGCTTAATATGGCACTATATTAACAGAATATTTTGGAAATTAAAAGTATTCCATAATTTAAGAAAAAAATGTTTTAGAATGGGAGAAATGAATAATACACAAGGCACCAGAGATCATATCTTTGGTACAAAGTGACAGAATTGTCACGGTCCTTCTCACGGTCTTCCGTGACTCTTGCAACTTCTGCCTGAATCCCCCACCTCTGAATTCTGTTGGCACGTCCTGTTGATATTTGTTGAGACTGAGATGACCAGCCTAAGGCAGATTCCATCGAGACCACATATAGAATGAATACAGTAAGAGTTTTGTGTGTGCATGTTATTTTGTTTGACTTGCAGTGTTACAAAATTTTGAATGTGTTAACATTTCCAAAACTGGCCAATTTTCTTGTATGAATCCAGTGTTCTCCGTTCTCTTGAGGGATCAGAAAGATCTGGTAAGGCACAGTCCACGTTCCCGTGCGGCTAAAGCCAAGGGACGGCTACTTTCTGTAGAAAGAGCAGGTGCCCTCTAGCTTGCCAGTGTCTCTACAGTCCTGTGGGGGACCTCTTTGGCCTCTGTGGACTTTGAATATGCAACTCAACCCCAGGGCTTGGCCAAGTGTATGCAACCTTGGTGCAGACCCACTGGACGTGGGTAAGTAGGTCAAGTCGATTGCTGAGACCCTCCTCACCAGTGCTGGATCGAAGAGCCTGGTTGTGAGTATGGCCAAAGCCATGAAGCTGCAGGGAAGGCTCCCAGGCTGAGCGAATCAGGACATGTCCATAGGGGTTGTAGATGGCTGTAGGAGGGTCTGGCCAACAGGGGACAGGGATCCCCCAAGAGGAGAAAATGGCTTGTATCAGCAACATGGCGGTATCATCAGCAACATTGCCAAGGAAATTGCCTTGGCAATTTCCTTCTACAAAATTTCCTTCTACAGAACCACAGGATAGCAGGAATCCCATAGGAGTTCTCCATGATTCACGGGGTGAAGGTTCTCATCAGTGTCACTGCTGTCTTCTGAGGCTGAGGTTCTGGCCTCAGAAATCTTCACAGAAGCCCCATTTGGACAACCACTCATATCCTATCTGCTATTGGCTTTCAGTGTATGTTTTACTTCTTCAGTAAGATAGCTACTTGTGAGCAGGTGAAATGCCTTACATTTCACCTGTTACCACCTCTGACAAACTACTGTGTGTTAGTCAAATGGCTCATGCTCCTTATTTGTTCTGACTTGACTCAGCAGGCTGTCTTCACAAAGACAAAATGGCAGAGCAGTAATGGCGGAAATAAGGCTGGGGTCATACAATAATCAGCTTGGCCTTCCTTAGTTCTCCGTGGGAACTGGGACCTCTTTGATCCCTGCTAAGCTGGAGATCCCCCAAAGAGAAGAGGCTCTTTAAGATGCATATATGGAAACATTCCAAAGTAACTATCAGATAGAAATAGAAATCTTAGGTCTCACCTGATGACACCTGAGAACAGGTACTATGCTACTGCAATATTGTCCATGGGATTTTGAGGGCAGGTCTTCCTCTGAAAATTGTATGCTTTCAAACAACTCCCACCTAACTATCAAAAGGTATTTGTACCTATACTCATCCAGGATTCTAACAGAAATGAGCTCAAAGGACCACAAGAAGGAAGATTCTTCTGTTGGTGTAAACACTGCTTTATCAGCCTTGCTTCTCATTAGCATACACCCTGCCTTGTAATTATGCCCTAATTTGTACTGTGCAAACATCTAACAGCCCCTCCACCAACAGCTTTTCTAATTAGTCAGAAAATCAGTGGCAGATGTGAAGCTCATGGGATGCTGAATATAAAATGTTAATTAATTTGAAAAACTTCGAAGGCTCTTGGAAAACCTTCTCTGAGAAAACTTTGTATGAGGGCTTCATTCACAGAGACCCTCACAGAGTTGTTTTTTTGTTTGTTTGTTTTTTCTTTTATCATGCTACCTTTTGAATCTGATACCATTTTTAGACTCTTCTCTGGACTACAGCTGTTTGGGGAATTCGTTAA
The DNA here is from genome assembly GCF_054177405.1 of Leptonychotes weddellii. NCBI lineage: Eukaryota > Metazoa > Chordata > Mammalia > Carnivora > Phocidae > Leptonychotes > Leptonychotes weddellii. Next base: position 124,442,950 of record NC_138375.1, on the reverse strand, counting down.
CCCTTAAATCACTGCTTAAGTAGATGTGGAATTGGTCACTCTGACACCTTTGATCAAATACCTAACTGGCCTGACTCTGGTGATCAGCAGGGACCTGCCGCTCGCTCCAGAGCAACATGAAGAAAGTCCTAGAGTCTGGGGATTTGTCACGGCCACAGATGGGGGCCCGGGTGTCTCCTTGTGGGTTTCATCCTATCTCACATTCAGATAGTTCCCAAGACCCCTGGGGTTGCTCTTGAACTTTGGTACGGCACAGTTACCCCCAAAGATGGTACAATATGAGGAGTCTCTCCGCCTCCCGACGTAACAGGCCTCGTGCTTCAGGGAATAGCCGGTGACCATCTGGTCAGTAACTGATACCCACCTTAGTGGGAAAGGGGTTACAAGACCTCACAGTGGAGAGAGTCATTTTTAGTTACCCCTACAACAAAGCTTGGAAATGAATTCCTATCCCTGCTTCCCAGGGTAGCTGGGGGCCATTCTCCTTCCGCTCATGAAGTTCGGCCTGAGGCGAAAAGTTTATGGCTCTGCCCGCATTTGCCCCACCGTGTCCCTGGCGGTCACTTCGAGGACAGCTGCTGGCTCTGGCCTGACCAGCCTTCTCTTCCTAGCTTGGTTCCAGACGTGCCACCCTCCCAACACATCCACTCGCCGACGCTAAGGAAGGGTCCTGGTCGCAGGGGTATAAAAATTCTCCACAAGCCAGCAAAAATCACTACGTTATTTTGTACTCCCCTCCCATGGCAGCCACCTGTGTTTTCATCAGATTTTCCTTTTGGAAGACTTAAGAAATGTTTCTTCAGAGCTGAATTAGAAATCGTAAAAATGCGAACACTTAATATGTCCCTCGGCATGTCCTAAATACCATTCAAAGCACGTCACTTGGATGACTTCCCCCCCTCAACCCCTCTGTGAGGTGAGTGCTCTTTATTGTTGCCATTTTACAGATGGGGAAACTGAGGCCTCGCGAGGTGATGCAGCATGCTGGGGTCACAGAGTAAGGGGCAAAACTGGGATTCAAACTCCGGTAAGCTGGCTCCAGAGTCCATGCCCCATGAGAGAAGGGACAGCTCACGGTTGTATTCGAAGGCTTCTCTCCATCTAACTGCTCATTGCTGTCCCCAGACTCACTAGATATGTGTCCCTCTGTCCCCCCGGGGTGGGTGTCTTTCCACATTCCTGCACCCGCTCAGTTGGAAAGCTGTACTCTCCCCACCACCCCGAAACCCCCACTCCCCCGAGACGCTCATCCCTGAGGGCTGGCTGATGGCGGCTGCCTGACCCTAAGTTATTCTCAGATCAGCTCTGGGCCTTGAACTCACAGAACTCTCGGTTCCGTGCTGCAGATATAAAGGCACATTCTTCCCACTGACCCCCACCCCACCCCCTCCACAGACCCTTCCCCTTTAAAGCATCTCTCGGTGCTGGCTGTTGACTGAGGTTCACATGTGCACATGTGAATACAACTGACCCCAGGTTTAAGCTCCCCAAGGGACAGCAGTGGACTTCGGCCCTCTGTCAGTGAGGGGGATTTCAGAGGGAATGGGGACATGTTTATGATCCTAAAGAGCCTCACAATTTACAAAAATACTTGGTGCGATTTACGTGTCTGTTCCCATTGTTTCACCTGATCCTTGAAAGCCAGTCAAGCTGCTTTCATTTCACAAATATTCTGTTCTTAAAAATTGCTTTTTAGGGGCGCCTGGATGGCTCCATCGGGTGAGCGTCCAACTCTTGATTTCGGCTCAGGTAATGATCTCAGGGTCATGAGATGGAGCCCAGCGCCTGGGCTCTGAGCTCAGTGGGGCGTCGGCTTGTCCCTCTCCCTCCCCCCACTTGCCCCCCAATAAATAAATCTTCAAAATAGCTTTTTAGCTTGTACACCTTAGCAGATTTTGCATGAAGGTGAAAAAAAGTGGTTTTTTTTAATACAAATTTTTTTAAAATAACATCATGCAGGTATATAGAAAGGTACTCTTAAGGCAGTGGGTTGCCAACTTTGACTGCATGTTTTCATCATCTGGGGAGCATTTATAAATCTCAATATCAGGCCACACCCCAGACCAGTTTCATCAGAAGCTCAGAGGGCGGAGCCCGTGTTCCGACTTTTTTTTTAAAAACTCCTCAGGCAATTCCAATATGCAGCTAAATCTGAATACCACTTTTTTTTTTTTTTTTTTTTTTTTTTTAAGAAACGCAGGCTTCCTTCCTGCTAAACCCATTGCTTCCCAAATTACTGTATGGTTAGCAAGCTTTCTCCCTCGATGCTGGGCTCAATCTTCCTTGGAGAGTGAAAAAGCTCAGCTTGCATTGGAGTTGATAATATGTACCATATGCTGAGGGCTTCCTCTGCACAAGCATATCCTTGATGCTTCCTGTGAATGGTCTCATTTAATCCTCCCAAGAACACTGTGGGGGTGGGGAGCAATCTTACTCCCATTTTAGAGAGGAGGAGGCTAAGGCTCAGAAAAGCCAAATCGCTTGCCCGAAGTCAAACGAGCTAAAAAGTGGTGGGATCAGCGTTTGACCCCACGAGTCAGGCTCTGAGACAGAAATTTCTGAATTCTAGTGACCAGGATCTGGGGAGGTTTTTTTAGATGTTTTTCACATGTTTTGTACCGCCTATGATCTGATTTGAAAATCCTGTGAATTCCCACAAGGAAACAGACTCCTAATATACAGACCCGCCCCCCCCGCCCCCCCCACCAGCATTTCATAGCTAATGCCTCCTTTGCAAATGCTTCTGGCTTGTTGGAAAAGCCGTGCTCCCCAAAAACAAGAGCGTCTTCATCCATCCCAGTTTCGGGGTTCCCAGAACCAGAGTAACGTGGGCTCCCTCTGCTAGGTGCCATGCCAATGCTGATGGCAGGGTCTTGTTCAGTCCTCAAGGCGACCCCTGGGTGGTGCAGCTCACACCCTGATTTTACAGATGAGGAAAGAGGCTCAGAGAGCTTCAGCGATGTGCCCGATGCTTCCCAACGGGTGGCAGAGCTGGCCCCCCACAGCCCCGTTACCCGGCCACCCCAACCGAACCTCCCAAGTCTTGGGAGGGAAAGAGGGAGCATTTTTATCCATGCAGGCTACAGCTTCTAGAAAAACAAGGACGGCCACAGACGCTGCAGCAGGTGGGAGATAGTAAGAGTGGTCACCAGAGGGAGACAGAGCTTGAGACATCAGCAGGCGCGTCTGCTTCGGCCGCAAAGTGCAGAGAAGCTGGAGGAGAACAACCAGGGCTGGAATTCTTTGTTTTGGTTCCATTTCTTCCTCTGCTACTGCTGTTTTTCCTTCCTCCTCCCCTTCCTCCTCGTCGTCTACCCCGTCCTTGTCCTGGTGCATTTCTAACCAGTAGGGAGCAGCTGTAGGAGAGCATGGTGCCCAAGGAGGCTCCTGGGGGGACCAGCTCACCGCCCTCCGCCCAGAGCATCAGCACCTGCAGCCTGAGGAAACAGTTTCCACAGCTCCTTGGTCAGGTCCTGGGGTTCTTGACAGAGACACAAGAGCAACACTAGATATAATTTCTTTTTTGAGGGAAGAAATTGAACACGGCCAAGGCAAAGGGGAGTTTGACTGGGATTCATCTGTAGGACTGTTTGCCTGACAACTGTAAGTTAGATTCGTAACTACCAAAATATTCCGTGTAACAGATCCGGGAAGCTATGCTGGTAACCATCTGTCCTCGTTTTTTAAAGAACTGATTTCTAATTTCTGGATTTTAAACTTTCTTCGGGCTTCTCCTTAGAATGTGGTGCATCACGGGAAGGGAAAGTATTTCTTAAAACTGATAGAATTAAGAAACAATTTTCTCTTGATTCACAGATCTGACTGAAGAAGACGTTTAGTCTCCTAACACCGAGCTACTAGAGAGGGGCGACTTGATGTTATTAATCTAGACTTCTCCCACACCTCTCGAGCGTGTTGGCACGAGAAGGATGCTCTCTAGATAGTTATTGAATTCATTAATGAATGACAGATCTGTGACTACCTGGTTTCCTCAGCACAGAATCCACACCTGAAAAGAAAAGCCCATCTGAGAGGACAGCTTTGGAGAGCAGGACCCAGGCAAACCCAGTAGCTGGTCCCTTAGTTCCTCCCCTCACTGGGTTCTGCCTACTCACTTGACCTAGTCAGGGATTATTTGGTGAAAAATAACAAACCCACTCAACGTTGGCTAAAGGGGAGGAAGGACATTATACTGAGAGGACTCAAGAACCTTTCTCAGAATGTAAGGGCAGGAAGCAGCTCAGCCTTCTGGAAGACCTAGAAATAAGGACAGCAGAGCAGTTAGGGACCAAAACAACCTCAGTCTCCCTCTGCTTTTCACTGTCTTGCCAAAGGACCTGTCTCCTCCCTGCACATCTCTTTCTCTCTTTTCCATGGATTGGTTTTGTCTGTTCCACTATATAGGTAGAAAAATGGCTGCCCTAGTCAACCCAGCATGTCCTCTGAACTCAGCATCCTGACTGTCACTGAGTCCCAATTCCATTTTCCCCAAACACAGAGTCTGGCCCAGGTTGGGTCAAGTGTTAACCTTGGATCTAGAAAGCTCTGGCCAGAGGAATGAGACCACTTCCCCTACTACCCATTCAAGCACCCACCACCCCACCTTCTTAAAGACAGCCTACGGAGCAGATGAGCCTCTTCTTGGTAGATGTTCCTGGTTGATGGACCTAAGAGGTACCATCCTTCACTCTGGTCTGGTCAACCTCAGTGGAATAGGATGAAAACACTGAAGGAAAAGTTTCATAACTGTGTCTCCAGTTAAGACTCCTGTATTTAAAATTACTAAATTTGGCTCAAAAAGCGTTTCCTGTAAACAGATGATTTGGTTGATGCTAATTTTGCCGTGTGCAACTCCTACTGCATATCAACAAGTCTGGCATCATCTTGAGGCACGTTTCAAGTTCCTCGTGACCATATATCTGTGTCATACTTCATTTCTGCAGCATCTGGAACATGTGATCACAAAATTACAATTTCAGAATGTATGCGTTTCTTCTGGGAAATGGGAAAAGTCTTGAATGAGAAAGCAACAGTTGTAAAATATGAGAAATTGAAGGCAAAGGAGTGGTTGAGGCCAAACAGAATGGATCTTTGGCAGTGGTTCATCAAGATGGCCTCAGGTCCAAGGTAATAGGATGTTTGGTTGACACTGAAGGATTTCTACACTTCAAACCTCTTCATGGTGCAGCGCAAAAGCTACAGTGAATCTCAAAAGAGCTAGAGCACACGTAGGAATCCTAAAGCATTGTCACCTATCTGATCAACATAAAAACACACAAATCCAATGGCAAGCACCTAGACCACTGAAAATTTGGCACAAATGAACATTCAGGAATAGAATAAAGGCTAGATTTCTGCAGTCCATCTTACAATCCAAGCCTTAGGCCAGTGGTATGTTACCTATGGGTCATATTGCTGTGTGGATGGCATTTCAAGATAGGCTTTTGTGAGCCATTCATCACCAAATCCAAGGGTAAGGTACTACCCCAAAATTAAAATGACTGCTGCAAACTGGGTCAAAATCATCAAAAATGATGAGCTATAATTTGCATAAAATCTTGTTTCATTGTTTCATTTACCATACAATAAGCCATAGTTTTATGAGAGACAACTTTTGAAACACCTCATTAAATCTGATTTTTATCTTAACAAATATTTAGTACTTTTTAAATAAATAAAAATACTTTTTTAATAAATGCTATTAATAAAGCACTAACTTGGGGGCGCCTGGGTGGCTCAGTCAGTTAAGCGACTGCCTTCGGCTCAGGTCATGATCCCAGAGTCCTGGGATCGAGTCCCACATTGGGCTCCTGGCTCAGTGGGAAGCCTGCTTCTCCCTCTGACCCTCTCCACTCTCATGCTCTTTCTCTCTCTCTCTCTCAAATAAATAAATAAAATATTTAAAAAAAAATAAAAATAAAGCACTTGGGGCCCCTGGGTGGCTCAGTCGGTTAAGCATCTGACTCTTGATTTTGGCACAGGTCATGATCTCAGGGTCATGAGATCAAGCCTCTCATCAGGCTCTGCGTTTAGTGGGGAGTCTGCTTGTCCCTCTCCCTCTGCTCATCTCCCCGCTAGCTCTCTCTCTCAAGTAAATAAAATCTTTAAAAAAAAAAAAAAAACTTTAAAAAAATAAAAATAAAAGCACTAACTTAATCCTTACAACAACTTTATTAGATGGGTAGTACTTTTCCCATTTTGCAGATGAGGAAACTAAGTCCCAGATGGGTTATATAATATGCCCAAGGTCATAAGCTAATGAGTAGCTTAATAAATAATGTAATCAGAGTATATTGTATTGATATCTTTTGAAGTATCCCCTCCCCACAGTTCTCTTTAATAGTATATTATAAATTCTCAGGTCCTTTCCTGTGATCCTCTTTCATCCTCAGTATTCCATGAGCCTCACCTCCTCTTGACAGATCAACAGATGAGATCCCAAATATCAAATGACTCCCCAAAGCTCTGAAAGCTAGTAAGGGATGTAGTTAGGACTCCAACTAGGGCCTCTGATTCCTCCTGTTCAGGGTTATTGCCACTCACCGACAAATCTAATATGACCTTCTGGTGGTCAGCTTGCTAAAAGGACAAGGGCCTCCTTAGCCTGAAGTAAAATTTAGTCTTAATGGAAGCAAATGCAGGTCTTGCCACATAAAATATTTATTTGGTGTCCTAATTCCTGTTGGGAAAAAGGGGTCCTGTCTATCAGCAACTGAATTATTTTTCTAACAGAGACAATGCTCCCCATTAAGACAGTAACTAATTGGGGTGCCTGGGTGGCTCAGTCATTAAATGTCTGCCTTCGGCTCAGGTCATGATCTCAGGAGTCCTGCACTGAGCTACCTGCTCAGCAGGGAGCCTGCTTCTCCCTCTCCCTCTGCCCCTCCTCCCTGCTCGTGCTCTCTCACTCACTCTCTCTCTCTCTCTCTCATGCTTTCTCTCTCTCAAATAAATGAAATCCTTTTAAAAATAAAACAGTAACTCATTGTCCTTGTTGGTCAGAGATGCCAACCGAGCTCTGGTCCCCTTTCTCTTCCTCATCACGGCCCTCCAAGTAGACCAGGAAGCTTCAGGCTGTTTTGCTGTTTTTGTTTGTTTGCTTGCATGTTTTGCTGTCTTCAGTTTGGTAGCAGGAACTCTGTCTCGACTCATAGAATGAGGTGAGAAGCTCTCCATTTTTCTTTTGCTCTGGAATGGTTTTTCAAATGCATATTTGGTATCCTCTCCTATAAAACTCTGACTACATTTTCAACTATTTCCAAAATTATTTCTTGATTCACATGTTACTTCTTGATTTTAATCCTTCATATTTTGGGGATATGTTCGCTAAGAGTCTAAAGCTTATTATGAAAGGCTTCATGATGGGGCCACCTGGGTGGCTCAGTGGGTTAAGCTTCTGACGCTTGATTTTTGGCTCAGGTCATGATCTCATAGTCCTGCTTGAGATTCTCTCCCTCTTCCTCTTTCCCTCCCCACCCCCATTTACTCACGTTCTCTCTCTTTCAAAAAAATAATCTTAAAAAAAGAAAAAGCTTCATGATGAAAACACTTTTGCAGATCCATAGCTGAGAAAACAGAGAAGAGCACCTGTCGAGAGTGGGGTGAGGAGTATATAAGACTATGAACTTCGGGCTCTAGGCAGCAAGGACTTTGGAGGAAAAGCAATGGTTGTTTAACCATAACTTGGCCAAGAGGTTAGAAAAGGGCAATGTATAATCAAGAAAAAAATTGATATTTTAGCTCTATTTGTCTTACCCAGATGCTCTCCCTTAAGAACATGAAATGCAATATCGAGGTAAAAAGAAAAGCCACCCACTACTGTTGAAGAATTTCAGGTTAGACGTTCCATATTCAAGCTATACCCTGCCTTCCTTCCACCTGCTGCATAAGCTTGGTCAGTTGACAAACTCCCTGAGTGTCATCTACAAATTTGCAGGTCCCCATTGCTAAGATACCTACAGAATAATCTCTCCATGGCCACAGCTAGCATTTGCCCTGTGTCCTCAGGGATGGCAAGTGCATATTTTCCTACATGCTCCCAAATGGTGTAGCTGTACTAACTGTATTGAAAAGGAATCTGGATCCTGCCTAAACCTAACAGAAGTGAGTTCCATGACTGATTAACAACAGTGTGCCATGCATGAGTTGTTTATTTGCCATCTCTGTCCCAGATTAAGAAAACAGCAATGGTAGTTCAGTTTTCCAGTTTGTAAGGTGGTGGCTTCCTCCTTCAGAGGTCATGTAAGAAACAGAAGGTATGTCTTAAGACTTTTGATGGAAGGGTAATAAAATTGCTGTGGGCGTGGCTGTGGGACTGTGCTTTGAGCCAAAGTTGAGAAAGTGCTCAAGTGTCAACAACTCCATTGATATTTATAGGCCCTCCTTTTTAAATGATCCCATGGTAAATGATTTTTCGTTTTAGTCAAGATGTCCTGCTCAAGACAGTATTACAAAAGTTCTTTACCAATTAAAATCTTCTGAACACACTAAGTTAAATAAGATAAGCTAAATCAGTGTTTATTTCTTGTTGAGTTTATTGGGTTCTGATTGATTTTTCTCGAGTCATGCAAAAAGATAATCATGATTCCGGGTAGCCGTTGACCACCCCCCACCACCACCACTCAGTGGTGAATGGATGGGAAGCCTCTGTCTGCTCACTGTGTCATGGCCATGCTCTGTTGGAAACTCCACGCCAGCACAGAAGAAATACAAGAAGTGGGTAAAGGAGACAGAGTAGAAAGCAATCCAAGATTCAGGGTGATGGTTGCATCTTTAGAGTAGAGTTCCTGCCCACAGGGGAGCCCCCTTCAGTTCACACTATGGATGGTGGTCCTTTGTGGGGGAAGTAAAGATCTGATGAGATTGTCCTCTCATGAAGGATTATGACATGAAGGCTACCAACAAGTTCTTCAGCTTCTTCACTTTGTCATTGATCCAACTGGCAGATTTGGATCAACTACTGTGTGCCAGCAGTGAGGCTACCTGAGGATTAAAGAAATGAATTAGACCCCTTTCAAGGGGTGTTCATGGTTTAGAGAGGACACATATAGAGCTATAAACACTCCAGGAAAGTGATGGAGTTCTCTTTGGGAGCAAATCCTTGATGCTGAGACCACTCTCTGTATGTACACATACATTACAGACTAGGAGCTGAAACTAGAGATAAACAAATACTTACTATGAGTTTTGGTTTTCCACAGTTGTTAGGTCATTGGATTTCCAAACGATTTTTATGACTTGGAAAGCAAGTTTTAAAGGCAGTCTGGCCAGCGCATCTGGTTTAATTCTAGTCTCATTTCTTCCTGACTCTTTAAATAAGCCTTAGCAATATTGCGTTCACATTTAGCAAAGTAAATATAATTTGCAGTAATCCAGGTCTCTTTATCTGAGAAGTGCTCATGATTATGTCAGTGTTTCTTATTTCTGGTTTATTTGTATGTTTATCAGAGGCCCTTTTCCCTGCATAAACAGAGTTACTTGCTTTGCTGCCATTTCAATGTTTCTGGGGGATATTTTTTGTCTTACCTCTAGCTGTTCATCAGTAAACCATTCTCTTTAGCCCCATGTAACAACTTCGCTCTGGAATCTTAAATAACATTTATAACTACTTTGCACCTGGTGAAATTTTCCAGGTAAATGAAAGAGATGGTATGTCAGTCCTTATTTCGCCCCCGATTCATAATCTAGACCCAAGTCATGGTTTCTCGTTCTGCTTGTCTGACTTTTTATAAGAGCAAACGCCGATACCAGAACTGATCAAGTTTTAATCCAAATAGTAGAAACCTTCTTAGAGGGCATCAGGAACTTTCTCAGGGTCTGTCACATGGTCGTGGTAACACTATGGAGATTATCTGGTGAGGCAGCTATGAACTTGGCTGCAAGCTACTGGAGGCGGGCCCGAGTGTCATCTTGTACCCTCTGCACTTGCCCCCAAGTGACTTGTGGTACATCAATCAGTGCTGAACTGAATGTACTCTTCAATTATGTTTTAATATATTTCAGAGCAGTGAATAATAATGGAAAGAATTTTAAAGCATTTGTTTTATAGTTTGGCTTAAAATGCTTTGACTGTTTATGTGCTTTCCAGTTTCTGTAGTAAAAGCTCCTAGACCCTTACATAGTCTTTGGACTTAGATTTCTGGAGTCATAATGCAAACCTAGTGCTCTTAGTAAGTATCATATTCCTCAAGTATTTCTTTGAACCAGGATGTCAAGAAAAAGCTAAAAGAAAAAAAAATTCTGTATGAGCTACCTGTTAGTTCTCTATCACTAAATTGCAAATTATCCCAAAAGCTTTGTGACTTAAAACAATAAATATTATCTCACAGATTCTCTGGGTCACGAATCCAGGCACAGCTCCTCTGGGGACCTCTGGCTCATGGTCTCTTAGTAGACTGAGATCAAGCTGTTGGCTGAGGCTTTCGCCATCTTGAGGATTAACAGGGGAAGGATCAGCTTCCCCCCTCCCTCGGAGGGCCTCCGATCCTCACTGGCTATTGGTTAAAGACACTGGTCCCTTACCAAGTGGGCTTCTCCACAGGGCAGCTCATAACATGGCAGCCAGCTTTCCTCAGAGGGAACAAGTTAGAGAGTAGAAGGCACACGAAACAGAAGCCAGAGTCCTTCAGCAAACTAATCTCAGAAGTGATGTCTCCTCACTTTTCCATTTGTCGGCATCAAGTCACAAGGGCTAGCCCACACTGAAGAGGGGGTAATTTACACAGGGGCAAGAAATCCAGGGAAGGGGGGATGATGTGGAGCCCATCTTGGAGGCTGCCTACTGAGATGTATACATGACTGAAGACTGAAGATGTATATGAGTTTGGAAGCTGATCCTTCCCCAGTCAAGCCTCGAGATGGCTAAAGCCTCAGCCAACAGCTTGGTTTCTGCTTAGTAACACCATGAGCCAGGGCCACCCGGATGCCTGGGCCACCAAATATACAAGACCTATTTGTTGTTTTAAGTCACTAAGCATCAGGATAATTTGTTATGCACATACGTGTGTGTACACACACCCCACACATAGGGGTTAAACTTAAATATCCTTCAAAACAAGATTCGTTTCTGATAAGAGAAAATGATTCTTGTAGCTTCAAGAGCCTGTTTTGTGTCACTAAACACATTCTTGATAGACAGGTTTACATTTTCAGGATGACTCTCTGCCTTGCGATATTTCTCAAGTTGGAAAATAAAATATTTACTTCTGTGTCCTGAAGGAGAGAAGCAATCGATAGCTTTGGTTTTTGTTCCTTGGAAAGGCAAATGCGACCTTCATGTCAGTGGGATGAGCAAGCCACCCGGGTTAATTTGCTCAACACTCATCAGTGGATTTTTCAAATGTGTAATTATAAAACCTTCCTGAGCCGTCAATAAAATAAGCTATTGTTAGGAAGCATTTAATATTAAGAATGATTTTAATGCCGGAACTGAATCGAGAAGGCAGAATGAATCCCAGGATGGAGTTTATTCATAGGTGTTCCCTACCCCAGACAACACGAGTTCCAGTTCTCATGAGTCTTTAAGTTCTCCAGAATCAAGGAAGAGGTCACATGATGGTCAGGAAGTAGAATGATTTTCCAGGTGGCCTCATCTGGATCTTTGGCCCAAACACCATCACCACTCATTGACTGGTCCTTCCCATGACCTTGCAGGTCCCGCCTGCCCCCTAGGAGCTGACTACCTGCCATCTCTTGGACTCTCCTCCACCTTGTCTCCACATGCCAGCCACACTCCCCACTGCTGCTCCAAGTCCAAGTGCACACCTGCGTCAGAGCCTGGTGCTTACCGATCCGCCCTCCTCCGGGGTCATCATCCCCAAGGCTTGTCTCTCGTAGTTCGTTTACCGTCTCTTCCCCAATGCCATTTTCCCAGAGAAGTCTTTCCTGTCAAAAAAACCAAAAATAACAAAAAGCTTTCCCTCTCTCAAAAAAACACCCTAGCCACATCTAGCCCTTACTCTGCTTGATTTTTCTTCACAGAACAGCACTCCAGATTATCTTAAAGTTTAGCGTCTGTCTCCCCCAGCTAGATTGTGGGCTCTCGGAGAGCAGGGAGCTGGCTGTGTCATTCCCTAGGGAATCCCTAGAACTTGGATCAGCACCTGGCGCACAGTAGGTACTCAGTCAACTTTTGTTGAATAGATAAGTATCGAAAGCTTCCTTTTTGCCACACACAAGACCCCGCAGTTCCGTACATTTTCTTCTATAACCCTCGCAAGCGCTGCCGGGAGAGATCCTGTTCCCATTACCGCTATCTGAGAGTTGAAGAACTCAGAGAAGTTAAATTATCCAAGACTGCCCAGTGAGTGGGTGACGGATGTAGCTGTGAGCCCAGGACTGTCTTAGTCTGTGCTCTGCCAACTGACCTCTTTCAATGAAATGTTTATACAAACAGTCAGCCTTGAGGTAGTAACAGAAACTCCTGTCGCACTGTATACGTCAGTAGGACCTTGCCTGGCCCCCACTGGTGAAAATGCCACGTGGATAAGACAGGGACTGACATCCAGGTCAGTATCGGCAGGTTCTGTCAGTGCTATAATTGAGAGTTCCTTTCCTCCCTGCAGCCCCATCTTCTCTCTCTTTCTGGAAGAGAGCTATCAAGGAAAAGTTTGGATGCATTATCTTTAACTTGAAAATAAAGGGCAGAAAAGCAAATTCTGTTGGTAACTGCAGGAGGATTAAAGGGGAAGATATTTAAAATAACAGGTTTGTGGGGCACCTCGGTGGTTCGGTCCGTTGGTAAGTGTCTAACTCCTGATCTCCTTTCAGGTCTCGATCTCAGGGTCGTGAGTTCAAGCCCCGCAGCGGTCTCCAAGCTGGCCGTGGAGCCTACTTTGAATGAATGAATGAATGAATGAATGAAAGGAAGGAAGGAAGAAGGAGGGAGGGAGGAAGGAAGAAGGAGGGAGGGAGGGAGGAAGGAGGGAGGGAGGAAGGAAGGAAGGAAGGAAGAACTGTTTCCAATGCCAGCAGCAGGCTGATGAGGGCAGCAGATTGGCGCTCGGAATGGAATACCCAGCAATCAGATTCTCATTCCAAGAGCCTGTCAGTGCCCAATCTCTAGAAAGAATTTAGGAGATGAGAGAGTTTGTGCTGGCCTTGCGAACATAATGGCTTTGTTTTGTTTCATTTTGTCTGTTCTGGCAATTCTGTATTAATTGCTTTCTGAGTGGCAGGTACCATGTAATGCAAATAACTTACGATGTCCCCTTAAACTCTCAGTGAGAGCAGGGATTTGACTGTCAGTGTGTTCATCATTTAGAAACACCAGCATTTGCTCCAAATATTAGTAACTGAATACATCGTGGTCATTTAATATCATCTATTTGATCTCCAGAATCAGGTGCCAAAAGATCCTGGGTTTTTTTCATTACAGAATATATTCCTAAACATTCATTTAGCTTGGCGGACAGAGAAGCACAAACCCAAAGCTGGATTCGAATGCAGTGTTGTAGGCGCAGATTGGTTCTCCCACATGATTTTTGCAGTGTTGAGAGGAGAGAGACCTGTCTTTGCAAGGCTCGTGCTCGTGATACGCTCACTCACCAGCACACCTGAAACTAATGGCATTGGTTAGAGTACTCACCAAAGTAGTGATTGTCAGTAAGGGGCAGCTGGGAGTGGTTGGCGAGAGCATGCTAGAATCTCAGAGGAAAATCACAGAACTCCCTAAGACTGGGTCCCACCCCTTCTGGGCAGGATCGGAGGGTTTTCAAAGACCAAGGATGAATTTCTAGTAAAATAAAAGACTTAAGGACACAAGGGTTCCCGTAAAAATAAAAAATTTAAATTTAAAAAGGCAAGGAGGACAACATAGTCCACTGAGATAGTAAGCTTACCGTACATAAACCTTTCCTTATTAGTCAACGTCCGGCAGGCTCCCATGCAGTTCCCCAAGAGGCCAGCAGAGGGCGCTGTTGGCATGCACATGTATCCTTTCATCGCCAGCCCATCCAAGTTTCACGTTACAGTCTTCCCAGAATGGGATTTGATACGGGGAAAGGCGGTTTAGGTTAACCTAAAAAGCACTGGACTTTAATCCGAAGACACACGATATAAGATACAACCCTAACCCTACACACTTGGTAAATCTCTGTGAATCAGTTTGGGGTCTGTCAAATGAGGGGGTGCGCTGGACCAGTAAAAAATATCATTTTCCATTTCCTGAGTACTTCCTGCATGCCAGACCCCCATGCTGGGCCTTTCCATCAGCAGGGATTCAAATCCTGCCTCTGCAGCATTTTTGCATCTGTGTGATTTGGGGCAAATTACATGGCAGCTATCATCAATTACTGATTTCATTTCATGCTCGCTGCCACCCTGCTAGGGAGTGAGTCCATTTGTGCTATTAGGTAAAGACCCCTGAGGCTCAGAGAGGGTTGGAATGTAGCTATGGCAACCCAGCTCAGAAGGAGCATCACCTGGATCAAAAGCCATCTGTGATCTTTCCACTACACTATGCTAAGCATTCTTAGATCTTACACCCTGTATTTTCTACTGTAACATCTTTTGGACTCTAACTTAGCAAATGGAAATACTGCAGGTGGAATGGGAGACAGACGGGCATTCACAAGCTGTGGGAGGCTAAGCCAGTCCCACCCAGGATCAGAACAAGCTTATGGTGTACGGAGGGGTAGAGTCAGCTCTGAAACTGGCCAGTTTGGTACCAGCTGATTTAAGCTGATCTCTCAGCAGTTTTTGTTGTTGTTTGGGCCACTTTCTTCCACCCTTCAAAATATGTGTTGGAACTAACTCTCTAAGGGGATAGAAGCCACCTTTTATCTAAAGATCTCTGAAGCAGTGTTAAACCAAGGGCTCTTGAATAAAGTCTGACAAAACGCTATTCAGGAAGTTCCTGCTTCACCAATTCATTGCCTTTCATCCACTAACGTGGATGGAACCCTCCCCCTTAATATGGACAAGGACCTTCCCACTGCTGGATTGCCTCACACCTCACTTGCCGCCTTAGGAATAACACAAGCCACCACTGACGTCTGCCTCTGGGTTCCATTTTGTGCTCAGCCCCCAACATGTCCTGTTCTCTGTTCTTCCAATAACACTGCAGTGTTTGTCTTTTCCTCGCTGTTGGGCAGCTGGGGACACAGAAGCCTGGGGGAGTGGTGAACCCCATAGTAAGTGACCGAACAGGGATGTGAACTCAAGATTGTTGGATTCCTAATTCCATTGCCATTTTGCCGCTCCACTTCACTGCCTGGCTTGGCTTCAGAAGTGGGCTCTCTTCTGCACCTCAAGCTACCTCATCTCTTTGGAAAGTCATGGGGCTGTAATCTGGCTCAGTTTGGTTGAGTTTTGTCATAAGCATTCATTCTTACCCGCCTTGTAGGCTCTCTACCCAGTAGTAGCCTGGGATACATTTCTTTCTATCCCTTTGCCCCAGGGTTCTGGGTAAAATTTGTGTTCTGGACGCAGTGAGAGGCATTGCGTTGGATTTGGAAGGTGGAAATTATTCTTCTCCCCCGACAGTGGCAACAGAGGTGGGGGCTACGGAGCAGAGCAGCCTCCACACCCCCCTAGTTGTCATCAGCTCAGTGCTGAGGTGGCTCTGTGCGGTTTCCAGTGGTCCCTGTCCCCTGGGTGGTGGTAGCAGCTCTGACTCTGGACCACACCTATGGCAATGAGCCTGGAAGCTTCTATCAGATGCCTAGCCCCGCCAGTGCTTTGGTAAACACCTGAATCTGCATTTGAAATAATTCTAGTTATTTCTAGCTTCCTGCCTAAACCCTGACCAGTATTATTCTTAGCTCCTTCTGCATGCTTCTTGTCTTCTAAATCCTCCTTAACATTAAGTGCATTCTCAGGTTCCAGATCTTCCCTTCCTGTCTTCTTAATTATGACACTTTCTGGGATGTCACCTACATCTGTGTTTTCAGTTCTAATCTTCATGCCAATGATGGCCAGTTCAGCCTTTCCAGCCTCGACCTAAACTGGGAGCTCCAGTACATGCAGCCAGATCTGCATGAACATGTTCATATGAATATCTCCCATGCATCCTATTCCACATACTGTTGCAAAGTAGCAAACCACCCCAAAATGGAGTGGTATTAAACAATTATTTTACTGTGCTCACAGAATTCAAAGGGGATACAAGAGGGGTGACTGATCTGTGATGCACCATGTCAGACACCTCAACTGGGATGATTCAAGGTTCAGACAACTTGATCATTTGGGCCTAAAATCATCTGGATATGCCTTCACTCACATGTGTGATCGTTGACGTACCTGTTGCTTGGAACCTCGGTGGGGCTATTTGCTGGAAAACCTGCACATGGCCTCTCCATGCTGTGTCTCCACCTGGTGCTAGTTTGGACTTCCTCACAATATGGCAGCTTGTATTCTGAGAGTAAGCCTCCCAAGAGGGCCAAGTAGATGTGCGTGCAATTTTTATGATATAGCCTTCTAAGTCACATAGCATCAATTCCATCATATTCTATATTTGTCATGGCAGTCAACAAGTCCCACCCAGGTTTTGCGGGTCCTGGGTGGGGGTGGAGGGAAGGAACATAGACCCCCATCTCTCAATGGTGGACATATCAAAGTAATAAGAGCATGTGATATGGGAGATAAGGTTGGGATCATCTCTGGAAAATACAATCTACCACATATTAAAAACTCAGAGTGTCCAAAACCCAAATCATCATCTTTCCTGCCCTCCAAATCTGCCTTCCCTTTATTCTTTACCTTAGTGACTAAGACCATTATCCCCCAGTCACTTGAACCAGAACCTTGGGAGTCAATCCAGCATCCTGGATCATACCCCATCACACAGAACCCTAGTCCCAGCCCACTTAATTGTGATCCAGTTCTTCCAATTTTGCCTTCTAAATGTATCTGGGACACATCTCTTTTTATGCCCACGGCCTCAGTTCTGTCTTGTTGTTCTGGCTTCCCGCTCTCCATCCACCCCCAGCCTCAAACCCATTCCCTGAACTGCCGTCAGGGTCATTTTCTAAAATTCAAATTGGAATAAGACAACCTTTTCCTGAAAACCCTTCACTGGCTCCCCAAATGCCTTAATTCTCTGTGTCAAGCCATCAACATCAGCTCCTCTCTACCTCTGCGCTCATGGTGATCATTCTGGCAAACCCATCTTTACCCTCCAGCTCTATCAACCCATTTCCAGTTCCCTAAACTCACCGAGGACTCCTACACTGCGGCAGGGCCTTTCTGCGCACTTGCCCCTTCTGCTGTCCTTTGTCTGTCCCCCTCCTTCTTGCCCTGCAAGACTCAGACAAGTCATTCCCTCTGGCAGGATGCCTTCCAGTGTCTCCTCCAATTGTCACCCCGGTTAGAATAGAAAATCAAGAGTAGGCAGGTTGAGAACTTTCTCTTTGGACCCTTAGGAAGACTTAGCCTCTCTCCTCCAGGGAAAAAGGAGGCTAGGAGATTTTTTTGGCTTTTAAAAGATCTTCAGTTTTTCTTCTACTGATCTCTCCAGTGAAAATATCCTTTGTGGGGCGCCTGGGTGGCTCAGTCGTTAAGCGTCTGCCTTCAGCTCAGGTCATGATCCCGGGGTCCTGGGATCGAGCCCCGCATCGGGCTCCCTGCTCCGTGGGAAGCCTACTTCTCCCTCTCCCACTCCCCCTGCTTGTGTTCCTGCTCTCACTATGTCTCTCTCTGTCAAATAAATAAATAAAATCTTAAAAAAAAAAAAAGAAAATATCCTTTGTGAATGAATTAGGCATTTTCTTCTTTCTTTCCACTGTGTCTTATCTTACGTCTTCTGCCTAAAGTGAGAGAAAAAAAAAAATCACAGGCTTCACAGTATCAAAGAAGTAACTTCAAACATCCAAAGTCAATAAGACCTTATTTTCTCTCTCTTCTTCTCAAGAGTATTTAATTCCTTCCTATAATGTTGCCGAAGGCGGTAGTTCGTATGGTCCAAGAAAACCAGTGTAGCTTTAAGGCAAATGTCAAAGTGTTGGTATTTTGTGAACCAGCCATCCACATCCCCGATAAATAAAATTGTTGTAACCTCCTCAACTCCACTTCCAGCTCTTTACTCTGAAAGCTTTCTTGATGAGGACAAGGTATTTTAATAGTGAAGTGATGTTTTTGCTCCCCAGAAGGAAGAAGAGATGAAATGTAAAAAGAAGACAGAGGAAGGTAGTACTGGGAAGCTGCTGTTTCTTCCCCTCTTCTGTAGACAAAGATCATCTCTCTTGTGACCACCAGCATTTATCAGGAGTGCCTGGTGTCACTACCAGGATGTATAGGGTTCTAGAAAGGAGAATCTTGGAAACTACTTAGATCACTTTCTCCAGTAGAAAGAAGTAAGGGGTGACATCTTTTCCTAAGGCAACTTCCAATGATGCTTTGAATATAATGTGTAGAAAAAATTTAATTCTTGCAAGAAGGGAAGGAAAGGCCAAGAAGTGTTCTAGTGGCTTTGAGAAAAGAAAAAAAAAAAAAGTATAATGACTTAGCCTCCATAAGGCAGAAAGAACATTAACTCACTGTACAAATTTTAGAAAATATTAACACCTACAAGCACAATGAACATCTCCCATCATCCCACTACTCAGAGATGATTATCGTTAATATTTTAGTGCATGTCCTGTCAGTTTGTCTCTCCCTTTCTCTCTCTCTCTCTCTCTCTACTCTCTCCATCCCCCTGCCATGGGTGTGTGTGCGTGTGTCTACGTGTGTATAAACGTGGACTCCAATACATGCGTTAACAAAATGAGATCATACTTTATGTCTTGTCACATACACCTGAGTTTTAACCCATTTTTTGTAAACAATTTTCTATGATTTTATTGGATAAAACCATAGAATGCCCATGTGCAAAGTAGGGGATTTAACCAGGGCTCTGTTGTTAGGTGGCAGTGCCATGTTCTTTCTAGAATTTGGGGCACCAGTGACTAGTGTAGAAGGAAGCTGCTTTGAGTGGGAGATGAGAGGAGAATGAGATACTCATTGGTGCAAAAAGCCTCTCTGTTTCTACCCCCCGTGGACTCCTCTAACGGACACTCCATGAAGAGCTCCTGGTGAGCTGGCAGAGACTTGGCCAGGTCCACATCACTATTTGATGTCTCCCTCGTCCAGCTCTGCTTCTTGATTGTCCCTTCACAGACCTCAGTGTGCCTGAAACCTTTGTCCTCCCAGCTCCACCTCAATCTGCTTCCTGGGAAGCCTACCCAGACGTGCCCTCCTTTGATTCCCAGGAGAGTACATTTACACATTTGGCTTCTGAGTGGGATTGCCAAGTAAACTAACAGATACATCATGAAATTTTAATTTCAGATGACCAGTAAGTAATTTTTAAGTACAAGTATGTCCCAGGCAGCATTTAGGATACACTTATCTCAAGAAAATCATTCATTGTTTATCGGAAATTCACATTTAACTAGAAAATCTTGTATTTTTATCTGCTAAGTCTAGCAACTTATTTCTGGGGTCATCTTTGTGCCCATGTAACTTAAATCCTTAACTAGATCATGAGGTCCTTGAGAATATAGGCCCCAGGTTTTCAAATTTTTTGTTTCCCCGGAGGCTCCTCAGGAAGCAGTGCTTTCTAACTGAGGGGTCTTTGAACACACCCTGAATGGCCACAAAGCTCCCAGAAAATGAAAGCAATGTTTTGTGTCCTGTAGATGAAAAGTAACATGTACGATTGCATATAACTAACTCAGTATTCCTTGATCCTCCAAAAACTCTGTGAAATAAGCTTCCTCAAAAAAAAAAAATCATTGCTCTTCCTATTTAACAGGTTAAAATTAGAAAGAAGATATACATAAGATCACACAAAGATATTCAAGTCATATTCTCAGGCATTAAAATCCTGCATTCCTTCCTTACCACAGGAAGCACGTAGTATAATTTTTTCAATTAAAAAATACCTTCAGGGCACCTGGGTGGCTCAGTCAGTTAAGTGTCGGACTCTGATTTCAGCTCATGTCATGATTTCAGGGTTGTGGGATCCAGCCCCGTGTCAAGTTCTGCACTGAGTGTGGAGTCTGCTTAGGATTCTCTCTCTCCCTCTCCCTTTGCCTCTCCCCCCGCCCCCACCCCGCTCCCTTTCTAAAATAAATAAGTAGGAAGAGAA
>NC_138375.1:124404541-124422785 GCF_054177405.1 Leptonychotes weddellii | reverse complement strand
CTATAAGGTGGGGCCCTTGGGAGGTAATTAGGTTTAGATAAGGTCGTGAGGGTGGGGCCCCATGATGGGCTTAGTGCCGTCATATGAGGAAGAAGATACACCAGAGCTCTTTCTCTCCACCACTGAGGGCAGAGCAAGAAGGTGGCTGTCTACAAGCCAGGAAAAGGGCCCTCATCAAGAATTGAATTTGCCACCACCTTGATCTTGAACTTCCAAGGTTCCAGAAATGTGAGGGAAAAAATTATTTAAGCCACCCAGTCTGTGGTATTTTTTAGAAATGCCCCAAACATTTGTACCTGTGTTCATGCTGTTTTCTACGTCTTGGATGCCATTCTCTCCCTTTCTTTTGCTCCAATGGGAACAATCCCACTCGTGCTTTAAACACAGCTTGGTGTTCATGTTATAAGGAATTTAGCCTTGCCCAAAGAAAAGGTGTGGCCTTTGCCCTCAGGTTCTCAGAGGAAATCTCTGGGCTCTTGTAAGTGCCATATCTCTTAGGACGGTCTTGGTTGGACTGGGGGTTTTCAGTCATGCCAGATAGGCTAACACTGACTTAAGATGGGGGCTGTCCACGGTAGCTAGCATTTAGAGTGGGGTACTGGCCAGAAAGACCAATAATAGAAGATAAAGTGGAGGTTTTGAGTAAAGTGGTATCAGTTACTTGGAAACTGAGGTTAACCATGTGAGCAATCAGTTAATCGGTCAGTCATGACTACAGGATGGAGCCCCAGTGAAAACTCTACCAAGCCTTGGGTAAGCGCCCCTGCTTGGCAATGCTCCATGCTACACATCAATTTGGTCACACATCAATGTCAGCAAAGTGAGGCTGTCCCCAAGGCAGCAGGGAGAAAACTATAGAGTATCTGCATTGGGTACTTGCCCACACTCTGCCCTCCCTTGGCTGATTTTAATCCGTATACTTTCCCTGTAAGAAACTGCAATGATGGGTATAGTAGCTCTCAGTGAATTCTGTGCGTCCTTCTGCAGGATTATTAAGACTGAGAGTGGTTTTAGGAACTCCTTGAACTTAAAGTTGGTGTCAGAAGGGAGAGCAATCTTTTGTGGTTGGTGCTGCCACTAATGTGACCAGCTCTTGCAGAGGGACCTTCTCTGAAGAGACTCTTAGACTCCTCCAGGCCCTCCTCTGGGGCTCCACATTTTTTCATACCACATAATAATACAGTGTATGAGGATTCTTATATGTATTAGCATCCTATTGCTGTTACAACAAATTACCACAGATTTAGTTGCTGAAAGAAACACATTTTTATCTTACTCTTCCAGTGGTCACCTTTCCAAACTGAGTTTCACTGGGCTAAAATCAAGGTGTTAGCAGGGCCATGTTTCATCCAGAGGCTATAGAGGAGAATCAGTTCCTGTGCCTTTTCCAGCTTCTAGAGGTACCTGCATCCCTTACCTTGTGGCCTTTCCTCCATTTTTAAAACCAGCAGTCTAGCATCTTTCATTGTCTCCAATTCTGACAGCCCCACCAGCTCTTATAAGGACTCTTGTAATCCAGGATAACCTTCTTATATCAAGAGTCTTAATTTAATCACACCTGTAGCATCCTTTTTGCCATATAAGGTAACCTTCAGTGGTTTTGGGAATTAGGAGGTGGATATCTTGGAGGAGGGCATTATTCTGCCTATCATAATGCTTGATTTATTTTATCTAAAGTTCATCTCAGAGTTTATATAAATACCATAAGCCCCCATTTGTGTTAAAGTAACTAACAAGAATTATATGATCCCAGAATGATTGCTGGGATTCCTTAATCTATTGGTAATGGCAGATATATTTATTGATGATGGTAATAACAACTATAGGGTCGCTGTAAAGATCAGCTGAGACAGTTCCTATAAATCACTTAGAACAGTGCCTGGTGCATAGAAACTACACAAATAATGTTAGTTTATTGTTACTATAATTTCTCCTATTATTGTTATTATTACTATTATTTATCTGATACTTAATGATGGGGCAAAGTATGTTGAAGGTCAAACTATCTCCTTGAAAGAGAAAAAATATCAGATGTTGATTCTAGATCTTCAGAGGATACAAGAAGCAGTAAGGAGCAAGGAGAAGGAAGAATAACAAGAAGTTGGAAGCATTTCATTCTGTTAAGAATCTCACCTTCGAATATCCATATCCAACATGTATGGATTATTCAGAGTGGTTGGAAACCAACGCTGAAGGAATGCAGAAGGTGGAGGAGAAAGTGCAACTTTCTCTGGTCCTCTAATGGGTCTCAAGCTGATGGAAGGAGGAACATGCCCCTGTTTGAGATGGTAAAAGGCACAGTTCCCATAGCCTTTTCAGAAGCTTGCCCAGGACAGCCCAGTAACAGCCAGTTACTGTCTGCCTCAATGCCTGTTAGAGTCTAGGGGTGAAGTGAATAAGGATAATGATGTGAAAGTAAATACAACATGCTGGTAATTACTCCTAGGTTCTGCCCTTTCATAAAATCTAATAAAATCGGACTTTAAATGTCTATCTTCATAATGCAGCTGTGATATGTTTGTTCTGGTATTACTTTTTTTGTCTGTCTTGAATTTAAAAAAGGTGCATTTCATTGGAAAACAGTACATTTTTTATTTTAAGTGGAATAGAAAAAGATTGATTTTTTTTTTCTCAGCTCTAATTGCAAACATGTCAAATAACATGTCACATTTAAAGGCTGTCATGGGAGCCAAACAGTGTAATTGTATATGGACAGTGCTATCTAATTTAGCTGGGTTTTCATGATTTACTAGGTTGTGTTGCTATCAGTTGCATTATTTAGATCTTTGATAATCTCCTTTTTTTCCCCAGTAATCTGAATCTGGAAATTTTTCGCTCCTCTTGCATCAGGAGGTCATTTTTGTCAATCACATTATCCGGGTGCAACAGGAACGGAGCCCAAAACAGAGGTGAAGAAAGGAAGCGTCCCAGCATGTTAACAGTTCAGAAAGCGAGAACTGGGGTTACGGGTGCACAGGATAAATGGGCTCCTCAGGGTTTTCAGGGATCTGCTTGCATATGTTTTGTGGAACTCTGTAATTGTTGGAAGAAGTCATGGCCAAATTTGTTTCTCACAAAGCAAGCTCTGTTATGTCCTAATACCTCTTAGTATCATATAAACTCAGGTCAAAGCACTAATTTGTCAAACTTAGACCCGGTCGCAACATTTTCAACACAATTTGTTTTCCATAAGCATTGAGAGTAAGCTATTTGCCAGTCACTTTGATGTAGTACACTAGATTAAGTTTTAAAAGCTTTGAACTTGATTAGTGTGAATGGGTCACTGTGTTTATGGGCCTACTGCCCCATTAGGGGACCTATAGGCTTATAAAATAAAAATACCCTTTGCCGTAGTTGAGGTGCTCCTAAAATGCAATAATACTGATCACTGCGGCTTGGGGCTCTTTACATGGGGCCATCCACACCCCTTTTCTCAGTCCCAGGCTTCAAGCCCCATGCAGGATAGGTGTGAACCTTGATGTCATACGTCCAAGGGAAAAACAGCGGCTTAGCCAAAGGCAGCTGGTGATTCATGAAAAGTTCTGGAAAAACACCTCATAAATAATTGCATTAGGATACATAGTCTAGCCACTAAGACCCCTTCTTTCCTTTTAATTTGCATTGGATCTTCTATCTGGAAATTGTCTGGTTATCAACACATGTCTTCTCGTGAGTGATTCATAAACTGGAATCTAGCTCTTAGGGTAGCTAGGTTTGCCGTTACCTACAACAGCCTGAAAGGTGCATGTTTTCTGAGAGGAAAAATGGTTTCTGAAAGGAAATCCCTTAGAAAAGTGAGTAATGTAGCTCTGGGCATTGTGTAACTATCATACTCTTTGCTTAGACACATTCTTTGAAATACACAGGGAGAGTCTAGTTCTTTACGACTAGCAAGGCCAGAGGCCATCAGTAGGTATTATTTGATAATAAACAACTCTTGGAAAGGAAGAGCAGTAGAATAGTTGGAACTATAATTAACTGAAAAGATGGGTTAAAGCAACTGACCGAGTCAAAAACACATTGGTAGGCATATCGTGTTTTATTGCGTTTCACTAGTTTGTGCTTCACAGACATTGCCTTTTTTACAGATTGAAGGTCTGTGATGACTGTGTGTTGTGTAGGGATCTGTCAGAGCTGTTCTTCCAACGGCATTTGGTCCCTTTGTGTCTCGTGTCACATTTTGGTAATTATCACAATGCTTCAGATCTTTTTATTATTGTATTTGTTTTGGTGATCTGTGATCAGTGATTATGATTCACTAAAAGCTCAGAGGAGAGGGGCGCCTGGGTGGCTCAGTTGGTTAAGCGACTGCCTTCGGCTCAGGTCATGATCCTGGAGTCCCTGGATCGAGTCCCGCATCGGGGTCCCTGCTCGGCGGGGAGCCTGCTTCTCCC
This sequence comes from Leptonychotes weddellii, assembly GCF_054177405.1. Classification (NCBI taxonomy): domain Eukaryota; kingdom Metazoa; phylum Chordata; class Mammalia; order Carnivora; family Phocidae; genus Leptonychotes; species Leptonychotes weddellii. The sequence goes on along the minus strand of NC_138375.1, from coordinate 124,418,391 downwards.
TCTCCCACTCCCCCTGCTTGTGTTCCCTCTCTCGCTGTGTCTTTCTCTGTCAAATAAATAAATAAAATCTTTGAAAAAAAATAAAAATAAAAGCTCAGAGGAGAGCACTTTTTAGCAATAAAGTATTTTTAAATTAAGGTATGTACATTGTTTTTTTAGACATAATGCTTATTGTACATTTAATAAACACCAGTGTAAACACAACTTTTACATGTACTAGGAAACCAAAAAATTTATTTGATTTTATTGCAACATTCACTTTATTACAATCATCTGGAATTGAACATACAGTATCTCCAAGGTATGCCTGTACATACCTTTCTTAAATATATTCTTTAACTTAAGGCATAAATGTGCATTTATTTTGCCAATCTCTTCACTTAATGCCCTTACTTTGAGTGTGTCTGTACTAATTGCAATTCTTTGTTTCAGAAACGAGAATGCATGATCCATGATTTCTATTTTCAGTTTCTTTAAAATGCAGTGAGAGCTTTTTTAAAATTTGTGATGTCATCTTCGTGTAAGAGCCAGCTAGATTTGTATGCGGTATTTACCAGTATTTCATAACCATTTCCCTCGCAATTTATTTGAGGGCAATTTTTTAAAACTACTTTGCCAAGACCAAAAGACTTTGACTGGTCTTCCATTCAGATCATTGCTCAGGGTTGTTTTTGCAGCAACACTGGGAGATGAGATAAAATCGCTCCCCAGACACAGAGGAGGTTTGCTTACTGCTTGCTATAAGACAGGTAGATTCCCCAACTCTAATGCTTCTTGGCTTTAACGCAAACTGACTGCATGTATAGTCTTTCACATTGTCCTGCTGACTCTTGGAAGCAATGAAAACTCCTGTAAATATGCTGATGTTCCTGTTGCTTGCTACACCATGAGTAATTAAAGTCTCTGGCCCAAGAGTCTTTTGTCTTCTGCCAGCATCCATGAAATAATAACAAGCTGATTTATTATCTTGTAAGTAGAATAAAAAGCAAATCTCAGACCCAACAGCCCTCAGTAAGCATACCGCTCAACTGTTAGTTCTGGAAATATGCAAAGGTACTTAACTACATGCATAGGATATGAAATGAACTTTAATCAGAATGTTGGTTTTTCAGTGCAAAGAGGACATGGATATTTTGGTTAAGCTGGTTATGTACAAGTCAATTAAGATAGTACATTCTAGGGGCGCCTGGGTGGCTCAGTCAGTTAAGTGTCTGCCTTAGACTCAGATCATGGTCTCAGGGTCCTGGGATTGAGCCCCACCTCGGGCTCCCTGCTCAGCAGGAAGTCTGCTTCTCCCTCTGCCTCTTCCCTCACCCCACCCTGCCCCACTCATGCTCATTCTCTCTCTCTCTCTCAAATAAAGACATAAAATCTTTTTTAAAAAATTTAAAAAAAAAAAGATAGCACATACTATGTGAATAAAGGACAACATGCACCTAGCTTTAATAAAAGTAATGAGTTAAAGCTGATTATGTAATATACATAATAACAATAATGAAAGGGGTAAAAACAACATAATTGATACCTAAAATAAAAGTTAGTGAATATAAAAGAAAATTCAACATGCTCTCCTATCCTTTTATTAGTCACCTAATGGTAAATGATCCATTATATTTTCCACAGCAGTTAAGCTCCCATTCAATATGATCTTTAGGAGTACTAAGAATCCATTCATCCTGGGGTCATTTGCTTGGTCATATCTTGATTTGATTTCTAGTAGATATCACACACACACACACACACAGACTTTTAATAATATGTATGCAGGAGTCAACCAATAACATTTTTTCCACTTAAAATCACAAATTTTCCATTGAATGAAATCAAATTAAGCTGTGAGAAAAATAAAAAGAATTTCTTTTCTTCTTCCCAACTACTTACAACATATGATGAGCATAACAATATATTCTCCTTCTATTAAAACTATCACTCTGGATGCCATCAATACCATATACCATCACTATACACATTTAATTTGATTTTTATAAAGCAATATTATAAATTTTATGCATTAATTATAAATGTTTTATGTATGAATTATAGGAAATGAAGATTATCCAGAATCATTCAAAGAAGAAAATGGAAATTATCAATGATCACCAAATAAAATAGTCACTACAATTTTGTTAGGTATTTAGATTATCTCCAATTATTTGTTATTATTAAAAAAAAAGATGCATATTATAGGTGACACTACTCCAGATAAATCCCTGAAATCTCCATAGATTTCACACTTATTTATTGATTGATTGCTTATTTATTGTTCACATAAAATCCAAACCAGTGTTTCTGATCATCTTCAAATAGTGATTCAGGGATGCAGTATCCTTCCATATTAAGGCTCCACCATCTTTAACATGTGGCTTTCAAGGTCAACATAGAAAGGGAAAGAGCATAAACAATCAGCAGTGAGACTGTAAGTGACACTCATCACATATCACTTCTGTTCACATTCCATTGGATAGGACTTAATCAGATGGTCACCTCTGACTACAGGGGAGGCTGGGAAATGTGCATTAGCCATGTGCTTTGGAAGATGAGGAAATGGGTTTGGTGATTAGTTAATAATTTCTACCACATAGTGGTTGTAGATAATCCCTATGAGTAAATCTCATGTTCATGATTATTTCTTTAAGAGAAATTTCCAGAAATGGAGAGTCATCTTAATATTTTATAAGTATTTTGAGCAAGATGTTAGCCTTCTAGCTTTTCATTGCAGCCCTAAGTGATGGATAGATTGGATATGTTAGTATCCTTATCGGGGACCCTGGTTTCCTTTTACTTGGAAAAATCATGGATCCACAGGCTCTCTGTCCTGTGATCATTTTCCTGATGATATTCCATTCATGAAAAGCTAGACCTTCTAGATAAATGTGTGCGTGTGTGTGTTTGTGTGTGCATACTTATGTATGTATATGCCAAAACCTAGTTAAAGATAATGTGAAAATACATTTGGGTTATTTTTAGAGACATTCATGTTTTTATACCACAAAAGGACATTTCACAAAAGTTTTGGATGTTGGAGAATCTTTTCTGAAACATAAATTTGTTTCCTGTCTAGAATACCTTAAAAGTTCAAATACTTCACTTTTGAATTTTGTAGTTTCTTATTCGTACAGAACCAAAGGTTACTCTAAAATTATTTTCCATTCACTATTTATTTCTCTACAATTCATAATCAAAAAAAGTAGTCAGTAAATAAGGAAAATTCTAACAAGAATGAATGTAATTCCCTGGAATCTAAAAAATAAGTTGATGTCAGCAGTGCTTAATATGTAATTCCTTGCTGAGTTCTTCTACCACACCATGGAATCAGTTGACTCCCCATTGAACTGACCACTTCCTAAAGGTGATCTGTATTGATTCCTCCATATCTGCTCCATTGTTCACAAATTTGATTACTGCATTGGCTTCTTCGCAACAATTTTTTCCTGGGCTTCTTCTTAAATGACTGTGTGTTTAGCTCAATAATTTATAAAATGGATGTTTTTCACACATCTTACTGTATACTTTTCTTATTCAGTCTCATTGCTAACTATGGCCTTAACCTCCCTTCTGTATTTCCTCTTGAAAGTGCTGGTTAACACTTAACAATAATCCTATCTTGAAATAGAAAATATGGTTCCAAGACTTGAACTAAATGAAATATCGATTCAGGTTGGAGAATATTTTGATGTTTTAGTTTTGTTACAGTTCAGTTGTTTTAGATAATATGTAGGTTTGGATTTAGCTCGGACTGGTTCACTGGGTTTTTTGTTTTTAATGGATTTGATTTATAGTTCTGTAAAAAGTTTAAGATCGGGTTTAGGTCAGAAAGGACACGTTCAGCAAAATAGTTTGTTTCCAATTTCAGTTCATGGGTCATTACAAGGCCTGGGCGTTGTAACTATTTCCAAAGCCACAGCATGAAGTTTGTACCTCACTGTGGGGTCTTCATCCAAAAGGACAATAGATGCGTTTACTTCCCGCGGAATTGTGACCACTTGCAGTAGACCCGACGCTGTTATAAACACCCCCTGTGAGAGATGGCTATGACAAAGAATTGCATGTTGGGGGATTGTTTGACTTTGAACGTATGACAGGATTTTCTTTTTCTCCTTAGGGATAGGAGGGCTCCTATAATATCAACCTTGGAATGTCTACAGTCTCAATTTTATTTTTTTTCTTCTGTTTTTACTGACATTGAATTAATATCCTAGGCAACAATCTCAATTTTAAATGGACATCTTCCTTTTGGTTTATTTAATGGGCTTTGATTTCAGAATTATTGCACATTTTTAGGAGACTCACCTGCAAGGCGTGTTCTCTAATGAATTCCATCTTCCCTTTTATTTTCATGGCTATGTGTGGAGAAGGATTATCAAGTTATTGAGCACAGTGGTAGGAATACTTTTCCCTCCTGGGAACGTTTTATTCAAAACTCCACTTTAAAAATATGGGTGGGGTTGTCACTGGGCATAACAATACTTGAGGTGAAGAAAAGGGGCAAAATCTTCCCGCTAGAAAAACTCCTTAAGGCTGGATAAGTAGTAAGGAGTGTGTTTAATACAACTAATTTCTAGATAAATGTGGTGCCAAACCAGAATACATTAACAAGGTAAGGCTTCGGGGTCTCTAGGTAAGATAATATATTGCTTTCATTAAAAAACAATCTGCATGGACTCCATCCACCAGCACTGGAAACTCTGCAGCTGTCACCTTTATCAGGAACGCAAGAGCAAGCACTACATTTTAATCACTGGGGTTTGTCAGGAACGAAAAACAGCCAGCTTCCCACAAATCAACAGACATGTATCCTGATAAGGGAAGTGCCCTGGAAAAGGACAGCTACATACCGCATGACACCGCCAATTCCAGAGTGATCAAAGCCCAGTAATTGTCGAAGATAAATCTAGTGATTTGGGGCTTTAGGATGAAACAGTTGTCTTTGAACAAAGCAGACACACACTTACACGAATTATCCGTGACTTAGAACATGTTTAGATCGGAGTATATTCTGCAGGGTGGGAAGAAACGGACAGCAAAACAGCCAAACCCGGGGCATGGGCATCCTCAGACTGGTAACTCATTGCTGGCTGTGTTATATTTTGATTAAATTGGAAAGCCAACAGGAAAAAAAAAAAATGGAATGAGTCAGGAGAAGCATATCTGCAGAGAAAACAACAACAACAAAACAAAACAAAACCTGGACAAGTAAGACAGGGATGGGGACTATTTCCTACACGCTCACACCTCTCATGATCGCACTAAGGGAAACATAGCCTAGCCCAAGCCCAGCAGCTGCCATTCCAGCCCTGTTCCCGTTCAACTGAATGTAGGGTCTTTGCACCAGATCTTCTCGTTTAAGATGTCTTGAGAGAGTCTCTGTGCTCTCAACATAAGAAATTAAACTTTAAAAAAAAAAAATACTGGTTCTTTCAAAGGTTGCAAACAAGCAAAAACAAACCAAAAAATGGAGATATATATAAATACTACAAATTTTTTAAGGATTGAGACGTCATAATGATGCCGGAGAAATGCAGCGCTAACAAACAGGGTTAGAATTTACAAGTCAGAGTGCCTTGAAATGAATGACAACTGAAAGATCACTGACGTGTAAGAAGATGAGACATACAAGAATAAAACATGCTGGCAAAAGGGGGACCATTTACTCACAGGGGAGTAAACTCAAGGGAAACAGAATTCCAGCTTTGAAAGTCATTGATGGTCCCAACCAAGGAGATTATGATCTATTTTCAAAACCCAAACAAGGCTCTGGTTTAAATTACAGCTGTCAAATGCTGGCTCCCCAAATATCAATGGAACAACCTGTTTATTCCTTATCAACCTAAGAAAGAACATGACTCCATATCCTTAAAGAATTGTATTACTTGAGGTGAAATTCATATAACATAAAGTTATACATATAAAGTCAACGATTTTCAAGTGTGCAATTATGTAGCATTTCATAAATTCTCAATACTGTGCAACCATCACCTTATCTGGTTCCAAAATATTTGTATCACCTCCAAAGGAAATCCCTTAACTATTAAGCAGGCGCTAACCATTCCCCTGTTGCTACCCCAAATCTGAAGCAACCATTTATCTGCCCTTTTTATCTATAAATTCACCTACTGTGGATAGTTCATATAAATGGAACCATACAACGTGCAATCTCTTGTGTCTGGTTCCTTTCACTTAGCATAATCTTTTTGAGGTTTCTGCACACTACAGCATATATTAGTACTTTGATTTTTTTTTTTTATGGCTAAATAGTATTTCATTGTATGGCTATACCACACTTTGTTTCTCCATTGATAGACGCTTGACTTTGAGTTGTTGCTGTCTCATCTTTTGGTTGCTGTGAATACCACAGACTTGAGGGAAGAGCAAGTTCTGGTTTATTGGAATTTTGAAGTCTGGGCTCAAGGCTGGTTTTCAAAGCCAGGACTTGAGTAGGACTGGGTGAGGATTATTGTATAGTAGTTGGAGAGTGCTAGAAACGGCAAACATTTTGAAGCAAAAGCTTAAGGAGTCTTAGGATTGTGAACTGCCCGTTGACGCTTTCAGTTGAAGATTTGACGGATCTTTCTGGGAAATTTCTGTAATAAACAATCCAGTTATTTACTTGGACAAGAGACTCTTGAAATAGTAAAATTATGCTCTTGACAACAATGGAATCCTAAAGTCATGTTAATATAGATACTAAATTGTGCAGTCCTCACACTACAAGAGAGGGAGATACCTTCGAAAGGATGCATTTTCTGGCAATACTGGGGACGGAAGAGCTCTTGAACCATTCCAACCACAAAATTCTGTAAAGTAAGTTAACCAAGTTCGATCCATAGAGTGCCTCTGATAAACGGTAGGATCCCAGGGAGCAAGAACCGTATCTGTCGGCCATTTGTCTCACAATATCCTAAATGACCTAGCACATGGTAACAGCTTCCTAAAGTCTCAAGGAGTAATAATAACATGACATTCTTGTGGTGGTGATTAAGCACACATTCATCTCAAGATACCACATATTTTGTCAATAAAAATGAGCACCGCTTTAAATATCTTAAATTAGTTGCTTCATATTATCTGTGCTCATGGGAACTATTCTATTATTGAATAAATAATGATCCTTTGCAGTTTGGCCATTTACCCAGTCTCTAAAAGAATATGGGAGAAGTTGGAATGTCCTTGCAAGGTAGGAGCTGTAAAGACTAAAATAAACTTGGCCGCCAAGCTAAGTATCCAAGAGCCGATGCTGCCCGATAACACAGAGCATATTTATAATGAGAGTTTCCTGTAATTAAAGAAAAACTAACTGTAAAGGAATAGAAAGAACAAATATTTCATTCCTGCTGCCTTTGGATCGATCAGAAAGAGTATTGAAAAGTAAAGACTTGGCTATTTATTTTCAAATAGAAGTAATCAAAGCGAATATTGTGCTGTACAAGGAAAAAAATATTTTGGCTCCACAGAATATATACTTCGGAAATCCCTGATACCTTTTCTAAGTTAAAAAGAGCGCACTAGCTTACCTGCCTCTAAACGCTGCAGATGGGGAAAGAAAGTGGAATCACCACTTGTTTCAATAACTACTTGTCATTGAAAAACAGTTGCTTCTTTTGGAAATGAAAAGAATTGCCTTTGCTGAAAATAATGAATATTACTTTGGAGAGATTTTTTTTTAAGTGGATACGAAGTATGAGGGTCATTTACATTTTTTCATAAATTTCCTCAGGAATTCTTTTCTCTTTTCTTTTAAAGATTTATTTATTTATTTGAGAGAGAGAGAGAGAGCACTGCAGGGGAGGGGGAGAGGAAGAGGGAGAGAGGATCTCAAGCAGACTCCCAGCTGAGCATGGAGCCTGAGACAGGGCTTGATGTCATGACCCTGAGATCATAACTTGAGCTGAAATCAAGAGTGGGATGTTCAACCAACTGAGCCACTCAGACACCCCAAGAATTTCCTTCTTTTTTAAGGCTGAGTAGTATCCTATTTCATGTATGTGTCATATTTCTTTTATCCATTCATCCATCAATGGACATTTGGGTTGCCCCTATGTTTTGGCTATTGTGAAAAATAGGTGTACAGATATTTATTCAAGTCTCTTCTTCCACTTCTTTGGGGTATATAGCGATAAGTGCAATTGATGGATCATATCGTAATTCTCTGTGTACTTCTGAGAATCACCATCAAGTTTTCCACAGATGTTACACCATTCTGTACTCCCACCGAAGTGCACAAATGTTCCAATTTCTCCACATCCTCACCAACCTTGTCATTTCCTGTTTTACTTTATTTATTTTTAAATGCATTTTTTAAAAAACAGTTTGATTCTTAAGTAATCCCTTCACCCAAGGGGGCTCAAACTTACAACCCCAAGATCAAGAGCCGCATGCTCTACCAACCAAGCCAACCAACCAGCCCCCTGTCTTATTTTATAATCGCCATCCTAATGAGACTGAAGTGGTGGCCCAGGGCTAAGTTAGACATTTCACTTTGCCCTATCTTCTTTCCCCACTTCGCCTCTTATTTTGGTTTTCAAATACACTGAGTACATTTTGCTTCACAGGGAGGACAGGTACATGGCAATGCATAACTCTCAGTCTCTGCTAAGAGGAATGACAATGGCCAGTATCGAATGTTCAGAATACTTGCACTTAAACTTAGGGGAATAATTTTAAGTGCGACCTTGATCTTTCTGAGCAAGGTTAAGTTTGTGTCTCCTTGAGAGGGGAGGCAAAAGACTATTCCAGTCTCTGACAAGCCTCACAGAGTGTTTTGAGGAACACAGGACAATGCTCTATGTGTTGTTTACCCTGATTTTGATGTTACAAACAGTAATCAGGGAGCGCCACTGCATTTTACTAGGACTGTGATCACTAAGGTTCTGTCCTGGCTTTGCCACTGACATTCCCAGTGGTATCAGTCAAGTACTTTCAAAGCTTCAATTTCTGAATTTGTAAAAGGGGTATATTTGAGTTTATTACCTCTGAGGTCACTTCCAGGTCTGGGACTCCCCCCCCTTAATATGGGATCATCTTCAGTAGTTATCTACAGGGATAACATTTGAGAAGTAAAGAGGCAGCAATCTTATAGGTCAAAGCAATGTAAAAAGTAAAACTGGATGAATCCATTCATTAAGAAGAAATTATTCCATCATATGTAGCTTTCTGTGGATTGAAAGAGAGATCACATAAGACACACATTGGAACATAGCCCATGGTTTGCTCTGGTATAAAACCACAGAACTGTTTTGTGACAATATTAATAATAGTGGAAAAATCTGAATTTTATCATCTTTCCTCTCACTCTCTGTCATCCAAAACCCTATTTCTCAGCAGTGGTTATGGAGTGTGGGTGATTTCTGGGTTATCTGGAATTTTTAGTTAAAGAACATACTGGGAACCGTGGAAAATCATAGCAAAGTTGTAAGAATTTAAAGGCCAGGGTGCATTTCATTCCCTCAGTACCTGGGTATTATTCTTCTTTCACTTTGAACATAAGTATGCTCACAGTTAAATAGAGCCCTTGAATAAGAACTATCATCTTTTGATATGATTAAAATCTGATCAATTAAATTTAATCTATGATTAAAATTAGATTAATGTCTAAGCCACCAACTAATAGGAAAATTTTTTACTAATTTTCATTTTAATCAACTAAATCATGAAATCCAATGTCTTGTTTATTCTTGTTTATTTTCTTGCTTATTCTTTAATTCTTGTTTATTCTTGTTTATTTTCATGACGTACTAAAACGTAAGTGTTAACAAACTAGGATTTGGAATCGAGCTAGATACCTCAACTCTACCACCCATGTGGGGCCTTTCTAAACTTGTCTCAGTATCCAGACTAAAATCGACAATGACTATTTATGGAATGAAGTCAAGGTCTTTGCCTCCTAGACACTCCATATTCTCCTCATGGTCATCACCGATAAATGGTTCTGAGCAGGATTTGGTCTCCATGGGGCCATTTTTCCTTTGTAGGGTGTGGCTTGCACACATGTAATGTTGCCTGTCTCTAGGCTTCTCTGTTTTCCATTCAGAAGACCCTTCTCAGTACGTACCTACCTTGAGGATAGGAAACTTGCACTTACCAGCACACCACAGATAGACACGCTATCTTAGGCAGCATGTTTATTTTTTAAACCACACAACCAAATTTTAACTGGAGTTTTTATGGTTAACGAAAAGAGGCTCCCTCCAAACCCCATGCTAATCAAGGATTTATTTCCTGTGATCAGACCTACTAAAGACGTATGTGAGTTCTTGTGTGGTCCTCTTTGTTCCATTTAAATCCTTTCATTGATATTACAAACTCTGGATATTTTCTAGGATATAAAGAAACACTTTCTGCTCAAGTTTAGGAAGTTCAATAAAGGGGAATTCTGTATTACAAACCCATATTTAAGAGTAGTGTTAAATACTCTGATACCCTGAATGGAACAACCATTAAATGCTTTCCTTGACTATCATTTTCTCTCGGAATAAAATTCTCTGTGATCCATCATCCACAAAACTACTTAAATAACATCACCAGTCAGCTGTTGGCCCAGGAAAGAAGCCACATTGTCTTTTCTTTTTTCTTGTACTTTTCAAGAGAGAATCTGAGTATTTCATGTTGATTGCTTGATTGGCTGCAGAGGGACTCTTTAAAAATACTAAAAAAAATCAGGAATCCAGTACAAATCAAACATAAGCTGCTATCAATCATGTGCCCAGGGCATTATGTGAGGTTTTTACTCAGAAAGATGTCATTAAAAGTTGCAGAAATTAATTGGTGCCATTGAATGTAATGGCCTTTCCTGCCATAGTTTCTCAAATGTAAAGAAAAATTATGGATAACGTAAATTCCTCGTGGGATTCTTATAGATGTCTGCTTTGTTCTGTTATTGTTTATTGCAAATGTTATTACTGTGATCTATGGCCCTATCACGCTTTGTCTATACTGCCCTGCTATTCTGTAGCCCATAAGAACGGAGGGCTTTACTCATAAGCAAAGACTGTGTTTATTTGGAAATTCTTTGCTTTTATATATTCCAAAAGTGTCTCAAGGTGTTCATTTTGTGTGTTTAAATTTTTATACAAAAACACATTTGTTCTGATTGATTAAATATTGACTTACAACATTTTTAGAACCACTCTGAATCTTATTTAAGTTCAGGGTTTGTGTTCTGCTTTCCCAGAAGGTTTGAATTCAGTGTAATAATGGCTATTACTTTGTGTGAATCGATGGATCGAGACCCACAATCTTTCTCAATAACAACATTGGTTTAATTAGTAGGAGTGTAAAAATTTGACTCTTAATTAAGAAGCAATTTTATATGTCTAAAAAAAGTTTAAGGCTTTTTTTGGAATCTTAAATGCTCTCCTGCGCTGCATAATCCATAACTCCATATGTAAGTTATATTAAATTTTTATCTAATACCACTAGAGGTTAACCTTTTGCTTCCAGGTATTTTGAAGGCATGTGTGGATGCCTTATTATTCTTTTCTTATTTGATGGCACAAGATTCTAGAAATTCATAAAAAGGGACAAGAGGCCCCATGGAAAATGTAATGAATTACTCTTACAGTTTAGTTTCCTCATGTTGTGGTTGTGTTCTGTGAAATTTTAGAGTATCTCTAGGTTAAACAGTTTAAGACATCTCTTGAAAATTTTAATTTGCTAAGATCATATCAAATGTTGAAAATTTACAATAAAAAGTTAAAGTAAATTCAAGGTCAAGATGGCTCCTTAGGTTCACACATTCTCTTGCATCTAACATACAGAAATGGTCAAGAAAAGAATGAACAATCTACTATAAAAATTAGTCAAAATAAATTTTAGGATATATAAGAAGAGTGAAACTAAAGCTCTAAAAGAAATAATATTTTGTTTGGGGTTATATGGCTTAAACCTGTTAAGTTTTATGGCATGTTTGGGAATAGGTATGGACTAGCTTGATGTTTTATTACTAAAAATATAAATAAATATGGCTATAAAATAATAGTGACCACTAAAAGAATGTGGATGTATTGTATAGGTTTCAAACCAGCAAAGGAAAACAGTAGAGGAGGGGCACCTGGGTGGCTCTCTCAGTTGAGCCACCAACTCTTGATTTCAGCTCAGGTCATGATCTCAGGGTCCTGGGATCAAGCCCCACATCAGGCTCTGTGCTCAGCAGGGAGTCTGCTTCTCTTCCTCTGCCCCTCCCCTAGCTCATGCACTCTCTCTCTCTAAAATAAACAAATAAATCTTTAAAAAAAAAAGAACAGTAGCAGAAATGTTGAAAAATTTTAACAGTCTAATTAAATGCAGAAAAAGAGGAGGAAAAACAAATGAAAAAATAAAAGTAAACAAAACATTAGATGGTATAAATAGGTACATCACTAGACAGAAAAATTCAAATAGGTTATTGACTCTACTAAAAGACAGTTTATGGAAGTATATATATTTTTTAAAGGTGGTTACATCTTTTTTAAAAGAAACAACGTGAAACTAATTTTTTTTTTAAAGTTGTGTGAGCTAAAACGGGTTTATGAAAAATGAGGTTGAGGCTACATAGTCCAAGAGGAAGCTTGTCAGTGGGTGACTATATCAGTCAAAGTTCAACCAGAAAAGCAGAACCAGTAGGATATTATATTACGAGATTTATGGGGCACCTGGCTGCCTCAGTCGGTAGAACATGCGACTCTCCATCTTAGGGTTGTGAGTTCAAGCCCCATGTTGGGCATGGAGCCTACTTAAATAATAGTAATGATAAGAAGATAAAATAAAATGCTATTTTTTAAAAGAGAGACATTTGGAGCACCTGGGTGGCTCAGTCGGTTAAGCATCTGCCTGAGGCTCAGGTTGTGATCCCAGGGTCCTGAGATCAAGCTCCACACAGGGCTCCCTGGTTAGCATGGAGTCTGCTTCTCCCTCTCTCTCTCTGCTCCTCCCCCTGCTTGTGCTCTCTCAATCTCTCTCTCAAATAAAGAAATAAATGACATCTTTAAAAAAAAAAGAGAGAGAGAGACATTTATTACAAGGAGTTGGTTTATGCAATTGTCAAGGCTAACTAGGCAAGATGAAAATCCATAGGGCAGGACATCAGGAAGTGTAACTTTCTGGCACAGGCTGGACATAAGGGGAGTTTCTTCTGCTTCCGGAAAGCCTCAGCTCTGCTTGTGAGATCTTTCAATTGATTGACTCAGGCACACCCAGATTAATTACGAGACTCTCTTACAGTCAACTAACTATGGACTTTAAGCACATTTACAAAATACCTTCAGAACAACACATACATTAGTGTTTGAATGAATAACTGGGGCCTGTGATATATCAAAAAGATCATCACAGTGAGCAAGATCTGACACTATTGGAGGTCAAGGCAGGTGTCTCCTTGTCCGTGAAGCTGGAGGTCACTTCTCTCACACTAGCCCCCCAAATTGGATATTATCTTTGTGATCTGATACCAGCACCATAACCAAATTCTCCTAGAAGCTTCTCCAGTGACAAGTCAACAGCAAGTCCTAAGAGCACAAAGATTCAGTTCACCAACTTCTCTCCAGTCTTGTACATCATCACCGTTAGTGGCTGGCAACGAGGCAACTCTGAGTCACTCTGTGAACGTTTCATGTTTACCATATCTCTTGAGACTGCCCTGCCAGTGCAGGGTGACTATTCTTTCTACAGGCCATGGTGAAGGGAGAAGATTTAATTCCTCCACTGGAATAAAAAATGGACAAAACATTGGAACAGCCAGTTTACCAGAGACAACATACAGGTAGCAATTAAGGTCATGAAAAGTCACTCAATATGATTAATCAGGAAAATACAAATTAGAAGAACAAAAAGATATCATTCTACACACTTGTTGGAATGGTAAATGTTAAAAAAAAAAA
>NC_138375.1:124394729-124404441 GCF_054177405.1 Leptonychotes weddellii | reverse complement strand
AATTTCTGTAGAAAGTTTAAGACTGATAATTATAAACAGATTTTTAATGGTTTACTTTTTCTTTCTACAAATAGATTATTTTTTCTTTAAAATTTTCTTAGAATCCATCAATTTCCATATCATGAATAATGGTTTTTGTATTTCAGAGTTCAAAGAAGTGTTCTCTGTTAATCTGGGTATACAGTACATTCGGAGATCTAAAATTCTTAATTTTTTTTTAAGATTTTATTTATTTATTCATTTATTTGAGAGAGAGAAAGAGAGAGTGCGAGTGGGGGGAGGAGGAGAAGGGGAGGTGGAGGGACAAGCAGACTCCCCACTGAGCACAGAGCCCACTGTGGGGCTCCATCTCAGGACCCTGAGATCATGACCTGAGCTGAAATCAAGAGTCAGACATTTAACCAACTGAGCCACACAGGAGCCCTGTAAAATGTTTATTTTTCTAAGGAATGGTTCCTTTAAATGACAACACAAAATGAAGAAACTCTCTTAATTTTATGTTGATAAGAAATAAACATTCCAAACCATTCTCCTGTTAAAAGGTCACAAAATAAATGATCTCTCTTTTTCTACTAACTTGAGACTCCTAAGAAGGTACAAATTTTAGGCAAAAAGCCATTGGGGGCAAAATAAAATATGAACCTTACTATTAGAAAGATTTTGTCTGGCTATCACATCTTGATAGGGCAGAAAGAAGTGTGTGAAAACTTGAAACCCACATTGGAGTTTGAAGTGATAACAGCTAAATTACATAGAAACTAAACTAATGGGGTTGCCTATTTTCCAGCTTAGTTTTGCTTATAAAGCAGCTAAAATTGAGATGCCTGTGGGGCTCAGTTGGTTAAGCGTCTGACTCTTGATTTCAGCTCAGGTCATGATCTCATGGTCCTGAGATCGAGCCCCACATTGGGCTCTGTGCTCAGCGGGGAGTCTGCTTGTCCCTCTCCCCCCTGCTCATTCTCTCTCTCACTATCTATCTCTCTCAAAAAAATAAATAGGGGCACCTGGGTGGCTCAGTTGGTTAGGCGACTGCCTTTGGCTCGGGTCATGATCCTGGAGTCCCGGGATCAAGTCCCACATCGGGCTCCCTGCTCAGCAGGGAGTCTGCTTCTCCCTCTGACCCTCCCCCTCTCATGCTCTCTCTCTCTCTATCTCATTCTCTCTCTCAAATGAATAAAAATCTTTAAAAAAAAAATAAATAAAATCTAAGAAAAAGAGCAGTTAAAATTGATGCTGAGCTTTTATATAGCTTTTCAAATAGTTGCATTTGATTATTTCATGGTAGTCCAGAGTAATCTTAAAGAGTATCCTTCTCTTAGGCATGGCCCTCACAATGGACACCTGTGAGTATCCTTAAGAACAGAGGCCTAAACGAAGATGTGGAGGAAAAGGATCCCCGATGCACTGTTGATGGGGATGTGCAGCCACTGTGGAAAACAGTACAGAGGTTCCTCAAAAAATTAAAAATAGAACTACCATATGACCCAGTAATTCCACTACTCCGTATTTCTGTAAGGAAAATGAAAATACTAATCCAAAAAGATACCTGCACCCTTAGGTTTACTGCAACATTATTTACAATAGCCAAGATATGGAAGCAATCCAAGCTTCTATTGATAAAGATGTGTGATATATATATATATATATATAATCATATATATGATGGAATATTATTCAGCCATAAAGAAGAAAGAAACCCTGCCATTTGCAAAACCACGGATGGACCTACAGAGTATTGTGCTAAGTGAAATAGGTTGGACAGAGAAAGATTAATAGCATATGATTTTACTTATATGTGGAATCTTTATTTTTTTTAAGATTTTATTTATTTATTCATGAGAGACAGAGGCAGAGGGAGAAGCAGGCTCCCCGTGGAGCAGAGAGCCCGATGCGGGACTCGATCCCAGGACCCTGGGATTATGACCCAAGCCGAAGGCAGACGCTCAACCGACTGAGCCACCCAGGTGTCCCTTATATGTGGAATCTAAAAAATAAAACAAAAAAAGTGGAAACAAACCCATACATAGAACAAACTGATGGTTGCCAGGGAGGAGGTGGTTGGGGGGATAGGCAAAATGTGTGAAGAAGAGTGGAGATACAGGCTTCTAGTTATGGAGTGACTAAATCATGGGGATAAAAGGTACAGCATAGGGAATATAGTCAATGGTATTTTAATAGCTTTGAATGGTGACAGTTGGAAAGCATAGCATAACATACAGAGTTGTTGAATCACTGTTGTACACCTGAAACATCATAATGTAATAGTGTGTGTCAACTGTGCATATATATATAAATAAAATATATATAAAGAATAGAGATCTAATGCATATAAAATAATACCCTATTTCCCTCCATAAAGAGAAGCCTTTTAGAACACACTAAACGCCCTTTGACTCCTGTGGCTGGAACTAAAGCAAAAGGGATTACAAGTTAGCCAACTGTGAAATCAGCCCTTTTGGTAAGCATTGAATTTCTGCAAGAACTGAACGTAAACCTCATGTGATCCCTGAGGGCTCTCGTCCAACATTGCCCATTAGCTACTGTGCTTGCGAGAGTCGGTGTCTCGTGGGTGTGTCTGAATCAGGTTTGGTATATCTGAGTCTCCCAGCTTGGTATGTGTCCCAGGGCAAAATAGCAACTCAACCCTCCTGTTCAGTAGAGGCGTCTCTCTTGCCGAAACAAGTAGCCCACCAGGTGGCGAGCCCTCGATGCCTGGATGCCGCTGCTCTGACTCGTGACTAGCTCTTCTCATCTCAGGAGGGAAGGAATGGACCTGCAGCTTGGGCTCCATAAACTTTCATTGCCCTCTGTGTTGCGTCTTTGCTACCTCATTTCTCTAGCCATATGCAGTAACATTTCCTTTCTCAAATATCAGCCACTCTTCAGTATTAGTAACAAGTTACATCTGTCCGCTGCAGACAACATGCTTCAAGTTCATGTCTCCCCCAAACACATGAAGAACATTCATTCTTCTTGGGCTTCTTTCTAGTGACACTCTATATGTGGGGAAAATATGATCAACTACATCTTCAAAGAGGAATGAGCTTCCAACTGTCTACCTATTCTTACATATTAATGTTCTACATTAAAATATTTTGAGTTTCATAAATCTTAAAGATACATTTCAGAAGACTTTAAGGCACTTAATCCATGTTACCTAAAACTAAGGTTTATAGCTCAGTCTTGCATCAAGTAAATCTTAATAGTGATTTTTATGGATATTCTTGATATAACAGAAATTTTTGTGAAAAATGCAGATCTCTAGAACTTCTCAGAAATCGGGAAGATCTGGCAATATATTGGACATGGGATCCTTTACTATAATTGTTCACCGGAACTGAGTTGTGGTTCCTCTGACATACACTCCTTAGTTCCCCACAGTCTCCCAAGAGAAAGGATGAGTTTTCAGTGCATTTTATCACCTTATGGCTTGACCTTCTATGAGCAGCTGGCCCCTGTAGACATCTGAGTTTGAAGCCTCTGTCTATGATTATTCATATCCAGACGGAACTAAACCTCATCCGGTCAACTCCGGAAGGAGGCTGCTTATTTGGCTTTGTACACACTCAGAATCAAACCATTGGCGCCCATAACATGGCAGCATCTGCCCTACTTCATGTAGCAATGTGGAAAAACTTAGAAGAGTCTTTGAATGAAAGACTGTGAAAACTAAGACAACAGAAAGATGTGTTGAGAATGATTTACTGAGTTAGGACACATCCACCATGCATAAGAGCAATGCATTTACCTGCATATATGGTAAGTACGAAAGCAGTGCTCACCCCTCATCTGAGAATCAATTCCTTGCGGGAAAAAAACACACATTTATACACCATCACAAATTTTTCAAGCAATTTTAAAGGTTTCTAGTCCCGCTGAGCCCATCTGAGAAACTTCGGGCTTCATAGGTCTTGGTTGTGAACGTCATGCTCTAAGAAAGAGAGAGAGAGAGCGATGCTGATATCAGATTCCCTTTCCTCTGCACTAAAGAGCCTGCCAAAGGACCTTTGCCTAGTATGACCAGTGGATAATTCTGGGTCATTCTGATTCAATCCAGATCTTCCTTTGTGTCCAAGGTTTTGTCTTCCTGCCGTTGTTGTTTCATACTATTTCTCTTGCTTATGCACTTAGTGAATACATAGCTCCTACAGGGGTTATCCACAGAAGGCTAAGCTTCCTTCCAGTGTGTTCTGCAAACGCCAATCTGCAGCATTCCCATCGGTAGGGCTGTGCCCACCATCTCTCACTGCAGGATGAGAGTTCCTCCATAGGCCAATGGAAAGAGCAAAGATTTTATCATCTTTGTTTAGAGCCAAATCTAGGGATAAATCTGCAGCACCATTGTACTTCCTGAGGGAAGCCGCAGAACATTCCCTTGGTCACAACAGCTCAAATGTGGCCGCTCAATGACTGTCTACTCACTGTCCATCTGGATTATGCACAGATAGCCTCAGGTAGGTGCTCCCTAAAACGAAAGCTGAGAATCTCAGCTACTTACCCTGTTGGTTTCTGTGATGTCAGGACTGGTTTGAGGCTGTGAAATTTTATTACAACGTGTCCAGGGATGCCATGTTGAATCCCTACATCCACCCCTTTTCTCCCAACCAATTCCCTTCTCATTCTGGTGTCTTGGAAGTTTAGCATCACAGCCAGGCAGACAGGCTGTGAGATGCCAGATAAAGTGACACAAATAAATAATTATTTTAAAGTTTTTGACCACATATTTTTCCCTTAAGCTTTTTCCTTTGGAAAACTGTTGCCAAGCAATTCTGTATAAAGCGAATTACAGAGAACAATCATGAAAAGGGCTCAGAAAAAAAAAAAAAAAAGAGGAAATTTATCTCATTTTTTTTTTAAATGTAGCTTCTTCTGTTTTCCTGGTAACATCAAGTCTTTAATCTTCAGCATTATAACCTCTTGCCATGCGAAAGAGTTGACATAGCTTCTGTTTGATGAGGATGCCTTTTGAAGGGTCATGCCCAATATCGTGGTTTCTTCAAGGGCTCGAGATTGCTTGTGTTTTTTGATGTCTTACCTCTTGCAGGCCTGATAAGCACTTAGATGACCATGATAAATGAGGATCATGGGAAAAGTGATAAGAATTCAAAGGCTTGGCGTGAGTTATGTCCTCACTCATACAGAAGTCAAGATTCTCTTATCTTTCTCTTTAATTTCTTAGTTACAAAAAAAAATATTTTGCATCTAAACAGAGAGAGTTCCCAAAAATATTTGTGACTGTTATCTGATACCAAATACTTTGTTCTCAGATCCCTTCCTTGTTCATGACTTTTTGTTGTTTTGTTCTTTTTGTGGTTGTTGATTGGGTTTTCTGTGAAAGCCAACATTCCCCATTAAATATTGAAGCTGTTTTCCTGTAATAGAAATACTTTGTTACCAAAGTAGCAAATAAGCAGAGATTGCCATCTTAATACGGGCATCAGGAGCATGAATTACCTTTGTAAAGATTCCAGGCTCCTCTCTCCCTTTCTCCCTGTAATCCAGCATGACTGGGTAGTATGTTCACCGCCAAAGTCCTCAGCTTGCACACAAACGTGGATTCTAACTCAAACCTACCCCCTCACAGTTCTCTCCTGCTGGAGCCTGCAGAAGGAAAGAGTTCCAATCCACCTTTGTTCACATTGTTCTCAGGTAGCACAGAGGGTCTTGGCAGAGAAAGAAAAAGACAGAAGCGTGGTCAGTCATCGTGTGTGTGCCTCTGAGGGCCACACCATTTCCCTTGTCCCTTCTTTCTTCTGGCCTCTCTGACTGCCAAAATGTACTCCTCTTTTGTGAAAGTTCTTCCTTGTGTTTGAAATCATTCATTTCCTTTTCTCTGCTCTGAAGAGTCATGCTTTAGTAGTGGGATCAAGAAGAGCATGGATACCAGGGTCTTCGGATCTGGTTAAAATTCTGGCTCTGCTATTTGTTACCTATGGGATCTTGGGCACATTGCTTAGCCTCTCTAAAATCCAATTTTCTCATCTCTAAAATGGAG
This sequence comes from Leptonychotes weddellii, assembly GCF_054177405.1. Taxonomy (NCBI): domain Eukaryota; kingdom Metazoa; phylum Chordata; class Mammalia; order Carnivora; family Phocidae; genus Leptonychotes; species Leptonychotes weddellii. The sequence goes on along the minus strand of NC_138375.1, from coordinate 124,398,446 downwards.
ATAGTCACCATTATTTATAGGACTGCTGTGATGAGGATATGAAATAAAATACATCAAAGTGCCCATGACAACGTGTGACACACAGTAGTACTTGATCAATGTGAGTTCCTCCATAATCACTGCCCTGGCGGGCACGTGCCTCTCCCCATAACTAAGTCCCCCAGAGGAGAAATATGGTAACACTATTACATGTATATTAAATTGGTCACTTGAATTGCAAAGTACAAGAAAACTATGGGTCTGTTTGTTTCTTGTCTGTACAAATTGCACATTATTTTCTCTTTTGAGTTTGGAAAAGGAAGGCCAGGACTGCACGTGTATGACTTGACTGTCACTTGAACTGCAACACCTCAACCCAGCTGTGTTGTCTACCCATATAAAACCATTCTTTTTTTTCCCCCTTCACAATTAAGATCCACTAATGAAGAGAAGTTTTATATCCGAGTAATCTATTCTCTCACGGTATTTCTTGAGCTACAAATAACCTGTGGTATGCTCTTGATTGATTCAACTTTGCACTGCAGAAGGTCATTTGCCCACCCATCTCATCCCCAGCGTGTGAGCTTCCTGGGGCCGGGCAGTGGTCTTCTGTGTTCTCTGCAAAGCTCCTAGCACAGTGATCTGTGCTCAGTGGTTAATTAATCACTTTGCCACTCTTCTATTTTTTTTTTAAGATTTTTATTTATTTATCTGACAGAGAGAGACACAGTGAGAGAGGGAACACAAGCAGGGGGGAGTGGGAGAGGGAGAAGCAGGCTTCCCGTGGAGCAGGAAGCCTGATGCAGGACTCGATCCCAGGACCCTGGGACCATGACCTGAGCTGAAGGCAGACGCTTAACGACTGAGCCACCCAGGCGCCCCTCTGCCACTCTTCTAAAAGAGAAGACTCAAAGCAGCCTTATTAGGTGCCCAAGTCCAAGTACGTTGGCATAGAAGTGACTCTTCTAACCAGGAAAGACTCGTTTGCTTTAACATTTTAAGTCTTCTCTTTCTTAAATGTGTTTCTTTGGTTCGCTTCATTTTTATTCTGTGTTGAGGGTTGGTCTATAGAGTCTAGGCAGCAGTCCTCTTGGTTTGTAGGACCCAACTCCCCATCCGAGTTCTGCACCTTCTTTCCCGTATGATACTAAGAAAGTGCCTTACTTTTTCTAGACCACAGTGTCTCCATTATATTCTTGTGTGTCATTTTAGAGATGGTTTCTAAGACCCCTTAGATCTAACGCTTCATGACAAGCATGAAAATCCATCTTGTGGGTTTGAGGGATACTGCTGAGCCACGGCCTGACAAGGGACCCTCATCTGGAGCTCCTAAGGTGTCACATCAGACACTTGGATGGTGGGCATCCAAGTGAATGCTGTGATTCCACAGACCACCAAGGGCCTTAGTGGTCTTTCTCCTTCTTATGTAGGCAAGAGTGATGGGGGCTCCTGGGTCTGCTGCTCATTTCTCTCCCACTCTTGTTGACAAGGGCACCCAGATTGTCCTTGGCATCACTTACCAGCTCAGATTTAGAATCTACTCTCTGATGGATCCAGGGAGAAGTCAGAGATGTCAGATTCGTCCTGTTTTGGAAGAAAAAAATTAAAAGACTGTAATCATAATCACCCTAGTTTGATAGGTTTTCTAACATGGAGATGACATTCTCTTCAACAAAAACTCTTCAAAAGAAACACAGAGACTTGATATAAGCCAATTTCCCTGGATTACCTAGCTGTTTGGGGCACATAGTACACCCATTCTAAAGTTTTGCCGGTGAGGGGCGCCTGGGTGGCTCAGTCGTTAAGCGTCTGCTTTCGGCTCAGCTCATGGTCCCAGGATCCTGGGAATGAGCCCCGCATCGGGCTCCCTGCACGGTGGGAAGCCTGCTTCTCCCTCTCCCGCTCCCCCTGCTTGTGTTCCCTTTCTCGCTGTGTCTCTCTCTGTCAAATAAATTAATAAAATCTTTTAAAAAATAAAAATAAACAAAGTTTTGCTGGTGAAACAAAGAACAAAAACTCTTAAACCTGTTCTCATCACCTGAAAGGTTACATGCCTCCAAGCCTTCTCTGTGTAGCTAGAGGTTTTATCTCCATTTTAAACACGAATCTCTTCATTATCCCTCTAAAAGTCATTTCTCAACATATTCTTTTGCAGTGTGGATAGAATACGGAGGGATATTTTCCTTTAAAAAGTCTATAACTTTTACTTTTGTATTGAACAGGTCCTGAACTGTGTGAATAAAAATATTGCATGCAATTCTTGGTTCTAATTTGGAAATTGTCAGTGTTTTCAAAGACACAAGGAAATGAAGTATGGAGGGAGGAGCAGAGAGATGAACAACCCGTATATAAATGGTATCTTTAGAAATGCAAAGAGAGAGCATTTTGCACCATAATTATTCAGATTTCTTTAGTCTCCTTCAAACCAAGATTTGTTTACTAGAGAGGCATTACAATGCAGTGAGACAAATTAGACTAAACTTTTTTTATCTCGGGTGGTTTGCGCACACACTGATTGAACTAGTATTTCTTCCAAAGATTGTCTGGGAAGATAAATGAACAGGAGGAGCAATTAGGGTAAGGAAAAACTAAAGATTGGCTGACATGATTTAAGTTTACCACTAAGGCAGTTTGTCATTTTGTCTCTATAATCTCTATCAGAATTGACTAAAACAGTAAACATAAATCATTATACTAATTTATTTCACCACACTGTGGTCTGGGAAAAGAAGATTTCATTTTTTTCTGAGAGACTTTGGGAATTCAGGCAGCCACTTTGAACTCATTTTCATTTATGTATTGGGAGGGAAAATGAGAAAATCAAAGATGAGCACCTCGGGTTCCTCAAAACGATATTTTTTGGTGGCAAGCCAAGTTATTTGTATTACATGACACTAAAATAACTAGGGGTTGTGCATTAAAAAGCAGCAGAGCATTGATTGCATTTAAAAAAAAAAGCAAAATTTAATTCTTAAGGTAGAGATGTAATTAAACATATTACTGAAAGCGATTTTTCAAATGGCAGTTAATAAGCCTTTAAGCTTTTTCTCTGAAGAAGCCTTTGTGACCACAGAGAGTCAGAATACCATAAACTGTCTGGGACTTCTTAGGAAATATCAACACTCTTCATATTTAGGAGCAACTGTGCCCTCTGAATATAGAATGCAGTGCTGCTGACTCACCAAAACAAAAGCACCACCCACAGGCCCTTGGACGCAGGATCCAACTGGCTATTTGAACAAAAACGGAGCAATTGATTAACCTATGGAAGTAGGGTATTGCTTTGGGTTGGTTTTTTTTTTTAATTTTTTTTAAGATTTTATTTATTTGCGAGAGAGAGAATGAGAGACAGAGAGCATGAGAGGAAGGAGGGTCAGAGGGAGAAGCAGACTCCCTGCTGAGCAGGGAGCCCGATGCGGGACTCGATCCCAGGACTCCAGGATCATGACCTGAGCCGAAGGCAGTCACTTAACCAACTGAGCCACCCAGGTGCCTGCTTTGGGTTTTATTCCTTGTTTTTCCAGGTGAAAATTTTTCTTTTATTTTTTTTTTTTAAAGATTTTATTTATTTATTTGACAGAGAGAGACACAGCGAGAGAGGGAACACAAGCAGGGGGAGTGGGAGAGGGAGAAGCAGGCTCCCCACAGAGCAGGGAGCCCGATGCGGGACTCGATCCCAGGACCCTGGGATCATGACCTGAGCTGAAGGCAGTCGCTTAACCAACTGAGCCACCCAGG
>NC_138375.1:124364150-124394229 GCF_054177405.1 Leptonychotes weddellii | reverse complement strand
GGGATCGAGTCCCGCGTCGGGCTCCCTGCTCGGCGGGGAGTCTGCTTCTCCCTCTGACCCTCCCCCCTCTCATGTGCTCTCTGTCTCTCTCATTCTCTCTGTCTCAAATAAATAAATAAAAAAAAAAAATCTTTAAAAAAAAAAAAAAATGAATAAAACTTATCCTCAGGGAAATTATGATCTATGATAGAAAGTCAGATGTAAACATACATGACTATAGTATGAAGCAGAATCTAAAGTGCCCTTAGGCTGGATATTAACAGGATGCTGGAGGCAGAGGCAAAGATCCCACTGGACTAAAACAATTGGGGGAAATCCCACAGCTGAGATGGGTAGTCGCATAGGATGGGCATGATTTCAGCAGCTCTTTGAAGGCAAAGGCAAGAGTTGGAGTAATGGCCTGGGGGATGAAAAGTTTGAGACATTTCTGGGGAGTGAAGGGGTACACTGCCTGTGCCAGAACTCAGAGGGTTTGTCACTCCAGGGAGCCACCAAGAGCATGAGGGTAAAATTGGTTGAGATTGGAGCAAGAGTCCTACCTAGTTCAACTAGTTCATATTTGGTGGGGAGGGTCCCTATATTATGATTTAGCTTGGAAAAAGTGGGACCACTGCTTAAAAACAAAGCACATGCACACACACACACACACACACACACGCAAACTGGGTGCATAACCCCTGAGTGAGACATTGGAGAATATTAACTCTGAAAGCGATGTTGGGCCACACTAGTCAAGAGCCTTGAACACCAACCTAAAAGGACTTCTGAGATTTATTTAGGAAAAGATAGGGAGCATCTTAAGATTTTTATATAAGAGAGAGAGTTTCAAGCAATGCTTCAAGAAGATACATCTAGCAACAGGGCTTGAAATGAAACTAGAGGGGTGCATGGGTGGCTCAGTCATTAAGCATCTGCCTTCGGCTCAGGTCATGGTCCCAGGGTCCTGGGATCGAGTCCCAGATTGGGTTCCCTGCTTGGCAGAAACCTGCTTCTCCCTCTCCCACTCCCCCTGCTCTTGCTGTCTCTCTCTCTCTCTATTAAATAAATAAAATCTTAAAAATAAAATAAAAAAGAAATGAAAGTAGATAAGAATCTATTGCAGTAGCCTTGAAAAGGACTATAAAGCTCTAAACTAGGATGGTGATTCCTAGAAGTAAAATAATAAATGCGTACACAATATATTGTGGGTATAGAATCAGGACCAAATTACACAGTGGGGCCAAGTCAAATAACACCCCAGGAGAAGGCTGCCATGATTACTAGAAACATAACTTCAGGTAAAGACAATGATTTGGGGGGAGGATAATAAATTCACCTAGGGACACTGAGCTTGAGGCCCTATTGGGGCACCTAGCTTAGATGTCTAACAGAGAGTAGGAAATACTAGATAGAGATAGGGTATAGACAATATGGGACTGGACATTTTGAGCTTACTGAATTTAAGATCTGCCTCTTTGTATAAGGAAGGCGAAAAAAAGGAACTAACATTTTGAGCTCCAATCCAGTGCCTGCAATATGCTGAACACTTTACATATTATCTCATTTAATTGTGACAACAACCCACCAACACATATTCTTAGCTACATTTTACAGTGAGAACATTGCTTGGTGGCAGAGAAGTAGGATCTTTCTGGCTCTAAAACTTTTTCCAAAGCAACTCACTTCCTCTAAAAAGATACGAAGCACTTGCTTACCAAGAAATTTTTGAGATCGTCTGTTAAAAGGTGAAAATGGGAGCAAATGAAGATGCCAAGGGGGAAAGTCACTAAAGATTAGGCAAAATATTATGAGGGAAGACACACAAAAGAGGGAAGAGTTAAAAGCCACGAGGGGTAGCCAACAACTTGGTATGCTACAGGGAAGGTAAGAAAGATGGAAATTGAAAAATGCCCATTGTATTTGGTCTATAAGGATTTATCAGTGACTTTTGAGGGGGTGATTTGCTTTCAGTAGTAAAAACAGAAGCCAGATTGCAAGCAGCATAATGAGATGGGAAGGAAACATGAGACTTAGCTAATGTGTAATATTCTTTCTTCCAAAATGTTTAAACACTAAAGGAAAATAAACTGCCATTATCTTTCAAGGGAGTAGCAGAATAAATGAAAGGAATATTTGTTGTTTGTTTTGTGTTGTTTGTTTGTTCCTATCAAAAGGAAGCCTTAGCACATTTTCATTCAGAAAGAAAGGTAGCAGAGAAAGAGTTCAAAGATCAGAGAGTAACTGATGGAGCAAGATCCCCAAACAGCAGAAAGAACTACATTTAGAAATAGTGGTAGCAAGTCAGCCATTCAGAATAAGAGTGTGCCTTCCTCTGAAAACAAGAAACAAGGAGCTCTGAACATCCAGAGTAATGATGACATCATGTGCAGGAGAACCAGCAAGGCATACAGGAAGCGCAGTCTCTGACCAAGAGAAGCAGAGAGGAAAGTCATACCTTAATGTAACTTCTCAGCTCCAATGGATAGATAAAACAAATAGAAAAAAAAAAAAAGTAACACCAGATAAATTCAAAAACAGTATTTCTAACTCCATACACCAGAAACACAGTAGGGTTCCTGGTGTCCAAATCAAAAATCAGAGACAGCTAGAAGTTCAGCTCTGGTGAGGTACTGGAAACTATGCTTTCCCTGGGGTCCAAACTAGGCTTATTCCTTAAAACCAGGGGGCATTATGCGGCTCATCTGAGGAGGCAAAGGAAGCTGGAAAAAGATGCTGAAGTACCTTGTCTGGAGCTGCAGCTGAGCAGGTAGGAGGACAAAGACCTAGTCCAAGACACAGAAATTGCTGGATGGTGACGGCATCTTTGATAGTTTCAATGTCACCACCTGTTTCTAGAATAAGAGCCCCAGAGGGCCTGGAAGAACTAATCATAAATGTAAAAGCAGAAACAGACAATTGGGACTCCATCAGACTAAAAACCTTCTGCTCTGCAAAGGAAACCATCAACAGAGTGAGAAGACAACCCGTGGGGTAGGAGATAATATTTGCAAACCGTGAATCTGGTAAGGGGTTAATATCCAAAATATATAAGGATCTCCTACAACTCAATAACAACAACAACAACAAAACCCAAAGAACGCAAATGAAAAATGAGCAAAGGACTTAAACAGGCATCTCTCAAAAGAAGACATACAAATGGCCAACAGGTATATAGGAAAAAAAAAATTGCTCAACAACACTAATCATCAGTGAGATGCAAATCAAAAGCACAATAAAATATGATCTCATACCTATTAGGATGGCCATTAACAAAGAAAGATAATTGTTGACAAGGATGTGGAGAAATTGGAATCTGTGCACACTGTTGATGGGAATGTCAACTGCTACAGTATGGAGGCTCCTTAAAAAATTTAAAATGAATTACCATAAGATTACCAAAAATTTAAAATGAATTACCATAAGATCCAAATGAATTACCATAACTAACCTTCAGTTAGTCTGTTTGCTGAGAAGAATGATAAATTTTCCTGTGTGTTCTGCGTTTTTAGAAAGAGTTAATCCTATCTACTATAGAGAGTAACCTTAAACTCAGACCGTACATTATCCATTGAGGCATGAAATGATATTATTTCATTTCATTTGAAACATTTCAAAAAAAATGTTATTGCATTACGTTTTTAGAAAGAGTTAATCCTATCTACTATAGAGAGTAACCTTAAACTCAGACCGTACGTTATCCATTGAGGCATGAAATGATATTATTTCATTTCATTTGAAACATTTCAAAAAAAAATGTTATTGCATTACATATTTTTAGCACAATAAAAAAATATTATTGCATTACATATTTTTGTAGGAAATTTGGGGTATTTACCCAAAAGAATTGAAATCAGAATCTTGAAGAGATCTACACACTCCCATGTTCATTGCAGCATTATTCACAATAGCCAAGATGTGGAAATACCCCAAATGTTCATTGATGGATAAAGAAAATGTGTTACATACATACAGTGGAATATTATTCAGCTATAAAAAATAAGTCTTACCATATAGGGCAACATGGATGAACCTTGAGCATATTATGCTAAATGAAATAAGCTAGTCACAGAAGGACAAATACTATATGATTCCACTTCTATGAGGTTTCTAAAATAGTCAAACTCATAAAAGCAGAAAGTAGGAAAGTGGTTGCCAAGGGGTGAGGGAAGGGGGACTTAGAGAATTGCTGTTCGACAGATGTAGTTTCAGTTATACAAGAAGAATAAATTCTAGAGATGTGCTGTACAACATCGTGCTTATAGTTAACAGTACTATACCATACACTTAAAAAATTAAGAGGGTGGATCTCATGTTATCTGTTCTTAGCACAATAAAAAAAAATGTAGACTGCAATATTAAGAACTGAACAATAATCTTATACTACATATTAAAACTTGTGAGATGCAGCTAATATGGGGCCCACAGGTATATTTATACTCTTAAATGCATTTATTAAAGAATATAGTTCTGGTAAGGTATGTTTAATGGTAAAATTCTCATCATTCAAGTAAATTCCTTGGCTCTGTAAAACAACTAAGAGAATATATTTAACATTTAGAACCTAAAGAGTTTATTGAAGAGGGCTAGATATAGAAATAATATACCAAAAAAAGCAATAGCTTTCCTATAATCCAGTGATAATCCTTTAGAAAATGCAATTTAAAAAATAATTACATTCATCATATAAACAACAACAATATCTGATAACAGTATAACAGAAAAGTATAAAAATTTCTGAGGTTTTAAAATAAGATCTGAAAAAATGAATAATAAACTATGTTCCAGATGGGAAGACTAAATATTGTAAAGATATTAATGTCAGTAGGGAACTCATTTCTAATCCCAAAGTAATTATATCAAAATCCTAAAGGACTGAAAGAAAGGGAGAAAAAAAAAAGAAGAGAATAAAAAGTGAAGAGAGGAATTTTAATTATCTATAATCCTTTATATAAGTGGATGTTTCTGTTATTTTTATAATTAAAGATAAATTTATTTTAATTTTAAAGATAATTTAATGTTGTCAACCCTCCTGTGATAGTCAAATAATGACCCTCCCCAAAACACAGGCATGTCCTAATCCCTGGAACCAATGCCTATTACCTAACCTGGCAAAAGGGATTTTGTAGATATGATTAAGAGTCTTGAGATGGAAAGATCATCCTGGATTTCCCAGGTGGGCTCCATGTAATCACATGGGTCCTTAAAAATGAGAGAGAGGTAGGGCAGTGTGAGTCCGAGATGTGAAGATGCTGTGCTTCTAGCTTTGAGGATAAGACATAGCTTATGAGGCTGTAAGACAAGAAATGAAGAGTAGTAGGCTTTCCACTGAGCAAGGAGCCCGATGTGGGACTCAATCCCAGGACCCTGGGATCATGACCTGAGCCGAAGGCAGACACTTAACTGATCGAGCCACCGAGGTGTCAGAAACCCCTACAAGACTGAAAAGACAAGAGAACAGATCCTCCCCTAGAGCTTTCAGAAGCAATAGCAACCCTGTCTATACCTTAATTTTAGCCAAGCGAAACCCATTTTGGATCTCAGCCTCCCAGAACTGTAAAATAATAAGTTTGTGTTGCTCTAAACTGCCAAAGTTGTAATTTGTCACAGCAGCAATAGTAAACTGGTCTAACTCCTTTGTAACTGCTGTTCGGTTGGTTCTGGGCTTCCATGAGGTCAACCAGCGTTATGATGGCAGATTCCGTACGGCAAATGCCAGTATCACCTGAGGATTTACTCTGTGGGGTTCCTCTAAGACAGAGAGTGTAAAAAACAAAAATTGTATGCCCGGATATTTTGACTCCACCAGGGTTAAAATTGTATGTGAAACCACATAGCCCCAAGTCATCACGGTACTTAATGAGCAACTTTGGAAGACTCAAATATTTTAACAATGCAAAGCACTGGGCTAGTCATTAACCAATTTTGTAAATGTAAGACCAAGGGTTAGTGACTATTTACAAACCAGTTACCATAAAAGCATAAAGATTAAAGATCACTAGCCAGGTGGGAGGAAGGTCCTGTTCAGGTCACATCTACACATACTCTATATTTTGTCACCAAAAAATTTGGTCTTCAGTTAGTCTGTTTGCTGAGAAGGATGATGAATTTTCCTGTGTGTTCTGCGTTTTTAGAAAGAGTTAATCCTATCTACTATAGAGAGTAACCTTAAACTTAGACCGTACGTTATCCATTGAGGCATGAAATGATATTATTGCATTACATGTTTTTGTAGGAAATTTGTGTTGATGTGCTTCTAACAGGAAATTGAGTTTAGTTATCTGAACTTTAATAGACCCTTTAACACCCATGATGATTTCAGTGCCTCCTCACTAATTTTATTCCATAAATCTACAGTATATAAGGGATACAAACTCAATGTATCTTTTTTTCACTACAGATCCTTAAAAAAAAATCACAAAAAATTTTGTAACTCATATAAATTCATAACATAAAACAAAGCCTATTTCCTTAACAATAGCATCTTTTTCTTTGTGTAGCTATTCATGGCCTGTTATGTGGCACTGTAACAAACAGGATGATTCTCACCTGGAACAGGTGTGACTCCAGCCAGGAGCAAAAGAAAGTGATGTTTGTTTAAAATTTTGAAGATAAAACATTTTTTTATTGCTCTATATATGTGTAGCTCTTGTATATGCTTACTAATATATTGAATATTATAATGAGTTTCATTAAAGCACACATCTTGCTAAATACCATTTGCAATGTTACCTTTATGATACATAATGAACAAAGAAATCCTTCAGAAATGATGGAATTGAAACTATATGATGAAAGAGTGCCTAGCTGGCTTAGTTGGCAGAGGGTGTGATACTTGATTTTGGGGTCGTGAGTTTGAGCCTCATGGTGAGTGTAGAGATTACTTAAAAAATAAAATCTTAATTAAAAAAACTATACAGTGAAAAAGAATTCAGAAAAATTAGAACTAAAAGTTGACTTCCCTCTTAATGAAAAATAATCATTTAATAAATTATATGCTTGTATATTGTATAGCCATACAATTCACACACGGGTAATACACATGCATATGGATGTATACAGGTGATGGTTTCCCCCCACCTTCTTTTCTTTAAGTCATATTTTCCATGGCAGATCTTGGCTTTTCTTATTCTCCTAGAAGGTCTACTTTTCACTCCCTACAAAAGGAAGCCCAGCAGAGGAAGCAAGGTGTAACTCACAGGATTCCTATGAACTAGAAAGAGAAGTCTCAGTTGTAAAAACTGATTTGAATTAATACAGTGTCAGAGGGGCCCACAAATTGATGTGTGGAGGGCTTGGCCCCATATAATCAGCCAGCAGATGACCTGATGCTTTTCTTTACTGTGAACAGTGACACATCAATCTCTTTGGAGCCCCTTTTATCTGTGAGCATGAACATGGCAACCATGAGGACAAGGAACCCATACAAGGGCCAACGCATGGAATTCTAGTCTCAACTCGGCCTCATCTCATTGTGGAATTAGTATCCCAGTACTTAGTGCCCAAATCACACTTAGTTCTTATCTAATTAATCCCACTTACACCTAAGACAAATATTGGATGCGGATATGAGTGTATGAATCAAAGACATAGTTAATTCATACTTCAGGCCTAATTCCTATGGCTCCAAATTCCTCTTGCTTATTGCATCAGCAAGGCCAAATACTGCACCTGCAGAACATAGTAGCCACTGTAACTCTTCACTTACAGAAATGCTTCTGAAAATGTTAGTCCTATTCTGTGGTACATAAATCAGAGGCCAATAAATATTTGCAGAGTTTTGAGTTCCAAACAGTTTCAAGTGAGACTCTGAAAGAGATAATAATTTGACAGGTTTCCAAGGTCCTGATTTTCCTAATATCTACCCAGATGCTCTAATGGTGCTTGCAAATCCCAATCTCAACAAGAGTAATGCAGAACATTGTCATGAACTGAAACATTCCAGACTGTAAGAAACCCTACAGTTCTTTATTCCAAATCTAGGAAGTTCCACAGCTAATTCTCTCACTCACTAATTTCCTGTTTGGGCTTAATGAAATTATAACCAAGGACTTTCTGTTAAGTCTTATTTTCTAAGTCTACATTGGGCTTTCTTTTTTATATAATACACATCTGTCTCTGTTACTAGTAAGCTAAGCCTCTGAAGTTTAAATTATATTTGTCCTGCTCTTACCTTATCCTATCAACCTTGTGGCTATATACAAAGCTCAAAATTAGCCTGTAAAATAAATCTTAATCTTTTGAAAGTTACAAGCCTTGTGAGAATCTGACAAAGACCCCAGTTCTAGGAAAATACACACACACACACACACACACTCTCTCTCTCTCTGTCTTTTGTATTTATTATAGCCATATAATAGATTAGTTCAGAGCTTAGGGTTCAAAGATTTGAATTTCAAGTTCTATCCCTTCCGGGGGGGGGCCTGTTATGTGGCCTGTAACAAACAGGATGATTCTCACCTGGAACAGGTGTGACTCCAGCCAGGAGCAAAAGAAAGTGATGTTTGTTTAAAATTTTGAAGATAAAACATTTTTTTATTTATCCAAGCTGTAGTATCAACATTAGCTAAATCAGGATATTAAACTTGTAAAAATCTATTTTGGCCCGTGAGTTCGTTATATTTTTTATAAATAAGATGTTTTTACATTTTGCTTCCAGTAAGAGTATGTTTTAGAGTAAAAAAAAAAAAAAAAAAAAAATCCTGATAAATAAGTAAGACCTAATCTTGGAGTGAGGTAGGAAGAAAGAGGTATTTTTACATGTTGTGAATATTTTACTAAATAATTTCTTTATGATTTTTCTCTAATTCCAGTATAATTTCTTCTATGTAATCATAGCCAAAATTTTTTGAAACATCTATCAATCTAGTTTCTAGACACTGATTATCTCTAATGAGGGATGGAATTATTGGATGCTTAATTGAATGCAATCCCTGAGCACCATGAAGGCTGTTATCTTTCCTTGTCTAGGGAAGTTAGCAATATGTCACCTTCTACAGGACTTATTATGTATGGTGTTTTTAAAATATGTTCATGCCATAGAGTTTTCTGCTGCTGGACTTTTCTTGTGTTCTTTGTGTATATATGTATGTGTATACAACTATAAAACTCAGTCTCCTAAAGTTTGGACAAATGCAAATTTTTGGTAATTCTCTTTTCCAACACAGATCACAATAAAATAAATATGGCTTTAACAACAAGGTCACTAAAATGAAAACATTACCATGTTCCAACTAATGGCTAAGTTCAGGTGACTTTGTTATGAAAAATTTCAGTCTTTGCTCAAATAGTGCTCTCTATGGCAGTGTTTCCAACCCAGTTGTGACTTGAGGACTACAACACGTGTCCAGCATCCCAACAGTGACCCTCATCTGGCTGGGAGATGGTGAATAGAGGAGGTATCAGTTAAGAATCACTACTCTGTAGCAAAATAGTATTTTCTTGTGGTCCATGCCATGTTATAAGAAGGAACATAAGATATTGGCTAATTATGGAAGGAATTTCATTTCCTTGCCATGCCATGAAAGGGAAATGAGTGAAAGTATTGCCTCAATTATAGTAGGCCATAATATGTATGTGTCAGGGGGATAAGTGTTGCTTTCTTTAAAAAACAAAATCTGTGATTTACATATTAGAAAGTTTGGTTGATCATACTTAACCTAAGAATACACCATATCTTTATGATTATTATTCAGTGATATATTGGAGTTAGTACACAGCACTCTATTTCCAAGTAGGACACATCCTACAAAGTTTGGAAATAAGCTTAAGAAACAAACACCCTATGTTTGACACCATATGTCATCCATATGTAGAAGTATCATCCCAATGAGATGATATCTAAATCTACACCTGGAAAAACTAGGTAGTTTCCCATCCAATCTAATCTTTGAAACCAGGATATAACTTAATCACCCAGTTATTTGGTAACATGTTGGGCTCGAGGAGATGATAAATGGAACCTGGAGAGGAAGAATCGATCCATTTTTTTCTCCATCCTGGCTACTGGAAATTTTAAACTCAGATTTACAATCTTCCGCCATCAAGCATACAGGACTTCGCAGACTCTATTTTCCATGCAAAAATCAGGTTATTTCCCTCCCCTCTTCTTTTTCTTCCTTGAATCCCATATTTCTAATTTCTTTCTTTCTTATTTTCTTATTTCTTACACCATTTAAAATCTTAAAAATCTTCTCATAGTTTATTGTATGCATTATGACAAACAATTTAATATCACCCATTAAAATTATAATCATTCGTGCTTATCCAGTTCTATACAGAAGGGGGATTCTCTAAAGAGCAGATGTATTTCTGTAAGGTGACTCTTAGCACCTGACATTATTCACATCCCTAGAGAACCTGAGCACTCTAGACTCTCAAAGCTCGATTCCAACAGCATTAAGATCATGCAACCGCCTATCTAGAGTCTAGATTCCTGAGCAGCCTTTGGGCATTAATTCACATTGCTCCACAGGGGAGATTGTGCTGACCAGTAGGCATGAGTCTTCTGGGATGCTTGGCCTAATTTTCTTTGTAAATGTTAAAGACTGTCATTCCAGCCCATTTATTGCTCTCTTCTGAGTCTGAATCACATGAGTCAGTTCTCTAAAACCTTACCAATTTAATGATCTGGTAGAATTTTGTTGTTGATCATGTGCAAGTGATGAATGGCCCCTAAAGCCTTTGTTCTGGACCCAGAAGTCTGCCCCCTGTGGGCTCCCAGAGCAACCAGAAAACCACTCTTCGGCTCCATTTCACTTGAAGGAAAAAAAAAAAAACAACTTCATTACACCTTTTCATTCACTATTAATACATTTTGGAATGCCATTAAATTTAAATGTTTCCCAGCACAAAATCTATTCCTATCCCATTGGCCAGGAAAAGGGTGGGATTTACCCCCAGAGAGCAAAAATACAAAGCCACCATGTTTAGGTCTGAATTCTACCAAAGTAACCCAGTCTCTCCTTTTTGTTTCCTTTGCAAAAACCTTACTTATTTGGGGATCTTGTTGAATCATCAGTCAGATGCCTCTGAGTGGTAGGCTTACTCATTCCTTCATCCAATGAGCATTTATTGAGAGTCTGCTGCATGTTGAATGCTGTGCTTTGTGTCAGATCCTGCCTTACGGCACAAAAAAGTTGAGTGAGGAATTCAGATACTCTTAAAGTATGTAAATATATGTGTTCTTATACATTGTGATAAGATACATGAGAAAAAATGCATTGGTGTTAAAGTAGAAAATGAGCCGGGGGGTGGGGGCGTTGGTTAAATGGTACCAGTGTTGGATTATAAAGCCAGAGCACACCCCTCTCCCCACCAAAGGATTCCTTTTCACTGGGCATCTAAGGTACGTGCCCGTTTGATTGGGGTAGTCCCATTTAATGCCACCTGTCCTAGTGTAATTATTAATAAAGCCTCCTTTCCCACTAAAAGTATCCCAGTTAAGGTAATAAATTATATGATCACACTAATTTTAAACAAAGTGGAAACTTAACAAACCGCTAGGTCCTATAAGGCATAATGACTTCTAAGTACTTTGGAAAACATCCTGAGGTGAAGATAAGCATTAGTAGTGTAATGGGCTGAGATTAACTTCGTTCCTGGCTTGATTGCAGGGCCAAATCACAGCTTCAAACATAATGTATTTAAGGGCATGAAATCAATGTTGAGAGAAGAGAAATGAAGAAGGGACTCCTCAGGAAATAAAACTTAAAGCCTTTTCAACATTATGAAGACAGAATTCGCAGAAGAGAAAAACCCCAGGCTTCAGCATCATGGGCACCTAGAAACTTTTTTCTATGAAAGCAGGGAGCAGGAGTCATAAAAGATGTAAGCTGAAGGAACCTTGGAAGTCAGCTCGTACAAATGCCCCATCTCAGGGAAAACGATGCCACAGGACAGAAATATGAATGGTGCCCTTGGAGGATGGGAATCACTGGATTATATGATGCACAAAACAAAGGACATGGACATGGACCACTGTGTGGTGGGCGGAGTTCCTAAGGCACATTTTCTCTGCACCTCAAGTTTCTTCAAATGGAATCCCAGAATCATAAGACCCTCCAGACTGTCTCCCAGGGTTGTTATGAAGATTAAATAAAATCACATAAGCTACAAAGGGCTTTGTAGATTTCATTGTTGTTAGGGACACATCCACTAGCCTAGCCCATGTTCTAAGGAAAAAGGTCTAATGTTACCATGAAGACATGGCAAAAATTCTCCATGCCCTTTTGAGTTGAATACAGGGGACCCTGATTCGGGTTTCACAGGTCTCTATTCCTCCCCTCTCTGATCCCCCAGAATTCACGAGGTCAAATATAAATAACAGATGGTAATTAGGCAGTGGACAAAAATTAGGGCTTTACACACATTCCACTTTGGGCTGAGGAGGCCATATCTATAAAAGATACTAGCCGCCATGGTCACAAAAATGTCTTCCCTTTTAAGATGGGGTGACTATAAACCTAAACATGTTCAGCAACATTGACTCAGGAATAAGTGAACACATTTGAAACAAGGACTATAAAGTGGAGAGTGAAATCTGAGGTTTCCAAATGAGCACAGTCATACAGATTGGAGTCTAGCATGAGCCCTGCAAATGGCAGCACTGACATGGCAAGAACTGGAGTCTTGAAAAGCCCTACGCAGATGGGCCAGTGTTTGTTTGCAAGCTGGACATCTTACTGAATAAATACAAGAGATCTTTCAAAACCTTTATAAGGAGTTAAGTAAATCTGGTGAACATATTGAATGAGGTCAGGTAGGCTAGGCCACAGAGACAAACATTTGCAGGGACAAATATAACAGAGGTGTATATTTTGCTCATGGAAAAATCTAAGCAGGTGCTTCTGGATGTGGGAGATCTGCACACAGTGGCACAGGGACTCCCTTCTTTGGCCCCGCCTACTGCTACAGCCTTGCCATCAGTTGCATCCAGCCTTCCAGCCCACCCAGCCAGGGAAAAGGGGGAAGACTGGAGGAAATACAGGCTTTCTTAGTAAGCCATCGCCCAGAAACAACACAGCATTTCCTCTCATTTGTCTGGCACTCAAGCTCATGGCCATGCCCAACTCCGAAAGAGTCTGGTAAAGGTGCTGTAGTTGGGAAGAGAAGAAGAGCGTGAATTTTTATAAACAGCTAGCACTGTCTGCAACAGATAAGATTTCTAGTGACCTAAATTCTGTACCGGGACCAGCAGTAGATTGGAAGCAAGACAAAGAAGGGACATGGACTACAAAATGACCCACTTTCCATTCATAGATTTCTCTGCGACCTTGTGCCCAACAGAGCCCCCAGTTTTTTACAGAGCTGACAAAGTATGAACTAGGGATAGAGTGTTACTCCACCGGCAAATCCTTTGTCTCATACTTCACTAATAGTAGAAGGGATCCATTTAAGGTATCCTGACCTTCTGATAGCATTAGAGAAAGGTCTTTGGCCAGAATATGGGCAGATCCACTCCCTGTGACCGATCCATAGGCTTCCTAGAACTTTTTGTTTGAAAAGTTTATATACCTTGGCAATGATTTTCAATGAGCACAATTTTCAACCACAGAGAGTTTTAGGAACTCTAGACATTGAGACCTTTGGGCCCAAAACCAATTTAAGTTATGCCCCTACTTTTCTCATCATTCTGGAAGGTGATCCCTGACTTAGCCACAAACTGCTCTGGAAGTGGAGAGACCATTGGGAAGGAAGAAAGTCAGTCTTGGCTGCAGCACCTGGTGTTTCACTGAAAGACAATACCTCAGGAAATTGTGAAACCACCCATCGTCAAGTAGATGGTGTGAAGATGGAAAACAGTATCTAAAACTACGATGCTCAGAAAGAAAAAGGGACTTTCAGCTACCATGTGTGTCTCTGATCGTCTGCCTATTTTTCTCTTTCTCAAATGAGGGAGAAATAGAATTCCTAGATTTAATCTTTCCTTAACCAAGAATTAAGAGAATGATGTACCATGGACTTTAAACAGAACAAGAAGGGAAGTCCGAGGGGGGTTTAAGATAGAACATGGCAGGAGGTGAGGCCATGTCCAATGGGCTGGCCCTTTGTGTTGGCATCATGGAGGTGCTGGGTTTAACTCTTCTCCTACCAGGGAAACCAGGCTCAGAAATAGACTTCAGGGGCAACTTGCTGGCTCACTTGATAGAGCATGTGACTCTTGACCTCTGGGTATGAGTTTGAGCCCCACGTTGGGTGTAGAGATTACTTAAAAATAAAATCTTAAAAGAAATAGACTTCAAATATCAGAATAATTTCTAATCAAGCTGGGTTGGGAAACACAGCTTGGATCTATAGCGAGTTAAGTTGCTTCAGACTAACTGACTTGTCCATCCACTTGCAGGATGACTTGTCTGAAAGGGAGTTCCCCAGAGCCACCTGGAAGGGTCTGGGAGAGAGGGGAGGGGAGGGACATGGGTACATGGAGGGAAGGGCAGAAACGTGAGAGGTTGAGAGTCTGGGAAATGACAGATGACCTGAGAGGCTTGTAGTCAACTGTGGAACAGAAATAAGAGGCAGAATGAATTTGGTCTGACTTTAACAAAAATTAGGGCTCTGCACCCAGGCCTGAGAGGGTCCAGCTGAGGGCAGGCAGGAGGCAAATGAACCCTGGCTGGTTCTGCATCCCACATTGAGGAGGGTAAGTAAGAGTCAACAGCAGAAAACAATTAACCAGAAGCATGTGATTCTCACGGGGGACTGTGGGATTGGCAGCAGCTGCTGGCTGGGCTGGATTGCCTTTCTCCACGGTTAGCAGTGTTGAAGAAGAATTATTCGTGACACTCGTTAAAGAACAGTAAGGCAGACTAGAGAGATTATCAGGATAGGTGTAGGGACCACTGCAGTGCGGTCTTGCAATAGGGTAGAGAGATTGGGCTCAACTCCAAACACAGCAAGGAAAAGTGAGAATTTATAGTCAAGGAGCAGAATGGGGGTCAGTAGATGGGAAATCATTAAGGAAACACGAGAAGTAAGAAGACATTCTGATTAAATTGACCAGACAGGATTCGTGCTGAAGGTAGGCCAGGATGATCACACATCAGCGGGGGGATGTTAAGGAATGAGGAACCTCATCCAATAACCAGGTGATCAGGTATCAAAGGCATGAGATTCTACCTACCTTGACTTAGCAGGATTCTTGCTAAAATTGGACAATATGGAGGCAAACATGGAAGTCCGTCAGTTGAAGCCTAGTTAAAAAGAGCCCAGAGGAATCTGATGAGACTCTGGGGCAGGAGAAAATCTTTGTCAGTAGACATATCTCCACCAGTCTCAGAATAGGGGCCTCTGACAGAAACCCCCAGCTCCCCCAGCTGATGAGATGGGCTGTCGCCATCTCTCAGTGTGAATTTGCCTCAAATCGTTTTTCAAGATATTGAGGCCCTTAATATGTATAAAACGTTATGAGATGGAACCATACAAAACTGCCAGATATTTGATTTATTTATTTGAGAGAGAGAGAGAGCATGCACAAGCACACATAGGGGGGAAGGGCAGAGGGAGAGGGAGAAGCAGACTCCCGGCTGAGCAGAGAGCCCGACATGGGGCTTGATCCCAGGACCCTGAGATCATGACCTGAGCCGAAGGCAGATGTTTAACCGATTGAGCCATCCAGGTGCCCAGAACTGCCTGTTTTGAAGTTTACCATCTGTCAACATCAGCGATTTCAAATGATTCAACTTATTGCTAAAGCAGGCCCTTGGCCTGTTCAGTGCTGTGCAGTCCACATCAGGATTAAGGAACCATAAGGGTCCTCCTAAAGGTCTTAGGGTTCAGGCTATCCCCAGAGGACTCTGGGCTATTTACTCAAGAATAACCCTGATGATAATGGCACTGAAATCCCCCATAATTCTGTTACCACGGATGATAGAACACTTTCCCGGTGTGATTAATTCACTGACCTAATCAGACTTTTAAACCCTGAAATTAGAACCGAAACTCCACCTGCCTCACTACGAATGAACGACCTCACCACCTACATCTCAGAGAAAAGAGTATGTGGGGTAAGACTTTGTACCATCTCCCGCCTAAACACTATGTCTTTGTCTCCAGCTGAATTCTCAGATTATGTGGAAGTCTTTGACTATATTGCTAAAGAATCAACTTAGAAACACTCACTCTGATTATATTCTATTGAGCCACAATACAAATGGATGGCAATTCGCAGATACATAACTAAATTCTCATACTGGGGACTGCTATCACCCACCCACCCTGCATACTGTGGCCAAGGTGATCTTTCTGAAATAGAAACCTGAACGGGTCCTTTCTGTGACTTAAAGGCATCAAGCACCGTGGCTTGGTTCAGGAATCCCACCGCTGCATGTTCCCACCACCCCCCACTTCTCCACTGTTACCACCTGCCGCCTCTTCTTCACCGTGCTCAATTACTTTGCTTCCTGGAACGCATCGTGCATTTTATTCTTCTGTGTTTTCCACATGCTGATTCTTCAGCCCGTAAGTTGTTTTTTTTTTCCTGTCATGACTTTACTCAGCTTAAGTTTTCTTTAAGAAATACTTGAATAAGACACCCCTTCTCAACGGTCCCCTATCCTCTCACACATATGTCTTTCTTTGCTTGTATCCCACTATATATTTCGTCTTAGTTTACTAACCTATGCAATGCACAGGGCATGATATGAGTGGATACAAGGCATTTTGAGTCAGAACTCCACAAAATAACTTGTGCTCAAAATACAAATTGAGAATACTTGTCTACAGGTTTACAATTTAGCTTCCTAGATCCTAAAAATGTATGAATATATCTGAACTATGCATAATTACGCTTTATAATACTGAAAAAGTTTGCAATTTAAATTCATCTTTGCTAGTTATTTGTGGGCGTTGAAGCAGTCCTTCTGAATGGCTTCAATCATAGCAATTACTGAGTACCTACCCTGAGCCAGGAACCATGCTAAGTGCTATCTATACCTGGCTTAATCCTTGAGACTACACTCAGAGTTCTCATTTTAAAGATGAGAACACAGAGTAGACATTCCCTTCAATTTACTGGATTGACGAGTAGAGGTTTTGTATGTTCTGTTGGTTTGAGTTTTCACCTGACTTGCAACGGAAGCAGTACAATGTCGTATCTGAAACACATCGCATCTTGGCATAGAAATGTAAATATTTCGATCTTCGAGCAATTCAGCTTCTATCTCTTTTTCCTGCCCCACCTACTCTTTGCTTCAATAAGCACCTGGTGACCTTTCTCCTAATTTGCCAGTTCTTTGGATCTTCCCTTTCCTTCGGTTTTATTAAGAGGCTAAGAGCCTAGAATCACTGGTCAGCAGTTGGATTTCCAGTGCTGGCCAGATCACTCAAGAGGTATATCCCTGCCTGGTGGATTTTCGATGGCAATAAAATCGGATGACAGGAAAGTTCAGAGAAGATGAATGGCTTGAGCTGATGGGCAGCATTTGGAATTGGGTTTTGTTTTCTACGAGAAATGCAGTGTCATTTTTCTTCGTCTTCTCCTGTCTCTGCTGAGACTGTCTAGGGGATGTCTTTTAATGTGAAAAATTGAGTAATGGCTTCATAAAAAGAAGTCCTGAGAAAATGCCTCCTGGATCCCAACTTAGCCTCAATTCACATGAGCTGCTCCACAGAGTGATGGGCTTTTTTTTTTTCCTTTGATTCAATTAGGCTTCAGTTATGACCCAGGAAATCAGCTTCTGGACTCAATGGGAATTGCAGGTAAGAAACAAACCAGACACTCCATGCTTTTGCTTTGGAAGTCTTTGGATCCGTTGTTTCCTCCTTAAAGAGTTCGGATGTGGTGGTAACTTCTAGGTTTTCAGAGTCTTCCCTGAAGCTATAAATGAGAAGCTTCCAGTGTCATTTGGCTAGAGCTCGAAATAGGATCCAGGTGAGGTTGTAGGACGCACATGCGCGCACATACACACGCCAACCAAGAACTAAAGGAAACTGAAACAGGCAATACTCAGTCTTAAAACCCAAGTGTTGCGATAATTATTTGCAGGCGTTAAGTGATAGTGTGCATAAAGTAAAATTTAAAAATACTACAATACCAGGCTGCCCTTTACTCGCTCACCCCGACCCTTTTTTCCCCCAGCATCGGGACCAAGGCCTCAGCTCCAGGCGTCCCTGCTCGGGTGGGGCTTCCTGGTAATCGGAGTTGTCCATGAAGCTGTTTAAACATGCATATTCTCTCTACATATTCTGATTCCTGGTCTAGGAGAATCTATACTTTTTTTAAAGCTCCCTATATGGTGCACCTTACTGGCACGTAACCCAAAAAGAACCTGCAGCAAGTTCTCTCCTCCACCACCCCCTTCCCTCGACATTAAAAAAAAGAAGATTCCAATTCCCTGAACAAGTCTAGAACTGCCAGGAGACTCTTGGAGGATTCTTAGCAGTTCTGACTTTCTGATCTTCGCTTTGCCTTTTGAATTAAGGCAGATAGGGTAAATCAGGTTTTCCCAAGCTGCAGTGGGGGTTTTATCATCTTGTCCCTCTAAAGAACATTGGCATCATCTGCATCTTGGGGAACTTGTTAGAGGCACACAGCCTCGGGCCTCACCTACTACCGAATCACAATCTGTGTTTTAACAAGATCCGCACGGTATTTGCAGGCGCGTTAAAGTTGGGGAAGTTCTGCTTTATCTCTCTATCTCTGATAGGCGCCGAATTGGTTTTTATAGGTCAAGCCTAAGCCATGCTCCTCTGGGCTAGCATCTTTGCCTGAAGGTCTCTGCAGTTCTAAATCCCTCCAGGCTTGGACCTGCCCATTTCTTCTACCATAGAAAGGATGGAGGCTGGACCCTTAAAGCTGAGCTCTTGCTTTATACCCTACTGTTTGGCTACAAAAATCTCTAATGTCAACATGGTCCTCCTCTAGCCTGTTTGCACCGGGATCATCTCTAGCTGGGTTGTGCTGGCCTTGTAGTAGGGACATGCTATTAAATGTGCAGAACATTTCTGAAGACAGCCGTTGGCTTAAAATTCCATCGTTAGCTGTGCTTTCATGAAACAGAAGATATGATCTCAAGTCGCGGGATACAGGTGTGAAAATGGGTAACAGCTGCGTCCTTGTGCTTTGCCATTCATAGTCCAGTGCTAACCAATAGTCAGTTTATCCTTACACAGAGGATGCAGAAAACTAGAGCACCAACCCAAAAATGATTAATGTTGACACTAAATCAGAATTCCAAATGAATAACCTATTTGGTTAATTAACGGTCTCCTATAAGAATTTATTCAAATAGTGCCATTTGATCTATGGAGGAACAAGGTGCACATCCCTGAAATATTTGAAATACTGATAGAGGGTAAATACTAGGAAATTGAAATCTGAGCTGTTAAAGTGTCTGATTAAAAAAAAAGTGTCTGATTATGTCCCTCTTGATGACACAGCTCAGTTGTAAGTTTAATAAAAAGGATTACCTGCCTGTCCATCAAATACTTACTGGGAACTTGGTATGCTCTGGTTACTCTAGCTGTGGGGAATGACCATTTCACAAACAACATTTACAGAAAATCTATGTGCCAGATACTGTGTACTCAAGATGCAGAGATGAGGAAGACATTGTCTCTGCCCTCAAAGAGGTACAACTTACCAGAACAAGGCATGTAACTAACTGTAATGTGATCAGGTTCTATGAAGCATTTAGGGGCTACAGGAATGCTCCCAAAAAGGAGGATCTCTTCTCTCTTGGGGAGGCTGCAGTTTTATAAAGGATTTTCTTTTTTTTTTTTTTTTAAGATTTTATATATTTGAGAAAGAGAGAGCATGAGCCGGGGGAGGGGTAGACGGAGAGGGAGAAACAGGCTCTTCTCCTCCCTCCTGAGGAGGGAGCCCAATGTGGTGTTTGATGTGGGACCAATCCCGGGACTGTGGGATCATGACCTGAGCCAAAGGCAGACGCTTAACTGATTGAGCCACCCAGGCGCCCAACATAGAGGATTTTCTTAAAGGATTTTCTAGACAGATGAAATAGAACAGTAAAGGAATGGAAGCATGCCATAAGCATGTCATATTCACAGACCTATGGGAAATTTAATATGCTTGGAGTTTAGTTTTGTGAGAAGTAGGCAGATGGTCCTGGAGTGGTAGGCAGGGGCCAGACCTCACATGTTTATGTTTTTGGACTTCTTTTTCTCTGGGTTGATGAGAGGCCGTCAAATATTTTTGAGCAGGGGAAAGCATCAGTTTCTGGGTTAAGCCTATTACATAAATTGATTCACCTGATTCTCAAAACAGCTCTATGAGATGAGTAGTATCCCAATGCTGAGGTGAGGAATCAGGTTTACTGTTTCACAGCTAACAAGTGGCAGAGTCTGGAGCCAAACCAATCTGTCATCAATACATTAATAAGCTAATTAGAGATTTAGGTCTACCATAGATAAAGCAAATGGCCAGCAACCAAGCCCCATGCTGTGTGATGTTGACTAGAACAACAGAGGTGGTAGGTGGGGGTGGGAATCTTTATAGGCTGGAGCAGCCAGAGACCTCTGCATGGAAGGAATGGGATTGGTGTGGGACTGCAGTTGGAAGGTGAGGATAGCTTGAGAAAACTGAGTCCAAGAGTGCTAAAGCCCGCGGACCATGCTGCCCCACCCAGCCTAATCTGTGTATCGGCTGTCTTCCCTCGCTGTTCTATTCTTATCTCCCACACTGCCCCCTGTCCTGGTCCAAGGGTTTGCTTGCTCTCTTCTCAGATTTTCTTGCTTTGACCATCTCCCTAACCAGGAGTGGAGAGGGGGCAGGAGAAGGTAATAGGGACTGGGAGGTAGGAATCTTGTCTATGCTATGGGAGACCTCTGTGAGCTGGAAGCTCCTGGTTTTTGATATGTTAAAGGGGAAACAAAAAAAAAATCTATGAATTACCATCCCAAGCTGGTTGATATGGTTATCCTTCCTGCTAGAAAATTCTGTGCATGTTGGGAGATGAATATATTGTCTCTACTGGCTTTCTCGTTGTAACCAAATCTTAATCTTCCTCTAGGCAGATGGATTCCTCAGGTGGATTAGGGGAAAATGTGCTCACAGATGTGGCAAAGAAAGCCTATTAATTATAAAAATTAGCCCCCGGTCTCGATCATGGGTGGTGTCTTTAAGAAATATTTTAGGATCATGGAAAAATGCCAAGACTCCCGAATGATATAAATTTACTTAAAAATGTCATTTTTATCCAAATTCCAGTTACCCCTTCCCTGGGATGGAGCTGCAGATTTAGGAATATTTGCAAATATCGTGTCTTCCCAATAAAATGAAAGCATCTCCACAGTTGCTATATACTGAGTCACACTTTCTCAATATAATACGTGGTGCTGCCTGCTTACCTCAGCCCCAATTTTATTCATAGCTTTACTCCACAAATAAACCCAGATTCTTACAAAGATTTATATAGACACACATACATACACATATATAAGGATATATGTATACACACATATAAGGATATATATACACACATGTATGTAGAATGTATGCACACATTTAAGGATATATATGCACCTATATAATAATATATATATGCACGCACCTATATAAGGATATATAAACACACACACACACCTGTATAAGGACATACATGCACCCCTATATAAGGATATGTATGTACCTATATAAGGATATACACACACACACACACACACACCTATATAAGGACATACATGCACCCCTATATAAGGATGTATAGGCACCCATATAAGGATATATACACACACATGCACCAATATAAGGACATACATGCACCCCTATATAAGGATATATAGGCACTTATATAAGGATATATATACATGCAAGTATATAAGAATATATATATGCACACACATATAAAGATATGTATATATACACATGCACATATATAAGGATATATATACATACACCTATATAAGGATGGATATATACAGGCACATATATAAGGGTAGATATGTACATGCACCTATATAAAGATATGTGTATATACATACACACACACACATGCACCTGTATAAGGATATATATGCATGCACCTCTATAAGGATGGATATATACATGCACCTATATAAAGATGGATATATACATGCACCTGTATAAGGATATGTATATAACCTTAGAGTCTCCATTTAAGTCTCTGTCCATATCCATCAAGAAATGTATTTTAATCTGTCTTGCTCATTGTCTTTATTTGATATTGAGATAGATTAATTATGAGCCATTCTAATGTGGTTAGTATGTTTGAGCTTTAAATTACAGCTTTTCTGTCTCATCGATGGAT
Organism: Leptonychotes weddellii; assembly: GCF_054177405.1. NCBI lineage: Eukaryota > Metazoa > Chordata > Mammalia > Carnivora > Phocidae > Leptonychotes > Leptonychotes weddellii. The sequence goes on along the minus strand of NC_138375.1, from coordinate 124,372,027 downwards.
TTGAATGATTTCCACTCATGAGCTGTTAATTAAAATTTCTGGCCCATTTATTTATAAGATTTTCTACTTAAATAGTCCTTTGCCACATCTGTACCTGTTCAGTTTATTTAAGAACAAGAGCTTTTGCATTAATTTCCTGTTCTACTGCCAAAGTTAACCTCCTGGAGTTTTTTAAAAATGTGAGTCTCTCTACATAGCGACAACACAAAGGCGTAACATGAAAAAAGGGTTCTGCTTCTCCTCGCCTGTTATTAAACGGGCCGGCCCCAAAGATAAGCCAAACTCAGGTTTCATGTTGGCCCGTGGGGATTTTGCACGTGCATGTGTGCAAAGTGATACATGCAAAAAGGTACAAAGTTGGCGCAGCCACACTGACCTCTGGAAAAGGGGGAAAACTACGCACCCGACGAAACGTGCGGTTGTGAGGAGATGCGCCCTAACTTTTTGCCCACACAGCTGGTTGGGGCAGAGCCTGTAGGGGGATGGCGCCCAGCACTGTGAAGCATTAGGTTTTTAGAAGTGAAGTTAAACTGATAAATTAGACCTCATTTATTGAACAGCAGTTAGAGCCGATTGCCTAGGGAGTCGTTTGACACCTTTGAAGACCCTGCTAACTTAATTGGTGATAGTTTGGGGGCTGAAGGAAACATTTAAGTCTGCAGCGGCAGGACACCGTGCCGCATGAAAATGGAGGAGACAGGCATTCTCTCTGACAAGGGGAGTCATATATAGATTTTTGTGTCCATTGTTTTCGCTTATTTGTGTGTGTGCTTTACTCAGTCAATCAAATATAATTGACACCACTGGGTTCTGTTGTTGTGTAGATGACAGGAACTAATGCAAGGGGAAAAAGCTGGAAGTAAACTTCCCCCTGAAAGGCTGTGAAAAGGTTTTTCCACCCGGCCGTGACATTTTTTGCTCAATTGTATTAATTGATGTAGTGACAAGGCACTTGGAAAGATGATGGATACTGATCACTGCACCCTTTTTAAGGTTGGGTTATATCTTGCTATTAGCATAAGCACTTGTTTGTGCAAGGAATGAACAGTGGCCAGAGAGAACAAAAGAAGAGATAAGACAGCACCTGAAGGAGGCAGAGCGTGGAGGTGGCCGTTTGTAAGGGTGCCAAGGCTACGTTGGAGATGAATGTTTAGTCAAAGCCAAACTCAAAATTTTGAACTTAACATCTACGCCCCTGCTCCTACTGCCTTTGAGGAGGTTCTGCCCCAGTTTGTGTGTGTGTGTTTTTTTAATTCCTTTGCCCAGAGCAGCAAATGATTATAAGAGTTTTCTTAAAGTCCCAAGTGCTTATGTGCCAGGATGGAAGACCGAGGGAACCCTACAGGCTTTGGGGCACCCTGGGACTAGTATTGCCAAATTATTCGGGCAAGGGGAACTCTAGGTTTCAGGATGCTCATTTCTCAGAGTCCGTGACCGTGGCAATGATGCGTTAGAGTAGAGCCACATGGCTCAGCAAGAGCGTGCCAGGGCTGAAATTACTTTGACTACTCATGGATAGAGCTCTTCAAAGAGGATCTTGAATACTGAAAAAGGGAGACCCAGAGGAAGGAGTCCTTTCTTTGTCTGCAGAAGTCTTACCAGAAGGTTGCGAAAATATTCTGTGCTCATTTGAGATACATGGTGTTGTGCGCTATCAGCTTGAGTCTTGCTTGGATCATCTCCCATGTGTAAATCACCTTGAGTTGTCTGAGTTTATCCTGAATGCACAGTGCAACTGTGTTTTCGCTCACACTCTGAAAATCCACCTAATTAAAACATTTAATTCCATTAGCTGATGGAATGCATCCATCAGGCACTTTCCATAACTTCTGTTGTTTGTCATTTAAATGTTGGATTGCATCATTCACTATTATAAAATTTAGTGGGAGGGTGGGGATAAGGATTAAAGGAAAGTGTCCATTATCTGTAGCTAAATGCGTAGTTCCCAGAGGGAGGAAGCCCACTCTTCACTGTTGTTCCAAGAATGTCTCAAGAAAGCATTTTATAAACCTCATCCAGAAGAATTTCCATAATACTTCCTGAGCAAAAAGCAAAACTCAGTTTTCCAGAACAAATCCAGATAATCTTCCTACTTTTCCAGGCATCAGTAGTTGGTCGTGGCAAGTATACAGGAGAAATATCTAGAAGGTTTAGTCATAGTGGGTATTTCGTGATATTTCTCAGAGAAAATCCATGAAATCATGCATTCATGCATGCATCCATTTACTCATTCTGCCACATGTGCCAGGTACTGGGGGTATAACCCTAAGGGGAAAAAAGTCATCTCTGCTCTCCTGGATCATTCAGTCTAGTATAAGACACAGGTATTAATCAGATGAGAAAATGTAAGTAAATTTCAAATAAGTTTCAAATGAGGCAAGTGCTCTGAATGAGAAGTAAGTGGTCCTATGGGAGTTTATAACTGGGAAACTTTACCTGAACTGAGGGTTCAGGGAAGACTTCACTAAGGAAATAATGACTGACCTGAAGTGTGAAAAACCGAGTTACTTACACATGAGGAGTTGGGGTTGGGGCAGGAAGGAAAAGGACAGTTCAGTCACCAACACATGGCAAGAGGGATGACTTCAGTTCTAGGAACTCAACTAAGCCGGGATGGCTGACACCCAGGATGGCTGATATCCAGGCTGAAACCTTGGCTTGTGGTAGGAGCCAAGTGAGCTAGGGACAAGGTAGACAGGAGCTGGACCACGCTGAGGCCAACACCTTTAAAATAACGGTACCATATAGGTATGTTGTCCTCTCCCAAGCTCTCCCTTCCTTATTGACCTTTTGCTCTTGTTTTTTGAGATCTAGACTAGTGGTAATAGGCTTTCCAAATAGAAGTCTGGAGGATGCCTTTCCCAAAGCATCCTAAAAACACCTGCTCTAGCCTGAGGCAGAGCAAGAATAGAGGTTGAAAGGGAACTGGAGCACGCATGCTCTCAGTGGCCCAGGGAATCCTGGCTAGCAATGCATCCGCTGTTTCCATTCAAAGTGAAATGAACCCTTATCATTAGACAGCTTTGACTTTCTGCCTTCATTTCAATTTGGAAAAAGATTCAGATTAACTGGACAATGAAGAAATTTGCCAGAGGGGTGCGATTTTACTGCAGCAACACAGCGCCATCTTGGATGTGTTCTCCGTACCACCAAGGAGCAAAACCCTTTTGGTTTTTAAGAAATAATATAAGGAGCGAGACTTTTTCTGGAATCCTTGTTCCCGATGCCCTTCTAGAAAGGCTCTCCTGGCAGAAGAACAAGACTCAGCCATCACTGATTGCTGGTACCTGGGCTGTGATGACAGCAATAACAGAAAGAGCAGGGGTGGTGGACAGTCCCAGTACCTTGGAGAGAAGCTGCTTATTAGCACCAGCAGCTCTGCCCACTGTCAACTTTGAATACCCACAAAAAGCAAAATGTAAAGGCATGGAAGTCATCTGTGACTTGGAATTAAGTCCTGAAAAAGAAAACTGAACATGAATGTGATCCCCGTGGCGGGGATCCTCCTGGTGCAAAGAGTCATGCCTCCCTTGGCCGTGAGTTAGTGTGCTGCATGGGGCTTGAGCTCCTCCACATCCTCCAACCAGAGAGTATGGAACTGACAGTTCACAAGTCTGCCTGATAAGACATTTCAGAAGGAGACTGAATTATCAGAACATACTTTCAACAGAGATTCAATCTGCAACACACCTTTGACAGCAAGCCACGTGGTGTCCTATATGATTGGTCAAATTTCAGATGTTGGCCTCCACACACCATACCTGTCATGCCATTCCAGTATTCAGAAGCCACCCATTCCAGAGAAGCCTAACTCATCACTGTCCACCACCCACGCTATGTACTCCTTCCCATCTGCACGTATTTACATGGGGTTTTTTCTGTCTGGAACATCCTCCTACCAACTTAGACCCCGCAGGCCAATAGGGTCCACCCAAATCCCTTTCTCCTTGGTGTATCCTTTCGTTACCCAGCCTACTCTAATTCCTTGCTCCTTTCTGGTTAGAGCGTGTTCATCTGACCTCCCCAACAGGACTGCAAGTGTAACAGAGAGTACAGTGGAATAATGATAAGTTAGCTACTGCTGCATGACAAACCACCCCAAAATGTTTAGTGGCTTAAACAACCACCATTTGCCAACAACCATTGTTTATAAGTCTGCAGGTCAGGGGTATGGTTCTGTGGGTCTGGGCCAGCCTTGGGTGATCTCTACTGCACTTACAGCAGTCAGCTGACGGTTAGGTCGATGGGTCCAGTGATCTTTATTGCGGGTGTTGCCCTTGAAATATAGAGTGGAGAAAAAGCAGGTGGAGGCTGTGGGATTCCCCAGATCATGATGCAGGTCTGACGCCTGGGAGAGGAGTGGGAGAAGGAAGGAGGAGGAGGAAGAGGGAAGAGCCTCAGACTCCCATGCAGCCAGGTTGTGGGGGTCTTGGGAAGACAGTACCCATTTGAGGGCTTCTGTGTGGGGCACAAATGGCCCAGCTCCGGTGCCCCTGACATGCTGAGTCCTTAGCTGAGAGCAACATGGGGGAGAACATGGCCTCAGCATGACTGTGGTAACAGCTGGAGCCCCCTGCCAGCAGGTTCTCTCTAGAAGGGAGATCTGAGTGGCACACCTCCTTAGCTGACATAGTGGCCTCAGAACTTCCTTGGAAGAGCAACTCAGTGCCAATCTGCCAAGAAGAGGGAATCTTAAAGTACGTGTGCTATATTACTTGACTTCAGTGGTTCCCAGTTGGGGGTAATGTTCCCCCACCCACCCACCCTGAGGGATATTTGACAATGTTTAGAGATAGTTCGACTCACAGCTAGTGTGTTTGGGGTTGGGGGGGAGGCATCTGGTGAGTAGAAGCCAGATATGCTGCTAAGTATCCTACAGTGTACAGGATAGCCCTCCACAACAAAGAATTAGATTTATGTCTTGTTTTACTGGGCTTTGCTTTATTGTACTTCACAGATGCTGCATTTTTTACACATGGGAGGTTCATAGGCACCATGTGTTGAGGAAGTCTATTGGTACCCTTTCTCCAATAGCATTTGCCCGTATCTCTGTCTCACATTTGGTAATTCTCACAACATTTCAAACTTTTTCATCCTTACTATGTTTGTTGTGGTGCTCAGTGATCTTTGATGTTACTACTGTAAATATTTTGGGGCACCATGAACCACAGCCATAGAAGATGGCAAACTTAACCAAAAATTGTGGTATGTGTCCTGACTGCTCCACAGACCATCCATTCCCCTATCTCTCTCACTCACCCTCTCTCCTCAGTCTCCCTGTTCCCTGAGGTACAGCAGGACTGAAATTAGACCAGTGAATACCCCAACAGTGGCCTCTATGTGTTCAAGTGAAAGAAAGAGTCACACAACTCTCACTTTAAATCAAAAGCTAGAAATGATTAAGCTTAGTGAGGGAGGCATGTCAAATTCCAAGATAGGCTGAGAGCTAGGCTTCTTGTATTGCATAGTTAGCCAAGTTGTGAAAGCGAAGGGAAAGTTCTTGAGGGAAATTAAAAATGTTAGTCCAGTGAACACATGAATGATAAGAAAGTCAAACAGCCATATTGCTGATAGGGAGTAAATTTTAGCAGTCTGGAGAGAAGATCAAACAGCCTTCCCTTAAGCCAAAGCCTCATCCAGAACAAGGCCCTCACTCTCTTCAATTCTGTGATGGCTGAAAGAGGTGAGGAAGCTGCAGAAGAAAAAAATTGAAGCTCACAGAGGTTGCTTCATGAGGTTTAAGGAAAGAAACTGTCTCCATAATGCAAAAGTGGGAGGGGAAGCAGCTCATGCTGATGTAGAAGCTGCAGTAAGTTCTCCAGAAGCTCGAGCTCAGATCATTCATGAAGGTGGCCCCACCAAGCAACAGATCTTCAATGGAGATAAGGCAGCCTCATACTAGAGGAAGATGCCACCTAGCACTTTCATAGCTAGAGAGGAGAAGTTGGTACCTTGGCTTCAAAGGACAGGCTGACTCTCTTGTTAGAGGCTAAAGCAGCTGGTGACTTCACAGCTCATTTACCATTTCTGAAAATCCTACACTAAGTTGGGGCAGCTGCTGGCTCAGTAAACTGATAACCTTCTGGAAAAGAGTCACGATGCTAGGCACTGTTAAAAACATCCATGATTGATGGGAAGATGTCAAAATGTCAACACTCCTAGGACTTTGGAGGAAGTTGATTCCCACCCTCATGAATGACTTTGAGGGCTTCAAGACCTCTGTGGAGGAAGTCCCTGCAGATGTGGTAGAAATAGCAGGAGAACTAGAAGTAGAAGGGGAGTCCGCAGATGTGGTTGAATTGCTATAATCTCGTGATGAAACTTTAATGGACGAGAAGTTGCTTCTTATGGATGAGCAGAGAAAGAGGTGCCTTGAGAGGGAAGATGGCGTGAAGATTGTCGCAATGACAACAAAGGATTTAGAACATGACATATGCTTAGTTGGTGAAGGAGTGGCAGGTTTTGAGAGGATTGACTCCAGTTTTGAAAGAAGTCCTAGTGTGGGTAAAATGCTACCAAACAGCGTCACATGATACAGAGAAATCTTTCCCAAAAGGAAGAGTCCATCAACACAGCAAAGGTCATTGTCGTGTTACTTTAAGAAATTGCCATAGCCACTCCAGCCTTCAGCAGCCACCACCATGGTGGGTCAGGAGCCGTCAACATCGAGGCAAGATCCTCCACCAGCAAAAAGGTTATAACTCGCTGGAAGTTTAGACAATGCTTAGCATTTTTTAGCAATAAAGTATTCTTAATTGATGTATGTACTTTTTTTTGGACATGATGCTATTGCACACTTACTAGACTACAGGATAGTATGAGCATGTCTTTTATGTGCACTGGCTCTTGGCTCTTGCCAAAATATTCATTCAACTCACTCTTGCAAGATTCGCTTTATGGCAGTGATCTGAGACCAAACCTACAATAGTTCCCGAGTAGAACTCTACCTGGCTTCAAAAGTCAGTAATGTTCATGTTGGGGAAAACTACTTTGCCACAGATTTTTAAAACATCAACCATATTTATAAAAGAACACAGGGTGGTCGGTGTGGGCCAGCAGATTACACAGGTGGTTCATCATTGCTCATCAGACAGCCCTGTAAGTTCAAAACTCTACCTTCGCACCTTGTTCATTTCCTATCTCTGTGAAATAAATCACACACACACACATTGAGAAGCTAGCATGAAGGCGGAATGCCACACAAACCCAGGACTCCTGCCTCGTCGACCAGCCATTGGTATAGTAGTCCCATGTATCGTTCTCACTGACTGCGCGGTGGAGGAATGATAAATTTTTTGGCAGAAGAGAAGAAAACAGAGTCCAACTGTATCTTTCCACGAAACACATGCCATATTCTTCATAGGGTTACCATTCTAATTTAACACATAATTGTTCCACAATTTTTAGTTTAGGGGTGGTGGGGGAACAAAACCCCCATTTTCCATTCCTAGGAAGGAGCCCAAACACTGTCTTCTTTATTCCCTTTCTCCAGGGCAAAATTGTAGCTGTGAAAATACACTCTGAGATGATAGAACACTCTCACAGCCAAGAGTGAAATTTCTCAGAGCACATAGGAGAATAAGAGTCTTGGAAATAATTGATTTGAAAATATGAAAGTCGCCCAACACATGAGATCACTCTTGGCAGCCTAAAAAAAAAAGAAACAGAATTGACCATTGTGCTCACAATGTGCAAAACCATGCCCAGCCTTCCAAGAGCTCGGCTGAAGGTTGTAGGAAGAAATCAGACACGGAGAAATTTTTTTTTTTTTTAAAGATTTTATTTATTTATTTGACAGAGAAAGACACAGCGAGAGAGGGAACACAAGCAGGGGGAGTGGGAGAGGGAGAAGCAGACTCCCTGCCGAGCAGGCAGCC
>NC_138375.1:124318287-124363650 GCF_054177405.1 Leptonychotes weddellii | reverse complement strand
GATGCGGGACTCGATCCAGGGACTCCAGGATCATGACCTGAGCCGAAGGCAGTCGCTTAACCAACTGAGCCACCCAGGCGCCCCAGACACGGAGAAATTTTTAAAAGAAGGAAAGGAAAGGAAAACCTGTTTGATCCCCTGCCTCCAGCCTGCACTGATTCCCACAGGTGATGGAGCAGTTGGTGATCCTGAAGCAAACAAACTTCGTTGTCACGAAACAGTTCTGGGGAAAGAAGTGTTGCGTTGGGAAGAATGAAATGAAATCGAGAGGTAGAGGTTATCTGTGGATTTCAAGTGTCTGTTTCACTCGTGTTCCTCTTTATCATAAGTAATCATTAAGAGACACGAAAGTTTTGTAAAAGTACCCAGAAGAACGAGTAAGGAGAGTTAGCAGAGTTCCACGATGACTTTTCTTGGTCAATGAGATTGTTTGGAAACCAAGTATGGCCTTATACTTCGCACAGTGTAAAGGTCCAACACAGCTATTACAATCTGATAATAAAATTGTCGAGTGTCTCTCTCCTTTACAGCTAATGTAGGCTTTACTTACAAGGAAAAAACCCAGTATCTGTTTCCGTTAGGAACCTGGCCTCCATTCATGGCAAACATCCAAGGAGCAGAGACTCTTGGTTTGAGCTTCTTATATTATGTAAGGAAATTCACAGACAGAAGGGTATGCACTAGGTCTCCGGGTGCCGAGACCAAACGAAGGATTTTTAAACTGACTTGTGCCATTTAAATCTTTATAAGATTCAAGGGAGGGATTTGCCTTCTCTTTTTTCAGTCCAGGGGAGAAAGAGACCAATTTGGAAGCTGGAAAATGTGGACCTCAATGTGCGCTCCTGGCGCCATGACCAACGTCGCTGACCTTCAGATTTTTTTTGTAGGTACCTGCCTGCCTTACCTCACCTAACAGGAAATAAATTCTATACCCAAAATAAAATCCCTTTGGCTCTTTGAAAAGCAAGAAGCCACGGAAGAAAGACTTTTTAGATAATTTCCTCTACCTCGATGGGCTCAGATCCAGGAGACAGAAGCAAAAACTGCCTGTCGCCCCCAGGTGTGCGTTCACTCACATTCGCTACCCAAGGCTTCCCGTTTTGATGGTTCCCCTTGATCAGAAAATGTAGAGCGCAAATGTGTGTTCTTAGATGCAGGAAAAATAAACATCCACGAGCTTCAGAAACACGCATGAGGAGCCTTCAGCTTGCATGATTCACTATAGCTTTTGACACTCTTCACAAATCAAGTCTGATTGGGTTTCTCATTGAAGCGATCTGACAGCCTAACCAGGAAGCCTCCTGGGGTGGTTCTTTCTTCTTCTTCTTCTCCTTTTTTTTTTTTTCTTCTTAGTAATAGATAAAAACAAGCCCAGAAAATAGTCAGTTTGGAAGTGGTAGTATCCAAACTTAGTTTTCTTTTTTATTTATTGTCATGCAATTGCTTCTTTAACCCACTCTATTGATCTTGAGTGGGAGGCAGGGGGGTTGGAAGGAAGAGGGGCATTGCTCAGAGTCCGGCCTCTGTGGTTTGGTCCTGAGGGAAAGAAATAAATAGTCTCCACCTAGAAGAAGTGGGGGGGAACCCAGAAGATTGACTGGTTTGCAAGGGATCCCAGTGGATTCCTGCTTACACCAGAGCATCATTTAAGCCTATGTTCTTCCATCTACCTTGTTTGCAGTAAATAGCTGCCCATTATATCAGGTCAGGCAAGTGCCGGGACGTCACAGCTCAGTGGCCGTGATCTGCCCGCAGAGCAGCAAGAAAGGTCCCCCAGAGGGCAAACGCGTGTGTCAAGTTCTGGAGCCGTCAAGGTTCTAAGCGACAGCTTATCTTGAGGGTTTAAAACATGCAAGCTGTCCCTGCTCGTTTCTGTCTCCTCCCCAACCCCACCTCTCCCACTCCTGTCCCATCCCCTCCCCCATTATGTCCCCCCCCACCCCCCCGCCCCACCAAACCCCAGTCTTTTTTCCTCTTGACACTCAGCTTGAAAGAAGACAGATGCTGGAGCAGTTTTCCTTAAGTTGGCTCTAATTCCATAAGGTGCAATCCACCAAACGCAACTCTGTCCATCTTTTGAAAAGGCTAAGATCCTGAGGCAGGCCCATTTATTATTTGTCTTGACACGAACACAAATATTTTCAGATGGGTTGGAGCCTGTCACTTCACTATCCTTATGTTCTCTGCCCTTAATAAATAACACGCATTAACGTTCTTAAAGGCAAACAAAGAACTGTATCCAGGGTACCATTTGTCCTGCAGTTGCCATGTTTAATTGAACATTTTATAGCACTCTAATGCCATGTCAGGTTCTTAATGTGACGTGTGCTCTGCTCTTACATTATCAGGGGCTAAGAACATCAGAGAAGCTTCCTTGGATTCGTGTGCATGAGAAGCAAGATTTATCCTGTGCACTTCGCTGAATCATTTATGAGCCGCCTTATCTCACCCAGGCAATTTTATAACTCATAAATGGCCCCTCTGGTCTGCTGTCTGGATTTTGTTTACTGTAAAATCCCAAAATAGTATGACTATTTTCAAGAGAGTGAGCTAAATTTCACTGCAGGATGGAATTACTCTGTACCTGTCCTTTACCATTTATTGGTCCCTGATACGAGACATGGAACCGATGGGAGGCTGGGGGTACAAATGTCTAGCCTTTTGGGATATATGGTCCTATGGGGCAGAGGTAAGAGCTGGTGTGTGCTAAACCCTTAAAGCAATTATAGTGTGAAGCAATGGACCTCTAGAAAATCTACTCTAGTCAAAGCCAAACAGCAACAGAACCTCTAGCTGCTTACATTCCCACAAAATTCAGCCTTGTCTCAGGAAGATGCGTATACCAAATCAACACTGAAAAAATATAGGATGTTGGTTCAACCAGCAAGAGATTAACTGTTTTTAAAAAGAGAAAAGAACATATGAATGGTAGAGGTGGGGGGTCATAAAAGAATTGTGGGGAGTTGTGCTTTGTTCTGTCCTTTTCATTGAAGGAAAACTTTAAAAAGGAGATGGATGGGCACTGAGTCCTTATATTAGAGAGAACCTGCTCCCTGCGTTACTAAATCCCTGTGCTGGACCCAGTCCTTGGCTCTGCACTGAGAACTGTCAGCCATCAGCCAGATGGCACCATTCCATCCCAGCATAGACATGGACAGTGTAATTTAAACCTATTTCAGAGATGGCCTGTCCAGACAATGTGGTTTTCACCAGCACACAGCCATAGTCTCACATTTTCCCCTGAGTATTCAGAGTTTCTCTGTGTATTTCTGGCAATAAATGCAAGTTGATGTGTATTTTTCACGTCTGTATGTATCAGGGGGACCACGTTAACCTGCACCAAAGTTCCCATGTCATGCGTAAAATACATGAGTCTTTGCTTTGAACCAAAAGCGTATATTTAATTTCCAAAAAAATTCCCTTTACAGGTCATTTGTAAGCCAACAGTGGGGAGGATTTGTTGATGTTTTTCATAGGAGGCTCTGTAGTACAGTGAGTTAGTGAGTTAGATATGTGTCTCATCGCTGTCTCTGCCATTGGTTTCTGGCCTCTCAGTTTACTCATCTATAAAATGGAAATAAGGAGATTTCTATTGTAAGCCTGTTATGAAGATTAAATACCAAGTGTATGACCCAGTATCTACAACATTCATAAGCACTAAATAAATGCCTGCTCTTGTGTTCATTATTACCAGATTCAGGTAAGTTTGATTTGTGAAACCCCAGAGAAGACTGTATAAAACCTGGCAGACATTTGACCACTGTCTTTTTCTTTGACTTTCCATCACGGATCATGGTAGCAGCAGGATAAGGGCGGGTCAGTCAACCCCATCAATTTTTTATTTCCGCAAATATATATTGAGTGCCTCCCAGGTATAGGCATTATGAAAAATGACAAGAGAGATGGCAGATACTCCAGCTGAATCGTCATGAGGCTTATAGTTACAGCTGAAAACTTCAGTCTTTGAGTTTATATGAAACATCCGGATAGGTTTCCAAGGTAGGTGGGGGAATTCTGGGTTCTATCCACCTACCGTGTACCCCTAAATCCACTAAATCTAATGATTCAGACTTTTTGGTCCAAAACGTCACTCCATCTTTTTTAGATTTCTTTGGATTTCCACCAATACCATCTTAATACAAAAACAACGTCTCTTTTCTTGAGCGAATTCACCATAAAGGACAGCTGACAGACCCATTCTTATCATTCCATCCTTCCAGTCATTGTAGAAACCTCTGTTATTAAAAGATTTCTTACAGATGGGCAATTCATATCAAGCCTATAATAAATCTTTCCATTTTCCCTAAGATGCAAATGTGAGAAACATCAAAGAAATTCAATTATAAAAACCTATTTTCATTCAGTTAAGGACAGGAAAATTTATTATGGGTCACTGTTTGCCATGTTTCACATGGGCATAAATGAATCCAATTTCAATCAGGGTTTCAACTCTGTCCTGATAGGTTTTGACTGGACTAAACGCATGCCTCTTAGCTTGAGAAGATGCAATTCTACAAAGACACTTAAAGAATGAAGATAATATGAAAGTAAGGTAGATTCCCAGACACATCTAGGATTTGGCTCTGGATATTTTTTTTAAGCAGGGTACATAAGAGCTAGGACAATTGTGATGTTGATGGGTGGCTTTTGTCCCCTGGAACAACCTAGAAAGAAAGCCAGAGAACAACCTGAGAAGGAAAGAGTGAAAACATGTCCATCACAACCCTCCTGGGCACCCATTTGTTCCTCAAAGTCTTGTGCATGGTTTCTCTGCCTCAAGGTGCTATGTGAGGGATCTTGAGGTGTGCTCAAGTACCTAGATACGTAGGGGCCTTGCCTTCTTTGTAAGATCCTGGATTTTATATCCCTTCTCTAAAAGGCTTCCCCCCTCTGCTCACTTAGGACAGGAAACCTCATGATAGCGAAGTTGTACTCTCTTTCAGTCACAGGATGTGAGTAAAGTGTCAAAGGGAAGCTACTCCAAATGAAGCCCAAAGCAGGTTTCCACAGCACCCCCAGGCCCCAGGTGGCAAAGTGGATACAGCATATCGGTACAGTGTCCTGTAAAATAATATGACATTACTTTCATATCACATATCATTCAAACCCTGCATATCTCATGTATATACCCAATTCCACTCCCAAGTATATACCATAGAGACTTTGTTACCTATGTGCACCCAAAGAGCTATACAAGGATCATCTTAGCACTGTTTGTAATAACCAAAAAAAATGATCCAAGTATCTACTCACAGGAGAACGAATAATTAAACTGTAGTATTTTCCCACAAGAGATGATTACAAAGCAGTAAAACTAAATAAATCCTATCTTCATGCAATCACCATATTAAAAACATAACAAGGTATAAAAAAATAAGTCACATATATATGTGATGTATATATATACACACAGATACATATGAATATATACTGATGCTATTCTTGTAAAGCTCAAAATCACGCAAAAACTAAATTTGAGGAAGTATTTACCTCTAGGAGTCAGTGTAGGTTACAGGAGGAGTACCTTAGTAACAATAGTGTATTAAGAGTTTTCCTGGTCCTCAGTTGAGTAGTAGGTGTACTAGTGGTTATTTTATTACTATGCCTTTTGGTTTACATATATCCTTCTGTCTGTATCAGTTATCACATGAATGGGGCGCCTGAGTGGCTCAGTCGGTTGAGCGCCCGACTCTTGGTTTTGGTTCAGGTCATGATCTCAGGGTCCTGGGATTGAGCCCCGGGTTAGACTCTACGTTCTGCAGGGATTCTGCTTAAGGATTCTCTTTCCCTCTTCCTCTCCCCCTCCCCCCACTGTGCACACATGCTCTCTCTCTCTCAAATAAATAAATAAATCTTAAAAAAATATATATCACTTGAAAAAAAGTCCCATTTATAAAAATTTTACCTCTGGGGCGCCTGGGTGACTCAGTCGGTTAAGCGGCCCACTCTTCATTTCCGCTCGGGCCATGATGTCATGGTCGTGAGGTTGACCCCGTGTCCGGCTCTGAGCTCAGCATGGAGTCTGCTTGAGATTCTCTCTCTCCCTCTGCCCCTCCCCCCACTGGCCCTCTCTAAATGAATAAATAAAATCTTTAAAAATAAATAAAAATAAAAATAATCTTATATAAAATCAATGGTCAGTGGACTTCAAACTCAATCACATATACGTGGACCTCATCCTGATAGGTAATTTCTGGGCTCCTGACAATGAGAGATATGTGAGTACTTTTTCTGAGTTCATCTGCAAGTCTTGCTTGAAATTAGCCAATGTTATTTATAGGCCTTTTCCACATCTATCATGGCTCATAAGTGAACTTCTAAGAGGCACATTCACTTGATAAAGCTTGCAGGAACTCTAAAATTGCCACGCTTAAAATATTAAATGCAATTGTACATTTTCCCATTTGGGATCCCAGCAGCATGACCTTCTTCCTCCCGAGGGACTTCACAGAGCTTTGCATGCAGACTCACAGACTAAGAAAGGAGTCCTAATAACGATCCTGTGTTTTACATGCTGATAAATTTCCAGAGTAGCTTTCTTTCGAAAAATTTTTGCTATTTTCTTCTACTTCAAAATAAGGTACTATAACCTATCTTCATTTCTCAGTGGGACAGGAAGTATGTAGAGGTTATATGCATTCCTGATTTTGAACCCTGGAAAAAGGCGCTGCTCCAAATCATGAGGGATTGTACTAATGAAGCTATCTTCATTCCTCGTATGTGTAGTTGAAATATATAAACATTTAAAAGTTAAAAATATGGGGGAACCTGGGTGGCTCAGTTGGTTAAGCGACTGCCTTCAGCTCAGGTCATGATCCTGGAGTCCCGGGATAGAGTCCCGCATCAGCCTCCCTGCTCAGCAGGGAGTCTGCTTCTCCCTCTGACCCTACCCTCTCTCATGCTCTCTCTCTCTCATTCTCTCTCTCTCTCTCAAATAAATACATAAAAATCTTTAAAAAAAAAAAAAGTTAAAAGTTAAAAATACGGAAGGACAAATACGGGTTAGCAATTCTTAATTATTTTGTGGCAGATTCCAGAGCAGAAAATGTTTATCCCTTTAGTCTGAAACACAGGGAACTATTTTCCTTGCATTATCAAAAAAAATCAAAAACAAAAACAAATGGAAAGAAAATGTTAAGGTCAGAATTCTGAAAAACATCTTAAAGTTCCTGATGGAGCTCTACTATGGGAATGGTAGTTATTCTGACCTAGTTATTAGGAAACGCTATGATGAGAGAAATTATTGGTTACAAAACCCCAGCAAAATATGTTGACCTAATGGTGATTCCTCAAAGGTAAGTCAAAACGTTCCACGAGCTTCTCTTATTGATTGTTGTTCCTGTGTGCACCTCTGGGAACACAACAGCAAAGAAATGTTTTGATTGGAGCAAGGGTGACCTTTTCTACGGAAGCGTTTTAAAAACCGCTGTGATATGCTGAAATAACTAACTGAAAAGGTAACAAAGAGCCGGGGCGGGGCGGGGGGAGACTTATCATTCTGTAACCCGTGGGGAAATGGGCATTTTTATACTTTTCTTCAAAAATCAGGGCTCAGGTAAAATTTCTCCAGGCCAGCTCTGCAAGGCTGATGTTCTTGTTGGTGAGGTTTAATGTTGTTATGTAACCCATGGGGGAGCAGACACCCACACTCACGTAGGTGTGGTATTCCCATGGATGTGCAGATGGGGAAGCGTGACCTCGGGGACAGTAATGAGAGGTGCCATCTCAGATGTGCCCACCACCCTGCCCTGTCCTTGAGGTTACATTATCTTACCCCCCCACCCCAACATTCCCACATGGCCCCTGTTAGCCTTACTTCAGAACTGGGAATTCTGAGGTCCAGACCTGTAAGTCACTTGCCTGAGGTCACACAGCAAGGGTGTGGCAGTCTGATTCTCTGCACAAACAGGGTTTCCAATAATGAGAATTAGGGATGGATGAGAGGATCGGTGGCATATCTTTTTTTTTAAGATTTTATTTATTCATTTGACAGAGGGAGAGAAAGAGAGAGAGAGAGCACAAGAAGGGGAGTGGGAGAGGGAGAAGCAGATTCCCCGCTGAGCAGGGTGCCCCATGCAGGGCTCGATCCCAGGACCCTGAGATCATGACCTGAGCCGAAGGCAGCCGCTTCACTGACTGAGCCACCCAGGCACCCCGATGGGTGGCTTATCTTAAGAGGAAATTGTCAAATTTGAAGGATATCTGCTATGAACAATTGCTGAACAGCCCCTATAAGAAAGTAAGAACCGGTTTCTACATTCAGCCATTTGCCACGGTAAAAACAAAAGGCAAGACATAGACTCAGCCCCTTTCTGCTTGAATTTTAACATTTTGGTCCAAATCTCACTTTCCCTTTCCCTGTGAGGGGATTTTATCTTCTCTGAAAGAAGCATTTCTTCATGTTAGCAGTTTGCTCTATTTATCAACAGTTTCATTCACCAGCTCTCCATATTTAGATCAAGCAGATGGGAGGACAAAAATATGGCAAATAGTTCCAGAAAAACAAATCTTTAATTTACAACCTGAGTCTCTTTGAGCCTGCCATCTTTATGTGCAGTTCATCGACTATAGCTATCTGGTGTTGACGGCATGAATGCAGAGAGAACATACAGTCAAGGACATGCTACTCTAATTTCCCCAATTAAAGAACATACCTAAAAGTTGTTGTCCTCATTGAAATGGACTTTCAAATCCACAGACGTTAAGAAATGGTTTGTTAGCTCAAATAGCTGATTAGACCTACAGAAATAAATGAAAAGAAGATGCTCTGTACCTGAAAGATAGCAAATAAATATTTCTCAGAGTTCTTCAAATAGAAGTCTAATCAAGGAACCAAACATTAGTACCTCACAGGTGTAAAGAGCATAGATTCTGGAGCTGACTCCCTGGGTTCAAATCTCCGCTCTGTTATTCCGTATCTATATGACCGTAGGTGATAGCTGAACTTGTTATGCCTCAGTTTTCTCTTCTGTGAAATGGGGAAAATAATATTCCCTACCTTCCAGGCTTATTGTAGAAAGATAGATAATTTAATCTACACTGCCTTTCTGTTAGTGTTGGGCACATCATGAGTGCTCCATACAGGTTTTGCCTTTATTAATAAGGCATCCAAACATGCTGTATTTGGAGAAAAAAAGAGCCACGAAATGGAGTTTTTCAGCCAAGCAGCAACTGCGAAGATTTCTATACACAAAGCTTCTATTCCATCGTGGTCTGATAAAAGTATATGGGGTCAGTCATGAAGAAAAACATAAAATGGAGTTTGCCCCTCTAGCATTTCCAATCTTATGGCTTCCTGCTCCTCTGCTTTTTCTATGCTCTTACCTTATTTTAGGAGGCCAGTGTTTTCTGAAACCTCATAATAACGCATTCGATCATTCTACCGATATTCACTGAGTACCTACTATGTGCAAAGCATGTTCTATATGCAGGAGACAGTAGTGACTAATAAAATTCTTGCTTCCCTGGAACTTAATTGTAAATGCGTATGATGGGGGTGGGGGCAGGGGATGGAATATGTCCATAAACCAAGAAGGTGGTCGTAGACTGTGAAGTTTTAAGATTGAAATGACAAAACGAAGAGTAAGGGAGGGCAGGGTAGATGACTTTAGTTGAGATATACAGGTCTCTCTGAGTAAGTAATACTGAAACCGGAATCTGGAAAAAAGACACGGCCATTCAGAGACCTTGGGAAGCATCCAGTGCCAAAGCTCTGGGGCAAGAAACAGCCGGTGATTTGAGGAAACAGAAGTGTACTCTGGTGGGAATGTGTGCAAGATGAGGCTGGATAGAGAAGTGACATTTTTTCTTCAGTCCACGTAGTTAAGGCTCATCAGTTTGGCTATTAACTCTTACTTGAAACTCAGTAAGAAGTCATTGGAGGGACTTTATGTGGGGAAGTGGTACAGTCTGAGTTATATTTTTAAATATTTTTGCTGCTTTCATATTTGTGAAGAATGAGTAAATAACTCATCTTTTTCCAGTCTAAATGAGTTTCAGTATACACACATTACTGTGTTTACATTTGTCTTAGCCCAGACTCTTTTGAGTGGAATTTCTGGCTTCAGAAAGCAACTGTTGGATTATGTCTTGCTCCTGAATTTGCTGCCTGGGAACAAGGAAAACAGAATTCTTGTGAGTTCCTTGATGAAGTTTTCCTCCCTTGGGTAATGTTTACTTCCCAGGAAGGAAGGTAGGGCAGTCTCCTAGTTTTGGTTCCTTGGGCTTCTTCCTAGAAACTGCTGAGGGCACCGCAGGGGAACTGGACTGGAACATTCTCTTTCTCAATGGCAGGCCCCAGCTTGTCGGTCCCAGGGATCCCTCCCTTTGACCTAGACCAGCACCGAGCCTTTTCTTTTCCCTTCTTTCTTCTGCTCTGGTTCTGCTTGGTGCTGAGGGCGCATCCAACTTCACCATCTCTCTCCGCTCCCCGTGCCCTGCTGTAAAAGGTACTCAGTGGTTCTCCCAGGCACCCAGCTAGGCAGGCCATTTTTGGCTCCTTAGCTCATGGTGCAAAGGAAGAAATCTATACTGCCCTCAGCAACTTCAGACAGAGGTAGAGGTGACACCCATCACCAGAGCTTACTGGTCTGTGGCGCATTTATTCTGTGTCATTGAAAGGGAGTACGTTCTGAATGCTAACACACTTTGGCCTAAAAAATAGTTCTTTTCTGCATGAGTAGATGGTCCCTTTAAATTGAGCTTCAGGAGAAAACACCAAGATCAGTCAGAAGAGAGGACACATGCCGGCCTGGGCAGCCAGCAGTGAAAATGGTAGTAATAGTTATACTATATATATATATATATATTTGGGCTATATGTATATATAATTGGGCTGTAATATATATAATAGCCCAATTATATATATAGTTGCCTTGAATATTCACAATGAACCCATGATGTAAGTACTATCCCTCCTGGTTTGTTGTTGTTGTTATTTGTTTTTTATCCCTCCTGTTTTATAAATGAAGAAAATAATGCTAAGAGATGTCTAGTAGGTTGGGCAAGGTCACGCAGCTTTTAACAAGAGTCAAGGATCACGCCCAAGCAGTCTGTCCTCAAGGGTTGTATTCTCCCTCCAATTTCTTTTTGAAGTATGAAGTTTTACACCTAATTATACGGCTCTTCCATTAAGGAGTAATGTTGAATGCTCTGTAGAAGCAGAAAACTTAGCGGGAATGCCAACAGGATATAATCCTTTTGACCAGAACTCCATCTTATTCAAGATGCACCATTGTTTCCTACTGTGATACCAGTTGAATTTACTGCCTGTGCACTCTTCATGACACTCTTCATGACCAAAAATGCTTCTCCCAAAGACCATCAAAGATGATTTTCTAAAGCAGAAACAGACCCATAAATACAGAAAACAAATTGACGGTTGCCAGAGGGCAAGGGGGTGGAAGGATGGACAAAATGGGGGAAGAGGAGTGGGAGACACAGGCTTCCAGTTATGGACTGAAGAGTCACGGGAATGAAAGGCCCAGCAAAGGGACTATAGTCAATGATGTTCTAATAGCATTGTACCGCGACACACGGTAGTTACACTTGCGGTGAGCACCGCATAACGTACAGACTTGTCCAATCACAATGCTGTACATCTGAAGCTAATGTAACATTGTGTGGCAACTCTACTTCAATGAGAATTAAAAAAAAAAAAAAAAGATGTCTCCCTGGAGGAAGCAGTGCCTAAGCCGAGTTTTAAGCAAGATTCAGGATTTAGCCAGGCAAAGCTCTATGTCCAGGATGAGTGCAAAACAGCATTTCTTTACAAAATGAAAAAAAGTGAAGGGACTAGGGCTGTGGTATATCACAATAACAAGGATCATGCTGCTGAACACAGCAGGTCTCAGCAAGCAATCTTCCCTGTATAGAAATAAATATGGCGATGGGGGTCTTCCCATTCTGTGGGCAAGCTGACTTCAGTCCACTCTCAAAAAATAAACAAGGAATAGATAATGTCTGTCAGCCTCATAGTATTAATAAGGTCTAGTCCTCATTGGGTCCTGATTAAAAGAGACCCGCACTTCCGAGAGCCATATTGTGTATTTCTCCATAGTCGCACCATGATAAAATCAAGTCTGGCCAGATTATAGAAGATCGCTATTTTTTCAAGTCTCAGCACATATTAATATAATAAATCTAGCTACCCTAGCAGATAAGATTGCATGCTGACAGGATTCTTTTTTGTTGTTCTTGTCATTATTATTATTTACCAAGGTGGCAGAATTGTTTTTAACTGTTTCTCTTTTTTTGACAACCTTTGGAGACAAAAGAGACGTGTACCTGTATGCTCAAAGAAATGCAGTTTTGCTCCGGCCTCAGGAACACAAGTGTGTGCTGTATTGATGCTAGATATTTTCTAAAGCACGTGTATACCCAGTATCAGTCTTGGGGCCATTGCATTGCTTTAAAAAAGCTCATTGCATCTGGATTTCTTAGGCAACCACAGAAAGTGACTATGTGGGAAAGCAGCCTTTGCAAAACTGTGAAGGTCTATGAGTTGCGTTTCGAAGTGCCAAAACCAAGGTGCCAAAAATACTTGCTAAAACAATCACTGTGCCAAAAATGCACACATATTAAATTTAAGTTACAGAGTAACTCAGCAAGACACTTCAAGTAGAGTTTCCAGTGGCTCATGGGTCTCAGATCACAAGCAGGCAGTAACGTGAGATTAGACATGTTTTCTTTTCTACTATTCTGTTCATCATTACTCCTTTATGAGTCCAAAAATATGTATTTGTGACTATAAAAAGTTTGGTGATAATGAAATGAGAAAATAAAGTGTGTGGGAACTCCATTGGCTTGACTTGTACAGAGACGGTCCCCAAGGCCAGCATTGTTAGAAGTTAGAAAAAATGTGCCTCGGGGCGCCTGGGTGGCTCAGTTGGTTGGGCGGCTGCCTTCGGCTCAGGTCATGATCCTGGAGTCCCTGGATCGAGTCCCGCATCGGGCTCCCTGCTCAGCGGGGAGTCTGCTTCTCCCTCTGACCCTCCCCCCTCTCATGTGCTCTCTCTCTCGGTCTCTCTCTCTCAAATGAATAGATAAAATCTTTAAAAAAAAAAAAAAAAGAAAAAATGTGCCTCAGGAGCTCCACATCAGTAAGCTATCACGACTGCTATTGCCAATTTAGCCACAGAGGACGGCCTTCACTTGTGTATTTATGCCAGAGTTCATAGCCTTTTTTTGGTAACCCTCAACCCGGCTCAGGTCTACTCCTACCGCTGTGTCTCCAAAGTTGGAGGAAGACAGTCAAGCAGTTAATACTCACACTCTTAAAGCTGATGGCAGTTGAGAAAAATCTCCCAAACATAAAGCCCGGCTGCTATTCTCAGCTCCAGCCTGCCAGAAGACTCCTGGTGAACTGTAGAACTTCCTAGATAAAGTGAGACATTCAACCCTTTGGAACTTGATCACCAACTCAAGATTTTAGCCTGTAGTTCATTGAGTGGTTATAGAGTGGGCATCCTGTACCTGGGGTCCATAGTTCCCTAGGAGATCAATAGATAGTCTTAAGTGGGCCCATGAGCCCCTGAAAACATAAGAAAAATTTTGTATGGGTGCATACACAACACATGCAATTTTCAGGGGACTCTGAAATGAATCTATGCTCAAAAAAAGCTACCACCTATGGATTAGTCCCTAGCATAATTCATCCCATTTGATAACCCCAGAAGATCTTTGAACAATCATCTAGTACACTCAGCTTGGCTACATAATTGCATTCAGATAATTCCCAAAAGCCACAGTCAAAGCTGGGCCAACCATAGAAGTAGGCAAGAGACCTGTACATGAAATACAACAGCATACCAGGAATTGCTCGGTTAATTTCTATGGCCCTTCCATTGCGATTAGAATTAAGGTAGGAAAAAATGAACCCTCTGAATTTCCCATTTGACTTCCACACACTTAGGATGGGTATAACTTTGCTGTGGCCAGCCCCCAAACCATCCTACTACCAGAACTACTTTCTTAAAACTTGTATCTGATAAAATAACACACCCTTCTTGAAACCTTGTAACTGTGGCTTTCTAACACCTACAGTGAGAAGTTCCAACCATGGTTTAAGGTGTTCCATGATCTGTTCCTGCCAGACTTCAGCTTCATCTGCCACCATTTCCACTTGGGCGCCCAGTGGTCCAGCCAGGTCAAAATACTTGATGTCTTGATGGTTCTCCACTCTGTGACCATATACACCACACAGCCCTCTTTGAAAATCCCTCTACCTCATAAGCTCCCTTGCATGCTTTGAGACACAGCATAGAAAAGATTACTTGAACTTCCCCCATAATGTGACCCATTTTCTCCTTTGTCCTTCAACTTTTATCTGCCCCACTAGCTCTTATCACCCTGCACCATACATACGTCTGCCTCTTCTATTAGATTGTAAGCTCCTTGAGTTCAGAAACTGTTATTCGTCTGTTGAGCCTCAATGTCTAATATGGTAGGCAACCCATAAATATTTAGTGCACTGGACATCCTGTGGATGTAAGCAAATGAAGGACTTGTGCCAAGGGCTCATGAAGCATGGGAATGAACAAGTGGTTCAAATGATTGCCATAGATCAACATTGCAACCTCTGATTCTGCAGAGGATGTTTGCATTCCACCCCTAACTGGATGATCCCGTCACATGAGATGGGGGAGCATGTGACAGTAAGGAGGCAGTACCCTTGGGTGGGTGTGTGCATTGTGAAGAGAGGATACATTCCCAGTGATCTGTAGGTACAGAACCCGGTCTTCTGAAAACTTCCTTTAGTTACTTGTTAAGGACATGGCCTTATTCTTATTCTTATTCTCTGTTGTATACCTTTCCCTCTCTTCCCCGTCCCAGCAAGCATTGGCTTTGACTCCAATATCATTCGGGTACTAGAAGAAGAGATTAGAAAGAGGAACACAAAAGATCTTTCTTGACTGTCCCATGATGAGATGCCTTCATGGTCTCTGAATACTGGCCCAGCACATATTTAAAAGACGACCTGTAAAAATTTTCTTAAAACGACCTTTATTCTCTTGGGCACTTTCATGTCTTCTGAGGTCCCCTTGGAGAGCATGGGATCATACCTCCAACTACTGCTCTGCCCCAGGCCATTTTTCTTTTTCAGCATCTCACTCCCTGCGGACCACTGGGACCCCAGTGCTTTTTCAGGCAGTCTTCTTAAACAAGATGTTGAGGAGCTTTAGTCCAGCTTTATCTCCACCTGGCTCATGTCTGGTCCAGAAGCAAGCTCAGGCATTCTTGCTGCCCACCATAGGTGAGCACATGACTAGTCCCCCTCTGTCTCAGCCACCTTAAGCACTAGTCACAGATTTTGCTCTGAGATTCCTCAAGCTTGGGTCAGCCAGCACTCCACTCTACCCTCCCAACTCCTAGGGACACATCATGAGCTCTCCAGGGGCTTCCTTAAGCCCCACTCACAAAACTGAAGGTAAAATCTATGCCCTTCCTCTTTAAAGTGGAACTAAGAATCATGACTAGCTGCTCCTGGTGCTCAATCTTCCTTGCCTCTTACACCCTCCTCGGGAAGGCAGCTCCTACTGTATCTTAGTATTTACTGTATATTCCCATTTAACATCTTACTGTGGTAAGAACTTCAGGGTTGCTGTGAGAACGGAATAAGATCACTCAGGTAGAGCACTTAGCACAGTACTTTTTAAACCCTGTAGAAATAACCATGATCTTATCACTGCTGATATGAAGACAATTACTTTGAAATATAGACCTGTTTGAGCACCTGTCCTTCGTAGCTTTTTTGGTTACATATTTTTCTTTCCTTTAGGGAAATATACTTTTCTGGTATACATGAAAGGAGAACACTTGCTAACTCAAAAAAAGACACAGTTCCATTTCAAACTTGCAGCTGTCAATTTAGAAATGTGTTGACATTAGGATCATTTTGTGTTTTCCTTCACATTCACTGAGGTGAAATGAATCAAATTCCCATTTCCAATCCAAGTTCCCATTGGAGGTGGTGGTTCTTCATTTCATATTTATCTACCTTGTGAAGGGTCAAAACTCTTCTTTTGCCAGGGAAATTCCTTTCTTCGGATTAGTGTGCATCGTCCATTTTTAAAGGCTGATGTTTACGTTTGTTAGCACCCAAGCATTTTAGAAGTGACATTCATTCCATTTATATGTATGGTGAGACTTCAGTCGGACCCCATATATTCAGAATATAGTCTAAATCAATATTTGCCTACAACACAATATGTTTCAGTGGAGGGGAGGAGGCGGAGTTTATGGCAATGTAGCAGAGAATCTTCTCCACTAAAAGAACAGAGAAATTCTGCATGGAGTAGAACAGAAAACATTTTTTTTCCCCATAAATATCTGAGGTTAAAGAAAAAGGTGGATCTAGGCTACTAGACATGAAAAAGGAATATGGTGACTTTAACAGATGCTGTGGAGACCAAGGGAAGATATCAGACAGAAAGAAGACCCTAGTGGGGCCTAAGGCTTGGGGGCTCAGGGAACAAGCTAGAGTTTTAACAACCACAAAAGGCCAATAAGGATGGTCTGCAGTGCATTTAAAGCAGATAGCTGGTAATGAGATCTCCACTCCTGGCAAATGTGCATGGAACATTTACTAATATTGACCATATGTTAGCCCATTAAACAACTCTCAATGAATTCCAAAGTATTTAAATCTTACAGAATATGTTGTCTGGATACAGCAGAATTAAGGTAGAAATCTATAACCAAAAACAAACTATGGAATCCCCATGCATTTCAATAAGAAGGAAACTAGCTTTTAAATTACCAATTCAAAGAGGAAATCACAAGAGAAATAAGATGATTTTTTAAATGAATGGTAATAAAACATTACATATCAAAACTTGTGTAAACGCAGCTAACACATTGCTGAAAAATTTGTAGCTTTTTATTTAGAATGTTAAAAATAGCAGAAAAAAGGAAAAGCGAATGGTAAATAGCTAAGAAATCTTCTCAAGAAGTTAGAGAAAGAGCAAGAATTTAAACCCAAAAGCAGGAAAAAGGAAGAAAATAGTAAAGACAAGTAAATAAATAAAATATAAAACAACAATAGAGGGAATCTTCAAAACCAA
This sequence comes from Leptonychotes weddellii, assembly GCF_054177405.1. NCBI lineage: Eukaryota > Metazoa > Chordata > Mammalia > Carnivora > Phocidae > Leptonychotes > Leptonychotes weddellii. The sequence goes on along the minus strand of NC_138375.1, from coordinate 124,346,587 downwards.
GTCAGTTCTTTGAAAAGACATAAAATTCAAAAAACAGTCCTATCAAAACTGTCAAGAAAATAATGAGAGAAATAAATAACCAATATCAAGAATGAAAAGGGAGACATTATGGGGCACTTCGTTGGTTCAGTCAGTTAAGCATCTGACTCTTGATTTCAGCACAGGTCATGATCTCAGGGTCATGAGATTGAACCCGGTGGTGCACTTGGCACTCAGCATGGAGTCTGCTTGGGATTCTCTCCCTCTCCCTTTTCCTCTGCCCCTCCCCCACTCAAGTAAATAAATAAATCTTTAAAAAAAAGAAAACGGGGACATTACTACATATACTGCAGATATTATAAAAATTATAAGTAGATAGTGTGTGCCTTGATATGATGTGATGAGATGATACTTCTCCAGTATTCCTCCCCAAAAAAATATAACCACAGTTTAACCATGAGAAAATGAGAAAAACATTAGAAAATCCAAACTGGGGGATGTTTTACAAAATATCTGACCAGTACTCCTTGAAATGGTCAAGGTCATCAAAAACAAGAAAAGTCTGAGGGTGTGGAATAAGACAACTAAATTTAATGTAGTAACTCTGGATGAGATCCTAGAATGGAAAAAAAAAAAAGATATTAGGCAAAAACTAATGAAATCCAAATAAAACATGGAGTTTATTTAATTAAAATACATCAATATTGGTTCATTAGTTGTGACAAATGTGCCATAATAACATACAATGTTAGTAATGGAGGAAATGAGAGTGTGAAATATTATGGGAACTCTTTGTACTATCTTTGCAACTTTTTTGTAAATCCAGACTATTCTAAAATAAAATTTTATTTAAGAAAAATTATAAGGGGATATTATAAACTAATATGCCAATAAATTATAAATTTAGATGAAATGGACAAATTCCTAGGAAAAAATAACATATGCATACTGAAATAAGGAGAAATAGAATATATGAACAGTCCTATAATTACTTAAAATTAGATTTGTAATTTAAAACCTTCATACCTGGAGTGCCTGAGTGGCTCAGTTGGTTAAGCAACCAACTTGTGATTTCAGCTCAGGTCATGATCTCATGGGTATTGAAATAGAACTCCACATCAAGCCCCACATTGGGTTCCGCGCTCAGTGGAAAATCCGCTTGGGATTCTCTCTCTTCCTCTCCCGCTGCCCCTCCCCCCACCTGTGTGCTCTCTATCTCTCTCTTTCTCTCTCTCACTGTCTCTTAATAAATAAATCTTTTTAAAAAAATTTTTAAAACCCTCATACCAAAACTTTAGGCCAAAGAACTTCCACTGGTGAATTGTTCTGAGTATTTAAAAAGAAATAATGTCATTCTTGCACAAACTACCAGGGAATAAAAAATAGAGGGAATACTTTCTAACTCATTTTTATTCTATAAAACTTGACAAGAACATTACAAGAAAAGATCAGTGTAAGCCCATCTTACTAATAACGTAGACACAAAAATCTTAAGCAAGATATCAGCAAACTGAATCCAGTGATAAATAAAAAGTTTAACACAATACAGCCAACTTAAATTTATTTCAGGAATGCAAAGTTGGTTTAAAATTTGAAAATCCAGGGCTTCTGGCTGGCTCAGTTGGTAGAACATGCAACTCTTGATCTCGAGGTTGAGTTCAAGCCCCACGCTGGGTGTAGAGATTACTTAAAAGTAAAATCTTTAAAAAAATTAAAAATAAAATTTGAAAGTCAATCTGTGTAATTCATTGTATTAATAGACTAAAGGAGACAAATAATATAAGCATCTGAGTAGATACAGCAAAGCCCTTATTTATATAAAATTGTTAGCAAGCTAGAAATAGAATTTCCTTAATCAAACATATTTGTGAATACAAAAAATAAGAAGAAGCTTAGAGATAAAATATTTTAATTAAGAAGTAGGTTTAGGGGTACCTGGGCAGCTCAGTCGGTTAAGCATCAGACTCTTGATTTTGGCTCTGGTCATGATCCCAGGGTCCTGGGATGGAGCCCAGTGTCAGACTCTGTGCTCAGTGGGGAGCCTGCTTGAAGATTCTCTTTCCCTCTCCCCTTGCCCCTTCCCCCTGCTCGCACTCTCTCTCTCTCTCTCTCAAATAAACAAATAAATCTTGAAAAAAATAAGAAGTAGGTTTACAAGGTCACTGGATACAAGATCAACATATGAAAGGCAATTTTATTCATATAGACCAGGAAGAAGCAATTAGAAAATTTTTTTTAAATTTTAAGATACCATATATATTAACACCAAAAATTCCTAGATACTTGGAAATAGACATATTGAAAGAAATAAAAATCCTGCACACAGAACGCTATAAAATATTACTGAGGCAAATTACAGAAAACTTCTTGAATTTGTGTGGAATTAATTTAGCACAGGGTGTGAGGTAAATATTTAACTTGATTTTTTTTCCAATCATTGAAGCAACTGTTTTAGCACATTCACTAAATATTCCTTTGTTGATTTGAAATGTCACATTTCTCACACACTGAAATTTTATTTATTCCAGGGGCTGTTTCTGAGCTTGTTGATTAGTCTAATCTTGGATTAATAATAAATATTTAAATATGATAACTTTATAATATATTTCATGATCCAGCTAAACAATTCCATCATGGCCGCATTGTTTAAATTCCTTGGCCATTTCTGTGTCCTTACTTTTAGAGATGAGGGTTAGAACTTCTTTGTTGGCTCTTCCTGAAAATACCAATGGAAGCTTTTACTGAAATTGCAAAAAAAATTAAAAAAAAAAAAACCTAATTGTTAACCAGAAGAAGGGAGGAATTGAAGCCTGTTTGTGATATTGAATCTTTTCACTACCTAGTAATACATGGTAGAGCTCACTATTCTTGGCAGCCCTGTGATAAAACATGTTATTACCCATGATAAAACATGAAATAGCTCAATTTTTTCTTTACAGTAAGACTGTTTACTAATTCATGGAGGATTTTGTTTAAGAATGTTCTAGGTTCAAATCACAGCTCCATCTCTTTCTAGCTGTATAAACAGGGAACATAGACTCCATCTCTCTGAGCTTAGATCTCCTCCTAGAAAATCCTTTCTCTAGGGTTTCTCTGAGATTTGAAAGAAACTCCACATAAAGTACTTAGCGCATTGCCCAGTACACGGCTCACATTCAAATTGTTCTAGTTGTCATTCTGGTTGCTATTGTTGTTGCTTTTATTCTCCATAGCACCTGGTTCAACTGCTCTTATATGAAGGCATTCAATAAATATTGTCCAAATGAATGTCGTTAAAAAGAAAATCACAGGCCCAAAATGGCGTCACTTAGGCTAAGTCCCCAAACAGGGTTTAATATCTAATCTAGATGCAGTTTCAACCTCCCCCAGAAATATAGTCTTAACCAGTCAGTCAGGAATTTTCTGATAAGCACCAGTGAGGTAATCCGTCACATAGGCCTTCTCCATTCCCCAAAGGAAGGTGAGGTCATCTGCATGATAAGACTCCCTGCTCTTTCCCCTAAGGGAAGGTGACCCTGCCTGGAGCAATCCTTTTCTTCTGCTAATTTTCTTGCCCTGCCCTGCTTCCTATTAGACCCTTCCATTTTGTACACCTCCTTGGAGCTCCCCTCTGCTTGATAGATGGGATGCTGCCTGAATCTTAAATTGGCTAATAAAGCCGGTTAGATCTCCAAGTTTACCCAGTTGAATTTTGTTTTTTTAACAGTGCAGAAGCATATGTATTGACCAGTAACATTTGAAATAAAGAATTAAAGTTCTCTTTAATCCACTGGTGATTATATAGAAATAAATGCAGGAAATGAGCGTGCATTCTTGAGAGCCTAAAGGAAAATGCACAATCCTCGGTCTTATCTTCCCCAGCTGGTACTTCCAGACACCTAAATGGGGCTCAAGGCAGACAGGAATAAATTCCCAGCCTAAAAAAGTGTTAAAAAAAAAAAAAGTCCTGTTACATAAAATCTTTTTTAAAAAGGGATGGGGGGGCACGACGGGGGGTAGGGACACCTGGCTGGGTCAGTCAGGAGAGCATGCAGCTCTTGATCTTCGGGTTGTGAGTGTGAGCCCTACATTGGGTGTATAGCTTACTTAAAAACAAACTCTTAAAAAAAAGAAGAAGTTCCCTTAGCTTTTCTAAAACAAACTTTCATAAAGAAAGCAAGAGTCTTCTTGGGACTCTCTTGGAGAAAAAAAAAATTCACTTATTTCCAGGAATGACTAATGCTTATCCAGGGGGATTCATTTATTTTTGTCCAGAAGCTAGGGAGGACTTAGCTGCTACCACACATATGGAAATCTCAGACGCTGAAGAATACATGAAGATCTGAGCCGGTTCAAGGAAGAGCGACGTGGTCATGAACATGGGGCTGTGTTAGTCCTAATTCCCTGGGCTCCTGACAGAGCAGGCTTCTTGGATTGTGAGCTCGCAAAGAGACCTGTATCTTCACATGAGGCGCTGGGCAGTAACAACACCACCAACAAAAAACCCTCGGCTTCATTCTGTATTCAAGGTGGGCTGCTACAGAGCAATTTGTTTCACAACCAAAAGTTGACAGAACAAATCCAAAACATTTCTGTGTACACGTTTACATGTGCAGCGATTGGCATCCACGGTGGGTCGGAAGTTGTGCCTCAAGTCCCTTATGCTTTTTGTAACATTTTCAAATTCATTGCTGTCTTCCAGATGACAGGAAATTCAGGTCTGCCTTCCTCCTGGGAGATCTTTATTCACAGACAAGTCAAAAACCCTTGACAAAAGGCAACCAGGGGAACTTGTTGACCTTTTAGCTGTCTGGCTAACATCAGTGCAAGTATTGTTCCCTGATAAAACAAGAAATTCAATTTAAGGGGAAATTTAGAAGGCATTTGAGACGCTCTCATTTTATTTTACCTCTTGGGCTGTCTTTCAAACGGAGAACAAATGTAAATAAACAGGAGCTGCAATTCTCATTCCGCGAATCCAATAACAAATATCTGCCCTCACAGCTGCATGTAAATGAGACATTGTCTTTCTTCGGATTTCTTTCTGCTTTCAGCCATTTGTTGAATTTTTTTTCTCACCCTTCCACACACACACACACACACTAATTATTAATAAGTTAAAGCTTCATTTCTTTGGCTAGATCATTTATTTTCTTTTCTTTGTATGATTTGTTCCATCTTGAAAAGCTATAGTCTTTAAAAATGAAAAAAAAAGAGAAAAAGGACAAATCACATCCCATCAATGCACTCTCAAATCTTCATTACCTGTGGGATGTATCCAAAATGAAGACGTCGCTAATCGTCTCTTTACGTAGTGGCTTATTTAGGTTGTAAACGTTTTTATTTTAACTGACATTGTATAATCGAAATGTTTTTCTGTGCGAATTGATGAAACATTCATTCATCAAACAATTATTAAATGCCAGGCACCGTGCTAGGAGTATCAAGTCAAATAAGACAGAGGTGCTGAAATGCATGAATTGCATTCATAACTATAAAAGGAAACTCCCCTACATGAAGCACTCATAAAGTATTCTATTTCTGCTCAATAGCATCTCATGTTCCCATAATTTCTACAGAGACCTTACATTTGAACTACTCCAGCTAAACTCAGCACTTTTGAGTAATCTAATAGTTCAGTGTGCTATGGGGGTGCCTTGGAAGACGGTGGAAGAAAGAGGAAAAAGGAGTCATTTTTAGATCTATCAAATCTTACTTTATTAAAGCAGGTTTGAAATGCTTACATGACAGAGCACAGGAAGGCCTAATAATGGGAGAGAGTCTGAGAGTCTCTTAAAGGCTCTAGAATGGTCAGTTCCTAAAAGGTATGTGCTCTGAGTGCACGCACTGAAAGATCTCTACCTTTCTTGAGAGCAAATACTGTTGGGGGGAAGAGGGTGAGAGATTGACATAACTACTTTCTTTTATTTTTGTTTGTTTTTTTAAGGTTTTATTTTTAAGTAATCTCTACATCCAACATGGGGCTTAAACTCATGACCCCAAGATCAAGAGTCACATGCTCTACCGACTGAACCAGCCAGGCACCCCAACTTCTTTCTTTTACCTTTTTGCTTTCCATTTCATCATGACTTGTTTGCTAGGATAGAATCACGTATCCTAGTCTCTAACAACAACAAAAAGTCTTAAGAGCACACGGTGGTAACAGCTAAGCTAGAAAACAAAGGGTTTTTGGTTGGGTCCTCCAAGTGAACCCACTTCCTTGAAGTCAAGAAAATGCATGGAAGGAGTCCATACATTAACACCCCTTCTGTTTCCACTCCAGCTCACCCACCAAGAGCGTAACTTCAGTCCACTGCATTAAGTTGGGAGTGACTGAGATGGCGAGCATAGGCCAGATGGAAAATTAGCTCTTACAGAGTTTTGCCACTGAGTGATTCGTGAGGGCCTCCTGTACCTCTGGATGCCAGGCTCTCAGAACCCATCTGCCCCACCAGAAGACAGCAGAGGAGAAATTGAGTCAAAGTACCCATGCATTACTATTTGCACATTTCAGTCCCTGATTAAAATATAATTCCAAAAAGCCATGGCCATCCTACCCTCGTTAGAAAATTCTAGAATTTCTAATCATAATCCTCAAGGGCTCACAGGGTTGTGATTAAGATGTTTGCATAGCCCCAATTACATGACTTCCAGCTCACGTTTCCTATTCTATCTGCTCAGCTTACAGCCTGCAGCAGCATGCCCTTTGGCACACCAGCCTATGAGACCAGATACCAGGCAGTCAAACCTCAGACCTGTGCTGGGGAATTTACCAGGAGGTTTCAACACTGGGGGCTTTCAATTTGTTTTTATCTTGACCGAGTAAGAAATACATTATATCACAATCCAGTGCATGCACACACTCACACACACACACACACAGAGTCCTAAAACTGAAATAAAAAATTTCACAAAAAAATAATAAACTTACAACATGCACTATACATCAACTTTTTTTCATTTTATTCTATTTGATTTTTTAATTTCTGGTTTTAACCCCCTAAGTTGATTTCAAGAGCATACCATCTGTGGCATAAAAAAAATCCTCAACTATCCATCTATCCACCTACCTCCCAACACACACACACACACACCCCTAGCTTGCTCAGTATAGTTTCAAGACAGCTGGTTGTCACTAAGTCCACGGAACAGAGAGAAGCTGCATGGTATAAACAGTGAAATGCCTACCCCATGTGAAACTTTCTATGCCCATTTAGACGTAGACCAGGACACTCAGAGCAGAATTTAAGATCCTTTTAATGGGAGATGCCTGCACTACCTGAACAGTCATGCGAAGGGAACAGAGCTTCACTCGCTAGCTCTCTCTACTGTCATAGAGCGAAAGGAAGAGGATGAATGTACGAGGCGTATTCTGTGTCTCTCTCTGTGCCCCCACCCGTTCTCACACCATGTGTATGTTTGCCTGTGTGTGTGCATGTGTAACATGACAACATTTTCTCTTTGCAAGGAGGCTCACATCTGAATCCAAACCTTCTGTCACATGTGACACCATTAACACCCTGTTGAGTGTGTCTATTGCATCAGACAAAAGCTGAGAGTCTGGGGCCTGGCATTGTGTGACATCTGGTTACTCTGTCTTCACATAGTAACTTATGTGTTCCTTTCCACTGCCACACCACAGTGGTGGTGAAGGTCAAAGGAAAACCAGGTACTTTGTGGGGTGCCTCAGTGGCTGAGTTGGTTAAGCGGCTGGCTCTTGATTGCGGGTCAGGTCATGATCTCGGGGTCCTGGGATTGAGCCCCATGTTGGGCTCCACACTCAGTGGGGAGTCTGCTTCTCCCTCTCTCTCTGCCTGTGCTCTCTCTCTCTCAAATAAATAAATAAAAATCTTTAAAACAACAACAACAAAAACTAGGTACTTTGTGAAGGTAACAAAGGATAGGAATCTTGCCTCATTCATCTTTGTATTTCCCAAGTATTGCTCAGAACCTGGGATATAGCAGTTGCTCAATAAATGTTTATTGAATGGGTAGATGTGTGGGTAAGTAGACGGATGACATCAGAGCCCTTTCTGTGTTCTTTACCTCAGCCAAGCTAAGGTTCATATGACAGTCTCTCATTGGGAGGAAATCTGCCTTTTAGGGAAATTATTTTGTTTGATTTTAATTATTTGGACTTCTTTGTGACTACTCCATACTTGTAGGTTAGGACAGACAGGACTACAAATGTATGTTCATTTGTTCAACAAATATGTGCTTAGACCTCTACTAGTAAAATACATGCTCGGAGTCTTCGGTATCTACTTGAAAGGGATCAAAGAATTCATCACAAGCAACCCATATGTGAGATCGACATCCAAACAAATTGTGGAACTCACTGCTTAATCTACCTTGTTCATCACCCAAATCCACCCGCCACCCACAGCAAAAGTTTTCTCATTGACCCTGTCCATAGACAAGGCAACTTTTGTTTGAAGAAATCGGTATCACAGTGGGATTCAAGTTTAAGGACATTTCTTCCCCTCACCTTATCCCCTTAACCCTTTAAACATGTCTCAGCTTCAGATAGTTACAATGTTTAAATTTTAAATAAGGACTTATTGTTTATAAAAGGCAGTCATAACATCTAACAACCGTCCGCTATACATGTTTTATACCTGAAACTAACAATGTATGTCCATTATACCTCAATTAAGAAGGAAGCCCTATAGATAATCTCAGCTAATCCTCATAACAATTCTGTGAGGTAAGTGGGATCCTACAGATGCAGAGTGACCTTGTCCAGCTCTTGTCTTCCCTGGTCTTAATTCCAGTCCTTCATTTTGGTGAAGCACAGCTTTGTTCCTTGTACTCTTCTAGGGCTGGTGAGCATTCAGAGATTGCTGGACAATCTCAGCGTTAGCCGGCTTCTGACATCAGCCAGCCTTACTTCTCATAGCGTTCTACAATTGTAAGAGTGTTAATTTAATGCCCTTTACCACCCATATGGCCCTGGTCCTATTTTTAAGTCTGGCCAACGTGCATTGGCCATCTCTACTCTCTACAGTCACCAAATATTGTATTTGGTGAATCATGTTCAGAACAATGAAACCACCCTCATGGGGTTGTATTCTTCTAGGAAAACATACTAAAGAAAAGGAATAGTCACACACATATTTGACTAAGTATTTATGTTGTAAGAGAGCAAGAGATTCAGAGAGATTTGTGTAAAAGAGCCTCCTAAGAGGAAGCAAAGGGACAGGAGTGTGGAAAGAAGGAATGAAAACATGGGCCTATCATATTCCACGGAGCCATCAAAAGAGCAGGTGAATAGGTGAAATGCTAGTGAATAGAACTCCTTCTTCCTAGACATGATATCCTGGTACTGACCCCTTCCTGACTGGAGTTTAATGTCCTCTGTATCTCCCAGTTCTGGGGGAGATTTCTACCACTTTTGAACCATGAGTCAACTTTAGCTGAGAACTCCAGATCTAGTGATTTTGAATTGATTAGGACCCTGCGTGCGCATATCATGCCCTGCACGGATTTGGCATCACCCACCGGGAAATTGACTCCCTTGCCTGACGCTAGGCCCTCGTAGTTCTCGTGTGGAGAATGCATTCTTTGGCGGTGGCCACTGGGGCAGTTGTAGATATGCTGTCAGCCTGTAATGGTCAAGTTTAACAATCTGCTTCAAACTCAGTTCACTTAGCCTTGTAGCTAAAAGTAGGAATTGCCCTTTCAAATTGGGGTGGCTGATTGGTGCACTAGAAAGTCAGACAGCTGATTTAAAAAGAGTCAAATGTCCTTTCAGAACTATTTGTTTCTTTGGCTTTGCAGCCTTTTCAAATTCTGCATTTTGTAGAGACTGTAGGGCAAGGAATAAAAGTCTAGTCGCCTATTCTTTTTTATTTTTTTAAAGATTTATTTATTTAATTGAGACAGAGAGAGCGTGCATGAGCAGTGGGGGTGGGACAGAGGGAGAGGGAGAATCTCAAGCAGACTCCACACCCAGCATGGAGTCTGATGTGGGGCTCAATCTCACCACCCTGAGATCATGACCTGAGCTGAAATCAAGAGTAGGACACTTAACCGACTGAGCCACCCAGGCACCCCTCTAGTCACCTAACCTGTTCCTCTCTGACCAGCTCCTCTACATTTCCCTAAAAGTTGACTCTGTTGGCTTCAGACCTTAATCCCATGGTGAAGGAGCCATATTGCTTCCCTGGCACCCTTAAGAATCTCATGCAGACAAAACCCTGTTCTCATTCTCAATAACATAAACATTGGTCCAGCCCATTGCACCGCAGGTCAGAAGTAGGGCTTGTATATTTGTGCAAAACCCTCAGGGGAATTTACTATGAAGGTAATGAAGCATAAGCTTTATGGCCACAAGGCCCTGGACTTAATGTTTTATTCATAATGCTATAGTATTTTGCTTCAAGAAGGCCCCCCAAGTGGTAAGCTTCAGGCTCCAAAGACCTGGATCCAAGTGTGGCAAAAACAAAGTTACTGGAGCAAAGGGATAGATATTCTTAGCCCCCAAAAAGCCTCAGAGCCCGTACTTGATGTTCATTTTCAGAGATATTTACTGGAGGCTGAAAGAAAGACTGAATACTTCAAGTTTTTGCACCATTTGGGATTCTATGGCTGGAAGCCCCATCCCCACTGGTCTTTTTATTTCCCTTAAAGATTTATTTATTAGAGAGAGAGAGATCATACACGTGCAAGAGCAGGGGGAGGGGCAGAGGGACAGGGAGAGAGAGAGAGAAAAAATCTTAAGCAGGCTCCCTCCTGAGCGTGGAGCTCAACACGGGACTCGATCCCAGGACCCCGAAACCATGACCTGAGCCAAAATCAAGAGTTGGATGCCCAAAGGACTGAGCCACCCAGGCAGCCCCCACCCCACCACCCCCACTGGTCTTTCTCAATTGCAGATCAAATTGGATTCAGAAACCCTCTCTGGAACAGGACTGCTAAAAAAGTTAACAGCAAAGATGGATAGTTCTCACTTTTTCCCGTGGGATTCCAAAAGCCATACTCCTTCCATTATCACTACCCTTTCATTTGCTAACATCGAGGTCAGTACACAAGGAATACTCCAACTGGCAGCTAAGAGTCTAAGAGATTTAAGAAAGCTGATCGTGCAGGTGAATGTCTTCAAAGGTAATATCATTGAACTTACATTTTCCTTTAGTTGTGAAGTTGCCCAAGTGCCCAGATTTTAGGTTTTGTTTTCCTTTTTGTTTCTTTACCAATAGCCCACCATCAAGAGCAGCTTATTATATTCCATTCGAAAATAGCATCATCAACTGCAGATCTTTGAAAATCGGGCTGCAAGTTCCTGTCTGCCTTTGGATACCTAAAATAGGCAAATGGCACTTTGATTTTCAAAGAAGAGTTGTTCGCTGTTAATTAAAAGTCGATGAAATCCAGGGAGACTTTCCAATTATTTTTAAAGACCCCTGGGTGAAATCTGCGGGACACTTTGGAAATACGCGACTGTCACAGCTGCCCTTTGATGAGGCTTGGGTTCCAATCTGTGCCTCTCCAGCAGTCTGTACGACCGTAGCTGCCAGGTGGCATCAGCCTCCTCACAGCGTCCTCCTCCCGTCTGCCATGAGGGAATAAAGCCGCATCTCCCTAGGAGGCTTCCACCGGAGGCTCCGAAGAAATCTGTCTGCAGAGAAGAGATGGCAAGCGTCCTTGGAAATGTGAATTATTGTTGCCATCAGCACATGGCTTCCCCTTTGTATTGAACCTTTGACATTGAAACAGTTTGCTTAGACAGAGTTGCACTGTTTGTCGTTTGCCTTGGGCTTGCTGAAATAGGGCGAGTCAAAGCTGGTTGTACCCGGCTTGGTAGGAAGCAGAAAATCTTTGCAAGCCACTTGAAAAAGGAAACTGGCGAACTGATACTCAAGAAAGTTGCCTGAAAATGTTTGCAATCGCCAACTTATTATTTATTTTAAGAAAGTTCTATCAGAGATAACTATTCTAACTGAACTGAGGCTAAAACTCTAAAAAAAAAAAAAAAAAAAGCAAACATTGTTTGCTGCTCCCAAGAAAAGTAAACAATCCTTGGTTTAAGGGTAAGCATAGCCCCCAAAGCAAGAATAAAAAAAGCAAAGGAAAGGAAAGGAAAATGCTAAGAGCATCTGTAAACTTGGGCCTGCATCCTTTGTGCTCCAGGGACAGCATGGCAAGCGTGCAGACAGACGAGAGGGAATTTATGGCTGTAGGTCATCCGTGCCAGTAGAGATCCGCATAAAGCTGTAGGGGCAGTTGGTGACTGCAAAACCAGCTGTTTTGCAAGAAAACATTTGTTCACCTTCAGAAGGTCCTCAAAGATTTTCCATCAACCTTCCACTAAGCCATAGCTGACTGTTTTCTTCTTAGACCATTGCAAAGACATTGAGGAGATCCTTGATCAATTCAGATCCCAACCTGGTATGACATTAAGGAAAACATTTTTAATTGCTCCAAAAATCATTTTTTTAAGGAAAGGACCTGCTTATAAAGCAGAGCAGATAAGGAAGCTTTCTATCTACAATATTGCTATGGGCTATAATATTGCCCATAATATGCGACCGTTAGGGAAATGTTCACCAAAAAAAAAGAAAAAAATAAGTTAGTCCTTTGGAAGAAAGTTTAAGCGGCCATGTCCTAAAGTCCTTTTTTACCATTAGTTTTGCATCCCCTCTCCCAAAACAACATTATTTTGTTTTTCTCAAACATTTTCTTTCTTTGACCTGAGATTTTTTTTTTTTTTACATGGTGGAGAAAGAAATTTGACATGAGTGCAAGATAATATAGAATAATTAATTTCCATGGCCGTGCTCTGTCTTACTTTTCGTATCTCTGCCATACCATTAGTCTTCACCATGTACGATGCACTTAACATATAGAACTCATCTCTCTCTGCAGGGCTGGGACGGAGGGAGGAAGAAAACTCAGGGTCATGGGCACTCTCGGGACCCCACCAGTGCACTTGAACTTTACTCCCTTGCTGCCTCACTTGTCTCACATGAGCCCCAACCTGAGGGGTCCCAGTCCCACAGTACTGACAGCCAATCTGCTACATTCACATTCAAATAGCTGTTATTTTGTCTAATCACAACTGTCTGGTGATAGTTACTTCCTAGCTCTCCATCCAGGTAAAGGAGAGTGATTAATGGGAGGGCTCTCCTCTCAGATTCTAAATATAGACTAAGAATTATACAAATAATTTCTATTTTATGTGGACAGAAACTCATGCCATTTTTACTCAGACAAATTTCTTCTTGATTTTGTGTGGAGATTATCTTGCATGCCCATTATTGTATGCTCCTGTTTTCCTAATGACTTGGAGCATTATATGGTTGATGTGAAAAACTGTAACTTTGACCACGAGATTCGTGATCTCATCATTGTGATTAAAGGAAACAACAAGATCATGGCTTTCAAAGCCCTCTACATTCTACAAATTCTTTCATTGATCCATATCCATGCGTTAAGTTTTAATGCTGAAACATACTTTTTAGACTATCTCTACACTGAATTACCTCAGGCAAGTGACGATTCTTCTGCGCTTTGTGTTACCTGAAGAGTGATGAGTTATGAAAAGATAAAAATCTTTTGCTATAACAAGATGTTAAGTAATACTGAGGGTACCTGGGTGGCGCAGTTGGTTGAGCAACCGACTTGGTTTTGGCTCAGGTCATGATCTCACGGTTGTGAGATCAAGCCCCACGTCAGGCTCCACGCTTGGTGAGGAGTCTGCTGGAGACTCTCGCTCCCTCTCCATCTGCTCCTCCCACTCGTGCACGCTCTCTCTCTCTCTCTCTTTCTCTCAAATAAATAAATAAATCTTAAAAATGTACGTTAAGTAATACTGAGAGCATTTAGAAAATATGACAGTCTTAAGATACTGCATTTGATTTTAACAATACATATCAAATTATGGTTTGAAAATGTATTGCTAACATCACTGGAAAGTCTTAGACAGGACCTTTAGTAATTGCTTATCCAATAAGCTATCATTGCTTTTCAATCAAAGCATTAAGGCCTCAGTCAAAGAAAAAAACATAAATTATGATTTCTTGGTATGGTATGTTTATTAGGAAAGGATTCTGTGGAGAGAAATGCTAGAAAGTTCTTTTCTGAGGCATTTCAGAAAGACTAACTAGAGGAGTAATGGGCTCTTTTCCGATGGGGACAAGTTCAGATTTGCACTTCACATGAGTAGGACCCACAACCTCCAGTGAGCGCTTGTCCTTCTCTGTCAGTCACCTGTCCTTTTCTGCAGAAGCCACCTGCCTAATATTTCCTTTTCACCACATCATGTTCTTCCTTAGCGTGTTCAGTGAATGCTGCTAAAACATCAGCGCAGAGCATTCATTCTGCATTGACCGGAGCCTGAGGGGTTATAGGCTGAAAGAAATTGTCAGCGATGCAGACAGGATCCCAGCACAGGAGGTGGGAGAAAAGAGGCCTCTCCATGCTCAGCAGGTTGACTCAATGCTCCTCACACCTCTCAGGCTGCAGGGAGGCCAGGTGAAGCACGGCTCCTGTTCCTGACTCCCGGCCTTCACCTTGGGTGGAAGCTTCTAGAAGTTCCCCACACAGAAGCACGGGCTCTCTGGAGACCATGCTGATCTAAACTGTGGAAAGCACTATCCATCAGAGAGATGGACAAGCCCTGAGAGTAAATCCGGCAGAAGCCTCACCACTTTTTTTTTTTCTGAAGACCCTTTCACAACCTTCTCTGGTAGCTTGAAAGCGGTAAATTAGGGCAGCAGGCTCAGAAGGTGGAAGGCTCTGGCAAGCAAGGCAGGCTGAGTTACTGTCTTCTGTAACCTTCCCCTCTGCCCAGGAGTCATACATAATGGAGAAACAGGTAAACAAGAATTAAATACCTGAAGTCTCTTTTTTCTTCTGTCCTTTGATTACACCACTATTTTATTTATGATTCCCCAAAGAGAAGAAAACTTCACTAACATGCCATTGCTTTTGTAAATTGTTAAAGAATCACAAAAATGAAATACTTCACAGCAGGTTTTTTCTCTATTGCCTCTTTCCCACTGTACCGACCCTTTAAAGTGATGGTTTGCCCACACATGCTCCCCTCCTCCATAACCACCCTATCCCTGCACCCCCCCAATAAAACTGGCCTGTGTTTCACTGTATCTTATTTACCAAAGGAGATCAAATGGGTCTCAAGCTGATGCTGAGTTTGGTGTAGTGTTCACTAGCCCTCTCCGTGTTTTGCTCTATATAATATTGTTCTGTGTCTCAGGGACACTGTTCAAGGTAGGCTGACCACATTCTTTGTTTTGTGTTTGCATAAGAATTGGGTAAGCAAACAGAGAAAATGCAAAGAGGTTTACTTCGGTTTTAAAGACTATATTCTCAATGGCTTGAGTGGGAGTGGAGTGATGAGAAAATGCATATCTGAATGATCTGGGCAGTCTCTCAAGGTTTTGAATTTCTTTGCCCAACGAGGTAATACTGGATATGAGGTTCTCTTGCTCTGAATCTGTTTGTAAGTTTCTAGCATTTGGTTTTTTCCTATGAACAAAAATTTTTTTATATCATTTATCCCCACCACCAGGAACCTTAAGAGATTGGGGATCTAGGTTCTTCTTCCTTGTGCTATCTTCCAGCGGGATGGAATTTCTTCTAGTAGAAAGGATTTGAAGTATGAATAACAGGTTAGGTGATGTCAAGAAGAAACCATTGTGGTACCTGAATGATGAAGCTTTCATGTAATAATTCTTAACAGATTTAAGGGGAAATACAGAGGGAAATAAAATCTGCTACAAATGACAAGCAGGATTCTTTCCTGACTCAGGGTTAGTTACCAAGTTTTCTGACTTTCTACCCTTTTGGGATTTGGGGGGACGCCATTCCCCCAGAGCAGAATAAGGCATGCTTGAAGGAGAAATAAAGCCCAAACTATAGGGCAAGCTACACTGAGAAGGCATTAAGGGGTATTTTATTCATGGGAATACAACTATAGGGACTCAGAATCAGAAAAATCGTGAATTTCTTTCATATTCATTCATTGAGTTCACTTCAAGCTCTGCAGTCTGCTGACCAGGAAACCCTGGAGCTTGTTTCTCCTCAGTGAGTCCTGTGTGTCCTCATGGCGAGTGCACTGTAGTTTTCGTAGATGGTCTTAACTTGACACTATATATTACTATATACATTATGTGTATATAGATTACAGTGAACTATATTATGCTGTGTATCTACTCATATCACATACACACAGAATTGTATACCAAAATCATGTCCTGTATGGGCAGTTGAAGAGATTTCGGGAGTACCCTTGGCTCTACTCATTTTTCATTTTACACACGGACTCTACAAATTAACCCCCATGAATGATCACTGTCATCATTATGTTGCTTTGACTAAGTTTGGGTGCCTAAGCTCAGACAAATCACAGCCCAGAAAGATCCCACAGTTGCGTTCATGCAAAGTCTGTCAGAGATTTTGGAGGAATCCTGGAAAATGAGAGGAAAGCCAGAAGAGTAAGTACAAGAAAAAGGTACCAATTTTCAAAAGGAGGATAAAGATATATTCCAGAAATTTAAATTTATAAACCTCATTTGACAGTGATCTCCAGCAAGAGAAAACAATTTTAAGATATCTAAGTAACTTGGAAGCATTTAGGAAATGATTACTGCCAACCAGCATGGTTGTATTAACAATAATTCATAATAAGCAAAGCTAATTTCATTTTCCAATCATACTATTCACCTGTTTTTAAAGAGAAGCCATAAAGACAGTATATCTTAATTTTGTGACATTCTAGTGGGAAAACAATGAAGAGTAACATTGATTTGTGAATTGCATCAAATTAGAGGGAACTTTGAGTTGAATCTTTCACTAATTTGTACTTACTTCCATCTTATCCAACATTTTTCTTTAACATCTTGGATGAACTGCAAAACAATCAAATCTTATTTGTGGATTACAAAAAGCTAAACAGAAGAGCAAATTCAATTAGTGTTACCCAAAAAATCCTCAGTAAACTGAATGTGAAGAGTAAAGCTAATACATTTTCATTGGATAAGGAAAAATGCAAAGCTCGTCACTAAGGTCCAGAATTTAACTCTGCATGCACAGAACTAGGGTGATTTATTCTAAACACAGATTTGGGGGAAAGAACTGGACTTTACATTGATTGAAAGTGTAACATGAGTCAATTCTAAATCAATTCTACTTTAGTTTATATTATTACAGTTGTTTTGTTTTATTTGTACCTAAGTATAGGATTTTATGTTTATACCTATTACTTCTCTTCCTATTAAATTTGACTGCTACTAGAGCAACGTCAGTCGTTGGTTATACTTCCAGGCCCCAAGAAAAAGGGAGGTTACCTTCCCACCGAGCTCCATACTAGTTGACCACAGGTGGAGACTTTTGTTGACTTCAGAGAGAATCTAATTCATCTTCAACATGACAACTCTTCACATATTTGAAGAGAGCTTTCAAGCCACCTTCTCCAAGCCAGGTATCCCTCTTCTTAATAGAACAAGGAGTTGTGTCATCAGGACAATTCCTTGTCATTAACAGTGCCCTCTACATGTTTGTTAACAGTGTCTTGTACATGTATCCCATAGTATTGGACAGAATGTTCCAGTTGTAGAATGTCCAGCATAGTAGAGTGTAGGACCCTCACCTGCCCTGTGCAAATTATTCTGATATTAATCAAGTCCAAGATTACAGTGAAACTATATCATAAAGGCATTTAACTTACACTAATACCACTACACATTTCAGCAAAAATAAATAAAAAGGGATACTCCCCACCCAGAAAACACATGCCCCAGAGTAAACATGAGATGAGAAACAGGAATCTGGACGCTCGTGGGTCATAAATTTAATACTTCTTAGAGTATGGGCTAAGTGTGGTTCAAGAGTTTAAAGATGTGTATTTTTTGTTGTTGCTTAGGCTTGCCCCTAAATACATTGCTGTTCTTTATGGGAAATTATGGTGTTTCAAATTATCTTTTTTTTTTTTTTAAGATTTTATTTATTTATTCATGAGAGATAGAGAGAGAGAGGCAGAGGCAGAGGGAGAAGCAGGCTCCCCGCGGAACAAGGAGCCCGATGCGGGACTCGATCCCAGGACACTGGGATCATGACCTGAGCCGAAGGCAGACGCTTAACCGACTGAGCCACCCAGGCGTCCCTCAAATTATCTTTGACTCAGTGAAAATGTTGTCTTTTTTGTGACTTTGGATAACAACATAAGAAACAACTCTTCTATGTATCGTTTTTCTTAGAGTTACCTCACATTGTTGAACTTACAGGCAATTTTTAATATGACCAAATGCTTGCTAAATCAATTCTACTTTAGTTTATATTATTATAGTTGTTTTGTTTTATTTGTACCTAAGTATAGGATTTTATGTTTATATCTATTACTTCTCTTCCTATTAAATTTGACTCATCCTGTCAGACTTTTGCTTTTGGGGATCAAACTGCTATTGTACTCAGCCTTATATCGTCTATTTTCCATGATAAACCAAAACCTGAGTCCTCCTTCTTGGCAATTAAGACTTTTGCATTAACTACCGTACTCAACTGATTCTAAGAATGCACTTTTTTTCACATTATTACATATTTGAAATTATGTCTTAAGATCAGCAGGATTTTCAAGAGAATAATAAGACAAGCCACAGACTGGGAGAAAATATTTGCAAAAGACACTGATAAAAGAACTATTATCCAAATTATACAAAGAACTCTTAAAACTCTTAAAAGTCAACAATGTGAAGACGAACAATGCAATTAAAAAATGGGCCATAAACCTTAACCGACATCTCACCAAAGAATATTCAGATGGCAAGTAGGTATATGAAAATATTTTCACCATTGTATATCATTAGGGAATTGCAAAATAAAACAATGAGATACTACTACATACCCATTAGAATGGCCAAAATCCAGAACAGTGACAACACCAAATGCTGACAATGATATAAAGCAATAGAAATTCTCATTCATTGCTGGTAGGAATGCAAAATGGTACAGCCACTTTGGAAGACAGTCTGATGGTTGTTTATAGAACTAAACACTCTTATCATACATTCCAGCAATCAAGTCCCTTGGTATTTATCTAAATGAATCAAAAACGTATATTCACACAAAAACCTGTACACCAATATTTGTGGCAACTTGATTTATAGTTGTCAAAACTTAGAAGCAACCATGCTATCCTTCAATATGCGAGTGGGTACCTAAACTGTGGTACATCCAAATAATGGACTATTATTTGGCACTAAAAGGAAAGGAGCTTTGGAGCCATAAAAAGACATGGAGAAAATGTAAATTAGTAAATATTACTAATTGGAAGAAGCCAGTCTGAAAAGACCACATACCGTATGATTCAAAGTATATCATTCTGGAAATGGCAAAAATAAAGAGACAGTACAAAGATTAGCAGTTGCCAGGGGTTCAGGAGTAAGGAAGGATGAATAGGTAGAACACAGAGAATGGCAAGGCAGTGAAACTATTATGTAGAATATTATAGAGGTGGATACATGCCATTAGACATTTGTCCAAACCCAGAGAATGTACAACACCAAGCATAAACCCTTATGTGAACTTCTGACTTAGGGTGATAATGGCGTGATAATGACAGGTTGACCAACCATAATAAATGTCAGTGTCACCAGTGGGAGAAGCTGAGCTTGTGTGAGGCCAGCAGGTATATGGGAACTCTGTACCTTCTGCTCAAGTTTGCTGTCAACCTAAGAATTTTCTACCATATAAGTGTATTAATTTAAAAAATCACTGAGATCTTAAAATCCCTGTTGGCCAGATGGCAGCCATGACAGTGGTCATTACCTGTGCATGCACAGACGTGGTCATTGCTGTTCATCTTATCAACACCTCCCATGAAGTGTGTGCACTGTTGAGACTGCTCAGATGCATTTTAAAATATCTTCAAAGAGATGAAGCACCTGGGTGGCTCAGTTGGTTAAACGTCTGCCTTTGGCTCAAGTCATGATCCTGGGGTCCTGGGATCAAGCCCCACATGGGGCTCCCTGCTCAGCAGGGAACCTGCTTCTCCCTCTCCCATTCCCCCTGTTTGTGCTCTCTTTCTCTCTCCCTCAAATAAATAAATAAAATCTTTAAAAAAATAAACAAATAAATAAAATATCTTCACGAAGATTACACCCTGATTCAGCTTGCAAATGTTATTATAAACGCAAACAATACAGAAGCAGAGCAATGATGTTAGTGATGCGAGTAATTGCCATTGGTGTAATGACCAAAATTCTATTTTCTTGAGAATAGAGGAACTAGGAAAGGATGGTCACCTTAGGTACATGAAACTGTGATTCATTTTATTTGACATAAGCACAGAAAGACTATCACGGGGCAAGTAACGTATATAAGAGGAACTAATAAATCCTGAGCATAGATCAAAAAAATTTTATGCAGGGAAAAAAAGCTCATGTGACAGTGTCATGTGACTTAAAAGATAAAACACAAAACCAAGTCTCATCAAATATGAAGTGCTGACAAAGACCGAGGATTCTGTAACGTGCCTCAAAATTAAACTGTCAATGCTAGAGGAGCTGGGAAAGAAATCTAGGAGCATAAGTACATCTAAAATCCTTGTGATAAGTGTAATAGTAAAATTCTAAGTAATTAGAAAGTAACATAATAGCTTAATAGGCAGCATTTTTTTTTTCCTTAGTAATATAGATAATGTTGATGGATCTTATAACCAGTAGTGTCTCGGGGGAAAGAAGTATGATCTTACCCACTTACAGAGTTCATCCATTCATTGATGATAAAACCTCCGTGGACCTTTGGAACAATGATGGGTGAACTGGCCGGTGAGCATTCCCCTTGATAGATGTGAAGTTGGATGTAAAACAGTGTCAAGCCAGTGCAAGTGCAAGGTCTACACAGGACAATAAAAGAGCCTTGTGCGTGGTCGTTAACAGGTGGAGACCATCAGTGGAGACAGCCTAATTCTAGGAGGTAACTCGGTGACCCTGGATGAGATGGAGCAGAACCATCGTAACTTCCGTTAGACCTAATGTTCTTGCAGAGCTTGTGTACTTGAGTATGAACCCTGTAAAACAATTGGATTAGTTAAAAGAGCCTACAATCCTGAGCTGGGAGGCATGAACTTTCTTTAACGCCAAGTTGGTAGTTGCACGACACCCTAGTCTAAGGTAACTAGTCCAAGTGCGTTCACTACTAGAATAGCCACTCGAATCTTCTCCCTGCACCCACTTTTGCCCCCATCAGTCTATTCCCCGTGCTTTTCACAGTACACATGCACACACATTATAGGGTTTACACACCTGAGTCATTTTCTATAGCTCTTCAGAAAAATCCACAACTCCTTCCCACAGCTTGATTCTGACTACGTCTCCAGCCCGGTCTCACTGCAGGTTGGTGTTCTTGGCTCCAGACATTTTCAGGTTCTTTTAGCTCCTTATTTGAGCATGTTCCCATTCATCGCTGGCTTCCCTGCCTGGTACCTGCTTACCATTTCTCCAAGTTTGGTAAGCTCCCATTCATCCTTCAGCTGCCAACTCAGTTATCTCTTCCTTAGAGAAGCCTTTCCCAGCCTCTCTAACTAGATCAAGTTCACCTATCACACACACCTATTGCACCATGGCTCCCTCCTTCATTACATGGTTAAAAATTTTTCACTTATTTGTGTAATTTTTTTTGATCAGTGTTTTATCTGCCCCTCCCACCAAGAAACTGCAAGCTCCAAGAATCCGGGGGCTACCTTTCTCCTCCCCAGTGTACTCCCTAGCACTATTCCTGTATCACATGGATGCTCAGTAAATACAGAATCAAATAATGTTAAGTGAATACATCTCTATATTTCTTCTCTGTTTTCTGGGACCACTTTCATAAATCCTGGAAGTTGGCAGTGCTAGTCAAATATCACGTTTGACAAACAAAAAGCAGAAACAAACCCATAAATACAGAGAACAAAGTGATGGTTGTCAGAGCTGAGAGGGGTGGGAGGATGGTTAAAATGGGGGTGGGGGTGGGAGGTACAGGCTTCCAGTTATGGAATAAGTCAGGGGGATGACAGGTACAGCATAGGGAACATAGTGATATTGTACCAATGTTGTATGGTGACAGATGGTAGCTACACTTGAGGTGAGCATAGCGTAAGGTATAGAGAACTTAAATCACTATGCTTACCCCTGAAACTCACGTAACATTGTGTGTCAACTGTATTCAAATAATAAATTAATTAAATAAAAATAAAGCATATAATGTTTGATTATAATGTTAATAAAGACAGTGAAAGTCCTCAGAAAGATAAAGTCAGAGTGGACTTCCTGTTAATGGTTTGCAATTACATGAAGACTAATGTTTGAAGGAGGACAAGATAGCTAGAAGATGAATGTTTATGATTCCATTAACTAAAAATGCAATTCTTATCATCTTTTTTGTCATATTTATCATTAACCTACTACTTGAAAAAAAGAAGTGATCCAGATGAAATAGGTATTTTTACAGAAGCAAATTTCTAGTCACAGAAATTCAGTAGAAGTTTTAGCTTGGTTTTATGCATCCAGAGGGAATACAGATACTCCTCTGCGATTATGGGGATTATGTTTTTATAAAATTCCAAATATGTTTATGTATTAACTGTGAATCTGAAACCATTTTTATCTCCATATAAAAAATAATGGGTTGTATCAGTTTCATACTTCTTAGCTGGAAACAACAGCTGACTTTGGTGATTGGAAAAGAAGTTTACTAAAAGGAAGTTGGGGGTTCCACTTCTGGCATTAGAAGTGCCGAGATGCTTTGAGAAACCCTTCAAATGCAGAACAACTAATCTCTGTTTTTAGACACTACTTCTCTGCAAAGTCACCTCCTTTTCCAGAGAGAAAAACAAAATGAGCTAGGTCCAGGGCCAAAGCCAAAACAATAGGCAGCAGAAAGGGATGATTATGCTCTCACTGACTTCTGTGGTTTTTAAATCATCTATTTAAAAAACAACAATAATGCACTGTGGACTGCTAACCAATTTGGCAAAATAAGTTAGATATGATTTAGCAAAAATATTTTCTTTAGTCAATCTTAAGACAAACAACACGTACTCCAAGTAACTGTGAGGAGGAGTGAACTCAGAGACTGAGCAGTTGCAGAAGGAGGGTGATTAACACAAGTATCAGAGACAATCAGAGCATGTATGGGCAGGAACCAGGGGCTGCAAAGCCCATGGCTGGCAGAGAATTCATGGGTTAGGCCCATGCAAATTGGAGCTGGAAATGAAGTATCTGCTTAAAGCCACGAATGAAGACTTACTTCCCAGTCCATGAAACAAGAACTAGAAAATTTGTAATCACTTTCTAGAGAAAGAGTAAAGAAACTGGCTATACACTGAGAATGGTGAGAAAACAAAGATTCACTTTGGAGAAACCAGAATCCCACATCGTGCTGTACATATGTGTGCGGTTTTCATTCACACAACCCAGGTAGTGCTCATTTATACCCAAGAAATTAACATAAAAATTAGTTTGGAATCAGTGAGACCCATAACGTCTGGCAGAGGCAAATGCAAAGGAAAGGTATGAGCTCCTAGTTGAGGAGCCCCAAGAGGAAGAAATAGCAGACAGAACAAACAAAAAGATGAACACATTCTAAACTGTAAATAGTAGTTTGTTCTGAAAGAGGCTTGAAAGTAAATATGTGAGGGACACCTGGGTGGCTCAGTTGGTTAAACATCTGCCTTTGGCCCAGGTCACGATCCCGGGGTCCTAGGATCGAGTCTTGCATCGGGTTCCCTGTTCAGCAGGGAGCCTGCTTCTCCCTCTCCCTCTGCTTCTCCCCCTGCTCATGCTCTCTCTCTCAAATAAATAAATAAAATCTTAAAAAAAAGGAAAGTAAATATGTGGAATATCCTCAGAAAGATAAAGAAATAGAAATTATAAGACAAGACTAGGACCTAATAGAGAAAAAGCAGATTTGAAAAAAAAAAAAATTGACATCCTAGAAATTAAAAGAAAATGGCCTCTGAAATTAAACTACAATAAACCACAGAGAAAGAAGTGAAAGCAAGAGTTAAGAAATTAACAGATGGAGGGAAATTGTCATAATGCATCACAGAGAGATAAATAAATGGAAAAAATGAAAGAGAAGTTAAGAGACATAGAGGGTAAATGAGAAACTTCAAGAAGACTGTTAAAAAGAGAGAATTATAAAGAATGAGGGAGACAAAATTTTGGTAGTTAAAGGCAGAGAACTTTCTAGAACTGAAGAAGAACATAGTCTCAGATGAAAGAGCATGGAAAATCCCAAGAAAGGTACAAAAACAAACCTACATGTGGACACTCAGAGATAAATTACAGAAAATCAAAGATAAAGTGAAAATCTGAAAAGAGAAGACAGATCACTTGGAATGGCAATCAGGTTCAGAGAATTCTTCTCAGCAACGATAAAAGACAATAGAATTATATCTTCAGAAGTGAAAAAAAAATTTTCAAATCAGAATTCCATAAAGAGCTAAACTATTATTAAAAAATAAAAGTGAATGAATCATTTTCAGTCAAAGATTAAGAGATTATACTACTTAGAGACTACCATGCTTAGTGGTATGTGTCAGTTTGGCTAAGCCCTGGTACTCTGATATTTGGTCAAACATTCTGTTTCTGTGAAGATATTTTTTAGATGAGATTAACCATTTATACTGGTAGACTTTGAGTAGAGCATATGACTCTTCATAATGTGGTTGAAACTCATCCGATCAGCTAAAGGCCTTTAAAGGAAAAAAAAAAAGAAGAACAACAAAAATAATTTCCCTGAAAGAGCTAGAATTCTACCAGCAGATGCCCTTCTGACTCAAACTGTAACTCTTCCCTGGGTTTCTTCCACATTCCTGTGAGCCATTACTTAAAATCAATTTCTCCTTCTCTCCATACATAGATCTCTATTACATCTATTAGGTAGATAGATAGGTAGATAGAGCATTAAAAATAGCATTATCAGAATTTATTCCTTTTTTTTTAAAAGGTTTTATTTATTTATTTGACAGAGATAGAGAGCACAAGCAGGGGGGAGCAGCAGAGGGAGAGGGAGAAGCAGGCTACCCGCCGAGCAGGGAGCCCAGTGGGGGGCTCGATCCCAGGACCCTGGGATCATGACCTGAGCCAAAAGCAGACACCTATCCTACTGAGCCACCCGGGCACCCCTCCTTTATGTCTTAAAGAAGATATTTTGGAAATTGGAAAACTTAAGTTGAAAGTACATCATTTTTTTTGTGGACCACAAAGATTTGTTTTGAATAGTAATATTTAAAATAACTTTACAATCGAGCCCCTTGTCGGGCTCCCTGCTCAGTGGGGAGCCTGCTTCTCCCTCTCCCACCCCCCCTGCTTGTGTTCCCTCTCTCACTGTGTCACTCTCTGTCAAATAAATAAATAAAATAAAATAACTTTACAGGGCGCCTGGGTGGCTCGGACAGTTAAGCATCTAACTCTTGATTTCAGCTCAGTTCTTGGTCTTAGGGTGGTGAGTTCAAGCCCCCCCACTGGGCTTCACACTGGGCATGGAGCCTACTTAAAAAAATAAATAAATTTGTAAAAAAAATTAAATAGGGGCATCTGGGTGGCTCAGTCTGTTAAGCTTCTGACTCTTGATTTTCGGCTCAGGCCATTGTCTCAGTGTTGTGAGATCGAGCCCCACATCGAGCTCATTGCTCAGCGGGGAGCCTGCTTCTCCCTCTCCCTCTGTCTGCCGCTCCCCCTGCTTGTGCTCTCTCTGTGTTAAGTATAATAAATAAAATCTTAAAAAAAAAAAAAAAAAACTGTTTCCTCTTTATTTAAAAAAAAAAAAAGATTCTCTCTCTCGGGCACCTGGGTGGCTCAGTTGGTTAAGCATCTGCCTTCTGCTCAGGTCATGATCCTGGAGTCCTGGGATCGAGCCCCGAATCAGGCTCCCTGTTCAGCGGAGAGTCTGCTTCTCCCTCTACCCCTCCCCCTGCTTGTGATCTCTCTCTCTCTCTCTCGCACTCTCTCTCAAATAAATAAATTTTTTTAAAAAAAGATTCTCTCTCCCTCTCCCTCTGCCCCTCCCCACCTCACTTTAAAAATACTAAAATAAAAGAACTTTTTATTTTAACACCCATATTAAACAATTTACTAGTTTAAATCTTTACTTTGTACATAATAGACATTTAACAAAAACCTATAGACTGAATAAATTTTTAAATGCATGCATACAATTTTTTTTAACTTTTCAAATATCAGTTTTAATGTAAATAAAGAGTAGATTCCACCTTTATTCCCTGTATCCCCTATAACTCCGTCCTATGGGCTCTGCTTTCTCTAGAGTATCCTGACTAATACAGACCTGCAGTAAAAAAATCATGTATGAAAAATTATCCTTTGATAAGGTAAAAAAAAAACTGAAACCAGAAGGAAGGGATGGATTTCAACAACAGTAATGAGCAAGGAAATTGGTAACATACTGACAAATGTAGATAAATACCGACTACACAAGAGAGACACCGAAATACTAGACATCAGTACATAGACAACAGGAGGGAGGGAGGCGGAATAAAAATGGTGTAAGAGTCTGTTATTAACAACCCTAGCCCGATGAAGTACACACTTAAAAATTTCAGAGTAGCACGGAGCACTGGGTGTTACGCACAAACAATGAATCATGGAACACTACATCTAAAACTAATGATGTAATGTATGATGATTAACAACAATAAAAAAAATAAAATTTAAAAAAAAAAATTTCAGAGTAGCCACTAAAAACAGCTTTTGGACTACTTCTAAAAGAGCAGACTAAAAATAGGATAAAGAAAATTCATTAAACCAAGACAGAAGAAGAGAACAAGTGAAAGCAAAGTCAAAAAGGGAGAGAGGATTTGAAAGCAAGGCAAGGCAAGAGAGGCAACTTGTCAGTGGGGAAATATACAGGCTGTCTGGTGCCAAGAGGCTGGGATTTGGGAGGTCAGTTGTTTCTAGCTTTGTCTGTGAAAATCAGCTGCCCTTGACTTGGAGGATCAGGGGGCCTGTGGAAATTTGCCGAACCCCGGGGTTAGAGACCACCAGTGGCGTGGGCAGCTTGGAGGTAGCCCCTCCAGAAAGGAGAAAGGACACCAACACAGAATTTTTTTTTTTTTTTCCACCAACACAGAATATTAACAGCTGTTAACTCTGAGTGGCACGTACATGAGCCTTTGTTACATTACCTTCTGCACTATGTTTGAAGGAAGGTACGGAAAATAATATTCGAAAACACCCTTTTCTAGGCTCCAATGCCACCGGTCCCCTAAAATGTAATCATTGCTAAGATCTTGGTGTTTTTAGAGATCATGTATTTTAAGGATTAAAATATGCATATATATAAATATTTTTAGATATGCGTATATGCAAATAGGGAATTTGTTTGGTGGAAGAGGGTTGTTCCGGCTGTGTTCGGAGTTTTGATTTTAAGCCTTTCTCTTCTGTGTCTACTTCAGATTGTGGAGATTCTGGATTGCTTTACATTGTGTTGGCTTTGTTCCCCTTGGTGACTGTGAAAGACTGGACATTAGCGTCTCCTGGGTGTAACAGAATAAAAGGCCAAAGCGTGATTCACTCAATGTAAAAAGATGGCTAAGCAATTTTTTCTTGAGGGTTGCTGGATGATCTGTCCCTTCGTTATCACGTCATCCATCCGAATTCAAACATACCCCAGAAAGGTTCTATTCTTTCTCTTCACTTAGAACGGAGCTTTGCTCAAACATAAGTAACTAGGTCTTCTAACCAACTTGCTTCCTGTGCTTTGACTTTGACTTTAATTTTTGCAAAGGGAAGTGAGTGTGCTTTGAGTATGCACGATGCACGTCCGCTCTCTCCTGATGCCAATGGCTCCTCATAATCTGATTCCATTTGCTTCCTTCAACACTCAGGACGAGAAAAACGGTTCCTTTCCTCCTGGGCTGAAGCTCTAATTTATGATCGTTGTATATTTATCACTTTTCAGCCCATCCTAGAATGTCTCCCTTTCTCCCCATTGGAGAGGGATAAAATAAAATACCACATTTTACACCTATTAAAAGTAATTTTTATTTATCCCACAACCCCTGAACTTTGAATTTTTTTTTTCAAAAGAATCTCCCCTGGCCACCCCCTTCCCTTCACAAGGCCACTGTTTGATCTAGTGACATTTTTATATGGAAAACATTTTAAGCAGCTCCAGTTGCTGATTTTACAAAGAATAAAAACAGAAATGATCGGAGCTTTTGGCAAGAACCCTTAGGCCAGAGCAGCAAGTCACTGATATATTCCTGCTGCAAAAGTGATTTGTTTTGTTTTATGAACTTGTGAAAGTAATTCTTTCTTTTTCATGGCAAAATAGTCGGTACAAAGGAAAGACCAGCACACCGGGGGGGGGGGGGGGGGGG
>NC_138375.1:124276956-124318187 GCF_054177405.1 Leptonychotes weddellii | reverse complement strand
TCTTTTTCTTTTTTTTTTTGGTTGAAACTCTCCCAAAAGTGGGTGTGAAATAATCCCTTTGCTTTTATTTCCGGATTGGCTTTGATGATGCGTTAGATATTAAATAGGACTGGTTCTGGTTCATATGTCACGTATCGATGTAGGGCGTAAGTGTCAGCATTTAGATGGAGAATAATTGGATTCATATCTGTGTTATGTTTTTAAATTGCTGGGTCAGTTCGGGGTCTCCTGCTGTAAATTCTTCACTGCAGGCACAAGTAAAAGGAATGTGACAGATTTAATACCGAGAATAAGTTATTAACTGTAAGGATGCATAAAACAGTGGCACTGCTGAGCGGAGAACATTACACCGCTCATAATGCTGTAAATGAAAATTAAAGTGTTTTTTTTATATCAGGGAAATATTTTTCTTTATTAACTCTCTTGCTCTCCTCACATAGGTCCTTTATGTCTGATCTCGTGTCGAACAATCCCTTTGACTTGGCCATTTGACTCGTGAATGTTTAAATCCTAACACTCAAGGGTGAGAGAATGAATTTGATAAGAGAAGGGAGTTGTTTATAATGTTTCACTTCCCAGAAGGTCAAGTGGCTACTATTGACTACAACCATGATCTTTCCTGAGAACAATATCCAGGCCAAATCCCACCATAAAGGCTCCGTGCAATAACCTCATTTTTTTGTCATAACATATTTGCCTTTTGTTGTGGAGGGAGAACTGAAGTGTAGCCCCACCAATTACTTAGACGATTATTAGAAAGGGAGGGAGGGAGGGAAAAAAGGAAAAGAAGAAAAGCCAGCCAAGAATCCAAAAGGAAAAGAGACAGGTGTCCTTCACATGTTTCTGCAAGCCCCAGTCATGAGTGGCAGCTGGTGCCAGCAAATGGCTTGGATTTTTCCAATATCAGTAAACAGCTTACCTGCGCCTGGATTACCAGCCCACGTCCAGAAAATTCTCTGAGAAAAATCTTCCCTTGCTACAGCACCTGTTATCATGTAAGCCCAGGATGAGCCACATCACAATTCCGTTCACTCCACCCATTTATTTGATTACATATTAACTGAATACCCCTATATGAGGAGACAAGTCCCTGTTGATAATGAGCATTACTACAAGTTCTGCGAGAGTTTCTCAGACCTGAGTCATTCGGCACCACCTTCTCTATGTATTTAGCACACGTTGAGAACACCGTTTTAAGCACTTTATGAACATTCGCGCATTTAATCATCATAACAATCCAGTGCCCCCTTTTGTTACAGATAAAGAAACTGAGGCTCGAAGAAGATCAATAAGTTGCCCCAGATCACACCTTCACAAATTTTGCTACAGCCACACCTCATGTCCTACATTATTCATCTACTTATTTTCTTTAAATGATTCACTTTTGTCTACTTAAAGTATATTTAGGAGATCTTATCACTGCCATAGATGGAAAACAAACCGTATCATGAGTTTAATGTGATAATTGTATTTTCAAATATACACAAAGATAAATATGTATGCTACTTCATACTCATTAGCATGGCTAAAATATAAAAAAATTAAAATAAAAATGGTGAGAAAATGGAGAAATTGAAACTCTCATACGTTGCTGATGGGAATGAAAAATGCTATAGCCACTGTGCAAACAGTTTGGTGATTCCTCAAGAAGTTAAACAGAGTTACCAGAAGACCCAGCAATGTTACTGTTAGATATATTACCCAAAAGATTTGAAAACATGGACTCGGGCAGCCTGGGTGGCTCAGTCAGTTAAGCGTCTGCCTTCGGCTCAGGTCATGATCTCCTGGGTTGTGAGATGGAGCCCACATCAGGCTCCATGCTGGGTGTGGAGCCTGCTTAAGATTCTCTCCCTCCCTCTCCCTCTGCCCTTCCTCCCCTTCTCTCTCTCTCCCTCTCTAAAAAAATGAAAGAAAGAAAAGAAAGCAAGAAAGAAAGGGAGGAAGAAAAGAAAAGAAAGATGTGTTTGTGTTCCAGCTAAAATCATTTCATACATACTAGCAGAGGTAAAGGTACCAAAGTTTGAGGAACACCATTCACTGTCACAGTGGTTAAGCCCAAGAGTCAATAAGCCTGGGTTTAAATTCTAGTTCCATCCCTTAATATGTGAATTGAGAAATTCCTTAATGTCTCCAAAACTCCGTTTCCTCATCTGTACAATGAAGGTAGCAATTCGTGGTTGTGCCAAGATCAGGGAATCCTGGATTATTAACTTTAGAGAGGAACATTTCTTGAGCCCCTGCTCAAAGCCAGCAAGGCGATATGCTAGAAACATTATGTATCATGTCATTCAATGCTCACAGATACTTCCTGAGATCCAATTTCAACATACTAACCAAATGGATAGCCTTTCCTGTGCACAAGTCACTAAGTACTATTGGAAACCTAATGCATTCTAATCTCCTATCCACTCACGGGATTGTTGATGCTGAATCATTCCCTTCTTCACATTCCTTAAATTCCGATTCTATTATCTTATGAACCATACTTTGTTTTTAAGAATTCAAAACATCAATTTATGATAAAGTAAAAAGGTTATGGTATTATTCTAATCTTTCATAAAAGCTGTACCAAAGGATTATATTTAATGTATTTAATGTATTTAATAATTATATTTAATTTTATGTTTTATCAATCACTAGCATCTTGCATATAACCTCAAAAGGTTTATACCTTAGAACGCTGAAGGAATTTGCCCCAAATCTTAAAAAATTGGCTAAAAGGAAAAGATAAATAAAGTACAGAAACCATTACTCAACTTTTAATTGACGGTGGGGTCTTGGTGTATCCTGTTGGCATCTGAGAGGTTTCCATACAACAGCATTCATTAACTCAAAATAAATTTCAAACATGCACATTCAGTGACAATAGTAATAAACAAACGCCAAATTACTAAAATATATTATACCCTTGCACCAGCGATCAAAATGAGCTTAGAGTCTCTAAAAGTCCATGTGGCAATAAAAGTATGGCCCCCAACTGAATCAGAAATGTGAGTGTGAAAACTCTTTTTCTTTTAAAGAGTCTATATAACATGTCCTGAGGCAATAACTCAAATACTAGACATAGTATTGCTTCTATCTCTCGGTCTCTCGTTTGATTGAATGCTTAAGAACCTACCTCACAGGGAGATGCTATGTCGGACCAGTCAACTTTGCAAAGCAGTCAAGGTTACTAAAACAGGCTGTGTTTATAAGACAAGGTCAAAGAGAATTTAAACCACTCTTAGTGCATCTGAATTAATCCCTAGTTTAGTTTTTTTTTTTTTTCAAAAGTTCCTGGTCTGTCCTTAATTATTTCTCTTCAACTCACCCTTTACACATACAGAGCCAAGTAGGGAGAATTGGACCCATGGGTTTTACATTTTCATTAAAAGCCAGAGGTAACATACAAGCGACTTGAATTGTGGGTGGCAGCTCACTTTGTGATTTCTTCAGAGGAAATTTGACTGAACACATGGAGCTAGGCTCTGCAACAAGATCACTATTTGCTTTGCAAAGTGGGTGCATGGAAAATGGTTTTTGGCACGCATTCGCTAAAACTTCGTACATTGGTCCACAGCTGAGTTATTGTCCTTTCTGCTACTTTTTAGTTACCAAAATAAAAAGGTCAGATTCATGACACTTAGAAAGAAGGGCAAATGTGAGCTCTGTTAGTAATAACTGCTTATAACAAACTTCTGTTTCTATTAACCACATTAGGCCTATGTTATTTCCTATAGTTCATACATTCTGTGAGCTTAGCAAATGCTCCCTTATATGTGCATATTGTAAATATATGCAAATATTTACCAATTACCAAATTGTTCAACCTTTGTGTACGTGTTCCCACCTAAGTATTATTCTTTGCAAGTGCCCAAAATGTAAAGGTATACATATGTGTATATATGTATATACACATACACACACATATAAATACTGAGTTATAAACAAATGAGAAAAGTGCCAAGTGTGTGTCTTACAGTACACACATTTCATGGGGGGAAAAGACATTGCAGTTCCAACTTTAAATAATGGCTAAATGCTTAGAAAAAGTATCATCTGGGGGCACCTGCGTGGCTCAGTCATTAAGCGTCTGCCTTTGGCTCAGGTCATGATCCCAGAGTCCTGGGATCGAGTCCCGCATCGGGCTCCCTGCTCGGCGGGAAGCCTGCTTCTCCCTCTCCCACTCCCCCTGCTTGTGTTCCCTCTCTCGCTGTGTCTCTCTCTGTCAAATAAATAAAATCTTTAAAAAAAAAAAAAAGAAAAGAAAAAGTATCATCTGCTTACAATTACAAAATACTGAATATGTTTATTATTCAACCTAGATAGGCACTCCCATATTTCATTAGTGGTCTTATATTAGATTTGTTCTCTGTAAATTGAATCAAGAAAGAACAATAACAACAATTAGGGGCTCCCTGGGGAAACATTTTGCTAATAAAAAAAAATTTTAAGCCTGTATGAATGAAAAGAAAACACATAAGTAAAGTTATAAAGCGAACTGGAGAAAATGTGACATATATGACAAATTAAGACCTAAATAATGAATATATAAAGACTAATTTAAAATCTATAAGAAAAAGATAATATGTCAGTAGACATGTGGGCAAAGACCATGAGCCCGTAAGTCACACAAAAAAGAATATAAATAGCTGGTAAACATGTAAAAAAAAAAAATTGATTTTGAAAGAGGAGAGAATTTTTTTACCCAGAGCTGTCCCAAGTAGTTAAAAAAAAAAAATTGATAATACCAAGTATTGGTGAGTTGTCTCAAACGAATCACTCTCATTTTGTGAGTCAGGAGATTAAATGACTATACCTTCTCAGAAACAATCAGCAATATTGTAACAATTGTATTGTACGTAAATATGCTGGGGCACCTGGCTGGCTCTGTCAGAAGAGCACTCGGGCTCCTGATCTCAGGGTTGTGAGTTCAAACCTTCAAACCCCACATCTGGTGGAGAGATTACTTAAAAATAAAATCCTAAAAAAAAAAAAGAGGAGTGCCTGGTGGCTCATCTGGTTAAGCGTCCAAATCTTGATTTCAGCTCAGGTCATGAGCTGTGAGATCAAGACCCATGTTGGGCTCCTCCTCCTCCAAGCGTGGAGCCTGCTTAAGATTCTCCCTCTCCCTCTTCATTTGCCCCTTTGTCTGCTCATGCACACATGCGCTCTCTCTCTCTCTCTCAAAAAAAAAAAAAAAAAAAAAGATGGAAAAATGCCTACCCTTAGATGCAACAATTCCAATTCCAGGAATTAATCCTAAGGAAATAATCAAATGAAAGAACAAAAAAGTATACACACCCATATCATATAAACATAAACATATAAACAAGCATATGCATATTTATGTATGTGTATGCATATGCATATGTGTATGACATTGTATATAATGCCCTTAAAAACTTGAAATAACCCAAATCTCAAAAAAAGAAAAACACACCAGGATTAATTAATTTATTATAACACTCTTTTACAATGAAATAAGCAACTATTTAAAAATGGTTATGCTAAGTTATATTTATTAACAGGAAAATTCAATGTATATTATTAAGTGAGAAACCAAGTTTTAAAATAGTTTTGGTCCCATCTTTTTGTAATGAATGTGCATAACAAAAAAAATTCAGAACCACAGTAAAATAAGAGCATTTCAATCTCTAAGCAGTGAGATTTAATATGATTTTTTTCTATCTTCCTGTATTGTTTAGCTCTTTTACAGTGTACATATTATGCTTACAATTAGAAAAATAGCTCAATTTGGCATGCCTGGGTGGCTCAGTTGGTTAAGCATCTGACTTTTGGTTTCGGCTTAGGTCACGATCTCAGGGTCCTGAGATTGAGCCCTGTATCAGGCTCTGTGCTCCTCATGGAGTCTGCTTGAGATTCCCTCCCTCTCCCTCTGTCCCTCCTATTCATGCTCACTCACTTGCTCTTTCTCTCTCAAATAAATAAATCTTTAAAAAAAAAGAAGAAGAAGAAAAACAGTTCAATTTGATCATATTTACATTCTCTTCGCCACGTTCTAGAATAGCAAACATGACACTACATTCCGGCTGTCTAATACTGAACTTCCCAATTATTACTTGTCACCTTAATGATTCCCTTCTCTCTATTTGGAAACATCCGATTCCTAAATTGCAATTTCTAACTTTCCCCGGATGTGTGCAACACAACAAATCAATTGGAGTGATAGAATAGTGACAGGTATTAATGTTTCTTTTCCTTCCCCAGCACTTCTAGTAGTTCTAGTTCTGTGAGAAATACATATAGTACTTACTCAGTAAATACTGCTTCATCTGTAATTTTGCAAGGACCGTGGAAGCTTTCTTGTGCTGTACATGGGAGACTGATAGCCATTCAAGGGCTAAATTGAGTTACTTAAAAGAATGAAATAGATTATACTTTGCTGAGGTTTTTTCTAGATCAAATGAATTAACACAAAAGAGAATATATAGAAGGGAGGGATTTCTTTCATTTGAAAACGACATTATTTATAAAACAGAAAAGCCATCACACTGATAGGAAAGTTATTTTTCTATATTATTAGCAATCGTGAAGCGTGACAATGTGAATTTTGGGGGTCATTTTATAAGAACCTCTGACAAGAGTTGGTATATGATTTGGGGGCTTGAGTTCAGAGTACCTTAAACATCTTTTTCTTGTCATCCAGTGAGAAACTGTCAGAAGGATTGGTAAGCAGGAGCTCACTAAGCAGGATGGAAGGCAGAGTTTTTAGTTTGTGTAGGAGGTGAGCAGAGCATGGGCATGTTCATCTTGTAGACATGTGCTCTTGGACCCTTTAACATTATAAATACAAAAAAAATACATCACCCATTCATCACCATCCAACTCTTAAGATGTAATTCAGGTCGTCCCATATACTGGACTATTCCTTGCCAGTAACTCATCTTTGACTAAAGAAGTTGCTCCATTGCAAAGTTTTATATCCTTATCTGTAATGTTATGATAATACACAATCCTTAAAGAGTTTCGTTTAGACAACTAGTATGATGTCATTTGAGGGTCTGTTGCATTTATGACTGGGCTTGTTAGAGGGAGGAGGAGTTCTTTTTCACCCCAAATTTCATTTTTCTCATCCTTATAATGCTCCTGATTGATTATCTTCAGGAATAATCTTTTTTTTTAAAGATTTTATTTATTTATTTTAGAAAGAGAGAGAACATGCATACAGGCACATGAGTGAAGGGGAGGGGCAAAGGGAGAGGTAGAGCCAGAATTTCAAGCAAACTCCCTGTGGAGCCCAGAGCCCATCGTGGAGTGGATCCCACAACCCAGAGATCAAGACCTGAGCCGAAATCAAGAGGCAGATGCTTAACCCACTGAGCCACCCAGGCACCCCAGGAAATAATCTTTAAAAGCTAATCAAAATTGTTTTAATTTTGCCTGGTTGGACCGCCTATAAGATCTTCCTTCTGATTACTTCAAAAGGTAAACTGTTAATTAATTCTGATTATTTGCAATATATGAAAAATAACCAAGAAACAGCAGCTATTTATAAACTAAATTTTAGTAAGAAGAGAACCAAATCAGACTGACCTCATATATTTGTGCTATAAAAAGAAAGAGACCATTTCAGCACAAATTTCTATATAGAACTTTTTTCGCTACAGAACACTGTAAAGTTTATGGTCTCACAGAAACTTTTATTACTATTGGATAATATTTGCAATGGTTGAAAAAATTTATTATCTGCTTAGTTATATCACCCAAAATTTGAGTTCATGGTCACATAAGGCTTCCAGGCCAACTTTCCAATTTTTAGAGCCACCTTCTTGTAGTCTGGGGAGGACATGTATGGCCAGCAATATTATTGCAAAAATCTTAAAGAGCAGTCTGTAAAGCTCTCAATTCCAGAAACATTGCAAATCTCTTTTTCACTCGTTCTTCCCATGTTTACCAGTAGATAGCAGTGGAGATAACAGTGATGCATCTGACAGCAGTATTAGTCCACTGGAAAGGGGATGATTAACTTCAAAAAAATAAAGTTACTACTCCGGGAGGTGGGGAGGGGTCAGAATAAAGTCTATGTGCCACCACAAATAATAAAAACTACTACTACTATTTCCATTTTCTCTTGGCCCAGTCCAAGTTCTTCAAAATCATGGGTTTGTGCTAAATTTAAATTTTTTGTGTACGTGAAGATAACCTGACCTACGTACAGGCTCAGTGCTTTGGACTCGGCCAGGTTCATTCACATTCTTTTTTTTTTTTTTTTTAAGGATTTATTTATTTATTTGAGAGAGAGAGAGAACAAGCAGGAGGGGCAGAGGGAGAGGGAGACAGAGAATCCCAAGCAGACTCCACATTGAGCACAGAGCCCCATGCAGGGCTCAATCTCATGCCCCTGTGATCACGACCTGAGCCAAAACCAAGAGTTTGACCTTTACCCAACCGTGCCACCCAGGTGCCCCTAATTCACATTCTTGATAGATGACAAAGGAAATGTGTTTTCAGAGCTAGAATTTAGTTTGTGACGATGGAATGGACAACCTTAATTAAGACACACCAAATGTTCGACTTTGGCCTTTTTTTTTTTTTTTTTTTCCCCATATACTAACCAGTGGTTCCTAAACTAGCCATGACTGAGTATCACCTGGGCAATTTTTAATGCAGATTCTTAGACCCAACCTCAAACATACTGGATTAGAAACTTCAGGAATAGAGCCCAGGAATTTGTATTTATAACATCTTCACCATGCGATGCAGATAGCAGACACTGTCTCTGGACTGGAATTTGAGAGCCCCTTCTCTAACTGCCTGGGTTTGGCAGTATATTCATTTAACCAAGTAGTTCTAAAAACTTACTGTGGGTATTTCTGTGGGTAATATAAAAGAAAGAGTACATAAGCCCTGTACTCAAACTTACTGAGCCAGTCTCCCAAAATATATTCCATGAGATGTTTATAGTATTATATTAAAAAAAAGTGATTCATGGTCAATAAATGTGATGAACTCCAGGACAAATAAATACAACGTATTTCTCTTCTATAGGATTTCTCAGGGCCTTTTATGTGTGAAGACTTTCAAAGAGGAAGCTAACCTTCTTTGTACGTGGAATTTTTCACAGAGCATGTCTTAAAAAAAGGGGGGAGGGAGCAGAGAGCGAGAGAGAAAAGAGTATCTTAAGCAGGCTCCACAGCCAGTGCAAACCCAACCCGGGGCTTGATCCCGTGACCCTGAGATCATAACCTGAGTGAAATCGAGAGTTAGATGCTTAACCCACTGAACCACCCAGGTGCCCCTCTTTTTTCACAGAGCATGTCTTAGGGCTAGTGTTCTGAAGAAGACAGTTTTGGAAATGTTGAGCTAAATTATCAATTTCTTATAGGCGTGACTTTATACATATTTAACTCCCTCACAGTACATGAAACAAAGCTTAATAACCTATGGAAGTTTAGTTAGTTCAATGAATGCCTACAGTTTCATAGGGTACACTTTTCATCCAAGATGACAGAGATTGCCATTTCCCACAGAGTAAATTTGTCATTGATTTCTTTACCTATTTGTATCTCATTTCTCCTTTTGGAGTGTTGTCTCCTATTGGTGCCACCATTAAAGCATTAATTCCCTTCTGGATTATCCATTTATTTGTTTCCTACCAATGTTCAAAAATGAGGCTTCATAAATGTTAACACTTCGGCTAAGACGCAAACTGTTACATGTCAACTCTATTTCTATTAAATTTTTTTTTTAATTTTCTAATTAAAAAAAGGAAGTCATGGTTGCAGTCTGCTGCCGGATATGTGATGGAAACACTGTAGAAATGGAGGAACTTGGAGTGCTTCAGGAGGTGAGAATGGTACATATGTGCACCAGCTTTGCAAATCCAAGCAGATCAGAGCCTGCACAGGAACACATGGACCCCAAGAAGGAGAAGAATCCCAGCCCAAGAAAAATAGCTTGCTAGTCCTGTGGCTAATGCTAGCAGAAGTATCTTCGTAGGCATGAGCTGCTAGGCGGTGGTGGAGGAAACCATTATACAGCATGGCAACGTGAACTTTGCAAACCAAGGATAAGAGGAAAATCAAAATAACAGACTCTGTCATCAATTCTGCTTTCCCAGGACTGACGCAAACTTGTCTGATATCTTCAGTTTGCTTGATTCTAGAAGACATGAAAATGCTTCCATTTTACTGGTAAAGGGCCAGCTGGAGTAAAAATCAAATGACTGAGAAATGTGGTTTTACATCTTATCATTTAATATAGGGAAGAAAAGGAAAAAAGACCATATCTTAGAGTGGTTTGAAACCAAATTGTTTTTCCTAGGCTACATCATGCTTTGATGAAATGGGGGTGGTTTGCATGATGTCATCTGCATGGTTTAAATAAACAGTGGGCTAAAGTTAACAAGCTGCAATCCTAACAGAACTAGTGGGGGATTATGGGAGAGCTAATTTGATCAATTACTTTTAGTTCCAGGGGTCTCTAGATGAGACAGAAGCCAGCATACACATGTTGGCAGATGAAAAATCAGTTTGGTCAACATGTACTCTGGTGGTAATGAACATTCTTTCAAACTTCATTTTTCATCCCCAAGAAGGGAGAATCCCACTTATGCCAGTCACTGCTACTCCAGGGCAGCCAAAAAGATAACTGTAAATATTTTTAGGAGCCAGAAACTTAGCATTCCATGGGGTAGGCTGACTAGTCTATTGGCTCCGCCATTGTGCCTTTAAATATTGCACTTGAAGTTTTGCTCTTGTTATTTTCCCATTAAAAATCAACTGGAACTAGGAATAACTATGTGAAGCCTTTAGTCACCATATGCTATGCCCTCCTCAAAAGTTGGTATTTTGTAAGTATTGAGTATTACTCAATGACAAGAAGCTAGTAAACAGTTTCATGTACATGGAGTATACGAATGAGTGGAACATTGAACTTCAGATCCTCGAGTTAGATTTATCAGCTTTATAACATGTTGAATATAAGGAAGTGGTTTTCTTGGTGTGTGAAAGAAGGAAATGCATAATAAAAGAAAGAGAACTAATTCCACGATTGCCCACTAAATAACAGACACTAGCTTGATGTACAGGGTACAGAGTTGTAGAAGTCATGGACCCTGACCTCAATGTCTAGGAGTGAAGATGCACTAAAAACTATAATATAAGGTAGATATGCCACAGAGGAGGAATGAAAAGGTCTCAAGAGGAGTCAAAAGGTGGCAAGACTTTATATGCTGGCAGGAATCAAAAAATCCTGAAGAGCTTTCATTTGATGTGGTCAAGCCAAGATGTCAGCATTTGAGCATAAGGAAGAAGTCATAGATAACACGGAGAGGGGAAATGAGTTATAGTCAGGGAATACTGAGGAGTTACCTTTGGCTTGCCCAGAGAATTGTGTATGTAGAAGGGAAAAATATGGATGCAAAGGTAAGTTGGAATCATTTTTGAAAGACTTGGCATTCCATGGAATTTGAAGTTGGACGAAATAAGTGTAAGGAACTGTTGAACATTTTTGAGAAGAAGATGTCAGAATTAGAAAAATTAATCTAGAAATGGTATTCAGACACTATCAGAATTGGGAGAGCCCAGAGGTGGGGAAAGTCAGAAATCATTATTACAATAGGTCTAATTGAAAGGTAATGAGAATAGGAATGGGGGTGGTGGCGGTGGGAATCAAATGAAAGCAGAGGCACTGTGACAGGAGAATCTATAGGACTTGACCCTGCTTGTGTCTAGTAATGAGATTGGAGAATCAAGAAGGTAGATTTCAACAGCGGGTGGATAAAAAATGGGGGTGCCAACATTAGTGAAAGGAAGAAATGAGAGAATGAGATTGTTTTGGTGGGTTTTGTTAGGTACATTTGGAACTTGGACACTCCAGCTCAGGATTTATATGTCTTAGAAAATTTAGTTGAGGGCAGATTCATTGGGATTTGGGGGACCAGCTGATTCACAATGGGATGTGAGTCCCTCCAGTAAGAATTTTGGGTTCTCATTCAGGAAATAATTCAGTGAGCTCTTCCTCTGTGCCAGGCACTGTGCTGAGCATGGTTAGGAAGCTAAACTATACAACCCTGAGGACTTCGGGGGTTTAGAACCTAGTAGTTTCTCACTCCGGCTCTGTCATCTATTTGCATAACCTGAAGCAGTTAATGTTTGGGGGGTACTCCACCTGTTTATATACTGGGAGTATGGCAATGTATGTGTTTAACCCCTTAAGTGGTTGTGGTAGATTTTGAGGTGTAAAATTGTTTTGGATCTTGGGGGAGCTAATGGGAACTACTCTTATGAACCATCAGAAGGACTAGTGGAGACAAGAAGAGAGGGGAAAGCCAACATCCCAGTCAGAGTGGAGGAGCACAGCACATAAGAAACATTTTAGAGAAGTCTCTGAGGTCAGAAGCGAAGCCAAAGCTTTCCACTAATGCATCACTTCCCAGTAGCACGAGCCAGCAGTCCCCCCAAAGCACTCCCACACCGTTAAAGCCCTGGATCCAGAAGCCAGAGGAATTATATATCAATTTCCAAAAAAGGGACCCTCTCCAGTAAGAGACAGTACGGAAGTGTGAAGTCTCTAGGCACCCTCTTGATCAGTACTGGTGTTGAGTCGCTCAGTTGATACTTAGGTGCCTACTGTGCACTCAGTATTGTTCACTGAGTGCACAGTGGTGAGCAGAGCAGTCATGGTCCCTGATATCATGTTTGTCATCTAGGGAGGAAGGCAGATATTAGCCAAATCTCCTCCAGACTGTAATAGGTGCGTGCTATAAGAAGATGTGCAGAGTTCAGCGAGGGCGTCCTATGGCAGGTCTTTCATTTAGACTGGGAAATCAGAGGGCTACTTCAAGGAAATGGCATTCAAACAAACAAGGAATGGAGCCAGCTTTCAACAAAGTCCTTTATTGTGGTGAGGGGTGGACCCCTACTCCGATCTATTCCTTTTCCTGGCAACTAGAGTATCCAGTTGCTGAATTCTGAAAGAACAAAATATCAAAATGTCCCAAAACACCAGAGCTGAACCCAGAGGAAACAGGAAATCATTCAACGTCTAGCCATGTTTCTCTCCCAGGTTCTACTGCACAGTGGTAAACACCATGTGACTCGAGGCCAGTTATTAAGTCTCTGTAATCCTCACTTTGTTCCTCTGTAAGGTGGAAATAATAAGAGTACATTTCCCTGCATTTGTTGGGAGAATGAAATAAGATAATCCACAAAACTCAGAGCACAGTTTCTAGTACTATCCCTTAATAATGTTAGAGATTATCATCATCTTACATGAGAATTCTTCATTAAGATATAATTCAGGGGCACCTGGGTGGCTTAGTCGGTTGATCTTAGCTCAGGTCATGATCTCAGGGTCATAAGATCAAGCCCTACATCAGGCTCTGTGCTCAGTGCAGAGTCTGCTTAATATTCTCTCTCTCTCCCTCTTTATTTGCCCCTCTCCAAATGCCCCCCCACCCCACTCTCACTCTCACTAAAAAAAAAAATTCATATATCATAAAATTCACATTTTTAAAACGTGTAATTCAGTGGTTTTAGTACATTCACAGAGTTGTGCAACTGTCCCCATTGTCTAATTCTGGAACATCTTCATCACTCCCCAAAAGAAATCCCATACCATTAGTGGTCACTCTCCATCCCTCTTTTCCCAGCCCATGACAACTACCAGTCTACTTTCTGTCTCTATGGATTTTCCTTTTTGGAATGTTTTGTATAAATGGAATTATACAACATGTGTCTTTTTGTGACTGGCTTCTTTTGCTTAGCATAATGTTTTCAAGGTTCATCCATGTTATAGCAAGTATTAGTACCTCTTTTCTTCTTATGGCTGTATAATATTCCATTGTATGGATATACCATATACATTTTATTGACCCATTTGATTGGACATTTGGGTTATTTACAGTTTCAGGCTATTATTAATAATGCTGCTATGACCATTAGTGCACAAATTTTTGTGTGGACGTATGTTTCCAGTTCTCTGGGGTATATACCGAAGAGTAGAAATTTCTGGATCAAATACTAACTCTACATTTAACATTTTGAGGAACTGCCAAACTGTTTCCCATAACTGTTGCAACATTTTACCTTCTTACTAGCAATGTCTAAGTATTCCATTTCCCCCACATGTCCCCAATACTTACTGTTGTCTATCTTTTTCAGTTCAGCCATCCTAGTGAGTACAAAGTGGTATCCCATTGTGGGTTTTGATTTGAAATTTTTTTATGAC
This sequence comes from Leptonychotes weddellii, assembly GCF_054177405.1. Taxonomy (NCBI): domain Eukaryota; kingdom Metazoa; phylum Chordata; class Mammalia; order Carnivora; family Phocidae; genus Leptonychotes; species Leptonychotes weddellii. The sequence continues at coordinate 124,304,012 of NC_138375.1, read as the reverse complement.
TAATGATGTTGAACTTCTTTTCACATACTTGGCCATCTATGTATCTTCTCAGGAGAAATATCCATTCATGTCATTGCTCATTGTTTAATTGGATTAGTTATCCTTCTATTGTAAAGTTGGATAAAGATTTTAATGAAAGATTTTGTTCACTCCAAATGATCCTGGGGCTAAAAATCAGCTCTCCCAGAAGGAGCAGGTCATTATTACTTGCTATATGCCTTAGCAAATGATAGATGCTTCAAAATTGCAGGCATGGAGGTTCCTTCATGGTAAGGTAGACATGTTCTCCCCACTCTTGTGTCCCCTTCTGCAAACCTGGTTCTTGGCTTCTCCATGCTGAAGCCCTGTCTAGCCCCCTCTTTCCTACTGAGCATTCCCAGTTCAGTCTTCCCGCTGCCATCCTGAGACATTTCTCTATAGAGGTAGAGTCCAGAGGGGCAGGAAAGTAGTGACTTGTCTATCTTGTGTCCCCTTCTTGTGACGCCTTGCAAACACAGGGCCTGGAAGATGGTAAGGGTCAAAAAACACTTTCCCTTCTCTGATCTCATGCTTACCTGTGAACCCTATCATTTCTGAGGTTGGCAGAGACAACATGGGGGTGGGGGCGGACTCTGAGAACTAGTGACAACAATTGAGTTCTACCTCCTTAGGCGCTCAATGGCCTGAGCCAAGTTACTTAACTCCTCCAGAGTTTGGTTTTCCTCACCTGCAAAATAAGGATATTCACACATGCTCCATCTGTCTTCAAGAATTGTGTGAAGAGAAAATAAGCTAATGTATGTAAAAGTGCCCTGTCAAATACTACATAAATGAAAGCATTATTGCCCAGGAGTGAGAACACAAGCTCCAAATAGCATCACAGTTAGAGCTGAATAAGCTCCAGAAAGTAAATCTCTTCACACGAAACTTCTGGGTAATTTCTGCCTTATATGGTTTGTAGAGAGGGTGTCATTCTTCATTTGGGGTATAGTTTTATTCAGGAAGTCCTGTTTGCAAAGGCTTTATTTGAAAATGAGCTAACAAGTTAAAATCCCCTACATTCAACTCATTCACACATAGGCTTATTAAAGAACTTCTTATTTCTCTGCTCAGATATTTTATACCCAAACTGAATCAAATACTCAGTATCCTATGCTTTTAAGTCAATATCTGATCTAGAATTTTTATCTAATTCATTTTGAGCACTTCCGAAGTGCCAGGTATATGCTAAGCTTACTTCATTTAATCCTCACAACATTCAGATGAGAAAGCAGTCCTTGTTCTCCCTACTATCCAGATGAAAAAACTGAGATTTTAAAAGAGTCAAGGTTGCCTGTAGGAAGAGAGTAAGCTGAGATTCGAATTATAGTGTGTTTGACCCCAGATCTCACCCTCTTAACTCCCATATTTATGATATACAAGAGATAAAAAGAATCCTAAAGAATTGGGGGGGGGTGCATTCACTCTTCCCCATTTGTGTTATTTATCTTTACATTTCATTAAGGGATTACCTTGGACAGAATCCACAAAAGAAAAAAAAAGGGATTGAAGAAGATAATTAACTTACGGACAAGGGTTTGTGATTCCCATTTGAGATTCAGTGAAGAAATGAGGAATTTACTGAGAGTCGGTATCATTATACAAAGTTATGAGTTCTTTTTTTTTTTTTGAGATTTTATTTATTTATTTGACAGAGACACAGCGAGAGAGGGAACACAAGCAGGGGGGAGTGGGAGAGGGAGATGCAGTCTTCCCGCCGAGCAAGGCGCCTGATGTGGGGCTCGATCCCAGGACCCCGGGACCATGACCTGAGCCGAAGGCAGACGCCTAATGACTGAGCCACCCAGGCACCCCCAAAGTTATGAGTTCTTAAAGGGAATTGGGGGGCGCCTGGCTGGCTCAGTCAGTGGAGTGTATGACTCTTAATCTTGGGGTTGTGAGTTCAAGCTCCACACTGGGTGCAGAGATCACTTAAAAAAATAAAATCTTTAAAGGGAGTTGGAATATTTACTTTTCTTTCTTTTTTTTTTTTTTTTTTTTTTTTGGAATATTTACTTTTCTGAAAGGCTAACTAAGCTGGGTGAATCTCACCTTCTATAGCTTCTACTAAATTCAGTTAGGAAACTAGACTCAAAAGAGCAAGTAAAAGTAGTTAGATTATAGTCACCCTAAGAATAGTATAGCATGTGAATGTTTATTTTTTTATTTTTTATTTTCATTTTTTTGAGAAAGAACAAAAGACAGACTGTGCACATGTGTGCAAGAAGTAGGGAGAGGCAGAGGAAGAGAGAAAATCTTAAACAGGCTCCATGTCCAGTGTGGTGGAGCCCGACAAGGGGCTCAGTCTCAGGACCCTGAGGCCGTGACCTGAGCCAAAATCAAGAGTTGGACACTTAACCAACTGAGCCACCCAGGTGCCCCAGCACATGAATGTTTATAAAGAAAAAATTCAAATACTAAAAGGAGGGATGCCTGCGTAGTTCAGTCGGTTAAGCGTCTGCCTTCAACTCAGGTCATGATCCCGGGGTCCTGGGATCAAGCCCCACATCGGGCTCCCTGCTCCACAGGAAGCCTGCTTCTCCCTCTCCCACTCCCCCTGCTTGTGTTCCCTCTCTCACTGTCTCTATCTCTCTGTCAAATAAATAAATAAAATCTTAAAAAAAAAAAAAAACAAATAGTAAAAAGAAAGAAAAAAATTAAAAATCCTTTAAAAGCCAATAGTGTTATGAAAACAACACAAAAAACCTTTAAAAAGTTACTTAAAAAAAGAGAACTGGGGTCACCTAGGTGGCTCAGTCAGTTGGGCACTGGACTCTCAGTTTGGGCTTAGGTCATGATCTTGGGGTCCTGGACTTGAGCCCCGTAGTAGGGCTCTGTGCTCAACGCAGAGTCTGCTTGGGGATTCTTTCTCTCCGTCTCCCTCTGCCCCTCCCTCCACTTACGCCACCTCTAAAATAAATAAATAAATCTTAAAAAAAAAAAAAAGAAAGAAAGAAAGAGGGACGCCTGGGTGGCTGTCTGTTAAGCGTCTGCCTTTGGCTCAGGTCATAATCCCAGGGTCCTGGGATCGAGCCCCGCATCGGACTCCCTGCTCAGCTGGGAGCCTGCTTCTCCCTCTCCCTCTGCCCCTCCCCCTGCTTGTGCTCTCTCTCTCTGACAAATGAATAAACAAAATCTTTAAAAAAAAGAGAGAGAGAAAGAGAACTGAAGTTACCCAATATTTTTAACATCCTTAGATATAGTTTTAAGTTAAAAAATAAATAAATGAATAAATAAATAAACAGACATACCCATATACCCACTTTAAATCAAGTCATTTAAAAAACATCATGGGTATTTGTTTTGTGTAAATGAAGTACGTACAAATTAATATAGGAATTAAATATATACCTTATGAGTAATATATGTATTTTTAAGTGGGTAAGTATATTATACACATATTATATGTGTGTGTGTGTATACACAATTTTAAATAGTTCTCAGCAGTAAGAGTCAATATTCTGTTGCAGAAATAATAAAATCAATCCAAATCAAGTCCTAGAAATATTCTTTTTTTTTTTAATTTATTTATTTGAGAGAGAGAGAGAGTGAGAGAGAGTGCACGAGAGGGGATAGGGTCAGAGGGAGAAGCAGACTCCCCACTGAGCAGGGAGCCCGATGCGGGACTCGATCCCAGGACTCCAGGATCATGACCTGAGCCGAAGGCAGTCACTTAACCAACTGAGCCACCCAGGCGCCCCAAGTCCTAGAAATATTCTTGAGCATCACACTCATACCTCACTAACTCTTGCATATTTTATAGTCTTGATTTCTTTTATGTCTCACCATCTTGCCAATGACAAACTTGCTGTTTTTTAATTACCCACTTGGTTCAGCCATTGAAATGACATCAACTATACTTTTACAAGGTATATAATTAAAATATGTATTGCTTCCAAATCACCAGTTAAAATAAAACCCAATAGTGAGGGCTTTTCAATTAAAAGCTTCGTCCTGTTTCATTCACCTTTTTCATGCTTAGTGCTAGACAGAAGCCATGGAGTCTAACATGAACAATGAGTGTAGAATTATACCTCTAATGAACAACCTAATTCCTTTTCCAGAAGGTTAGACTACCAGTTTGCCCAGCAAGCTTTAAAGAGGATTTTTTAGCAATCCTGCCAACTCAATACTTCCTTTGTATCAAATGTAGTTTGTGATTTCTGTTCCAGTTGGAGAATTAAGTTTGAAAAACTGTCTGGAGTATTCTGCCTCAAAGTGGGACATGCTGCGTTGTTTGATGGATGTCTGGAGCTTATTAAACATAATCACACAGTAATGTATTCACTATGGAAGCAGCTGAATCATTCCAGTAATGCCAACAAACCAAATGCTTCTGTGAATAAGAGCTGAGTTCTATCAGGGCTTCAGACAAGCGGAGACCAAGTTAGTATGCACAAATGCAAGTTAACTCATGGCTAATTGTCAATGGAGAACGGTTCGAAGAGGAGAAGGCTTTTCACGGATGGTTTGCACTGTACTAAAACAAGCGTTTTGGGAAACACACACATACACATATACACATGCCTTAAGGATCCGAATCAGGAATAAATCCATTCTAAAATTTCCCATTTTAATGATCCTTCCAGATATTTAGCTATGGAAAACAAGGTCTACTGCCAAATTTTACATGGATATATTATTCCCCAAATGCATTTTAGTAAAATAAAATTGATGCTAATGAAAGCATATATTTTAAATCTAGTACTTGGAGATAGTTCTAAAAAAGCCATAAATTATTTCAAGAAAATATTTAAGTTACCTCTGTTTTCTCTATAATTTGGTTTACTCTCCATTTGGGTGGGGGTTGGGAGGAGAGGACCTACATCAAAAGTATTCATTAAGCATGTGTTCACATGGGCTCCTAGAATAAGGAGAATTTAAGTAACTTTCAGTGGGAAAATATTATGCTTTTTCTCCTTTCCCTTCCCTTTCCAAGACATGCCTCATAGGTATTATAGTTCTTGGTTTCCAATTTGCTCATTTGAAATAAATGATGTTCAAATTCAAGGAATCATTCAGAGCCACTCCAAACATTCATTAAAAGAGTTTATAGTTAATAAACCAAACTTTGTCATCACAAACTTTAATCAGAATAAATGGAACAACAAATGCCTTTGAAGAGGCTGGAAGACACACAGACGTAGAAAACTTGGCTTTGCTGCTTGATGAGGGAGTGGAAAGAGAATTGGGCTGGAAATCAGAGGACCCAGATTCTTGTCTTGGCTTCACTACCTATTAGCACAGTAGACTAGAGAAAGTCATGCACCCCTCCTAAGCCTCTATTTCTTCATTTGTTGAAAAAAGGGAGGCGGAAGTGGACGGAGGAAGAGATGCTAGTCCCTGTTTTGCTTTCCTCGCTCTGAACGAGACTCCATAACCAGCAAACAGTCCCAAATTCTAAAGCTCTTTGCCCAGTGCCCCCTTTAAATGAAGCCTGGGAGCCCCCAATGAGAACACTTCTCTCAGACTGGGGCTCCCCCAATCTCACATTTTTAAGAAAAAAATCCTCTAAGGCCTGTGGTGTTTAGCTTTTTCACACTCTACTTGTCTTTGCTGTTTTCATCAACTTTCTCCTTTAGTCATCAAAGCCCCAGCTGTCGATTGCCATCTTGTTCTCCAATTCAAGTCTCCCCATCATTCTGGTGACTTCACTTGTCATATTCAAGAGTCGACCCAACATGCTGGGCTCTCAGCTCCTGTACCTTCTTAACTGTAGTCACTTTCTTCCTCACTCACAAAATTTCCTTATCCTCACCCTAGGTTTTCCACCTCCACCATCTTTTAATCCATTTATCCCATAGTATAAACACATATTTCCATTCTTTCAGCACCTCTGCTCAATAACTCCAGCTAAAACTGTCTGTTGACCTCACTGGAGCCTCCAAACCATTGATGCTTCTACTTTGATACCTCTACTTTCTCCCACATCACCAGGCCTCTCTCTCTCTTCTCTTCTCCTGCATTCAGCTTAGATTGCATTATTTGTCATTCAACAACTCTGGTAAAAACTCTTGCAAGTACCGCATACCTCCCTGTTTTCATTGTACATCCTTTGCGACAAGCTAATCTTAGATATGACCAACAATCCACTTTCTCCATGCCTGCATCTGAGCAGTCACATTGAGTTGTAGAAAACCACAGAACAGGGCAGATGGAAATCACTACGAATTCATGACCACCAACCGCAAGAGGACCTTCAACACCACAGGGCAGTTCTCTCTACTACTCTGTATGAAAGGTAATTTCATGCTTCTCTGCTCTCCTCAAGACCACAACATTGCTACTGTCTGCAAAGGACTTCATCTCCTTCTTCAGAATGATTACAGAAGCTATCAGCAAGAGCTCCCTGATCTACTGTTAACCAAAACATAAGAAGCTACTTATGTCTGAACCCAACCTGACCTCTAGTTGCTGTACACAGGGCAAAATGAGGTGTCTGGACCAGTATCATCAGCATCAACCTATGGAGTTGTAGACATGCCAGTTCTCAGTTCCCTCTCCAGACTTACTGAATCAGAAACTATGGGCAAGGGTAGGACAGTAATCTGTGTTTTAACAAGCCTTCCAGATGACTCTGGAATAAGCTAAATTCTGCTATGGCAGAATTGTCCCTCATCTTCTCTAAGACTAACTACCAACCTAAGCTCTGGATCTCTTCCCCTCTTAAATCTTCTCAGGAACTTTTCGCTGTCTGCTATGCTTTCTCTGACTCTGACTCATATATTCAGCCTGTCCTTCTCATTTCCTCTCATTGACATGGAATATGTTCAAATCTCTCTGTTCAAATGATCAACTTACTGGGGATACTTCACTCTATTGGACCTTCCCATAACACTTCGTGCCCTTGACTTCCAATATATACTCTTTGGATTTTTCTTCTACCTTTCTGGCTAGTTCTTCTCTGTCCCCTTTGCTGGCTCATCTCTTCTCTGCCATTAAATGGTGAGAATTTCCCTTGTCTACTTACACTAGCAATGTCCCTGAGTAAATTCTTCTGCTTTCCCTGATTTGAGTGCCATTTACACACAAACTTATATGAACAATCCAGACATCTGCCCAGTTCACATCATTTCTTAAGTATCTTAAAGGCATTTCAAATTTCACATCTTCAGATTTCAACTCATGATCCCTCTCCACCAAAACTAGGTGTTCCATAGTATTCATTTTTCTGGTACAAAGGCACCATCTTTCTTTGTCACTTTACATATTGAATCCGTTATCAAACTCCATCAACATTACTTCCTAAATGTCTTACAAATCTGCTTAATCTTCATGATATCCACCACAAACACTGTAGACCAAATTTCTACCATCTTTCTTTTGGATTACTGATATAATTTCCCAAATGGGTCTATCTCTTTGCTCCTAATCACTCACTTAAAGCACTTAAATGGCTTCCCATTAATCTTAGGATAAAAATTGAAAGCTGTAACTTGAAGTGCAGACCCTGAACAATGCATCCCCTATCTATCTCTCCAACCTCACTCCTATCACATTCCCCATCACACTCTACTCTGTTGTCACGCTAGCCTTTTTCCAGTTCCTCGAGTGCTCCATCCCAGCCAGGCCCTATACTACCCTGAACTGCTCTTCCTTACCCCCTTTCCTAAATAACACTTACCCTTCCTCCACATCTCAACTCAAACATCGCTTCTTCAAGGAAACCCTTCTGAAGCATCTACTTCTCATCGTTGTATAGCTTTATATTTATGTGACCATTTAATTAATGCCTATCTCTCCCATTATCATTTAAGCTACATGGAAACAAAGCCCACATCTTGTTTGCTAAGCATGATATGCCTAGTACTTAGCATAGTTCCTGGCACATAGTAGGTCCTCAATAAAATATGTTGAATGTGTGGCTATAATTATAAAATTATGTAATGGTAATGTGGCATATCTTGCCTACTTTGTGTCAGAATTAATGATCCTAAATGTTTTGAATAAACTCAAATCACTTTATACACTTAGGTAAGAGCTAGATGTTCATTCCTAAGAAGAGACAATTACTGGAACATAAACTGATTTCTACGTATAAATCACAATCTTAAGAGGCCAGTCTCAGAGGGAGAAGGAGTGGTCATTGGTGAAGTACAAGAAGATACGGAAGAGAAATAAGAATAGCACCACACAGTATCTCTGATATCCCACCCTAAAGCTGCTGAGATACTGTCTGAAGAGCAACGTTACATTCATATCAAGCCTCAAAGCCTGGTTGTCACTGGCTGTGTACTGCTTCAAGGCTACTCTCTCTGGGCCAAGTACAGTCAAGGCTTTCAACCATGAAAAAATGAGAACATCACTCTTGCATCTTCCCTCTCTCACCCTGAAAATGTTTTTGTATATTTTATAAACCATAGAGATCACCAGGCAGATGAGAAAACAGAATGCCTGGGGAGGGAGGGGGATTGCTTAAGCTTAGAAAGGCAGATCATCAAATTTTGCCAATTACTTATTTCTGCAATATTTCGAAGTATGAACCACAATTTATACACCACTACCATCAGAAATTGCAGTCCCTATTTGCCATTATAGACATAATTCAGCTACATAGATTCAGATAGAAACTAGATGTGGGATAAGACCACTAACCTAAAGAAAGATTTATTTAGTCTACATGAACAATAAGTCAGAAATCTTTCTAACACTGTCAGGTAACCAGTATGTCACAGCTTTCCCCCATGAGGGGAAACAAAATCTAATGATCATTGACTCTATCTGAAAACAGCCAAAATCACATCAACAGATGGGTGACTGTCAATTAGCCATTTGTTAACCAGTGTGGATGTCTTGGCAGCTCTCACGCATCCTCAACAAAATGAAGGAGGGAAGGCATGAACAAGGATGAAGGGATGAGTTCTCCTGAATCGCATTTTTAATTTTTCATGACATTTTATATTCTTGATAGAAAAATAATTTGGTGGGAAAATAATAACATCAGAAAAAGAGTATCTTACCTAACATACATTGGAGTTTCTCCAAGACCTTTATAGGTTGCTATGTTTCTCAGAAAAGTTACCTTTCTGACTTTAGATCTGCCATTGTCAGAAATATCAAAGGAAGAGACTACAACCTTAAGGAACTCTTTATAGTTATTAAAATTACAAGCATATTGGGCGCCTGGGTGGCTCAGTTGGTTAAGCGACTGCCTTCGGCTCAGGTCATGATCCTGGAGTCCCGGGATCGAGTCCCGCATCGGGCTCCCTGCTCGGCAGGGAGTCTGCTTCTCCCTCTGACCCTCCCCCCTCTCATGTGCTCTCTCTCTCCTCTCATCCTCTCTCTCAAATAAATAAATAAAAAATCTTAAAAAAAAAATTACAAGCATATTATTAACTTATAATAAAATCTGCTCACTGTTTTTCTTCCAACAGTGTTGATTTTCATACCAGTTTCTTCATTAGGATGTTAGCAAATGTTAATGTCCAGGGGAAATCTGAAGATGAAAAATAGAGAAAAACTATCTCTAAGACTAGTTTCACCAACTTTAGACCAAAGTGTGTAAGAATCACCAAGATAGGGGCGCCTGGGTGGCTCAGTCGTTGAGCGTCTGCCTTCGGCTCAGGTCATGATCACGGGGTCCTGGGATAACGTGCTGCATCCGGCTCCCTGCTCCACGGGAAGCCTGCTTCTCCCTCTCCCGCTCCCCCTGCTTGTGTTCCCTCTCTCGCTGTGTCTCTCTCTGTCAAATAAATAAATGGAATCTTAAAAAAAAAAAAAAATCACCAAGATACTTGTTAAAAATGGAGATTCCAAGGCATGTCTCCATAAATGTTAATTTAGTAGAACTGAGGTATGGTCATGGAATATGAATTTTAATAAGTATTCCAGAGGATTTCTCTGCAGTGCACACTTTAAGAATAACTGTACTGGAAGAAAGAAATTTCGATTGCTCTTATTCTTAATATGTTTCAGTTTAAAAAAATGAAAACCTTAGTTTCTCAAAACATAGTATAAAAAACAGACAAGATACCTTATATCCTTTCTTTTTTTTTTCATACGATCTGTTACCAGGACATACCAGCCTAGGTAGATCAAGTGTTTCTCAAACTTTAATGTTCATGTTAATCCCCTGGGACCTTGTTAAAATGTTGATTCTGATTCAATAAGTTGGGCGCAGTGCCCATGGTTCTGCAGGTCTAATGAGATCCCAGGTGACAGCAATGCCTCTAGATTTCAGACCCCATATTGAGGAGCAAGGTTCTAGAGAATGGCACTCAAGCTTCAGAACGCATTAGAATCCCCTGGAGGCCTAGTCACAGCAGAAATTGCTGCCCTCACCCAAGCATCTGAGTCATAAGATCACAGAGGCAGAGATTGGAGCCATGCACCTGCAAGTCAAGGATTGCTGGCAAGCACCAACAGCTCCAAGAACCACAACATGGGTTCTCCTCAGAGCCTCCTCTGGAGCCCGGCCCAACCAACACCTTGAGTTGGGGGTGGTGCATTTCTAAAAAATTCACAAGTGATAATGATGTTGCTGATCCCAGGAGGATGCTTTATAAATTACTGTTCCGGGCCATATTCTTGGGGAGGTACTATCACTGAGAAATATCTTTAAAAACTTGGATTTTCTCTTTTCTCAAACTCAGTGGAGAGTTCTGGCAAACAGCAAAAACATGGTATCTCCACAAATCTTAGAGAAGATGACAATCACTATCTTCTATTATTTCCCTTGGATCCTTTCGGAATAGGAAAGGACAGGAAAGGTACAGGACAGTGAAGGGTTTCGATTTAAAACAGATGAGGAAGGACTCATTCTAGGCCAAGAAAAGAGTCTGTGTACTTGGAACTCATACTTCATTTTGCCTTAGAACAAAACTTGGAAATGTTGTCACTTTACTATAAAATGTGTAACCTAATGATAGGTAACCACTGTCATGCTAGAGTAACAAGATCTCAGCTCACATGGAGCTTGTGCTGAAGGTGGGGAGGGAATAGTAAGTAAATATGAAAACAAGGCCACTTCAGCGAGTCTTGAGTGATGGGGAGCAAGTAGTGTGAGATGATGAAGAAATTATTTCATTACGTTTGGTGGCCAGGGGAAGCTTTTCTGAAAAGATAATTAGTGAGCTGAGACATGGATGACAAGAAAAAGTCAACTGTGATGTTCATCAACTTACCTCGCCACAGTCATTTATCATTTTAATGGGTGGTTAAGGCACAGGATGGAGTTTTTGGTGAGAGAAGAACAGGCAGAAATCTGGACAGACTAAAGAAGTGGGTGCTTCTTGAGAAATGGACTGGTGGGTGTGAAGGGTGCCAGGGGATTTGGGTTGCCAGAAACTACATGAAGACATGAGTTTTTCTGGATGCGTTGTATTCTAAGCCACACCTCTCAACTATTTTTAAAATTCATGCTTAAAAATAGTCAAGCTCCAATCTGGTGAGGTTCTAACCCCAGCTGTGTCATTGCAGTGGTGAAACACTTAATTATTTTCAGATTTGAGCAGCTGTGAGACCCAGCCCCACAGGCACACGGCTTCAAAGACTTGGCAGTTGTTCTCAATCTTTCCATTTCTGAAGCAACAAAGAACAGCTCTGAACTTTTGCCAGTCTGGAGAACATGGTCAGTCAAGGTTTAGCAAGAGCCCCCACTAGGCAGATCCATGTCAGGTTCTTTGGTCAATTCCGAGGAACACCATCCAGAATCCTAACACCCCAGTACAAACCATACCCAGTGTCCATTTTCTCTCCCACCTCCACCACAGTCCCTCCCCACCAAAGTCTTCCCATCATTTGTTTGGATAGATTCCATTTTAAAGGCAGGTAGAATTTCCAGTCATTCAAGAGCCATAGCTGATGAACATCTTGCTGATTGGTTAGGTTCTCAAGTGCTTGCATGCGTAAGTGAGGGAAATAGGAAGGACATAGGTGCCAATTGTGAGTCCCAGCATGACCCTTGGCTACATGTGTGAAGAGAGGACATTTTTTATAAAGTCCTCTTCCATCTGCTCTCCTCTGTTATTCTTCCTCCTTCTGGAGGCTTTCCAGAGTGCCCTTCTGGTCACCCACATATTTTATATTTGTCCTTCAGAACAATATTTCCAAACTCCAAAGTTTTCTCATTCTCGTTTCTATGTCACAGCCTACTCTCCTCTTGCTCATCCTTTCTTATCTCCATTAGGTAAGTGGTTAGTCTGAAAACTTCATTCTAGAATGCTGCTTCTCAAAGTGTGATGCCCCCACCAGCCATATCAGCATAACATGGAAACAGAAAAATGAATTCTCTGCCTGTTCCCTACCTAATGAATTGTGGGAGACTGGGGTTGTGATCTGTGTCTTTATATGTTCTTCATGTGATTCTTATGCACATTTGGGATCGAAGAACATTGCTGTTGGGTAATAAATGAGTGATAACGGATTATCGTCACTTCCAGATTCATGTATCTTCTTTTTAAAGAGGACTTTTAAGTCTTATTCTAAAAGTACGATAATGTGAAAATAAGGGAGAGGGTATTCCCCTGCACATCAAAAAGCAGCCTGCATGCGGGCTCCTGGCTCCCAGCTCCCTGAGAACAGACCTGATGACAGGGAGGTGAATTTCAAACAAGGACTCCTGAATATACACCTAGAAGCCATCAGAACATCTCGCTTGGCGCTCCTGACAGATAGATTAGAATACCATGCCATTCAGCCATCACCCCAATGTTCAAAAGAGGGAGAAAAAGAGCTCCTAAAACATCCTCCCTCGAGATGTTAATGGCCGGCCTCTAATCACACATCATTTGTTGGATGTGAAAGCAGGTCTGATACGGGCAACGTATGACGGGCTGACAATTTATTTTACTTCTCAGTATCACTGGCATGTTTCTGTGGGCTCAGCAGGGTCAAAGAGCTTAAGACATTTATCTAGAATAAGACAAACATGTAATTTTCATCTTGCTTTATTCTTTTCTTTTCTTTTTCTTAATGATTAATTAAGAGACATTCCTCTCCTTAAGAAATTTGACATGAGGCAGTTTCAGCCCTCGTGGTAATTCATAAAAGCTAAAGTCTGCAAAATTAAGCTTGCTTTGGAAACCATGGGCCAGAATTTCCAGCTGAGGAGGAATTTTTACCAAACCTTCTGTACCCCCAAATCTTTTCTGTACAGTAACATCCTTCCAGGCATAAATTTTCCAACCGTATTCAGCCCCTTCTATAAAGTCTTTTAGAGCGCTGTGTCCTCTGGCTGGCAGCATTTGAAAGTCAAGCAAACAAGCTTTCCAGGGCTCACAGTGAGTTAAGAAAACATTTTCTGCATGACATTTAGGGCCAAATTAGGGACCAAAGTCCTCATTCTTTTACTCAAGACTAGGTTTATGTCTCCACAGGCAATGTGAAATGGAGTGTGGTGAAATGATCTCATGAAATAAATTAATTTAGACAGGATGCCTGGTTTGTTCATACCCCACAGAGTGTGTGTGTGTGCGTGTGTGTGTGTGTGTGCGTGCGCACACGCGCGCGTTTAACAGCAGGTTAGGGAAACACTGAAGAGATGAAGGGAAAGTCTGTAGCAGTGGTAAAATCAGGCTTTTCCTCAAGGCTCTATCACTTAGCATTCACATGACCTTGGGCAAGACTCCCTGAGCCTCTGTCTCCTCACCTGTTAGGTCTCTTCTGTGCCCTGTTCGACTACCTGCCGCTGGGGTTGTAAGGAACAGAAGGATCCTTAACAAGAACATTCTGCATCAGGAGACCAGAGTTCAACGTCATTAAATGTTACCTCTACTATTTGCCCCCAGTTCGATAGAGATACATGACCGTTTTCTTGGGTACGTGCTGACACACCATGGCTTTGACCTTCCATTCTCCCTCACCAGGACCTGAGAGCCACACGTTTAGCAACACCAGATGAACTCTCTATCTCAGTAATGATTTCCACCATAGCTGCCTCCAGAACAAGAGATCAGAATAGGAAATTGAATCCGAGCTTCTCACAGGGAAGGCCAGAGCATTAATCATGGTGAGAACACTGGGGGTTTTTCATCTGCGTTTGACTGGTTGGGTTCATAAAATCTCTTTCATTTTTCATCAGGAGATTCCAAGTTTTATATATTTATCATCCCTCTCATTATTTCACAGCCAGCAACATATTTTACTTGTAGCGGTGCCTAACTTGGAATAATTTTGGAAACCACAACGCTTATGAGGCATGGTTTACCGGGGCACCAGCAAGCAAACCATGCTCTTTATTAACAGACTGGGTTAAATATTGCTTACATTTGCACCCCGGTGTGGCCTGCCATTTCAGCTTTTTTTTTTTTTTCTCCTAACAACAACTCCAGAACATGGGGAGAATTCAACGTGGGCTTCCCTGTGCCCCCTTCTTCTACCTTGTCACAGTTTCAAGGGACTTGGTCTACACAGAATTTATGGCCTCCCCGTATTAAACATACTGAAAGGCATTGACCATTGAGGGCAGAGCAATAACTACTATTTTCATGGCAAAGGCACTTCAGTGAAATATAGGACAGCGTTGCCCTGCCTCCTTCGGGCCACGGTCCCCTCTTTAAAAATTAGTGTCCACGGGTGGTTGTCAATATAGATCAACCTCGGGGGAAAAATGCGTTCACTGAGAAGGTCTTTGGCTGTGACTCTAACACAACAAGGACCACGGTGATTACAGAGGGCTCCTTCCTCTTTCTCTGTTTCCATTCTTTCCCTACACTGCCCCCTCTGTGAGTTCATTTGGCGGATGTTTGACTGATGTGACCATAAAGGAGTGAGTTTAGGTCACCCGATGTATGTCATAAAACACAATTTGGACATCTACCTTCAAAAGGAAAATGTTTCTATATGTCATTCAGTGTTGTTTCCTATAAATTTAATGAGGTTATTCAATTAACATATTTCTCTCCAGTAGAGAAGATTTGGGTCACTCTCTTAAGTTCCCATTCAGGCAGCAAGCAGAAAATATATGGACCAAGTGAGAGGGGGGAGGAGAAGGGAGAGAGAGGTGGTGTTAGAAGAAGAGGAAGAGGAAGAAGAAAAGGACAAAGAGGAAGGTAAGATTCATGCATATTCACTTAGGAATCCAGAAAAGTCACCAGGAGGGTTTTTCATCTGCAGCCCAGAGTATCTAGAATTTCTTGAATACTATTCCAGCCTGGCTCTTGTGTGTCCAAAGGACCCTGAGAAATCAGCCACGCTGTTCCCTTTCTCACCTGTCGGGTTCGTAAAATCTCTTTCATTTTTCACCAGAAGTGTCTAAGTTTTATATGTTCATTATCTATCCCTCTCATTATTTCACCTCAGAAATTCACAACAGTAGAGCTATTTAAAAACTTCAGGAAAAGACAATTCTACAAGTTGCTGAGTTTAAACTGGGCCAAAAATGAAGTTGCTGAACCATTTTACTCCAGCACCGAGCACAATGCCCAGATCACTCAAAACATTGTTTGGGAATGACGAACGGATGAGCAGAGAATGTTTCCCTTGGACCAGTTCTAACTAGTTCAGGGACAGTTTGGTATTATGATTACAAGGCCAGACTCTGACACCACATTTGGTTTCAAATCCCAGTTCTGCCACTTTTTTGACCTTGAACCCTTTTGCTCCTGAGTTTCCTCACCTGTGAAATGAGGATATTAGGATCCACGTCATAGGATTATGGTGAAGATGGAATAGACTACTCTTAGCATAGTGAGTGACTCATAGTCAATGCTGTTGAAGTGTTTACAGGGCCACCATATTGCACCACTCCAAGAAGCATTATCCACCTCAGAATGTGCATGAATGACACCCCCTAGAGTTGTGCAGTAGACAACCCACAGGCCCACACAGTGGTCCTGGTTGTGATTATCACACTCTGTAATGGCCCATGCTCTCCTATTCTTCTTCATTCCAGGCTCCAAAAGCTATGCACAGAAACTTAAGCATGTGTTATCTGAAATGCAAAGTAAAGAATACCTTTTTGTACACATACAAGAAAACCAAAGCATTTTCTGTACTATGCATCTTGGTAAACATGTTCCTTCCCCAAGATGAGCACAGGGAAAACCACCTTCCCTAAAGGGAATGAAGGTCTTTTTAGTCAAGGAACTGACAATATATTTGGAGCAGGACCAAATCAGTCTCTTGAGGTTAAGAGCCTGCATTCTTGCCAGCCTTCATATTCTTGTATGATAGCCTGAAAGAAAGGAACAGTGTCCAGAGAGGTGCAAAAAGGATTTTCCAGAAGTATGTCTGGTGGATGTCCAGATCCCATCTCCAAAACCAAGGAATCCCTAATCATATAACAGACCAAAGCAGAAGGACCAAGTATCATACCTTTCCCTTCCCCTGGAGCGTGATTTCTGCCTCATCAGAAACACACCAGGACAAACTGCCTTGAGAGCATAGAGAAACCATTTCCCACCCCATGGGTTCTAGCTCTTTCTTCCCAGTCTTCCACCCCAGTGTCCTTACATGGCTTTTAAGGATGGATTTATAAACAGAAAGTTCAAAAAAAAAGGAATCAGGTTAACTTTTAAAACTCAAATTCTTTTCACATGGAGAATTGCTCTCCTCCAAGAAACTTGAGGCCTTTAGATATTCAGTTAACAGAAATCTTCTCAGAAAGTGAAGTTTGTTTTTTCATGTTTACCACAAGATAATTAGCCATGAACCAAAGTCCAGGAAGGAAAGGAAGATGCATTACCAACAAGAAGGAGGACTTGCTGTTTTATGGCCCTTTGCAGAGCTTAAAAGCCAAAATTGGCCCACACCCCCTCCCAAAAAGTTATTATATAAAGATGGCTGGATATATAAAGATTATATAATCTCTAGAATTGCAAAGAAAGAAATAGAAAAGAGGAGTGGTTTCTCTCATGGGGTAGGGTTTCCCCTCCCCCACCGCCACCCTTTGGTCCATGTCCACTGAAATACTTGCTTCACTTTAAACACAGAGGCAAATCCTAAATTCTGGATTGATCTCAAGTTGCCATTACCTGGAGTTAAAAAAGAAGAAAAGGAGAAAAAGGAGACAAAGAGAAGTCGGGGGCATGGGGGGGGAGAAAGAATGAAGAAAGGGAGGGAGGGATTTGGGGATAAAACACTCAGTGTATGTGGGTTGCTTTCTGCAGCAAATGATAGAAAATACAATAAGAGATAAGCCATCTTGGATGAATGTATCAAGATTCAGCAGAAGCATTCCATCTTTCAAAAAGAAAAAAAAGGAGGAGGTGCCTGGGTGGCTCAGTCCGTTAAGCGTCTGCCTTCAGCTCAGGTCATGATCCCAGGGTCCTGGGATTGAGTCCCACATCAGGCTCCCTGCTCAGTGGGGAGTCTGCTTCTCCCTCTCCTTCTGCTGCTCCCCTGCTCGTGCTTTCTGTCTCCTCAAATAAATAATGAAAATCTTAAAAAAGGAAAAGAAAAGAAGCATTCCATCTTCCCACTCTGCATCCCTGTCATATAGACCTTCACCATCAGGGTATTGAGGTGGCCACCGAAACTCCAGACCACATCTACATTCCAGGCGAAGATAAGGCAAAGAGGCCAAAGCCTTCTCCTTGAGGGGCTTTGCCTTTTTAATTATGAAAGGAAGCCAGCCTCAGAATGTTTGCCTTTCCATTTCATTGGTAGGCCTGTATCTGGTGACCACCACTGGATGAAACTGAGCTAGAAAATTGCAGCTTTCCACTTCTGAGAAAAAGCAAGGAAGAAGATGACCAAGAATGGGTGTGGATTCAGCCAACCCAACTCAGCAAAATGGTTTGTAACATGCATTGGAAATGAAAGTCAGTGAATTAAATTAGAAAACAGTAGAATGTTCTTAACTGTTTTAGAGCAGCATCTGTGGTTGCATTGAGAACCTGAAGATGCCAAGTCAAGCAACACTGTATCATTCATTCTTTGTAGAGGGTAGGTATCTCAGATGTATGGGAGATCTGCTGAAGAAGAGGAATATTTATAATTTATTGAACCCAAAGGATTGAGGTATAGTCCAGCTTTTGTTACGCTGTATGGCATAGATTCTAAGAACATGGAATTTGGAGCCAAAAAGACATAGGTTCAAATTCTGACTCTGTCACAAACTATATGACCCTGGATAAGTAATTAGCCTCTGAGCTTTGGTTATCCTTTCAAGAAAATCCTGATGCTTTAGAGTACTCATTAAATCAGATAATTATCTAAAATGCCATGGCAGAATCCACCCACTGTGCTCCCCTTTCTTTCATGATGGTACAGTTGTAGCTGGGAAATAGCTGCCCAATCAGAGACTACATATCCCAGACCCCTTTGCAGCTAGGTTTGACCATGTGACCAAGACCCAGCCAATGAAATCAAAATGCAAAATGACACTGCCTGGACCATAAACCTTGCACACACAGTCCTTTACACTGAATTTCTACTTCCTGCTGCCTGGAACGGCACCAGAGAGATCTTAGAAGACCATATAGACTGAGCAGAATGACTAGTGTAGACTCTTACCTGAGAGAGAAATAAATTTGAACATTCCTTAAGCCACTAATTTATTATTCAGTCTCATGGTAGCTTACCCTACCTTAACATTGGCCCTGGCACATAGTAACCCCTCAATAAATTGTAGCTACTCTTCAAATAATTAGGAATAAGGCAATGTTCCCTTTGCAACAAAATCATGGTACTAACACAAAAAAAGTTGAATCCTTCTGTTTCCCAGGTCTAAAGTCAATAGTTAATTGTAGAGATTATGGCATGCTTATTAAATTAACATTTTCAAAGAGTGTTGAAAACCTAAGACTAAGGTCAAATAATTTAGTGAAAAATAATAACGGTAATGAGTGTTTGCACAATTACCATATTACTCTTTATAACAAGTCCTAAACAAAGACTGATATTATTAAATAATAGGAATACACTAATCTAAGAAAGCTGAAGGAATAATACTCTCTGGGAAGCTATAAGCAGATAGTTTCAAATAAAACCATAGTGATTCAATGAGAGCCATATTGACAGTAAGAAAACAGTAATTTAAGTAATCATAACTGAGTTCCATTTAAGTAAAAATATTTAACATGCTCAAGGTTCAAATGACTTAAATCATAAAAATAAATTACCCAGCTACACAGTGATATGAGAATTTTGGGTCCTGTACATCTTTGACTTGTTAGTTTTTTAAATTCCTGAAGTCTTTCCTTTCAGGAAAAGAATTTATGTAAAACATGCCTCCTCTGTTTTGACCTCTGCTCTCAAAATAAAGTGGGAAAGAGCTTTCTAGAAAATGAGTCATTTATATATGTATACATATCCCTTTTTTCCCCCTCATGATTATAAATCTAAATTTGTAGATTTATAGATTCCTTTGCTTCAGCTCTGGGGAGCATTTTAGAGCAATCCTTAAAGAATCAACTTACTTGAAACAGAGAGTATCATAGATTCTTTTGATGTATAACGATAAGACAGGGACATTTGATTTTTTTAAAAGACAGTGTAGACACTTACCTTCTTACTAAAATCAATATGTAAGAGTCTAAGAGAATAAAGAAACACAATTGACTGTCTCAAGTCCCATGTGAATACACTTTTTTAAAAAATGGGATATTAACCGTAGATTCCTTATAATAAAGAAATACAATAGTTCACCCGGAAATGATCACTAAAGTATTTTTTTCCCTTTGATTCCTAGAGATCTAGACTTTCTGTCTTTAATATTTAGGATTGATACCTAGATTCATAAATATGTTTTTTAGTGTGACAAATTGCCTCAAGCTCTGTTTCTTTTTATCCCCATCTTTGAGAAAAATTTATAAACATATATTTAAATTTTTTGCTGCATTTCAATACTGTGAAAATCAAATAAAACTACCATATAATCAAACACGTCTTCAGCATCTACAAAGTGCACTGTGGATAGCACTCCCAGTACTCCCCCCGCCAGCACCATCAAAAAAAGAAAAGGAAACACAGGGTAGAGCCATGGGCAAGACCTTTGAAACCTCCTGCTCAACCACCTCCTATTTCTGAGGAGGGGAAAAAAAGCTGGAAGCAATTTTTCCCATGTCGTGGATCACAAACCCAAGTCACAAAAGCCTAGCTCTTCCCATTCCCAGGGCAATGCTCTTGATGCCCCAAATATATCATTTATTTAATCAACAAAAATATTTATCAAGTATCAACTATTTGCTATTATGAGTGCCAAACACTGAGGACATAAAATGAGGTGGGAAATTTTTATTGTTCCTTTAACAGCTATCCTCAAAATGCTTCTTAGAGTGAGAACGGACTTTGTTGAGGAAAACGCCTGATAGAGGCTTGGGGTAAAAAGTAACACTTCAAGAGACTTAGACTTGGCTGTACCAAATCTTCAGAAAAGAAAGCAAGACTGTTTAGAACCCCGCTCGAACTTGACAGTTGTAATGAGTCATAATTAGCGTTGTGACAAAATGGCAACAACCTAAGTGTCTATGAAAATTAGAATAGAAAATACATCTTTAATACTCTATTCCATAAAATATTAAGGAACAGCTTAAAATGATAAAGTCGATTAAATGTACTAGCAGGAAAAACTCGAAACATTTATTATTTGCAAGTGAAGAAGCAAGCTATGGAATAACACAGCCATTTCGTACCATCTGTGTTTAAACATACTCCAAAATATACTTTCCAAAGGAAATATGCATACAAATGGTAGTTATCTGCAAGGGTATACACCAAGCAGATAGCAGTGTTCTTAGCATCTGGGAAGCAGACCTAAATTCCAGAGGCTGGCCAAAAAGGATTTTATCCACATCTCGAGAGTTTGAATTTTTACCAGGAGAATGTATTCATTTATTGCTTATATAATCACACTTTATTTTTTTGTTGTTGTTTCAAATTTTTATTTAAATTCTAGTTAGTTAACTAGTTAGTTAATATAATATATATTATATTATTATATATATATTATTATATATATATTATATATATATAGTTATATTATATATAACTAGTTAGTGTAATATTGGTTTCAGGAGTAGAATTTAGTGATTCATCACTTACACATAACACCCAGTGCTCTTCGTAACAAGTGCCCTCCATAATGCCATCCCCCATTTAGCCCATCCCCCACCCACCTCCCCTCCAGCAACCCTCAGTTTGTTCCCTATTGTTAACAGCGTATAATCAAACTTCAAATACTTTTTAAATAGTTTTAAAATTAAAAGGACTAAAAGGACATATGTATGAATCTAGGCGTTCTAAATTTAAATATTATTTAAACAAATCAATCTTAACTTGAAAGATTTTAACACCTTTAAAGTAAAATACAAAGGACACAGATATACTAGTTGAATTTCTAGATCCCTAATAGAATAAGCAAGAATATTTAATAAATAAGAATCAGTATTAAAAGGGATGTATCTTATATTCCTAAAATATCTTAAAATACTGTTGGAAAAAATAACTCTTTCAGGTCTCACTTGCATAGTTGATTGATTTATAAATGTTTCCTAAAAGAATATGTACAACCTAAAATGTCTTTGACCACAAAAAAGTATTAGCTGCTGTGGACTAAGTTTTTGTAGTAGCCTGAGATTTGTAGGACACTGAATACTCCCCCATTTTTAGCTGTAAGAAAGAGCATTGAACAAAAGAAAATGAAGTAATAGGCAACTCATTGTGGGTCAAGAAATGTAACTTCATTTATAAAAGTCCTTCTGTGTTGGCAAGAATATGTTAAAATACAGTTTTAATGGGATTTTTGAAGGTATTTAATTTCCTTCCTCTTTATTATAATCAAGAGTACAACTGCAAATCTCTTGCTATATAACAAAAATATTTCTGACTCAAAAATGCTGTGAGTTTCTGCTCACTTCACCTTCTCTGAGTTTGGCCTACAGGTGTTATCTATTTGTGTTATCTTGACTCCAGTGTCAAGAATGTTGGGTTTCAAATGCTAAGATGGTAATCTCCACGAATTATCTGTTACTATGGGGGACACGGGGATAGGGGATGAGATCAAGCCTGCTGAGATTCAAAGTTTAGATAATTTCTGAAGTAAATTTGCCTTCTTAATTCTGTTTGTTTACACTGACTTTGAAATGAGCGTGGTTTGCACTCCTGAGCATGTATGGATTGATTTTCAGAGAGGGTGCTCAGAAGTGAGACAGGAATACACATGGTTTTAATAATGACTACGGATACCCTACAAAGTAAGTCATCCACATATGGATAATAAAAGACCTTTGAGTTTGCTCAGTTCTCTGGCTAGGTAAATATAGATTCTAGCCAGGCTTCCCTTGTCCACTTAGCACACTTCTGGGGTGGGCGGGGGGCGTCCTCTCGGGTCAGTGGGTATAGGGCTCCAGGAATACATACTCATTGTTATGCCAGGTAAAACATTTTTTACAATCAGTGAATCGTTAAACCCAGTGAAGGTCATTCACACTGCTAACATCCTTGGGAGGATGTCCTTACACAAGGCCCAGAAAGATGGGCAGACAAGAATTCAGTCTTTGTGAGTTAAGGACAATTACAAATCCTCAGAACCAAAGCTCTGTCATCTCTGTCCCTCCTGCCTTCACTTTGGCCCTGTCTTTCTTCTCGTTTCATCCAGGCCTGAAATGTTTCCCATAAGGAGCCAGGTCAGATCGCAGCTCTCCCAGGACATGATGTATTGATTTCTCATGGGAAATGCCTTCTCCTGAAATTTTTTTAAAGCCCATCAATCAATCAACAAACAAAGACACTGAGAGACCACCATCTCCTTCCAACTTTAATTCGACTTTATTCACAAGGTTCAAAGTCAAGTAGAGTTATATACAGTTTGAGCTGGATGAGAACCGGGCGGTCATCTAGTTGAGAACACTCATTTGCAGATGGGAGATGAAGAGTCCCAGAGCTAACGAGTGATTTTCCTAAATGCATTGTGAACTGATGGCCAACTTTGGACTAGAACCCTGGTCACCTGCAGCCAAAGCTTAAGGTTTACATGGAAACCCTGACAAAAAAAATAAAATGAAGAAGTTAAATCTCCTTCCGAAAATATTATACATTTCAATATAAACCTCAGAGAGTGAGCTTGAGAACTATGTCTGATTTAGGTTTTTCTATAGTACAACTCTTTTCCATAGCACAACTAGAAGACCATTTGGGGCTGACAGTATTTCATACTTTCTGTCCTGATTATGAACATCAGTTTATCTGGATAACTTAGACTCTTATCTTCCTAGTATATTTAAACTGAGTCTGTGAATCTTTGCAAAAGTAATATTTCTTGAGCTATTTTTTCTTGGCCCTTTTTGAGGTCCTGCTGTGAGAGCTATTTGAGCTAGAATATGATCATAAGGGATGGAACTTTTTCCACTGGTAATATGGTTTCCATTAGAGCATAGTCTGCATTTATACTTGAAAATCTTATTAACTGAGTTACTATTATATGATCAAAAATACTTCACATTTACCAAAAGAAAAACACATTAGAGTAAGGTCAGTTCGACAAAAGTGTGATATTCGCAGAGAGCACCAGGGGTTATCCATTTAAAAGGCCAAGTTAAATAAGACACAATTAGATCTCATTTGGCCTCCTACCTCTCAAGATTCATAAACTCACATTTCAGTGAACTCGGGGGAGTGAGTTTCACCTTAATTGTATCTTGTTTCCCTTGGCCAATCTACATTATTCTCAGACTCTTCTGACAGGCGCTTTCAGCAAATATCACACGTCCCTGTGTCTTGGTGACCTTTTTTTCAAACTGGCTTTTCCTTTACCTTATTAAATGTTTTTGAAGAGATATCATATTTTATTTTGTTTAGAAAGATAACATAAAGGGTAAGAATTTAGTCATCCATATGGCCGTGAGAAGGAAATAGACATCAACAACAGAACTTTTAGAAAAATAGGCTCCAAACCAGTTCTAAAGATGCGGACTTTTCTCCCAAGAATGTCCATGGCAAAAACATGTGGCCTCCTGCTATGCAGTGTGATCTCAAAGGCAGATTTTTAAAAATTCACAGAAGAGATCTCAAGTGCTAAGACGTTGCACGATTTAAAAATTGAGACTAAAAATTTAAGTTTCAAAGTTGCTTGTTGCAAATGGACTTAAAATTCCAGTAACCCATTATTACACTTCAAGTGGACCTGGAATTGCCAGGACTCTCACCTCCAGCATTATCTGGACCCACCCCCCTGGCCACATACCCCCGGCCATGAGCTCCACATCAGCCCCCAACTCTGGGTGCCTCTCATCTGCTTTTGTCTGAGCTCAGGTTGCCAAGACTTGCATGTGAAAGGCACAGAGAATGCTGACAGAGGCTACTACGGGTTCCTTCTACTCTACCATTGAGTAGTAGAAACACTTGGGCTTTGGCCCCAGATGGGTCCCCATCTCCGCCACTCCGCAGTCTCCCCCGGAGGCCTCATCCATTCTCACAGCCTTAAAGAGCTTCTCTTGGTGCCGTATGTCACAGATACCTACGCTGAGCTGCAGGGTGCCCCAAATTTCCTCACACCTGAATTTGACTGTAAGTTCCACCCCTTACCAGCTAAATAACCATGAGCAAATTACTTCGATTCTCTGCTTCTCATTCCCCTCTTCGCTTCAATCAGGGTAAGCATCTTTATCATGCAAGGCTACTGTGATGAAGGGTATATAATATACACACAGTACAGTGTCTGGTACGTAACTGGGTCATAACAACACTTCGGTATGACTCAGCAGTTTTCCCTTTCTTTCTCTTTGACTCCTTAGTGCATTCGCCCACAGAAGCTACTCCAAACAGCTTTCAAAGCTCTAAGGTTCCCAGTCTTCCTTCTTACTCTCGGCCATCGAGGAAACCAAAGTCATCCTGCCAATGGTTCATAGCCTCCTCCCTCCCTGGCTGTCCTGATGCCCCTCCCCGCCCCCAAGCTCAGGATCTCTCAGTGCTCCCCTGGGACATTGCCTGCTGCCTGTCCCTCAGGGAGCTGCATCATCTTGCCCCTCTCCCTGTTCCCCTCTGGACTATGGACTTCTCTCTTCCATGCTTTTCCTATCACATCTTAGTTGCTTTCTCTCTTGCGTGTCAGTAATTGATGGAATACGTGTTGATTAAAGGTAAGCTCTCCTCCCTCCCCACCCAGTTCCTTCTCCCCTCTCTACAGGTGTTCAGAAATCCTTAGTCTAAAATGAAATCCCTGGGTTCTGCTCCCCAGTGCTTTTTCACCTGCTCCTCACCCACCACAGCGGCATGTTGGGATTTCAGAGCCAGGCTGTCTCTTCCACTAATTAGCCCTTTGTTGTCCTTGGACAAACATTTTAACCCATCCGGACCTCAGTTTCTTTATCTGTAAGTAGGAGGGTAATAAGAGAGCTGTTTTGAGGTGAGTTAATTCATCCTAAGTACTTAAAGTAGTGCTTGGTACCAGTAAGTGCTCAGTGCGAGGTGTGAACCTTGCACCACCCACCACAGACACCCCTTACTTTCTTCTTCCTTCATCCCCAGGCTACCAGAGGCTTGGAATTTATTTCTTAAAGGTAAATATGGCCTTCTAATCTCCAAATGAAGTGCTCATTTTCCCCTCATTCTCCTCAAACTTTGGACAGATGTACAAAGTTGACACCACTCCTACTGGGAAATTTCTTGTCTCTCGATAAGAGATGAATTAACCGACATGTGTCTCGTATGATCCTCTCCTACTCAGGCCATGAACTTGAGACTAGCACTGCTCCAAGGGACAAGATGGAGTGTCAGAAAGGAGCTACAGACAGACATCTAATTTTTGGCCCTTCATTCAAAAGTCCTGGTAGAAGGCTGTGTGGTTCCCCATTTGTAGAGAGGGATGCAAGATGTTTAGGTACAGGACAGCTTTGGAGGGAGACGTGGAACATGTTCCCCACCCCCCCACCCCCGCCCCACCCCCACTTACAACATCAAGGCCAAGGTTGAATCTCCACATTCAACACTGAAGTGTAAATGAAGCCATGGTTAGCTGACAGCTCCCTGACAAAGTTTCCATGGGGCCCCAGATGGTAAAACAAAGCAACAGGAAGTGTCCATTCCCCTTCTGCCAAAGAGATAAGGAAGAACTGAGGGAAGATGGGAAGATCCAAATGGTTGTGTTGGAAGGATTTAGCTGTGAAGGGCAGCATGGATTGTGGAACCGGAAACCCGGCGGGATCACTGACATCTCAGAGGACACTCGCGAGGATGGAAGCCAGCAACTAGAACCATGACCACAGGGCCATTGAAAAACCCTCCCAGGCCAGCCTCACGCCACTCCCAAGGTTACATGCCACGCAGAGGAGAAAAAGACTAGGAAAAGCACAGTCCCCAACACACACACCCCCGTTAGATTGTCAGCTCCTGTCCTTCTTCATTTACCTTAGTACTGTATACACACACTGATCCCCACATTTCATTTGAATTGAGTTAATGGATTGCTTTGTTTCCTTTTCTGTTACACTGAAATGCCACAAAAATCATCTCCTCATGTTTTTTGTTGTTTTTTTTTTCTACCTTCACCATAAATGATGCATTAAAAAACAACCGTGGTTCTGGATAGATGAAGAAAGTCTATGAGAGAACAAATTTAATCATTGACACGCTACAGCCACACACTAAGGTGGAAAGTTGAATAAATATTTTAAATAGCCTGAACCAGTAGGGGGAGCATGTCCAGGTATGAGTGAAATGGCTAAAAAATTGAATTATGATGTTTCACTGGCAAGCATAAATCTTACGATGAAGCACCATCCTCTCTCTGTTAAAAAAAAAATGTAAATACTTAGAAAAATAGAGGTTGTGTAGAATATGTAAAAGGAAGTTATCTCTCATCACACAAAAGCAAAGTTCCAACACTGGTTGATGCAGGCACTGTGAAGTTTTTAAAATATTACATGTAGGAATCTATAGCAGTTCTGTGCTCTTCAACCGTAAAAAACAACTGAACCTGAGTTAAGTCAACAGCCCAATCCCGATGTTATATTTTAGAACTATCCAATCAAAAATCATGTCTTAAATATATCTCATTTCTCATTTAAAAATTCCAGAAAGAACATTAGCGATTATCATTTTGCAGCTGAAGAAAAAGAGGCCCAGAGTAGTTCATCAATGATCCAAGGTCACATACGCAGCTAGCAGATAAACCCATACTAAAAACTTTCCTCTAAGTGAACAGAGAAACATTTTTTTTT
>NC_138375.1:124247094-124276456 GCF_054177405.1 Leptonychotes weddellii | reverse complement strand
TTTTTCTTAACATATCTTGCATTATTTGTCTCAGAGGTACAGATCTGAGACTCAACAGTCCTGCACAATTCACAGCGCTTAACAGAGCACGTACCCTCCCCAGTGTCTATCACCCAGTCACCCCATCCCTCCCACCCCACCCCCCACTCCAACAACACTCAGTTTGTTTCCTGCAATTAAGAATTCCTCATATCAATGTCATTCTCCTCTTCTTAATTGGTTGAGTCCCAAAATTTTTGCGGGGTACGTAGCCACCTGAAGTAAAGCTAGACTTTCTAAGCTCCTTTAAATCTAGGTGTGACAGTGTAACCAAGTTCTGGCCAAGTAAAAGTGACATTTATAACTCCCTGGTTGAAATGGGTCATGCTCTCCAACTCCCCTTTATTCTTTCCCATGGCTGGGCCATAGACACTGTGGCAAGGGCTAGAGAAGGCATCTTGCACAAAAACATGGAAGTTATAGAAGTCACACATTAAGGGCGACAAAATAGAAGGGAACTGTCCTTGACATCATGGAGCTGCCATATTAGGTATGGTCAGCTTACACAAGATGTAACGTGAGAAAGAAAAATCAGTTGTGTCTTTATACACTAACAGTGAACTATCTGAAAAAGAAAGAAATAAAACAGTGCCATTTACAATAGCACCAGAAATAATAAAAGGTTTAGGAATAAATTTAACCAAAGAGGTGAAAGATGTGTGTGCTGAAAACTATAAAACTCTAATGAAAGAAATTGAGAATGCACAAATAAATGGAAATATATGACAAGTTCATGGGTTGGAAGAATTAAAATTGTTAGGATGTCCATACTTCCCAAAACCATCTTAAGGTTCAGTACAATCCCTATCAAAATTCCAATGGCATTTTTCACAGAAACAGAAAAAGCAATCCTAAAATCCATATGGAACCACAAAAGACCCTGAATAGCTAAAACAATCTTAAGAAACAACAAAGCTGGAGGCATCACACTTCCTGATTCTAAACTATATCACAAAGTTACAGCTATCACAGCAGCATAATATCAACATAAAAAGACACATAGACCAATAGAACAGAATGAAGAGCCCAGGAATAAACCCACGCATATATGGTCAACTAATATATGACAAGGGAGCCAATAATAGTCAATGGGGAAAGGATAGTCTCTTCAACAAATAATGTTGAGAAAACTAGACATGCACATGCAAAAGAATGAAATTGGACCCCAATCTTGCACCACTCACAAAAATTAATTTGAAATGCAGTAAGTACCTAAACATAAGACCTAAAACATTAAACTCCTAGAAGAATGCATATGGGAAAACTCCTTGACAGCGGTCCTAGCAATAATTTTTTGGCTCTGACACCAAAAGCACAAAGCAATAAAAGCAAAAACCAGCAAGTGGGACTACATCAAACTAAACAGCTTCTATACGGCAAAAGAAACAATCAACAGTAGGAAAAGGCAACCTATGGAATGGGAGAAAATATTGGCAAACTATTTATTCCATAAGGGGTTAAGATCCAATATATATAAAGAAGTGATACAACTCCATAGCAAATAATAATAACAATCTGATTTTAACATGGGCAGAGGATCTGAGTAGACATTTTTCCAAAGAAGACATACCAATGGCCAAGTACATGAACACATCACTAATCGTGAGGGAAATGCAAATCAAAACCACAATGAGATATCACCTATACCTGTCAGAATGGCTATTATCAAAAAGACAAGAGATAACAAGTGTTGGAGTGGATGTGGAGAGAAGGGAACCCTGGGGTGCACTGTTGGTGGGAATGTAAATTGGTACAGCCACTGTGGAAAATAGTATGAAGTTTCCTCAAAAAAATTACAAGTAGAAATACCATATGATCCAGCAATCCCACTTCTGAGTATACATCCAAGGAAATGGAACCACAGTCTTGAAGAGATATCTGCACTCTCATGTTCATTATAGCATTATTTATGATAGCTAAGATAGGAAGCAACCTAAGTGTCCATCAGTAGATGAATGGATAAAGAAGATGTGATACACACACACACACACACACACGTACACACATGATGGAATATTATTCAGCCATAAACAAAGAAGGACATCCTGCCCTTTGCAGCAACATGGATGGACCATGAGGTCATTATCCTAAGTGAAATAAGACAGAGGAAGACAAATATTATAAGATCTCACTTATATGTGGAATCTAAAATCATTGAACTCATAGAAATAGAGAGTAGAATGGTGGTTGCCAATAGCTAATGGGCAAGGAAAATGAGAGATGTCTGTCAAAAAGTACAAACTTTCAATTACAAGATGAGCAAATTCAGGGGATCTAATGTACAGCATGGTGACTATAGTAAACAGTACTATATAGAACACTTGAAAGTTGCTATGGGAGGAGATGTGTAATGTTTTCACCATAACAACAACTAAATAATAATTGTGTAAGGTGAAGGATGTGTTAACCTTATTGTGGTAAGCATTTTGATTTTATATATATCTTTGATTATATATATATATACACACACACACATATATATATAATCATTACATTGTATACTTTAAACTTACATGGTGTCATGTGAATTATATCTCAATAAAGCTGGAATTTAAAAAAAAGAATTATTTGGGCAGGGGCGCCTGGGTGGCTCAGTTGGTTCAGCATCTGCCTTCGGCTCAGGTCATAATATTAGGGTCCTGGGATCAAGCCCTTAGTCAGGCTTCCTGCTCAGCAGGGAGTCTGCTTCTCCCGCTCCCTCTGCCCCTCACCCCCACTCGTGTACTCTCTCTCTCAAATAAATAAAAATCTTTTTAAAATTTTTAAAAAGAAAAAAAAAGAATTAGTTGGGCAAACAGCAGATTCACCCTTTGTTCAAGGAGGCAAAAAGTTAAAAAAAAATTCGGGTGTAAGAAGAGCAGAGAGGTACGGAAAAAATTTACTTGGAAGTAAGAGCACATGATAAGATTAGAGGAAATAGTGTGCTGCCCAGGGCAAGCAAAGAGCCTCTGAAATGACTAGTGGTTAAGTTGGGGGGAGGGGGGTTGGTTCTGAGGAGGAGGGGAGGAAAGGGGGGGCAGGGCTGGTTCTCTGCGAGAGCCTCACTGGAAGCTGATTAGCAGAGCTGAGCCAAATGTGTAACTGAAACCAGAACTAGTTGGGACAAAAGTACAAGTTTAAAAAGTGAGATCATAAAACCAAGTCTGAGTAGGCGCAGTGTTGATACATAAAGATGGAATAGGTTCTCAGAGACTTCTGAGATCTCTTGCCTGTTTCTAACCAAGACTCACTATAATGCCCAGAAAAGGACACTTTGGGATGATGAGTAAGCACATTCCCATTTGATAGTTCTATTAGATGGGACATTCCTGTGTGCTTTATGTGGTGGGGAAGCCTCACTTTTGAAATGTGACGATGGAAATGAAATTAAAGCAGCTTTTAAAAAGTTCTGCAACAGAAACATTAGGTTCTACTTAACTAGAGAGTTTGTTTAAATCATGTAATTTGTATCTACCTTAAATACCTACGGAACAAAAGGATACCCTCTAGGATGAGGGCCTGTCAGTGGTTTACAAATAGAATTGAAACTAGATATTCACTGTATTGGTAAAAGATTCCTTTCTTCTTATTCTCTTGACAAATGTTTGCCTGACTAACAGAGTCCGCTACTCATTTTAAAGTAGCCTCTTAACTCCAGTTTCCTAAATGTACTATTAGTAAAAGATGAAGAGGCAATAAATAAAAATAATGGTGGTAAAATAAAATTTTAACTGAATTTTAAGAATGTAAAATGTAGGGGCACCTGGGTGGCTCAGTCGTTAAGCATCTGCCTTTGGCTCGGGTCATGATCCCACATGGGGCTCCCTGCTCCGCGGGAAGCCTGCTTCTCCCTCTCCCACTCCCCCTGCTTGTGTTCCTTCTCTCGCTTTGTCTCTCTCTGTCAATTAAATAAATAAAATATTTTAAAAAAAAAAAAGAGTGTAAAATGGAACAGTCTATGCAAATATTGTATATTGGTTTCAAAAAGTATTTTCTTCCCAATGTATGCTTCTTATTTCTAAGTTTCGGGGTCCTTTTCCATATGGTAACTGGGAAATTGGCACAGTGAACTTAAGTAATGCAATATGAATTATGCAAATGATCACCACAATTAGGTCAGAAGGCCTAGTTTTGTTTTTTGCTAACCAATAATTAATTCTAATACCACTTCCTCTCTGTACGACCTTGTAAAAGCCACTTAACCTCTCTGTTTTATCAGCTTCGGGTGAGAATAAAATTCTTTTCTATCTACACACATGTGTTGGGGAAACAGACGTGAAGAAACATGTGTGAATTTGTACCATAAACTGTCAAGCCCTGGTGAGCTCTAGGCTTTCAGTCTCGGTAAAGCTGCTTCTAGAGCTCAGAACCTCCACCTCTCGCTCTGGTTCAGCCCAGTTCTGATAATGCCAGGCTCCCTTCTTGACTTGGAGTGGTTGAAAGAAAACCACAGGCCCAAAATGGCGTCATTTAGGTTCAGGCCCCAAGTCAGTAAACCAAGACTTAATACTTAACTCCTTTCAACCCCGCCCCTGGGAATGACCTTTAACCAGTCAGCCTGGGAATTTCCTGGTCAGCACTAGGAAATGTACTGATAGACCCCTTCCATTCCCCTTAGGCCAGAGACCTCGCCTAAAACAACGGATTCTTTGCGAATACTTCCTTTTTTCCATTCCCTCTCTCCCTTTGGAGCTCCCCTCTACTTGCTAGGTGGGATGCTGCCCAATTAGTAAAGCCAGTTTCCTCAGTTGTCTTTTTGTTATTTTATAGAGTTCTTACATTTCCCTACCCTCACTCTCTCTCTCTCTGTCAGAAACGGGGATTCTGTTACGTACGCACTTTATGGACTTGCTGTAAGGACAGCCTGGAAAGCCCCTGGTGCAGGGCTCAGAATGGTGGATTCGAGGAATCCAAGTGGACATGAGAGAGCTTCAGGGGCCGTCTTACCTATTTCTCTCTTTTCACGTGAGGGAAGTACGGTCCAGAGCAGGAAGGAAATCACCCAGAGTTATACACTGAGTGGCAGATTAAGACTCAATCCTGAATCTCTGGGCTCTCAGAGCTCACTTTCTTTCTTTCTTTGTTCCTTTCTAAGTAAACTCTACACCCAACATGGAGCTCGAACTCACAGCCCGTGTAGGAGTCACATGTTCTACCAATCGAGCCAGCTGGGGGCCCCTCTCAGAGCTCTCTCCACCGCAGCAAGCCTCTGCAAACTGTGATAGGGTAAAAAGAAATAAATGACAAGGGGGCATTTCCTAGTGGCATCTTCCAGTGAAACTAGCATGAGGATAAATTGGGAAGGGGGGAAAGGATGTTGGAGAGCCTGGAGTCTGCTTGTCCCTTTCCCTTCCCCTCTGCCCTTCCCCCCACCCATGTGTGCATGCACGCACCCTCTATCTAAAGTAGTTAAGTCAATAAAATATATTTTAAAAAAAGATATATTAAGGGAACAAAGAAAACAGCTGCATAGTATCTACAATATGGTCCCATTTTTGTTTTATGTATATATAAACATGATCATAAGTCTGGAAAGACATCTTCCAGACCATTAGCCATGGTTATGTCTGCACATTATATAAAATATATAAAGACCTCTCCCTCTTTATTTTATCTCTGTCTTGTTTAAATTCTCAGGAGTATCTGTGACTTTGATTAGTCAGAAAATGTACTGCTTTTTAAAATAAAAGATACTATTGAAACAATTAATGATTAATTGCATAAACGTGGAATGATTCATATACACATGATGCCAGTGTGCAAGTGGAAAAAGTAAAAAAAAAAATTAATGTACAACAGAAGAATGACGGAAATACTCAGCCCTTCCTTTCTTAGAGGATAGCTATCTAATAGTGTTTCCTTTATAAGAGCAAGAAAAAAAAAATAAAACAACACATGAAGTCACTTTTAATACTTTCAGTGGGACATCTTTTCTTCACATCTCTGACTTAATGAAAGAAGTAAAGCAGGGTGTCTTGGAAGCGGATATGAAAGCTCTCTCTGGCCCCAGACGTACAAAGGAAATATATCCAACTTATGCCCCACATCACAAGGTCCCTCATCCTGCAGTATTTTTATCTACTGTTACTGTATGTCTCAGTGCTAAGGATCTTCACCTAATCTGGAAAACCCTTGAAACAGTCATCCAGCATATTCATAAGTGCCTCTGCACATTTTTCTGGGGAAAGAGATCACAACCTTCTTTGCATTTGCAAAGAGATCTTGATACAAAATAAGAACCACAGCATTCATGTGTTCATGTATATCCAAATATTCAACAACCATCTCTGAGAGTTGTTTTTCCTCCACTTATTGTTACACGTGTAGTAGGATTGTTACTAGCCACCTTAGACGTATTGTTTCTATTACAGAAATACTGCAAATAAAGATTATCCCTATTTTATCAGTGAGGAATATGGAGAATTAGAGGTGGTTACAAATTCTGTGACATTCCTCCCATTGCAAGTGGAGGGTCTATGCCTCTTCCCTGTTGAATCTAGATTGGACACTGTGACGACCTGGACCAATTGAATATGACAGAAGTGACCCTGTGTCAATTTCCAGACCCAGGCCTTAAGAGAGGGGCAGCCTCCACTTCCTGTCCTTTGGAATAATAGCTCCCATAAAACAAGCATCGTATTGTGAGGAAGCCACAGCTGCCCCGTAGAGATGCCCACACAGAGAGGAACTGAGCTGTCCTGGAAGTGGGTCCTCTAGACCAAGTCAGACTGCCACAGCTAATGCTGTGTGGAGTTGACATGAGCCACCATCTTCCCTGAGCCTCTGGTAGGTGCAATAATGGGAAGGTGTCTATATCCCAAGCCCCAGAACCCGTGACTGTGTTATATTACATGGCAAAGGGGAATTAAGGCTGCAGATGGAATTAAGATTGCTAACCAGCTGACCTTGGACTAGAGAGATTTATCCTGGATTACCTAGGTGGATCCAATGCAATCACAAGGATCCTTAAAAATGGGAGAGAGACAGCAGAAGTCAGAATGATTCTATGGGACAATGACCTGACCTCCTGGAGTTGGCTGACTTTGAAGATCAAAAAGGCACCATGAGCCGAGGAATGCAGGCAACCTCTCAAAGCTCTAGAAAAGGCAAGGAAGCAAATTCCTGACTAGAGCTTCTAGAAAGGAGTGCAGCCCTGCCCACACCTTGATTTCAGCCCAGTGAGGAAGAACTGTGTTGGAGTTCTAACCTACAACACGGAAAGAGAATCCACTTTTGTTGTTTCAAATCTCTGAATTTGTGGTCATTTGTTACAGCACCAATAGGAAACTGATACAGAGCCTTCCCCAAATTGCATGTATTTGTCAGCAAAATAAATTATTTTTGCTTTCAACCTCTACCCTTCAGACTGGTTTGTTACTCAGTGATAGATAAATGGAACAAGAAAATAAAGGCTTAGGGTAATTAAATAATCTGTCCAAGTGTCTTAAAAAGTTCAATCACCTGGCCCTGGCATTACATTTTTCCCGGTGAGAATTATGAAACACCTCCACTGCCGAAATTTTGCCAGTGTTTTCCTCCTCCAGACTTGCTGGACATTACTTCCCTTCCTGTCATTCTCAGCATCTGTTGTCCCAGAGGATGGAAGAGTTCTCCTTGTGCCAAACCCAGTGTGGCCTTTTCTCTGTCCTCATTCTTAGTGGTGATGTTATCGACCAGGACTTCTCTTTCTTTTTCCAGGAAGAGGTTTGCACATACATCATTACTTCAAGGTCAACACATCTAAATCCAAACATATCATTTCTCCAAAACAATGACTATTTTATTTTGTTTATTGATTTTAAAGATTTTATTTATTTATTTAGAGGGAGAGAGAGAAAGAGAGAGAGTGGGGGTGGGGAGGGGCAGAGGGAGAGAAAATCTCTAGCAGACTGCGCTGAGCACGGAGCCCAACGTGAGGCTTGATCTCACAACCCTGAGATCATGACCTGAGCTGAAATCAAGAGTCAGATGCTTAACTGACTGAGCCACCCAGGAACCCCACCCTCATATATACTATTAACTTTTAAAATAGTCATTGTTTTGTGGTGATTCTCTCCCTCTCCATCTGCCCCTCCCCCCAGCTCACACACTCTCTCTCTAAAAAAAAAAAAAAAGTACATAAGAGAAAAATGAATGGCTGCTTCATAGGTGATTGAACATTTTTATGAATGCCTAGGCCTTTTTTTAAACCTCTTTGAAGATGTTTTATAGACTTAACTTTCTGTTTAAATATCTTTTCAGTGGAGCTGTACATAAATACCCTTTTGAATTAGTGGCAGTGAAAATAGTTATCCTGAAGATAATTATATTTACTGATTAAGTTTTATAATAAAGCTGTTTTTCAGCTTAAAAAACACCCTTTAATGGTCATTGTAGTACCAGATGAGTTAAATTTTTCAGAACAGAGCTGAAACCACTGAAATTCTTTGAAAGAAATTTTCATGTAAGTCTTCCCCAAAAATGTTCAAAATAAAGTGACGATTGAACAATAAAATAATTTCCCTTCATTTCTCCTCACTTGTTGAGACCATCTCTTAGGATTTTTAAAGACCTATGGTATTTGCATGATGTAGAGAAAATCAGTTTCTCCTTAGTGAAACCAGAGGGAGCAATTTCAAATGCTCTGTAGCCCACCAACTCAAATACAGACCCAGTAGAACCATAGTCAATTTCAGGATACAATTAGCAATTTGACTCACACCTTCTTACCTTACAATACTCCCAAAAGTTTGACTATGAGTCAGAAGAGGTGGCAGGTGAAATGCAATGTGTTACATGGGGCTATTTCTTAAAAAAAATAAACATGGTCTTTGAATGTTTATAAATATTGCTCAAATATGGAGGAAACATGAACTGATCTCCCTGTAAACTGGGTCTTAGTTGAACTTTTTGTGCTCTGACAGCAATTTGACTAAATGAGGGTAAATTGAAACAGTGTCCATCAGAAATCAGGCTACATTAAGAAAGTCAAAAATGAACCAGCATTCCAAGAACCCTTGCAAAAACCTATCAATATACAAAGATAGAGAAGTCACTGGGTGATGCTCAGGTTATGATCCCAGAGTCCCTGGATTGAGCCCTGCATTAGGCTCCCTGATCAGTGGGAAGTAGCTGTTCTCTGTTTCCCTGGAGGCTGCCCATCAATATAGTCTCAGGAGCAAATTAACAAGGGCACATGTAAACCGCAAAAAGAACTTTTGTTGGACTCTAAAGAGAACTGAAAACTGTGATGATTTAATATTCTATATGCTAAGACTCTCTCTGGTGCAAATGATGGAAAATCCAACTCAAACTTGTTTAATTAATGAAAGAAATTTGTTGGTTCATCTATTTTCAGGCTCAAGGATTATTCAAGCTTCAGGCATAACTTGATCTAGGGGCTTATGCAATGTTCTATGCACTCAATTCATCTCCAAATCTCAATTCTGTCCTCCTCTGTGTGTTGGCTTCGTCTTGAGACTCCCTTTTCAGAACCAAGACGCCTGCAGCAGTATCATGCCTTCCATCCTTCCATCATCAAATTCTGTGGAGCTGTGAATACTCTTCTTTCTCAGAAGGCTTGCCAGTGTCTTCTCTTGTCTCCTTGGCTCTGATTGGGTTAGATGCCCATCACAATTAGTTGACGAGAGGATTGGATATACTAATTGGTTTTCCCCCTGAAACAGGAGAAACCATCACTCCAGTTTACAAATAATAGTTGAGGAGAGGGGAATGGTTTCCAGGGAAATTTAAGATACCAGAAAGAATGGGAATGTATGTTGGGCACCAGAAAGTGTCCACTATGATAATACTGTTACATTAGTAAAAGACATTTTGAATTTTGCCTATATTTTTTAAAGTAGGAAAGAGTCACTTAGTCTCACAGACACCATGATCTGATATACAAAGTATAAAAAATATCAAGCCCAATCACTTTGATACCTAATGAGATACTGATTTTGTTCTCTAAATCACTGTTATTTCCAGTCTTGTCTTGCATATTTTTTCATGCAAATTCTGCTCCAGCCTCACCAATCAGCTGTTCTAGATTGCTTACCTATATACCTTGATCCTCCAGATTCCTAATGCCTGGAAGCTTCCTTCCCCTCTTTGTTCTTTGATATCTAAATTCTCCTTCTCCATGGTCTAATGCATAGCTACTTTCTCTGTGAAGCTATTGAGAAATAATGATTCTTTCTCCTAAATTTTCTCATAATTTTTAGGTTAAAATTTGCAATCTTACCACCAATTCCCACTCTCTAGGCTGTGGAAGATATCACTTTGATGTTGGCATTCTTGCCCTCTGACCTTCAATGTGGCCATAGACTTCCCCATATAGCATTCCCAGAAGTCCCTAATAATCAAAATTGCTCATAAAAGGAAACTCTCTGGCCATTTTTGATGAATACTAAGCACTATATCCTCACTCGTTCATGTTTGTAACCCTAATAGTTCATGTCTTGTGAGCATAAACATTCAATAAATGTTTGGAAAGTGGAACTTAATTGAATGGAAGGTAAAACCTAAAAGTAAGTTAATGACAGTGGTAACTGATGAAAGCTAATCATGAGTTAAGGATACACACTTCTAACATGAACATTTAAACTGTGAGAACTCAAAGTTTCCTTTCCCCAAACAGTGGGTTTTCACAAAATGTGAAATAAAATCTTAATGTATATAAAAACTTTCCCTGAGGAAATGGTTGAAAACCATTCAAAGCAAAATACTGGCATTTAACTATTCCTGATCCTGAGAAATAAAATAGTTTAACAGATTCACTATATAGAAAATATAATATGTGGCAAGTGATGTATTTGAAAAGAGGGGGGAGAAATCCATCCTTACAACCAGATCTGGCTGGGGAACAATTTCTGGAATTGTGGACAATTACTGTACATATTTTTAGCCATAATTTCAGATGACCTTATAGCATTGGGAATTGCCCCACTTTATAGCCCAGAAGTGATTACATAAAATCGTGTTAAAGTGATTATAATAAGAACCTCATAGGCAGTACTGTTTGCTGCTTTGCAAAATACTTAGCCCAGGAGACACTTTAAAGCTGAATGGAACAGAATATGCCAGTAGTCATATTAGACCTGTTCCTCCAGTTAAAGTCAGCACTTAGTGGCAATCAAAACACAGCGCCATTTTCTCCAAATTTCACATCTCATTTACCACCTGACCCTGAAGCATCCAGTTACATTCTTTTTTTTTTTTAAAGATTTTATTTATTTATTTATTTGAGAGAGAGAATGAGAGAGAGAGAGAGCATGAGAGGGGGGAGGGTCAGAGGGAGAAGCAGACTCCCTGCCGAGCAGAGAGCCCGATGCGGGACTCGATCCTGTGACTCCAGGATCATGACCTGAGCCGAAGGCAGTCGCTTAACCAACTGAGCCACCCAGGCGCCCATCCAGTTACATTCTTGACAAACAGAACAGACTAGTCACTAAGCATCAT
This sequence comes from Leptonychotes weddellii, assembly GCF_054177405.1. NCBI lineage: Eukaryota > Metazoa > Chordata > Mammalia > Carnivora > Phocidae > Leptonychotes > Leptonychotes weddellii. The sequence goes on along the minus strand of NC_138375.1, from coordinate 124,264,999 downwards.
GTCATCAATGTTTCCTCACCTCACCCCCATGACAGTTATATTTAAAATGTTCTCATTTGAAGACACTGATATTTAATTCATTTAGGCTAATCAGTGAAGGAGATGTCAAAACAACATAAAAATGAAAAATTTTAGCGGCGCCTGACTGGCTCAGTCAAGTAGAGCATGTGACTCTTGATCTGGGGGTTGGGTAGAGATTACTTAAAAATAAAGTCTTTTTAAATAAATTAAAAATTTTTAAGTGTCACTTAACTTAGCCAACATAAAACTTCCAAGTTTTTGAGCACTTTTTTAAAAGATTTTGTTTATTTATTTGAGAGAGAACATGAGCTGGGGGGGGCAGGTCAAAGGGAGAAGTAGACTCCCCGCTGAGCAGGGAGCCCAATGCAAGGCTTGATCCAGGGACTCTGGGATCATGACCTGAGCCAAAGACAGAGGCTTAACCGACTGAGCCACCCAGACACCCCAGAGCATTTTTAAATATCAGTTATTTTTTTAGTGATTTTTCTACATTTGTCATTAAAAACCTTCTAAATAGGATATTTATCATGCTTTTCCTGTACAAATAATATTTTAGTGCTTCCATGTAGTTGCTAATGGAATGTCATTCTTTATAGAAGAATCCTAGTTAATAAACATGAAAGTTGTATGTATGGAACCCCCCAAAAAAGAATAAATCTAGTAAGTGAACACCAATGGCTATTAACACTATTAGGCCAATATTCATGGAGAACCTTATGATGGGGGCACCTGGCTAGTTCAGTCCATAGAGCCTGAAACTCTTGATCTTGGGGTCATGAGTTCAAGCCCCAGGTTGAGAATAGAGATTGCTTAAAAAGGTAAAATCTCGGGGCGCCTGGGTGGCTCAGTCGGTTAAGCGGCTGCCTTCGGCTCAGGTCATGATCCTGGAGTCCCGGGATCGAGTCCCGCATCGGGCTCCCTGCTCGGCAGGGAGTCTGCTTCTCCCTCTGACCCTCCCCTCTCTCATGCTCTCTATCTCATTCTCTCTCTCAAATAAATAAATAAAATCTTTAAAAAAAAAAAGGTAAAATCTTTAAAAAAAGAGAAAGAGAACTTTCTGACAACACCTGAACCTATTGATGGATCATTAAAAGTATATCAGGTAAACAGAATGTGATACACTGAGAAATTTTTTTTTCTATTGCTACATAATATGTTACTCCAAGGTTTAGTGGCTCAAAACAACACCAAACATTTATCGTCTCACACAGTCGCTCTGCTCAGGAATTCAGGAGTGATTTATCTGGGCATCCGGCTTCCCCGAGACTGAGTGACTCAAGCAAGAGAGAGAAAGCAACTCTAAGGTCTTTTATGACTTAGCCTTATAAGTCATATATCATCATTTTGGCTCTGCCCTATTGTTTCATAAGTCAGTCCTGCTCTTCCCTGGGGGAAGAGGAGAGACTATACACAGGGCATGAATATGAGAAAGCAGGGATCATTGGGGGCCATCTTGGAGGTCATCTACCACAAATGGGAAGGAGTCCTATGAAGTATTCTTGCCCCCTCTCCCATAAAACCATTCTAGAATCTAATCAAACATCTAGGTCTAACTACCAATTTGGGAGAAATAAGGGAGAGATGAAGAATGGGTGGAGGAACAAATTAATGCAACACAGACATAGTCAATTCCAGAATGTGGGACTATATAGAGAGCAAGATCTGATTTCTTCAGCTAGCCAGTGGTATGGATGAATAGTTACAGATGAAAAGAGATCTAAGAGATGTAACAACCAAATGTAATGAATGATTCAAGCCTATCAATTGTAAAAAGACTTGTTTCCACGGCTGTAAAAATTTCAAGGACTGGATATTAGATGGTATTAAAGAATTGTTGTTAAGATAATGACATCATGGGTGGGTGTATTTAATGCCCTTATTTCTTATGAGTACCTGTGGAAGAATTTGAAATACTTGAAAATGTCTGGGATTTGTTTTAAAGTAATTCAACAAAAGTAACAAAAAGTTGGGGGGCATATGAAACAAGATTGGCAAAAAAGTTGAAAATTGTAGATACTCACAAATGGGTTTAGGGGACTTCATTCTGAATATGTTTGAAGAATCTCCGTAGTTTTGAGCCACAGTTTTGGGATTAGTGACAGTAGCTAGCATGACCTGGAGGTACCCAAAGAGGGACTGCAGGATTTTTAGCTGAGCGGGGGAACGACAATGGGTTTGCATTTGTGGTTCTGCCCTTCCATGACCTTGGAGTCTGGGGCAGGGGAGAAGGTAGACCGGAATGCAAGGGAAGGTGGGGGAAGGAGCAGAGATGTCAATTTGGAGTCAGTGCAAATGCCTGTACTTCATGATGAGCATGGTTTCTTCTAGGGAAGTGACAGACCAGAAAGGAAGGAAAAAATCTTGCACTGGCTGGGGGCCACATCCTACTTGAATCCGCACTTGTTTCCTGTCCAGTCACCACTCTTTCCTGTGTCACTTCCCTCCCTGGGATGATGCTTTATTTTTGCCTTCAAGTACATGTCTTATCATTTCAGTTCAAATTTCCCTAACCGTCATAAAAGTTTTTGTTCTGTTTGCAGTTTAAGATTTGTTTTCAGGGATGTTTTCAGGGCAAGAAGATAATAGTTGCTTTTACTCTTCCTTTCAATCTGTATCTCTCATCAGGGTATTGGGACGATATTTTTAAGTGTGTGATCAGTATTGAGAAACTTGGAGGAAGCCACTGTGTAACTACTGAATGATAATTATCACGAGGATAAATTAGGTGTTACAAAAGAAGACTGAGAAATACATGAATTTCTTATAACTATTTTAAATCCTCGTATTTAAAAAGTATTTGTAAAATAAAATAAAATAAAAAATAAAAAGTATTTGTAGGGGTGCCTGGGTGGCTCAGTCTGTTAAGTGTCCAACTCTTGAGCTCAGCTCAGGGCTTGATCTCAGGGTCATGAGTTCAAGCTCCAGGCTGGGCTCCACCCTGGGCCTGGAGCCTACTTAAAAATAAATAAATAAATAAAAATAAAACATAAATAAATATTTGTATATGACTTGAAGGAAAGACCTGTTATAGGATTTTAGAAGGTTGTTTAAAGAGGCTCCTGGGTGGCTCAGTTGGTTAAGCATCTGCCTTCAGCTCAGGTCATGATCCCAGGATCCTGGGATCGAGCCCCGCATCGGGCTCCCTGCTCGGTGGGGAGCCTGCCTCTCCCTATCCCTCTGTCTGCTGCTCCCTTTGCTTGTACTCTCTCTCTGTCTCTCTCAAATAAATAAAATCTTTTAAAAAATAATACTGTATTTCTTTCCATTTTTAACCCTTGTCCCCTGTCTTGGCTCAGGCTGCCATAACAAAATACCATACACTGGGTGGTCAGCTTAAACAACAGGAATGTTTTCTCCCGGCTCTGGAGGCTGGAAAGTCCAAGATCAAGGTGCCAGCAGGATCCAGTTTCTAGTGAAAACTCTTTCCTGGCTTACAGAGAGCCGTGTTCTAGCTGTGTCCTTAAAGTTGTCTGCTGGATCATCCTCTTTTTGTAAGAGCGCCATTCCCATCAGATAAAGGACCTCCCTTTATTTAACCTTACTGAAGGGCCCTCTCAAAGGCCCCTCTCTTCAAATATTATCACAGTGGGGTTTAGGTCTTCAACCTATAAATTTAAGAGAACACAATCAGTGCATAGCATCCCCAGTACCTGGCATTAAGTGCTCACAGCTACAACAAATATTTTTTATGTTGGACACATCTACGTCGATTACAGCAACACTAATTCTATTTCTCTGGCCCTATAACGTCTTCATGTTCTCCTCATTCCAGTTTTTGTGTTTCTTTAGTGTTCTCTATCCATCTTACTCACAGACCCTTATGTGGACCTCTCCTCTAATACTTGCTACCAGTTTTTCTAGGTTCATCAAAGTGCTAGATTATTTAGCTATCTTCATGCCTCTTGAAACTTTAAGCCTTAGATTAAGTCAATAAGCTCTCAGAAATGTAAGTAATAGTTATTTTCCTGAACTACATCAAGATAAAAATAGGTTAAATATATAATTAATGGGAATTCCAAAAATTGACTTTGAAAAGGATTATACAGACTAGCATCCCTTTCTGAATTCATCTCTGACTATTCTTCTGCTCCCTTACTCTGATCTAAAAAAGCATATAATTCTTTAAAAAGAGGCATTACCTACTTTCCATCTGTGACTAGCAACATTTATTTTAAAAATGAACAGACTTTCCACTAAATCCCTAGATGCTAATGTCTTCTTGGACGGCTGTGACCATATGAAAACCATGCCCAGTTGAACGCTTAATATTCCCAAGAACTGTAGAGTTAGACAAAGCATTTTTAACTCAGAGCAACAGTTCATGATAGGTTGTAATTCAGTCAATGTCTACTTTTTCAGTGGGCTTGGTAGGAATAGAAAGATGGGAAAAACACAGATTCTTTTGTCTTGGAGCTGGTTGGCTAGTGGGAAAGGCACAATATGAACAAAAATTAAATAAAATGTCATCATTGATTCTCTAATGAAAGTGTCTGTAAGATACAAATGATTGGTGGTCTGTTAAGTATACTTTGACTGTGGTTATAAATCGATATTGATGACAGGAAAACTCCTTAAGAGCATTGTCTAGATTTGCTATCTTCCATTTCTCTTGTCCTATTTTCTCTTGGACACGTGCCCGGTAAGCTTTGATCCCCATGACTCCACTGAAACAGTCCTTGTCAAGGTCACCATCTTCTCAGTCTGCCCCATGGTTTCAATTCCATTGTAACATCTTACAAATTACTTTCTCCAGCCTGGATCTTTCCTCAGCTGAACTCCAGACCATCTGCTTGAATGTAATACAGATGTCTCAAAATTATATCTAGACCTGAGTCCTCAATTCCTCAATTTTCTCCCACAAACCTTCCTCCATGACTATTCTCCCATCTTTTATATTCATCTAGCTGCTCAGGCCTCAGCCCCTAGAATTGCCCTTCATTTTTCTCTTTACCTTGCATTCCTCATGGAATCCACCAGCAAGTCCTATGGATTTTACCTCCAAATCATATCCAAAATCCCACACTTCTTCTCATCACCACGAATGTTCACCATGGTGCCAAACCATCATTATTTCTTGCCTGAATTCTACAATAGCCTTGTAACTGGTCCCCTGCCTCCACTCCTCTCCTACAGCTGATTGTCTACACAGCTGCCAGAGGCATCCTGTTAAAGTTTCAGCCAAATCATATTGCCCCTCTGCTCCAAAACCATCCAATAGCTCCCTGTCTCACTCAAAGTAAAAGTCAATGCATTCGGTGACCTGTATGGCCTTTACCCAGTCTAACGTTGCCCCCCTACCCTCACCTTTGCCTCTCTGAACTCCCTTCCAGCTCCTCTCCCCAACCCTATGGAAATCTCACCTCAATGGCTTCCTTGCTGTTCCTCAACCACACCGGTCATGCTCCTGCTTCAGGGCCTTTGCTGTTCTCTCTGCCTGAAATGCTCTTATGCCAGATATCCATCTGCATAGCCTGCTCCCTCACCTCCTTTTGATCTTTGCTAAGATGTCCCCTTTTAACTTAGGCCTTCTGTTCCAGATAGGAATCAATCGAAGGAGCAGAATCATATGGAAATAGATAGATGATAGATGATAGATAGATAGATAGATAGATAGATAGATAGATAGATAGATAGATTTTATATAGACAAAGAGAGAGAATGAAAAAGATTTGTTACAAAGATTGACTTTATGCAATTGTGAGAGCTCATTAGCAGTCTCTGTGAGGCTATTTTCTTTCCTTTTTTAAAAATTGTGGATGTATTAGATAAAATGACTAGTTTGATTTATTTGCATTCAAGCAACAAATTATTTTGGTGCCATATAAGTACACGTGAGGAGTCATGGGGCTAAAAAGTTACAGAGGATAGGTTTGAATGCTAACTGCATTAGACCAATATTTATCTACCTTATATTGAAAAATCTTGGGAATTTAGATTTTCTAGCTATACTTTATAAAAATTCTAATATCATTTACCCTGTCCAAAGTTCTTCCTTTTAGCTAACAATAGTTCTTTTGCCATAATACATACCTGTTGCCTTTTTATCTTTTGCATGATATCTTTTGAGACAAAGGGAATGGTTTTTGTTGTTGTTGTCCATGCCATGTTTGTGTGAACTCTTAAAGAACCCAATGGGGAATAATAACACTAAAGGTGGGGCTTGCTTCCAGCCCTTAGCTTTTCTTGTCATCTTTGCAGTACTTGCTGAAGTAATATGACAGGTAAGGCTAGCCAACTTGGACGTAAGGCTGTTTTCTTCACATCTGACGCTGGAGCTTGAAGTCCACAGCTCATAGAGTAGGGCAGAAGGACAGATTTAAAGCTGGGAAAAACAAGGAGAAGTTGGAATTCAGCAGGACACACTGGAACTTTTATCAGTTCTCACTGCCTCCAGCTAGCTGGTGTGAGTGTCCTCATGACCAAAGGACCTGGCCCACTCCGTTCCAGAGCTAAGCATCCAGCTGGCCTAGGAGTCAGAGAAGTTGAAGCACATGCAGGGGAAGAAGGTAGGGCAGTTGCAGGCCTGGCCACTGCCCCATATTAATGAAGTGGGCCAGCAAATAAGCTACAATTTACATGAGCTACAGTAATACCTGTCCTGACCTTTCAAGCATAAAAAACACACTGGTGGCTGCTTCACTTCCTCCCTCCAAATATGACACAAGAAACATACAGGGAAGGGAAATGTCATTCAGCCTGCTCAAATTACACATTACAAAGCTACCACCCTTTCCAGGATCACACAGTCTAAAATTGTGACCCAACCACCAACACTCACTATCCTTCTCCCTTGTGTTATTTTTCTCTATGGCATTAACTTTCTTTACATTTTACTTACCTTGCTTTCTCTACTGTCAGACTTGCCCCACATAAATGTGAGCTTCCTAAGGACAGGGGTCTTTGTCCACTGCTCTATGACTAGGGCCCAGAAGAGTGCCTGGCACATATAGACCCTCTGTGGATATTTGTTGAATAAGTGAATTATAGAAACATTCTGATGGACATTTTCAATAGATATTTAATTATGATAATTTGTCCCTAGGACAATCACATACAGATTTTCTAACTAAAACAAATGAGAATTAGAGGTATCTGTGATAAACCTATAATCTGTGAAATAATGAGACAGCTCAGAACTAATGAGCTATAACTTATTCCCATTCTTTATCCCTTAGGAACAGGGAACAAATTTATAGAAAATAGTGAAGGAGCAAAAACATGTTTTGTAACCTCTTTCAGGTAATGTATGGAATGGTGAAGTTAAGGCTTTGTTAATGTAAAAAGGATTGCTTATCACCAGATTTCTTCCATTAAATTAGGCACTTGATAAATATACTTGGCTGCTATTGATGGCTATCTTGAACATTTCACCTTACCTTCCTTCCACTCTCTTTTCAAAATGAGCACAGTGCAGGGAGACCTGTGCTCAGGCATGATCATGAGAAATGGAGATCAGAGCTTCCTTTTCCCCTGCACCTTGTTCAAAACCCCTTCCTCAAAGAAAACTCTTCCATCATCCAGTGGTAGCATGAATTCTCCTTTTTAGAAAATCCTATTGTATAGGTTCATATACAACACAGTTCTTTATGAATCTCTGTATGTATGTCTTACAAGCCCACTATAACAGTTAGGGTCCCAACACTAACCAACCAAACAGCACACACACATTGGGATAATTCCACGCCCTGGGCAGGATATAGAACCCCAAGAGAGAGTCTATGAATCTGGGCTAGCTAAGGATTGCTGCCCCCTCCTTAGGCACAAAGAGAGGAAGTGGTTACCAGAAGGAGGGAGAGCTGTGGCCAGTGGATCTCCTTGAGATGAGCCAAGACTTTCTGTGATGGCCACCTTGTAAGGTGACCATCCAGTGAGGTCACCAGGATCATAAATAGCCTGGTCTCATTCTCTTCCCCTCCTCTAATTTCTTGTCGCAACAACCCATCAGCTCACCCCAACCAGAAGCCAGGAACCACAGGAATTTGTTGATGGAATCTCCACTGGTGAGCTTCCTAGGACAGATGTCAAGCTGGGGAAGAGTACGTAATGAACCTGGAATGGCACTCCCAGTGAAAGCAGGAACTGGGTCTCCAACTTTCCTTTGTATTCCCCAGAGTACCTTTCATGGATGAATTATTAATTACATTGTATAGACACAATGTACAAGGTCTACTAACCTACCTCAAAACAGTCACACACAATGTCAGGTAGACCCCAGTCAGGCCAGTGGGAGGAATGACAGTTGGACTGGGATGACGCTAGTGAGACCTGAGATCCTCTCTCAAAAACCAGGAACCAGCCTGAAAGGCAAGGATCCTCCACTACGAGTCTTTTGTGGAGGAAAATGCAAGAGGAAGGCCCTGAAAGGCCTTCTGGACTATCTTTGGCTAGTTGGTATGCTGATCTGCAGGTGCCAGCCCTGTCCCCTAGGTGGGAGCCACGGAAATGGTGTCATGAATGCTCACAGCAATCAAACACTCCGCTCCTACAGCTGTGTGCCTACTGGTGAAATACTAGGGGGTGTGAATCCATGGACTGGGCCTCCCAGTGCAGCACCGGACCCTGGAAAACACCCCCGTCATAGCAAGACAGTGTTAAGCAGGGTCTTACAGCTTTATCTTATTACGTGTTACATTACTCTTTGAGCCTTATAACTTCATGTGCATGATTTATGTGTTGTGTTTAAATGTTGGTCGGTGACAGGTATAAAGGAAGATCAATGAAGAAAGGAGAAAGGTCCCTGAGAACTTTGGAACTTAATTTTTTAAATGTCAAGCTAAGGAAATCGGAGAGGGCCTCTAGGAACATGGCATATATCTTAAAGACCAATTAGCATTTTACATGCCTTTTATTAAATGGATACCTCCTTTAACTAGCTATATTGCTTTCACTCAACAGCCTAATAACCCAGAAAGTAGTAAAACTAAATGCCTACCTTATTGATTAGCTGTCAAAAATATTATAATATTTCACCTTTCTCATAAAATATGTGCTAAAAATTTATTAGGACATTAATATACAAATTTACCTTTCCAGTGGGATGTGTTATGAATCCCAAACAGCACACTTCCTTCGGTCTTATCAAAAACAGTGTTCTGGTACAGAACTACAGAAAAAAACATATAAATATAGCAATTTTCATAAATGAGGATTTTTTCTGTGAGCCTTTCACATATGTTCTTAGTTCTCTTACTAGGGTTTTAAAATAGCATAATTTCTGCATGATCCTTTGAAGATCTTAAAGTAAGAAAGAAACCATATAAATATATATTAAACAGAGCTCATTTTTTCATTCCTGGAAACATGATAAAAGCAAAAATTACTGTGAAGCAATCACGTTTTTCTCCCAGAGGGTAAGGGCCCTGTTTTATTTACCCTTGGGTTCCTAAAGTTGAAGCTAACGCCTGGCATAGCGTAAGTGTTTTAGAAATGTTTTAACCACCTATATGCCACATATTCTAAATATGTAGTTATATACCTCTCTTGTCATTAGAATCCATGCGCTAAGAATTGTCAAATGTCTACAAGGGTACTACATCCAATGCTTACTCCAAAACATGTGGAATGATGTCTGTGGTGTATCTTACTAATTAGAATGCTTTCAGCTTCTAGGAACAGAAAGCCTTGTCTTAATCTTCCGAAACAACAGAAAAATTGATTCTCACGTGATAAGCAGTCATGACATAGGGTGGGTTCGGGACTGGTGAAGTTGGCAGCTCAGTGACATTTCCAGGGATGCAAAGATTCTTTGCATCTCTCTGTTTTGCCCCCTTGCTACATCAGCCTCAGGCTAACTCCCCCACCACGGTTAATTGGAGAAATGAATACAAGGTTCAGAGACAGGAAAAACAAAGCAAAGTCCCTTTTCTTCCCTGAGTCTCTTTTTAAATCAAGGAAGAATTTCCCAGAATTCACCCATTACATACCTCGCAAGCTTCTCCTCAAGTCTCAAGGGCCAGAAGTGTGTGTGTGTGCGTGTTTTAAGAAAACTACATCTTAATTATATCAGAAACAATTGTCCTCCTACGTTCTAATAGAGCAATCAAATTTAATTGGAAGTAACATGTGCATTATAACTCAAGATGGGAAAGCTGTGTTTTAAACTGAGGGTCAGTGGAGGCTCAGAGGGGGGTGGGGGATGGGGTAACTGGGTGATGGACATTAAGGAGGGCATGTGATGTAATAAGCACTGGGTGTTATATAAGACTGATGAATCACTGACCTCTACCTCTGAAACTAATAATACATTATATGTCAATTAATTGAATTTAAATTAAAAGTAATTATGGTTATCATGATGACCTCTGAGTAACGTATACAATTGTTGAATCACTATATTGTACACCTGAAACTAATATAACACTGTATGTTAACTGTACTGGAATTAAAATACAAAAAAAGGTAAATTCGATCCTGAAACAGTATGCATTAAAGACGTTTATACAAAAGATAAATTTGCATTTGCAAAAGAAAATGAAAAAGAGAAAAAGTAAAGGAATTATGGTGGTTATTATTACAATATTGTGTAGCCATTAGCCATATTTGTGTGGAATTATATTTATTTCTTTGTAAAAATGTTCAGGGTATAACACTAAATGAAAAAACGGGCCACAGGGTAGTATGGAAATTACAATAACGTTTTGTTACACATGAAGATGAATAATATCAAAATGTTAACGATAACTTTATCTAGGTGATATAACTTAGAGTGAGGTTTTTTCCACCTGTTTTCCAGGTTTTCATTTATGAACATGCACTGACTCGATAAATAATAAGGAGGGTTGTTAAAGTCATCAACCCTGATTTTGAAGTTTTGCTATAATACCATCAACCATTTATCAAGTGCTACATTTGCCAGCTGATACACTAAGCACTTGACGTATGTTTTTTCAGTTAAGCCTTTCAGTGTTCCCATAGGTTAGGCAATGCTACTTTCTCTGTTTTCCCCGCAGGCTATAAAATGGATTTGATGGAAGTTAAACATCTTAGCCAAGATACACACTACTAAGAGTGTATCTAACTACTACATGGTTCACCCTGAATCCGATCCAAAATAGTCTGACTCAGAGTCTGGTCTTCTAAGCACTGATGCTATTATGTCTACAAACATAGGCAGTTAAAAGCGAGTTGAATATGGCAGAAAATCAATGAATTAGATCACAAAACTTTGGGGAAAATATAAATGGATAAACAGAACCGTATCAAGAAGGCAGATTAACTGCTGGAAACTATCTTCTTCTCCAAGAGTATCTTGGAAAAGCACATAATTATACAGAGAGAAAATAATATATCTTGAAGAAAACTGGAAAAGAATATTAGCTGCTACCAGTGAAATATTGACAATTCCCTGCAAGAAAGAGAGCAGATAGCCTATAATTCAAAATATGTTCATCCGGAAACACAAAGACAGCGACTCAGAAAAGTGGGTGTGGTTCTCAGTGACACTAAGCTCCGAGGCAAAGAATATAAAATTAAGGGAGAAGCTTTAGCCGCTGCACTAAGCAGCAAGCACTGTGAGCGGTTAGAGACTTGCATTCAGATCTACTGGGTGAGAAATGCCCCCGCCCACTTTGAGGTATTTCCATCCAGCAGGTGCTCCAGTGCCGGACGCAGGAGGACGCCATATCCAGAAGACAACTGCTATTGCCCTCGGATGTTTCGCTTGTCTCTTGCTCCAGACCACTGCAGAATTTAACAGCTTAGACATAATTCTTTGGCCTGACCAGGCTCAGTGAGGCAGTTCTGTTGCGGCTCTCGCTTGGAATTGCTCATGCATCTGCAGTTACATGGTAGCGCGGGGAACCGTGCAGGAAGCTTGAGCCACACGTCCGATGCCCGAGCAGGGAAGTCTGGAAGGCTGGAACCCTTCTCATTTGCCCTACCTGAAGTCTGCTTTCTTTTTCGAGAAGTTACCTTCCCAATGTGCAGGACCCTACGTGGAACGAGCTAGGTGCTCACGGGCAGGTGAGTAATCCAATCTACACTGGATCCCCACCCCCTACCTTTGGGGAATGTGATTCGTGAGTGAGGTGGTACCAGAAGGGAAAATACCTTCCCATCCCGGACATGGGCTGTCTAGTCCACAGCTACACATTGTGGGGCGGGCCTGGGGCCACAGCTGGGCAGCAGGGATGTAGCCCAGAGGACAGTGACGACAGGTCATCGGCCCATCACTGTATCTGACAATGTCCCAAGAGGCTCTTCTTTGTCCATCTCTGCCTTGGAACAATCCAGAGAAGGGGATTCTGAGAAAGAGAGCTCTCAAAGAAATAACACGCCATCAGAGTTTTTAAGAAAAACATGGAGATGATATACATGAACACATCAGAACAGGGCCAGGCCCATGGTTAGTGTTTACTAAAAACTCATTTATTTGTCACTGTGGTCATAAATCAAATGACCTGTGCTAATAGTATTTAGACTTGAAGTCACTGTTTATGACCATTTTAAACACGTGAATTGCTGGCAGTGAAAGGCACTGCCTCTTCGCTGTATTTCTTCCTTTGAACATATTTGGAAACTGTATATGAATAAGGTAACTGTTAATTTAGTTAAATAACAAAAATAGTGCATACATCTTGCGCATTTCTCGTGTTGAGATTTACTTTTACAAGGCTTGTAATTGAATCTCTCCTTTTAAAAATAAGAACAATCTTAATATTTTTTGAGGGTGGCTTTTACAATTTAACATAATGCTCTTTTAAGTATTCTTACACAGAATTTTTCTGTGCTGTATTTATTTTATTTCGTTTTTCAGTGTTACAGTTGACTCACAAACAAACGTTCCCAATAACTCAATGATTCTCTTTTTTAACAGCTCTATTGAGTTAATGATTCACATGCCATACAATTCACCCATTCAAAGGGTACAATTGAAAGTTTATAATTCGGGGGTGCCTGGGTGGCTCAGTAGGTTAAGCATCCAACACTTGATCTCAGCTCAGGTCTTGAGTTTCAGGGTCATGAGTTCCAGTCCCACGTTGGGCTCCATGCCCATGGAGCCCACTTAAAAAAATACACATATATGGAAGTATATAATTCAGTGGTATTATTTTATTCACAGAGTTGTGCAACCATCATCACAATCAATATTTAAACATTTGCATCACCCCAAAGAAACCCCACGTTCCTTAATCAAGTGAGTCTTATAAATCAAAAGAGTTAAATATATAGGTAAGATAAATCTTAAATTCTCTTAATTGTTCTAAGTGTACTCTTTACAAATTTAGTAAGATTTTCACTTAAAATCACAAATATAAAACAGTTATTCACTTATGTTAAATTGGAATCATGGGGCCCTCCTAATAGGCCAAATTATCTGAAATATTAAAAATATCTAAATATAGATTATTCCTGGGGCACTTAGGTGGCTCAGTCGGTTAAGCATCCCACTCTGGATTTCGGCTCAGTTCGTGATCTCAGGGTCATGCAGTCGAGAGCACTGTATCAGGCTCCATGCTCAGCACAGAGTCGGCTTGAGATTCTCTCTCTCCCTTTCCCTCTACCCTGCCTCCCACTCATGCTCTCTAAATAAATAAATAAGTAATCTTTAATTAATTAATAAGATCAATTAAGATTATTCCTTAACAAAAAATATTTTATTTTATTTATTTTTTTTTAAGATTTTATTTATTTATTCATGAGAGACAGAGAGAGAGAGAGAGAGGCAGAGGGAGAAGCAGGCTCCCAAGGAGCAGGGAGCCCGATGTGGGACTCGATCCCAGGACCCTGAGGTCATGACCTGAGCCGAAGGCAGACGCTTAACCATCTGAGCCACCCAGGCGCCCCCAAAAAATATTTTAATAATACGAATTATCTACTTCATCATTTCTACATTTAATTCCAAATCTTCCCAGAGGTCAGAATACACCTGCCACTAAAGAAATGTTGTTATGCAAACAAGCATACTTGGGGATTTGCTTTCTAGAGCAAATTTGAGAATGTATTTTTTCATCTAGATGAAGTTGCTTATCAACAAGAGACTTTGGCCAGGGTTTGAAGTCTAGAACCAGAGACACCCAGAACAACTCTTCTCATAACCATGAATAACGAGCTAAGCCCATGTGTATGGGTACTGTAACAAGAAAATTGGCTGTTGGAGCCTAGTGGCAGCCAAAGTGGGGGGTTTGGGATAACCTAGAAGAGAGAGGGGCCCAAGCATTATGATGGCAGGCAGAGGCTGGAGAGAAAGCTGTACAAGAGATTTTATATGATGAAGGTAGCTGAGGAATTTTAGGACAAGAATGGCTAATATCCTGAGCTGTAATTATCCTCCGGTGCTTCCCAGAAGGGGTGAGATAGTCTTACATGTGAAGCCCAGAAGTAGGACAAGTGATGTAAGGAACCAGGAGAATCTATAGGCACAGACAGCAATAGGAGCAGATGCAGAAGCACCCCGGAAGCTTCTCCCCCAGATGGGCTTCTTAGGGGGGACCTCTGGGCTGCCCAAACTAGGGGCTTGGGCCACATTATTTGGCTGCTAAAGGAAAAGGAGACTCCAGAAGGACAGAAGGCTAGGAAGCCCCCAGCCGCAGAGGCTTGGGCCAAAGGAGGATGTAGCTACATGCTTTTTAAAGAAAGCTCTACTCAGGAGAAGAGACCATGGGTCATTTTCCTACATTGTTCCTAAGAAGACCAAGTCGTAGAGTATCTCATTTTGCTGAGTTCCAGAATTCTCCAGTTGCATTCAGCTACTCAGCACCTCAGCAGCCAGAGAAGGGTTCCCAGATCCTCTTTTTCAACCAACCCTCATGAAAGGAGGTATCAGCCTCTCATGTCATGAGGGAGGAAATGAATCATTTGACTGCTCTGGCACCAAGTGCTCTTGATTTGTCTCAGAAACTCCAAGGATTTTTTAAATTTTGGCCTATAAGCAGAATGTTCTGCTAATTTTTCCATGAGGGTTGTTTGTTTATCTTCATAACTGTCTGATTCGACTTAAGATTTAAAAATAGTGTTTTATAGGGGACTATGATTATGAGTCCCCAAGCAACTGATCTCTTTAAAGTGGCTACTCGCCATCACAAAGGTGCAAAAATTGGGCTTCGTTTCCCACTTTCCATGATGATGCCGCATTAGCCCTTTTTATCTAAACCAGGCCCTTTGGGTTGGCTCTTTGAGCCCTCAAGTATAACCGGTGTTTAGAGAACCGGTGTTACTCTACTTCCTTTTATTTTCACCTTTGCCCAGGTGTGTTATTAGTGAGGGGATGCATAAGAGGAAGGGTGTGTGGTGCTTCATGACATTGTGTCCTGGCTGTTGGAAGCTCATTTGGTCAAACCACCATGGCCTGTCCTGGCTCTCCCTGGCACGTTGTCCTCACCCAGAAAGAGAAGTCACTGAACACTTTGGTAAGAGAAGTTGAAAAAATGTGAGTGGCAGTTAGGAACTGTTCCAGTTAACCACAGTAAACAGTTAAATTTACCACAACTTCAACTTTGGCGCCATTTTATAGCCTGCTCGGTGGGGGGATCCCTGTTACTGACAGACTCGACAGCCCACTGAAAGTGTTGCTTCACAACCACTTTGGAGATAGATGTGGGTAGACAATGACATGAAGGGGAACGTATTTTTTCTGCGCAAGAGAGAAGAAAAGTTCATGCAAGATCAAGCAGAGCTATTGTAATAAGTTTGCTTTTTTCTTTTGTCAAGGAGCACAGCATCCTCTGCACTGACTGTTCTCATACCAAAAAAGCCTTTCCTCATGAAATGGAGAGATTCTTTTGTGCCTCCGTGTAGACCATTTCAACTAGAGGGTGAAAATCTAGAACATGGCATTCCTTACATAGAAAGGAATTTCATTTTGATATTGCATCTCAACTGTCCTGTGAAATATCCCCATTTTTTTTTTTTTTTGCAACACTATGGTATGATGAGCAGCTTTCTACTTGAGAACATTTTTAGGGTTTTTTTCATATCTTTATGTAATCGTGCATGTGAAGTTAAGTGAGTAAATAAGGTGTTACAATTGAATTGCGTGCCCTCAAGATTCATATGCTGAAGTCCTAACTCCCAGTTCCTCAGAATGTGACCTTAATTTGGTGATAGGGTCTTTACAGAGGTTAAAGCAAGTTCATTAAGGTGGGGCCTAATTCAGTATGGCTGGTTTTCTTATATTAAGGGAAGATTTGGATACAAAGGTACACACATCCAGAGAATGCCATGTGAACATGAAGATGGCTATGTACAAGCCAGGGAGAGAGGCCTGGAACAGAATTTCCCTCATAGCCCTCAGAAAGAACCAATCCTGCCGACACCTTGATTTGAGACTTCTAAGCTTCTGGAACTGAGACAACAAATCTCTGTTGTTTGAGTTACCCAGTCTGTGGTACTTTATTACAGCAGTGCTAACAAACTAATACGTATGGCTAAACAATAAGCTTTCCTCCACGTCCAACCAAAAAGAGGCCATAATTTGGGGTTTCTGCTCCAGAATTACAAACTCAAATGCTGGCAGGTAATACAAAGCAGTGAATCTAGCTGGATGGACTCCTTGGGGTAGTTATGTGAGATTGAGGCCCACGAGAAAGTAGACAGTATCCAGCTCTAGCCAGTTGTTACCACACAGAAATATAGGCCGAGCACCCCCAGATAATCTGACTTTTTTAAGAGAAACTCAAAATGCAGATTTTTTTTTCAAATGTAAAAATCCCTGTTTTCAAATATTGACAACTAGTTGAGAAAGTTTCAATATTTTCTTGGCCAACACCTCATGGGCCAAATAAAATTTGCATGATATCCAGTTTTGCTTACAACTTAGTGGTATTTTGAGGAGGGATTACCCAGGATGCTCCCAGAGTGTGAGAGGATGGAGCCGGGGATTTCATTTCTCCAAAAACCTCATTTCCAAAGCCACCTTGAACTGAAGGAGGACTGTGTAAGTAGTTCTGACCAGTGGAATGTGACCAGTGGAAATGCAGTGTGTCACCGCTATGCTGAAATTGGCAAATATCTGGATGCTTTCGGCTTATTGTCATCCCCTTCCAGAACAACCTTGGAGGTACATACTGACCTTGCCAATTTAAGAGGTCAGATTTTATCTGACAAGGGCAAGGCGAAGAAAATTGCAAGCTATTCACATATGGGATCCTTCTCCCTGACGCTGACATTGAAAGAGCGAGTGAGAAAAGTGGGGGGGGGGGGAAATTGCCAAATATTAAGATAGAGAATCGGGGTGCAGGTTTCCAACTACCTCTTCTCAATCTTGAGGAACAAGAGAAACGTGAATTAGGGTCAAACTCCCAGTTCCATCTGGGAAGGGTACGCAGGATGCAATAAGTGGAAGGTATCAGGTGTCTCTTCCTGGAGAACATCCAGGAACAACTTGTTACCCTTTCTGCATTCATTCCCCACAAGAGGGACCACTCAGGAACACGCAGCATATATATTGATGGTTTAGGCATCCATTTGCCTTTTGCCCACTCCTTTTTCCCACTAGAGATGGTGTGGGATAATGGCTAAGAAGTACAATTTGCACTTCCTTTTTTTTTAACTCCAAAATTATACCATCCACATAATCATTATAAAATTCTAACTGAATAATCTTATCAGTCAGTGCTGTACTTCTAACATCTCATTGGTTATAGGACTTAATGAAGTAGTAACATCATTAGAAATGGAACATACTCAGGGCACCTGGGTGGCTCAGTCGTTAAGCCCCTGCCTTCAGCTCAGGTCATGATCCCAGGGTCCTGGGATCGAGCCCCGCATTGGGCTCCTGTCTCAGCGGGAAGTCTGCTTCTCCCTCTCCCACTCCCCCTGCTGTGTTCCCTCTCTCACTGTCTCTCTCTGTCAAATAAATAAATAAAATCTTAAAAAAAAAAGAAGTCTCGGGGCGCCTGGGTGGCTCAGTCGCTAAGCGACTGCCTTCGGCTCAGGTCATGATCCC
>NC_138375.1:124202303-124246594 GCF_054177405.1 Leptonychotes weddellii | reverse complement strand
ACAAACAATGAATCATGGAACACTTCATCTAAAACTAATGATGTAATGTATGGGGATTAACATAAGAATAAAAAAAAAAGAAAAAAAATTGTTTAGGAATACTGCTTTTTACTTAAATGATACAGCCCTAAGCTTAAAAGGTGCTTGCCCTAAAGCAGTATGGAGTAGTAAGACAACACCTTAAATAGTAACAGGGCACCTGGGTGGCTCAGTCGGTTGAGTATCTTCCTTTGATGCAGGTCCTGATCTCGGGGTCGTGGGATCCAGCCCCACCTAGGGCTCCCTGCTCAGCAGGGAGTCTACTCCTCCGTCTGCCCCTCCCCCTGCACGTTCTCTCTCTCTTTCTCTCTCGTGCTCTCTCAAATAAATAAATAAAATCTTTAATAAAAAAATAAAGTCAGGAAATTTATATGTCTTGTTCTGTATTTTAAACAGTTATATTGAGGTATTACATACCATGCAATTCATTCATTTAATGTGTACAATTTGATGGTTTGCAGGATATTTACAGATATGTGCAATCATCACCACAGTTAGTTATAGAACATTTTCATCACCTCAAAATGAAACCCCGTACTTTTTAACTATCACCCCTTGCCCCCATCCCCCAAGCCTCTCTGTCCCCAACCTTCAATAACCACTAATTAACTTTCTGTCTCTATGGACTTCTCTGTTCTGGACTTTGTATGAATGAAATCATAAAATGTGATTTTTCATGACTGGCTTCTTTCACTTAGCATAATGTTTTCAAAGTCCTTTTTACAGAATGGAATGGAATAATATTTCATTGTGTGGCTATACCACATTTTGTTTATCCATTCGTCAGTTGATGGACGTATGGATTGTTTCCAGGTTTTGGCTCTTGTGAGTAATGCTGCAATAAACATTTGTTTACAAGTAGAATTACTGGGTCCTGTGGTAACTGTACATTTAATCATTTGAATAATTGCCAGACAGGTTTCCCAAAGTGGCCACACCATTTTACATTTCCACCAGCCATGTGTGAGGGTACCAGTTTTTTCATATACTCACCAACAGCTGTTAATATGACTTTTTTTGGTTCTGTTCATCTTAATGAGTGTGAAGTGCTATCCTAGTGTGGTTTTGATTGCATTTTCTTGGTAACTAAAGATATTGCACATCTTTTCATATGCTTGTTGGCCATTTGTATATCTTCTTTGGAGGAATGTCTATTCAGATCCTTTGCTCATTTTTTAATTGAGTGGTCTATTACTGAGTTATAAGAATTCTTTATATAATTCTAGGTACAAGTTCCTTACTAGATGATTTGCAGATGTTTTCTCCCATTTTCTGGGTTGTCTTTTCATGTTCTTGATGGTGTCCTTAACAATTTTAAAAATTGTTTGACAAAGTCCAGTTTATTTTTAAAATTTTGTTTCTCATGCTTTCACTATCGTATCTAAGAATCCCCTGACACATCCAAGGTCATGAAGATTTACATGTTTGTTTTCTTCTAAGAAGTTTTTGGTTTTGGCTCTTACTTTAGGTCTTTGATCCATTTGAGTTAATTTTTGTGTATGGCATGAGGTAGGGTCCACCTTTATTCTTTTGTACATGGCAATTCAGTTGTCCGAGAACCATTTGTTGAAAAGACTATGCTTTCCTCATTTGAGTGGTCTTGGCACCCTTGTTGAAAATCGCTTGACCATAGATGTTCACACGTGGTTCTCATACCAACCTCAAATACAAGGGTCAGTTGGAGTTTAGATGGGGACCATAGTTTGCCCAATTGTGTCACATGATAGAGATGATAGAGCATTTCATATTGAATTTCCAGATGGTCTTAAAATTCCTTTTTTTAACCCCGTGCTCGGAAGACATCTAACTTTGTTGACTTCAACAAATACTTGGGTATTTACCCTCTGCTCTACTGTTTATATTATAATCAGAGTGCAAATATCAGCAAACTGCTGCAAGTCTTTGAGGACAGAATAAAGCGGTGTACAGAAAACTCTGATACAGGTTGTGTTTGTATGGTCTGAAAATACATCACTTTTCACTGAAAGTACCAGTGAAACAGTGGGGAGATTGTAATTCCTATCAGTGTTATTGACACATAGTAGATAAACAGTAAATGCTTCTCTTGGTTGGGAGAAGCTCATTGAAGAGGTAATAGTTAAGAGAGACCTTGAAGGGGTAATGAAATTTCCAAGTGGGAGAATAGCAAGGGTCGCTCAAGGGTCAGTCCATATTCTAGGGAACCATAAAAAATTCTATGGGTGGCTGAATATAGGATGTACGTTTACTATGTGGTGAGATTGTGAAGGGCTTTGGAATCTGTTATGTAGGTGGGTGAGAGCTATGAAAGATTTTTATGACAGTTAACATGATCACCTGGGAAGAGTAATGTGCTAGCAGTCTGAGAGGTAAATTTGAGTGGGAGGTATTACTGGTAAGTTAATGAGTTGGAGGCTATTTTAAGCCTGAAGTTAAAGACCTCAAGAAGGAAAGCACAAATAGTAAAGGAGAAAAGGAAGTTGATGGAACAGTAGATAAAAAGTTAGACATCTAAAGACATCATTTATGTCTCCCTCTCTTCAGGTGATTCTTTGACAAAGGAATTACAAGTTTCATTTCACTTAGGGATACATTACACCAGTGAAGAGAACATCAAGCAGTTAGAACTGCTGGATGGGCTAGAAATGTTGATTTAGAAATCTGTCATAAATTTATTGAATGATTACATTAAACCAGACTCTGGACATCTAGTCCCTGCCCTATGGAGTATATGAAAGGAGTCAACATAATAAACAAAGCTGTGTGAACAGACACCTGCCAATACCAGGTGATACACATGTATTTGAAATACGCACATGGCACAGAAATGGTATAGAACACTGGAGTGACTTAATTGCATAGAAATGATCTTTGAAATCCTGAAAGTGGGTGAAATTATCAGAGAATAAGTAGAGTAAGACAGGGGACTATTGATACATACTAAATTAGTATGTACTGTGCCTACACAACAGGTAGTAATAGTGTATAAGTTGTTTTCTTAATTCTGTTTTCTGATCTCTGGGTAGACCTCCAACTTTAAATGTACTCATTTTTCTGGAAATTTCAATGTGAGTTACCTTTGTTTCAGAGAAACATTTTGTGATCAGGTGTTTAAAGGGGGTGAGCACTGGAAATTACTAAAAACTTTTATGAAGCAGTAGCACTCTAGTTGACCACTTTCCCTTAAAACCATTAAATTTAAGGATTTTAGAATGAACTATTTTTAGAGCCTCTAAAAAATGCTGTTAAATGAAGTTGCTTGAGGCAGAGTTACTTTCTTGCAGACTTTTTTCTTTTTCTTTTTTTTTTTTTTTTTAAAGATTTTATTTATTTATTTGAGACAGAGAGAATGAGAGAGAGAGAGCATGAGAGGGGGGAGGGTCAGAGGGAGAAGCAGACTCCCCGCCGAGCAGGGAGCCCGATGCAGGACTCCATCCAGGGACTCCAGGATCATGACCTGAGCCGAAGGCAGTCGCTTAACCAACTGAGCCACCCAGGCGCCCTTGCAGACTTTTTTCTTAAGAATACAATTTCCCTTTAATGCAATTTTACAAATACCCACTTTCCTACGAAATGGAATGGTTGTGGTTTTTTTCTTTTTCTTCTGGGATGGTAGTTTTTACTTGGGGCACAGTTAACCTCAATTTAGTAAAATTCACTACCACCTCAGTCAAGTTACAGAACACTTTCATCACCTAAAAAAAATTCTCTCACATAGTTAACACTTCCCACTTCTTATCTCTGGCAGCCACTGATCTGTTGGATGGACTCATACTGTATAAAACTTTTTGAGTCTAGCTTCTTTAATTTAGCATAAAGTATCTGAGATTCAAATGTTGCCTGTTATCAATAGTTAATTACTTTTTTTATTGCTGAATTTAGTATTCCATTGTGTGTATGTATCACGGTTGTTGTTGAAGGACTGTTCCGTTGTTTCCAGCTTCTGGCATTAATGAGTAAAGTCAATATAAACATTTATGTGCAGGTTTTTGTATGAACACAGTTCTCATTTCTTCTGGGTGAATACTTAGGATTACTGGGTTATATGGTATGTTTGACTTTGTAAGAAACTGCCATACTTGTGCCAGAATGGTTTACAAGAGGTGAAGTCATTTACTTTTAGTCCCATGAGTTAATGGCTGTAGTAATAATACAACTCAGGAACATACCCATTAGGATACTGTTCCCCAAGTCTGAGAATTGTTAATCTATGGTTTCATGTTCTAAAAAGCACGATGCTTCAATACAAAGCATGTCACTGTATTTCATGGTGTCATAAAAGTTACTTTAATACAGAAATTTTACCCTTATTCAGAGAGTTACACTATGTATTATTGAATGTTTGAATCTTGAAAGCTCACCCCAGGGAACCTTTTGTGCAGCTAGATTTGTCTATTTTAGTCTCTGGTCAGGTTTCTGTTCATTCCATCTTTGAAATCTAATAAAATTATTAATGATTAAAGGAAGGAGGGGAAAGAAAGCAAAGAAAGAAACTGCCAAATTCTTCCAAATCACATGTATCATTACATTCCCATAGCAATGAATGAGAATACTAGTTGTTGCACATCTTGTCTGCACTTGTTAGTGTCAGTTTTTATTTTAGGTAGTGGTGAGCTTTAGGCTGGTTTATATTGTCTTGAAAGTGATTGTTAAATTGTCAAGAATTTGTAAACTGGTATTAAACATAGCCATTGTTAAAATTAAGTTACAAACATATTTAAATGAATTATATTAAAAATGAAGGTAGGGCGCCTGCGTGGCTCAGTCGGTTAAACTGCTGACTCTTGGATTTTGGCTTAGGTCCTGATCTCCAGGGTCCTGGGATCAAGCCTAGTGTCAGGCTCCGCACTAAGTGGGGAATCAACTTCAGTATTCTCTCTCTCTCCTTCTGCCCCTCCCTTCACTCATTCACTCGCTCTCTCTAAATAAATAAATCTTTTTTAAAAATGAGGGTAATAAATATTCAAAGCTTGTCACTTCCTAATTCCCTTACTGAATTTTATTATTTCTTAATGCTCTTGAGGCCATATGTTTATTGTATTTGTATGGTGTTAAGTGCGTATCTTCCGAAGTCCACTTCCAGTGATGGGTAATCAGCCACAGCAGGCATGTTTATGCCACAAAAACGAGCAAAAGCTGTCAGTCAGAGTCTTCTCTCTCAAAGCCGTGGTTGCTAAACATTTACCAGCACACCAGTGATTTTTAGCCCTTCTAACAGGTTTGTAGTGTTATCTCATTGTAGTTTTAATGTGCATTCTGTAATCATTAGTGATGTTGAGGTCTTTTCATGTGCGTAGTCACCATCTGAAAATCATATTTGGTGATGTTCTTTCACATCTATTGCCCATTTAAAAATTTGGATCTCCTTATTGAGTTTTGAGAATTCTTCATGTATTCTCAATACAAATCCTTTGCCAGATGTGTGTTTTGCAAATATCCCTACCCAATCTGTGGCTTTTCGTTTTATGCTATTAACATTACCTTTCACAGACCAAAAGTTTGTTTTTTGGATGAAGTTTAAGTTATCTTTTGCTGTTGTTGATTGTACTTTAGATGTCACATATGAAATCCTTTCTTAATGAAGTTTTATAAATTTTAGCTTTTAAATTTAGGCCTAGGATTCAGTTAATTTACATGTGAGTTCAAGTTACGGGTTTTTTTGCATATAGATATCCAGTTGTTCCAGCACCAATTATTGAAAAATAATCACACTGTTAAGGTTTGTTTATGGCTCAAAATATGGTCTTTTATGGTAAATACTATGTTTGCACTTCAAAAGGTTATATATAGTCAGATGTTGATGGGTGGAGTGGTCTGTAAATGTTATTTCAAGTTGGTTGGTTGTATTTTTCAATATATACATCATCAATGAATCTTATATGCTTTATGCTGAGTTTAGAAGCTAAACTTAAAAGGTTTCTTTTTTTTTTTTTTTTTAAAGATTTTATTTATTTATTTGAGAGAGAGAGAATGAGAGAGAGCACATGAGAGGGGGGAGGGCCAGAGGGAGAAGCAGACTCCCCGCCGAGCAGGGAGCCCGATGCGGGACTCCAGGATCATGACCTGAGCCGAAGGCAGTCGCTTAACCAACTGAGCCACCCAGGCGCCCTTAAAAGGTTTCTTGATGAGTTGTCTTTGCATCTTTTTCAAAGATCATTTGAGCATATGTATGTGTATACATCTATTTCTGGACTTCATTCTATTTCACTGATCTACTGACTCCTTTTGCCAGTTGTATGCTGTCTTAGTGTAACTGAGTCTTGAAATTTGTAGTGTGAGTCCATTGATTTTTTTCTTTCCAAAATTGTTTTCGCTTTTCTACTTCTTTTGCCTGAAAGCTTAGAATCAGTTTATTGATTTCTACCAAAACTCCACCTCAGATTTTGATTTGGGATTGTGATGAGTCGGTAGATTAGTTTGGGGAGAATTAGCATATTAACAATATTGAGCCTTTAAGCCATAGGTTTGCTATTTCTTTCCATTTTTTTGGTTTACTTGATTTTTTTCATCATTGTTGTTTTCAGCATACCAATCTAGCACATATTTTGTTAGTTTATACTTATTTCATGGTTTCTTTTTACATTTGCTCATTGGTGGCATATTGACCCTCTATCCAGCAACTGTACTAAAAACTCATTAGTTCTAGTAGTTTTTCTGGAGAGTCCATGGGATTTTCATGGATATAATCATACTGTTTGTGATTTGGAGTTTTATTTCTTTGTTTCCAATCTGTATGCCTTAACGTAGTAGCTAAGACCATCAGTATAATATTGGATAGGAGTGGTGAAAGTGGATATCATTTTCCCTTTAGTGAACTTAGGAGGGAAGTACTCTCTCTACATATGTTATCTGTTAAGTTTTTTTTTTTTTAAGATTTTATTTTTAATCTCTCCACCCAACATGGGACTTGAACTCACAACCCCGAGATTCAATGTTGCATGTTCTACCGACTGAGCCAGCAGGGTGCCCCATAAGTTTTTTTGTGGTTGTCCTTCATCAGGTTAAAGAAGTTCTATTCTTAGTTTTCTGAAATTTTGTATTCCTGAATGGAGGCTGGTTTTGGCAAATTCTTTTTCTGCGTTTAATGAGATGATTATGTAGTTTTCTTCTTAGGTTAATGATAACGTGGATTATATTGATTGATTTTAAAACACTGAATAAATCTTGCATTCCTGGGATAAGCCTGTCACAGTCATAAAACCCTTTTTATATGTTGCTGCCTTCAGTTGATAGTGTTTTGTTTAGGCTGTCATGTCTGTTGCAATAGATATTTGTGTAGTATTTTCTTTTATTTGTAATATCTTTGTCTGGTTTTGGTACCCGAAATACTGGTCTCATTAGAGGAACTGGAGACGAGTATTCCTCTTCTGTATTCTTGAAGAGGTTGTGTGGAATTAGTCTTGTCTTCTTTAAAGGTTGATAGGACTCACTAGTGAAATCATCTGAGCATGTAGTTTTGTTTTTGGAAGACTTTTAACTTCAAATTCATTATCTTTAATAGATACAGGGTTATTTCTTGTTGAACTTTTGTAGTATGGGTCTTTCAAGGAATTTGTCCATTCAGTCTAAGTTGTGATATTTATGGGCATAAGGTTTTTCATAATACTCTTTTATCCTGTGATAGTGTCTGTGAGTGTTGCCCCTGCCTTTTTGTTCCTGGTATTGATAATTTATGTCTTCTGTTTGTTTACTTATTTATTCATTTATTTTAGTCTTGCTAGAGAATATCTTGGGATCTTTTCAAAGAATCAACTTTTGCTTTCTTGATTTTTTTCTGTTGTTCGTAGAGGCTTGGATCATTGATTTGAAACTTGGCTGTTTTTTGTTTGCTTCTTTGTTTTGTTTTTGAGTATTAGTCAGCTATATATTTCTTTGTAAGCACAGCTTTAGCTGTATCCCACAAATTTTGATGCTGTGTTTTGTTTTCTTTCAATTTAAACTGTGCTTTAGTTTCCTTTCTGATTTACTGTTTAACCTATGGGTTATTTAGAAATGTATTAATTTCCAAAATTTGGGGATTTTCTCAGTATGTCTCTGAAAT
The DNA here is from genome assembly GCF_054177405.1 of Leptonychotes weddellii. Lineage (NCBI taxonomy): Eukaryota > Metazoa > Chordata > Mammalia > Carnivora > Phocidae > Leptonychotes > Leptonychotes weddellii. The sequence goes on along the minus strand of NC_138375.1, from coordinate 124,238,535 downwards.
TAATTTCTAGTTTAATTTGATTATGGTTAGAAAATGTTTTATGATTTAATTCTTTTAAATGTGTTAACATTTGTCTCATGGCCCAGAATATGGTCTCTTATGGTGAATATTCTGTATGTGCTTGAAAAGAATGTATATAATCTGATGTTACTATTGGAGTGTTCTATAAAGTTAAGTCAAGTTGATTAAAAGTTCTTCCAGGTCTACTCTGTCTTGCCTTGTTACCTATCTATTCTATCAATTACTGTGAGAAGAGTGATGAAGTCTCCAAATATAATTGTAGATTTTTAATTTTTTATACTTTCAGTTCAGTTTTATCTTCATATTGAAGCTCTGTTGTTAGACACAGACTTAGTGTTGTTATGATTTCTTGGTAAGATGATCCTTTTATCATATGATGTCCCTCTTTATTGCTGATAATACTCTTTATTGGAAGTTTATGATGCTAAGGTAGCACTCCATCTCTTTGATTGTTTGCATGACATAGTTTTTCCATTCTTTTACTGTTAACTATCTGTGTTTTTCAAGTAGTTTTTTTGTAGGCAGCATATTGTTCTGTATTGCTGTTTTTATATCCAGCCTAGCTACCTCTGTCCTCTAATTGGTGTGTTTAATGTAATTATTGCTGTAACTGGATTATATCTACCATTTTATTTGTTTTCAGTTTTTCTGTTTCCCCTTTTCTCCCTTCTTTGTATTATCTTAATGTCTGTAAGTAATTTTAATTTATCTACTGGGTTTTTTGCTTTATCTTTCCTTCCTCTCTATAAATAGTTTGTTTATAATACATATAAATATATTTTAGTGTATATTATATATTACATATGTATGTGGTTGCTGTAGGGATTACAAAATATATACCTAATGATTTACTGTCTAATTAGAGTTCATATTATACTTCTTCAAGGAAAATGCAGATCCTTATAACCATTTACCTCCCTTCCTGGATGTTACAGTTTTCACCTATATCTCCATACATTGAAAACCTTACCAGACAGTGTTATAATTTTTGCTTTCTTAGTCATATACATTTTAAATAATGTAAGAGAAAAAAATGGTCTATTACCTTTCTCCAGTAACTGTTTCTGTGATTCTCACTGTATTCCTGAAGATCCAAATTTATGTTACTCATATCATGTATCTTCAGGCTAACGATTGTCTTTTGGTCCCCCTGCCCCAACTTTTTTAAAAAACTGGCCCAGTGATGACAGATCCCTATAGTATTCTTTCATTTGAGAATATCTTTATTCCGTTTTTGTTCCTGGAAGATATTTTTGCTGGATATAGAATTATGTTGACCTTTTTTTTTTTAAGCATTGTAAAGATACTGTGCCACTGTCATGGTCTCTAATTTCTCATGAGAAATATGCAGTCTTTGTAATTGTTTCCCTGAATGTAATTTTTTTTAGCTGCTTTAAGTTTTTTATTTTTAATCTTTGGTTTTCAGCCACTTTTTATGATGTGGCTAGGTATGGTTTTCTTTGAAGTTGTCCCGTTGGAGTTTGCTTGTTCTCGAATCTGTAAATTTAGGTTTTTCAACAAATTTGGGACTTTCTATCCATCATTTATTGAAATATTTTTGTGTACTTCTCTAGGATTCCAGTAACTTTTTAATATTGTCTCACAGGTCCCTGAGTTTCTGCTTCCCCCGCCCCCCCCCCCCCCAGTTTTTTCCTTCTCTGTTACTCAGATTGGATATTTTCTAATGATTTTTCTTCAAGTTTGCTGACTTTTTCTGTCAGGAACTGTAAAGAGTCTGAAATTGTACCTTCCTTCTAAGCTAACAAATTAACTTGTTTATGGTTGCTGGAAGAAGACTTGATTAAGCACTTTTACTCAAAGCATAGCAAGCAGCATGAGTATGGTGTTTCTGTAATTTCCCCTCTCTCTCTCTTGATGGGGTGGTGTGATGGCGGGGGAGGTTGATATTGTATCTGTCTTTGTTTTGTGTCACAGCTGAAGAACCTGAGCTTAGGGAACCCAAATCATTATAATAGGCAATATGTGTGCCTATTCTTTGCTGTAGAGGAGACATTGTCTGTATTATAATGGACAGTAAACAAATCTGGTCTTTGGGAAAGAGACATTGACCTCTGTTTTCCAAGGCTATTTCTCAGAAACGTTGCCTTCTGTCAGAGTTGTAGCTGCCTGCACCGTCACACACGTTTGCTCAGCTCGGGTCACTCTTAGGGAAAAGCAGTGAAAGAAAGGAGTGAAAATACTAATGAGGATTTCTGAGTCCCCTTTTCCTGGTTCAGCTGGCCAGAAAAGTAGATTTTCTCTTGGGATTTTAGATGTCAATACTCTCATCATTGTTGGTTTCATGCATCTAAGCCACTAGGTTTGGCCTCAGGGCACAGCCAGGAAAGAAAATGGAATAGGGAGAGGAAGAAAAGAAAATTTTTCCCCCTACATTCTCTTGGTAGCAGGGCCCCTGGTGTTATAATCAGAAGATAGAAGTTTTTCTTGGAGTCATTGCTGCTCACACTACTAGTATAATTCTACAACTGGAGCCATTCTCAGGAAAAGCTGAAAGTTAAAGAAGGGGGGAAAATCATAAAATTAACCCTCACATTTTTGTCTCCTTCCCTAATATATCTGCCATTATTTAATTTTAGGTCTTTGTTTTTTTATTCTATCCAGAGCTTTTAGTGTTAATCAGTGGGAAAGGGGCTCTAGTGGGCTTCTTTAATCTTGTTTGGAATCTTAAACACTACTTTTTAATTGAAGAGAGATTCGCAACAACCTTGGAACTTTTTATAAAAATAATTTCCAGCACACGACTAGGTGATAATGTAGGGGAGTAAATACACATTTATTAAAAATACTAATATGTCTACAGTCGCATATCTTGGAGAACTAGTTCTGATCACCCCAGAATTGTGCTCCAGGCAATTAAGTCATCCATGTTCCCTTCCATCACTTCCTCATTCAGTGGCCACTCTCTCCATACTCCTGCGCATACAGTGGAAAACAGCTCTTGCCCTCACTAGGAAACTGAAAGAGTCATGGGGAGGCAGGAGCAAAGACAAGTAAGTTCTCACAGCCTTTAGTAAGTGAGCGACTGCTCCAATTTGCTGTATAAGTTATATATAGGACCCCTAGTGCCTTTGTCTTACTCAATACAAGTATATCTTAGTTTTAATGAATATTATCAGAAGGCTGAATCATATGTGTAGGTACCTACTTTTCCCATGTAATGGCATATTATAAGCCTTTTCCTGTGCCACTCTGCTTCATTTTTTTAAAGACTTTTTTTTTTTTTAAGATTTTATTTATTTATTAGAGTGAGAGTAGAAGAGAGCATGAGAGCAGGGTGAGAGGCAGAGGGAGAAGCAGACTCCCCACTGAGCAGGGAGCCTGATGTGGGGCTCGATCCCAGGACCCTGGGATCATGACCTGAGCTAAAGGCAGCTGTTTAATCAGTGCCCCTAGACTTTATTTTTTAGAACAGTGTTAAACTCACAGCAAAGTTGAGTAGAAGGTACAGAGGTTTCCCATCTATTGCCCCTACACATGCATTATCCCTCATTGTCAACTTCCTCCACCTGAGTGGTATGGTACATTTGTTACAATAGATGAATCTACAGTGACACGTTGTAATCACCAAAGTTTATAGTTTATGGTGTTTTACATGCTGTGGGTTTGGACATGTGTGTAATGACATGATGTGTATCCACCCTAATAGTATCATACAGGGTAGTTTCTCTGTCCAGAAATCATGTGTGCCCTGCCTATTCATCCCTTCTAACTTACTGATCTTTTTACTGTCTTCATAGTTTTGCACTTCCCAGAATATCATATAGTTGGAATCATATGATAAGTAATCTTTTTAGACTGGATTCTTTCACTTAGTAATATGCATTTGCGTTTTCTCTGTCTTTTCATGGCTAGATAGCTCATTTCATTTTTTCGTGCTGAGTAACATTCCATTGACGTTAAGCACCAGTTTACTTACCTCTTAACCTACTGAAGGATATCTTGGTTGCTTCCAAGTTTTGGTAGTTATGAATAAAGCTGGTGTAAACATCAGGTCCTGTTTTTTTGTGTGTACATAAATTTTTAGCTCTTCTGGGTAAACACTAAAGAGAGTGATTACTGGACTCTATGATTAAAGAGTATGTTTAGTTATTACAAGAAGCTGCCAAACTATCAAGCTAGCTGTACTATTTTGCATTCCCACCAGCAGTGAAAGAGAGTTCCTTTTGCCAGCATTTGGTGGTGTCAGAGTTAAAGATTTTTGACCATTCTAATAGGTGTATAGGTACACTATCATGAGGTATGGTGGTATCTCATTTTAATTTGCATTTCCCTGATGATATATGATGTGGGACATGTTTCTATTTTTCTTCCAGTCTGTGGCTTGTTTTTTTATTTTCTTGACAGTATCTTTCACAAAAAGTTTTAATTTTAATGAAGTTTATCAATTCTTTAATGTAAGAGTGCCTTTGTTATTGTATCTAAAAACTAACTGCCAAATCCAAGGTCATCTAGATTTTTCCTGTTACCTTCTAGGAATTTTATACTTTTGTGCTTTACATTTAGGTATGTAATCCATTTTGAGTTGATTTTTGTGAAGGGTGTAATGTCTCTGTGCAGATTCATATTTTTGCGGGTGAATGTCTAGTTAGGCCAACACTGTTTGCTGAAGAGACTATTTTTTCTCTATTATTCTTTGTTCATTTGTCAAAGATCTGTTGACTATTTAGGTGGGTCTGTTTGAGGGCTTTTCTGTTCCCATTCATCTGTTACCACATTATATTGATTACTATACGCTTGAAGTCAAGTGTTCTTGAAGTCAAGTAGCTTCAGTCCTCCAATTTTGTTCTTTTCCTTCAGTGTTCTTTTGGCTGTTCTGGGTCTTTTGCCTCTCTGAATAAACTTTAGGATCATTTTATTGATATCCCCAAAATAACTTCCTGGAGTTTTGATTGGGATTGCATCAAATATTCTATATCAAGTTGGGAAGAAGGGACATCTTAAAAGATTTAGTCTTCCTATTCATGAACATGCAATATCTCTCCATTTATTTAGCTCTTTGATTTCATTCATCAGAATTTTGGAGTTTTCCTCATATAGATCTTGCACATATTTTCTTAGATTATACCTAAGTATTTCATTTTTGGGGGTGTTAATATAAATGTTACTGTTTTTAACTTGAAATTCTGTTTTCATTGATGCTATGTAGGAAAGTGATTAACTTCTGTTTCCTAACCTTGTATGCTGCAATGTTGCTATAAGTGCTTATTAGTTTTGAGAGGGTTTTTTGTTTGGATTTTCTTAGACACTGATGTCATCTCTGAACAAAGACAGTTTTATTTTTTCCTTCCCAATCTGTCTACCTTTAATTTCCTTTTCTTGTCTTATTTCATTAACTAAAAGTTCCAGTACAATGTGGAAAAGCAGTGGTGACAGTTGACATCCTTGTTTTGTTCCTGATATTAGTGGGAAAGCTTCTAGTTTCTCACCATTAATTTGATGTAGGGGGAATCTGGCTGGCTCAGTGGATAGAGCATGTGACTCTTGATCTCAGGGTTGTGAGTTCAGGCCCCACATTGGGTGTGGAGCTTACTTTTTTTTTTTTTTTTTAAAGATTTATTTGTTTCTCTATTTGTCAGAGAGAGAACGTGTGCACGCATGCCTGTACAAGCAGGGGGAAGTGGCAGGCAGAGGGAGAAGCAGGCTCCCCGCCGAATAGGAAGCCTGATTCAGGGCTCTATCCCAGGAGCCTGAGATCATGACCTGAGCCGAAGACAGACACTTAACCGACTGAGCCACCCAGGCGTCCTGTGGAGCTTATTAAAGAAAAAAAAAGTTGATGTAGGTTTTTGTAACTATTCTTTCTCAACTTGAAAAAGTTCCCCTCTGTTTTTGTTTGCTGAGAGTTTTTATCATGCCTGGTTGTTGAAACTACTCTGCTACATTTTTATGTAAATGTGCTTTATGCTATTTCAAATTTTTCAGTGTTATAGATAATCTCATTGACGAACTTGGGGCCAATTCTTAGGCATATTCATAATTATTTTCTTGGAATTCAGTTAACAGTCACTGAGCATTTGCAGCCAGGAACTGAGTAAAAAATTAGTAAACAAATTATAGAGTTTGTAATCAATAAACAGTTAATAATTATAGTGTGGTAAGAGAAATTATGATAGGAGAAGTAGATATTCTATAGGAGCATATAGGCCATTCACCTAACCAGACTCAGCTAGAGGTGAGGTTGAGGTTATCAGAACATCTTCCAGAAGAAAAATGTATAAGCTTAGTTGTTTTTAAATTCCTTCAAGTGAAATTGCTATGGTAAGTGGAGTCCCACTTTTGTGAGAGTTTGGGACTGTAAGAATGAACTCCTGAGAGGAAAAAAAAAAAAACAAAAAAACAAAAACCTCTCCTTTAAATTCTATAAAGAGTGGGCTCCTGGGTGACTCAGGTGGTTAAGCTTCTTCTGCCTTTGGCTCAGGTCATGATCCCAGGGTCCTGGGATTGAGCCCCACATCAGGCTCCCTGCCCGGCAGGGAGTCTGCTTCTCCCTCTGCCCTTCCTCCTACTCATTCTCTCAATCTCTCTCTCTCAAATAATAAATAAATAAAATCTTTAAAAAAATAAATAAATTCTATAAAGAATTGAAACTGGGGGCACCTGGGTGGCTCAGTCAGTTGAGCGTTGGACTTGGTTTCAGCTCAGGTTGTAATCTCACGATTGTGGGATCAAGCTCCACATCGGGCTCTGTGCTCAGCATGAAGTCTGCTTCAGATTCTCTTTCCCACTCGCATTCTCTCTCTAAAAAGAATTAAAACTTTTTGAAAGCTGTGAAGAAATGTCATTATGCCGTAGAGGATAGTTTACTTAAAAAGCTAATGAGAAAATCTTAAGAATTAGGAATGACTTCAAAAGACTGTCCTACAAAAAGTTTCCTAATCATAAAAAGAAAAACTGATAATTTGTCTTTAGTAAAATGGAGAATTTCCATTCATCAAAGTCCACTATTAAGACAGTGGGAAGGGGTGTCTGGCTGCTTCAGTCAGTGGAGCATTTGACTCTAGATCTCAGGGTTGTAGATTCAAGCCCCACATTGGGTATAGAGATTACTTAAAAATAAAAGTTTTAATAAAAAAAAAAGTGGGTACACAAGCCACTGATTGGGAGAAAATACATCTTTGGCAAAGGACTTGTATCCAGAATACATAAAGAATTCGTACAAGTCACTAAGAACTATAGCAAAATGGGCAAAATACTTGAAGACACTTTTCAAAAAAGAGGATATTCGAGGGGTGCCTGGGTGGCTCACTTGGTGAAGTGTCTGACTTTTAGTTTTAGCTCAGGGCATGATCTCAGGTCTGTGGGATTGAGCATCGGGCTCTGTGCTCAGTGGAGTCTGCTTGAGATCCTCTCTCTCCCTCTCCCCCTCTATCCATATGCGTGTGTGTACTCTCTCTAAATAAATGAGTAAAACCTTTTTTAAAAGAGAAGATATTTAACCATTTGGCCATTTAACATGAAAAATTGCTGAACATCACTGTTCATCAGGGAAATGCAAATTCAAACCACAAGATATATTTTATACCACCATGATAGCTAAAATGGAAAAGATGGAATGTTATCAAAATGTTGACAAGGACGTGGAGCAATTGATATTTTCATATGTTGCTGGTGGGAGTGTAAAATATGCAACCACTTTAGAAGATTATCTGCTAAAGCAGAATGTTCACCTACCTGTCATCTAGTTATTCTACTCATATATACCAAACACAAATTTGTTCACCTTTATTAAGGTACATATACTAGGAAGTTTATACAAGCGTTATTGATAGTAGTACAAAACTCAAATGTCCATCAATAATAGAATGGATCGAGGGTGCCTGGGTGGCTCAGTTGGTTAAGCGACTGCCTTCGGCTCAGGTCATGATCCTGGAGTCCTGGGATCGAGTCCCGCATCGGGCTCCCTGCTCGGCGGGGAGTCTGCTTCTCCCTCTCCTGCTCCCCCCTCTTGTGCTCTTTCTCTCTCTCATTCTCTCTCTCAAATAAATAAATAAAATCTTTTTAAAAAAAAAAAGAATGGATCGATTGAGGTGTATTTACACAGTGGAGTATTTTGCAGCAACAAGAATGTGTGATCTGTTACTACACACAACATTGTGGAAGTATCTTGAATACATAACATCAAGAACAAAAACAAAAGAATATGTTCTGCATGATTCCACTTTTATGAAGAACAAAAACAGGGAACACTAATGCATGCTGATAGAAGCTTCGGTAGGGAGAGGATAAGAATGGGAGTAGAGCTTCTGGGGTTGATGATAATACTCTTTCTGGATCTGGGTGCTGGTTACACAGGCGTGTTTGGTTTGTGAAAATATCTAGCTGTACACTTTTGACATACACACTGTCATTTTTATGTGATTTTTTTTAAATATTGGTTTTTAACTATTATAAGAAAACTATAATAAAGCTAAAAGAAAACTATAATAAAGCTAGATTCTCTTATGTTACTCATTATACTTTAGGGTTAAGAAGTACAGAAACAGTCCCTAAATTCAGTTGAAACATAAGTGTTTGGGAAAAGGGCATATTTTTAGTTTTAACCATGAAAATTTTATAATTGTAGACTTAATTCAGCTACTGTTAAACTTTTCTGTTAACAGTAAAGGAATACTTTGAACTTACTATACATGCAACATGTTTTCAAGATCTGATTTTTTTACTATTGTAAAATAATCAGTGTTATATATGGCTGTAAAACATTACATTTTTGTTAATTATAACTCAACATGACAAATTAGTATCTCTAAAGGGTTGACTAGAAAAGATTTTTTTACTCTTAAGTGACTTTTTGTTAAGAAGGAAAATGAATAAAAATGTGGTTTGGGTTTATTCTTACCCTTAGAGGAGGTACTATGAATAGCTGTTCTTGTTCTTTCTTCCCTTTTTATCAAGAGAATGTTCTATTTCTATAATGTAGAGAGATGTAATTATAACAGTTAAACCTGCTAATCCATCATCTGTTGTTTTTTTAACAGTCAAGTCCATCATCTCCAGAACCAGCTAGTCTTCCTACAGAAGATGTGAGTCCAAACTCAAATGGTCCAAAACCTGCAGAGGTGGTGCTAGATGATGACAGAGAAGATCTTTTTGCAGGTAATTATGGATATCTTTAATTTTTTTAGTAATAGTCTACTATTTCCTGTTACAAGATATTCTCTAAATACCTGAAAAACTGAAATTTTGTGTAAGGTATAGTGGTAGCTCTTCTTACCAACTTGGAAGGATAGGAAATTTCCAATTAGATCACTTTGTGAAAAATATAGACCACTGAGAGAAGTAAATATGTAGTCCTTTCTGGTTTTAAGCATTTGAAAATAAATCACATATTATAATTTGTTGTTTTGATCAGTACTTACACTTAAAAAACTAATGGTTGTAGCATTCATACTTTGAGAAATACCAGTGATTGTAATCTTTGTTACAGGTGTCACAAGCAAAATTAAACTCTGGATTTTAAAGTCAGTTAAAATCTCTTTGTTTTAATAAAATACTTCAGTATTTACCACCTGTTGTATTTTGATTCACTTTTGGGTGAGTAAATTGATGGTTGAGGAATTAATTTTCCTGGGCAGGATTTGGTGTAGTCCTACCTTTAAAAAAAAATTGCATTCTCTTCAAAACAGTTATATCTACTTTAACATTAAAACTTACTTGGGTAAAAGTTAATGTTTGGATATTGAAAGGCAAATCTTTTTTGGAATTAATTACTCAAAAAATTAAAGTAGTAAATCTTTGTTTAACAACTTAATTTACCTGAACTGGTCTTCACTGGGTTAAAATTCAATAATGTGTTATCAGCTTTTATAGTAGTTGCATATTTGAACCATTCTGTATTTTTTATATAAGTATGTTTGAAGATACGATTCTCTGTGACAAAAGTCCATGTGAGTTCTGCTTGATTAGTTTTACAAAAAGTTTTTGCTGCAGATGAATGTGTGTATTTCATCATGTCAGAAAAATTAAAATACCATACCAAGTACCATTCATATTTCCCATTTATTTTTTAGTTAGTAGCTACCTAACAACTTACAGTTTAACCAAAGTTGTAATATTCGTTTTTGTTTTCTTTTATGGACTTCTTCCCAGGCAGCCCTTAAAAGTTTTTTTATGGCATTTATGTGTTAAACTAAAAGATGACATGAGTGCTTTCTCTCCTTAGTGGGTACTAATCTAAAATTGTGTGTAATCCTCTAATAGTATAGAGTTATACATAGAAGTTCCAAATTATCCATTTCATAAAAGACCCTTTCACCTTGAAATCTCAGAATTCATACATAAGGAGTATGCTGAAGCAAACAGAGCTATGTGAGGGTTTTGTTGTTTTTTCTTAACAGTATGCACAACTGATCGGTTTGCCAAGTGAGGACTGTACAAAGATACTTGCCCACTTGACTTGATTAGAAAAATCTTTTCCATGTTTTACTCTACCTGGCAATCTATACTAAATACTGTCTTTCAGTTATGGTCGCCAGTGTTAGTATTTGTTTTAAAAAGGGGAGGGGGCTCCTGGGTGACAACTGGTTAAGCATCCAACTCTTGGTTTTGACTCAGGTCATGATCTCAGCGTCATGAGATTGAGCCCCTCATCGGGCTCCACACTGAGCGAGGAGTCTGCTTAAAGATTTTCTCCCTCTCTCTTTCTACCCTTCCTCCCACTCACGCTCTCCCTCTTTCTCTCTCACAAATAAATAAAATCTTAAAAAAATAATAAAATAAAAAAGACACGAGGACTGAAAAATAAACATAGTCATCTGTTTCTGTTTCCTTTGCTATCTACAAACATAGAAACTTTGGGGATGGGGAGGGCCTCGATCTTACAATGATAAGATCATGACCTGAGCTGAAAACAAGAGTCAGATGCTTAACCTGAGCTACCCAGGCGCCTCTTATGTTTAATCTTTTATCTTAAACTCAGGTGTAGGGGCGCCTGGGTGGCTCAGTCGTTAAGCGTCTGCCTTCGGCTCAGGTCATGATCCCAGGGTCCTGGGATCGAGCCCCGCATCGGGCTCCCTGCTCCGCGGGAAGCCTGCTTCTCCCTCTCCCACTCCCCCTGCTTGTGTTCCCTCTCTCACTATGTTTCTGTCCAATAAACAAAATCTTTTAAAAAAATAAATAAATAAACTCAGGTGTATTTCAAAATGACATCATTAGGTGTTCTAAGACCTAATCTGGTCATTTTTATGTGAATGGATTAATACTATCCTTGCCTCTTACTTTAATGCCTTTAAGCATGTATGTCATTCCTCCATGGAGGAGTATGATTCTTAGAAATCATAATAAAGAGTAGCATATGTTATCAGGATGGTGAAGACTACTGTCAGGTAATAATAACATGTGCTTAATTTATTTCCCCTATATTAGAGGAGAGAATATCAATATTGCTCTAAGGATCTAGCCATTTTGATTTTAAAACCATGAAAAGATTAGATAGTATTGGTACCTTTTGGGTAGCATTTCAGGTACTTTTTTGTTAGGCATGGTACCAGAAAATTTGAGTGTGACATGTTACTGTTACTCGTTTACTTGGAGAGCCTTCACCAAATAGGCTTGACTACACAGCCCCTCCACTATTTGTTACATCCTTCACACTAAGCTTTACTGAACATCAAGAAAGGATCATAGAGGAGTAAGTGAGGGTGAGCAAATTGCCAATGTTGAAATGGTCCTGGACTTTTAAGTCTTGTTTCTGCCAGAGTCCTTAGCTTACTTCACTTACATACTTCAGCAAATGATACAAATTGTAAGTTTAATGAGTATTCCTTTGTTTAAAAAAATTCTTTGGTATCTAGGTTATGAGTGAAATATTTCTTCCCTGGCATTGACATCATCAGTTTATACTTGTCCTCAAAGTATCTCTTCCCAGGAAAAGTTCATCTTTATACTTAAAACCTGTGGGGCATCTCCTGGAACCTTCAGGTCTGGTTTAAATTAAGATTTGTGAATTTGTAGTATGTTAGTTTACTTAGCTAAAAGTTATGAGAAGACTTTAAGCTGCAGACTCTATATTAGTATGCTAAATCTAAATATCCATTTTCATTTTCCTCCTCTAGGTTAGCTACTTAGTTCATATTTAGCTTTTCTTATTTTGAGGTTTCTTACTATTTCTGAAACAGCCTATCAGAGTCCTTGCAAAGAATGCAAAATCTGTTATCAGTGAAGTAAAATGTGATTGAAAACTTAAAGTTACTTTATCTGTCCTGATACATCAGCAAAGTTAATATGCCTTTCCCTTTGACTCTGGGTCTGTTGCCAATAGCAGTACCTCTTTTAGAGAATTTTAGATTTATTTTTGTTTGCTGCTTATTGTTTTGCTTGTTTGTAGATAATAGATCTCACACCTCCTAGCTTTGATACACTGCTTTCTTACTTTCTTACGTTGCTCATTGGTTTCATTTCTTTAAAAAATGAATAAATACTAGCCGTCTTAACTGCCTGAAGGCTTTTAGTTTTTTACATTAGGGTCATTTATTGTCTAATTGTCTATTTTATCTATCATCTATTTTCCTTCTGGTTACCACATTTGGAAAGATTTCTGGTTTACTATAAAAATATAGAGAGCTATGTCAAGTAAGGATCTCGTTAACATGAGAAAACCAGTAAGAGTAGATTGATAAAAGGTTGACCTGTTTACATTTAAATGTAAATGTTAACACTATTTACCTTATTTCAGGTAAATATGTTGTTACTGCTATACTTTTTGAGGTATTAAAATGGATCACTGACTGCCGTTACTACCTTCCCAAACCTCTGGGAATCTAAGAACCTCAGGTTAGAAACCACTGGTCTGATTCTGTTTCCCTTACAGCCCTGCCTTTCTTTTCTTGTTATCAGTTCTATAATCCCACAGAACTGTGGTTTTCTTCATGGCCACTGAATGTAATTTTCATTTTTCTGGTTTTGCTTTTTATTTGTGCTGTTGTTTCATTTTCCTAGAATTCCTTCCCCATTTTTTGTCTACCCATTCAGATCCTCTCAGATCAGTTTCATTAACTATTGCTGATTTCCCCAGCCTAAAGTATTGTCTCCCATCTCAAATTGTAGTGTTTGTTCTGTAGTTCATATAGCAATTAAATATCTTGTAACATTCTTTTTATTGTTCTCTTGGCTATTATTTGTCTTTTATTATTATTTAACATTCCACATACTTGTGTCTTATTTTCCCAACTAGATTATAAACTCCCTGAGGGCAGGTATGATATTTTACATTTCTTTGTGTTTCTCCATTGCATCTAGCACAATGTTACATAGCTTGTAGACAGTTTATTGATTTGATTTGGTTTTGAATATGTTTAATTTTAGATCTTTCAAGTGGATGAGCATTTTAAATTAAAACTTAAACAGCTGTTTGCTTTGTGTCATATTCATGTCTTCAACTAATATTCAGTAATCTTTAGCAGTTAATTGCTTTAGATGGCTAGCTTTGTGGATTTTCCATAACAGATTTTTAATCCCAGCTGGGATTGTTCTGGGCAGCCTATTGCCATAAAATTTGTGTTTGTATGTATAAAATAATCATGTTAGCCTGAATAAACAATTTTGAAAGGTAAGTTACCCCAAGCATAAGATACATTACAAACCCAGCACAAATGAATGTGGAATTATCCACATCATTGCTTTCCTACTAGCTTTATCCCTACCACTAGTATAGATAATTAAGCTGACTTACTGTAATTCTTCCTAAAATCAACAAAGTCACTGTTGGTTTTAAAGTATTGATGAACAACTAAGGAAGAATTCATTAAACTATTTATAACAAGTATTTTTAAATAACTTTATTGTGATATTTTTTGTGGGTAGTCTAAAAATATTTTTCATAACTCATTAACTGCAAATAGACTATTGGGGTTTGTTATCAGTGTCCTAAACTAACTTGTTTAATTTGTATCTAGAAGCCACAGAAGAAGTTTCTCTGGATAGTCCAGAAAGGGAACCTATCCTGTCTTCAGAACCTTCTCCTGCAGTCACACCTGTGACCCCTACTACACTCATTGCTCCCAGAATTGAATCAAAGAGTATGTCTGCTCCTGTGATCTTCGATAGATCCAGGGAGGAGGTATGGGAAAATGTTTGTATTCTAAATTAATATGTAATTAGTAAGCTTTTGTTCCCCCACCCAGCATCACTCTCCTATTAGTCATCTCTAATCAAAGCCTTTAGACACTTTGGGGAAAAGGTATTGGACTAAGGAAGTCAGCTGATTTGGCTTCTAATTTTATCTTTATCACATTTTAACCCAGTGACTTGGGCACATTACTTTCCTTCTTAAGGATTTTATCATTTGTGATCTCATGATGCTTATTTATGACTCTCAGAGTTTCTGTGTTAGTCAGATGAGAAAATGTATGAAAGTGCCTTAAAAACTTTAATAAAGTGACATTAATTTTATTTGTTGAATCATGCAGTAAATGTTAGTGGTTATGTTGGCAAGGTACAGGATGGGTTGGGCGTGGAGAGGAAGCACAAGAGGGCCTTTCTGTGAATAATGGTGTTTGTGAAAGTTACTGAGCTGTATACTTAGGATTTATATAGTTTATGTTACAGTTCAAATAAGGTTTAGTTACTTAAAAATCTGTACAAGAAAAAGATTATGTACAAAAAGATTATGGTTAGAAAAACTCATTTTCTTTTAGATAGCCTTAGGCTATTAATATTACTCCAGAATAGTTTTAGTATTTAACAATTTCCATGCTCTCTTCTTGAGAATAATAAGACTTCCCTACAGAGCTGCCCCTAGGATTGCTTATTTATAATGGCATTAAAAAGTGCTTCTCTTCAGTCTCACGAGGTTATCGTTTTTCCTCCTTACTGCTTTTTTCAGTGAACTTTATAATGCTTTCATTGGCTTCAAGAAGAGCATGTGTTTACTGGGTTATTAGAGAAATCATGATGCTAAAGATTCTAAGTGTAGTTATTTCTACAGATATGTAGGGTTCTACCGGCAAAAGTAATAGCTACCTCCTGATCATTAAAGAGTAGAGATAACAACTTTGAAAAGTGCTAATATTAAAAATAATTAAGGTGTTAGTTTAATGATCTGAATCTGAAGACTCAGTTTAGAGAACAGCAACAAAAAAATTCTTCAGTATTCCTATAGAAGACTAAATCTGAGGAGTTGTGAGAAAACAAGACTTTTTGTAACTTCTCCAGATGATCCTTTTGTATATGTGTATATGTGTGTTTTGTTTTTGTTTAAATATTGTCAAGGAAATGTGAAAGCTTTATTGTTTTTCAGAAACAGAGTGCTGAGTGGCTTTTTAAATTGTTATGACAGTGACCCTAATAAAAGATAGATGGTAAAAATTGAAGTTATTAGTGTTATAACAGTAATATAAAGTGGAATCTTTAACATCAAAAAAATTACCTTTTCTAGATTGAAGAAGAAGCAAATGGAGATGTTTTTGATATAGAAATTGGTGTATCAGATCCAGAGAAAGTTGGTGGGTCAATATTTACTATACTTTAAATTTGCTTCTTTTTGATAAGTACCTTGGTTGTTAATATGTTGTTTTTCTTTATTAAGTGCAGTGTTAAGTATTAAAATACTTTTATTTTTAAGCTTGTGGGGCTTTTTCATTTCTCATTTTATTTTTTTTTTTTCAGCTTTATTGAGTTTATAATTAACAAATAATTTTATATATTTAAGATGTGCATTGTGATGATTTAATATATGTACACGTTATGAATCGATAATCACAAGTCGGTCAGCATATTACTTCACATTAGATACCTTTTTGTGTGGGTGGTTAAGCTTATTGTTTTTAATAGTATTGCTTGACTTTTCTTATAGGTGATGGCATGAATGCTTACATGGCTTATAGAGTAACAACAAAGGTGAGTCTTTGCTCCTTTAAAAAAATAGTGAGCCCTATATGTAGTATGAGCTTACAACAGCGATTAAGGTATAAGGATTTCCTGTCTTTACAAAGGTTACCATCCATTGAGATTTTAAATAAGTAGTTACAGTGAGTTAACGAGCAGTTTGTTAAGTGTAATAATCTCTAAAGTAGAGGTAAAGTATTATATGACGGTATGCAGGAAGGGACTTAATATAGACAAAGGTAGGGGAAAGTGATGGGGAACAGGACACGGAGAAAGGAGAATGCTCGTTCCAGGCAAAGGGGTTTGCTTTTACAAAAGTGAGGTGTCAAGAAAACGTTGTGCTTTCTAGGATCTGCAGGAAGCGGTGCCTACTGAAAATTGTTTGGTGGTAGCCTACCTATATTATAAACAGCCACATTAAGGAATTTGGGCTTTATCCTTAGTATAATGGAGAGTATTTGAAGAGATTCCAGCAAGCATGTGGCACAATTGGATTTTTGTTTTAGAAAGATCTCGCCGACTACTAAGTTGGGAGCAAAAAGTAGAGGTCAGGATTTCCAGTGAATTCCTTTGCAGTTCCTAAAGGATTGTAGGCCTTAGATCTTAAAACAAGAGAGAGATCTACAGCAGTCTTAGCTGTGAGAAGTAATATTTTATACTAAGGACTTGATTCTGAATCTAGAGTAATGGCTTCTTGAGTTGTGTAGGCGGAGGTAGAATCATTAGGGCTTGGATGTAAGGAGTGAAGGAGAGATGCCTGAGTCACTGACTAGAGGATCTCCGTGGTTGTCAGGGATCGCAGAGAAAAAGCGGCACAGTTTGGATGGGTGTGAGATTTATTAATTCATTGAAGAAATATTTATTAAACACTTACCATGGGGTCCAGCTCTATTCCAAGCATGAAGGTTTAGTAGTAAACAATACAAACAGGTACCCTTCCCACTTGGAGGTTATGTTCCAGCAAGAGATGTGGTGAATTTGAGGTGGCAGCAAGATTTAAGTGCAAGTATCCCTTGGGCATTTTGATATCTTGGACTGAAGCTCAGAGATCTGGGCCAGAGGGAAAGATTTAAGAGTCATTAACATAAATGTAATTAGAGTTGATGAGATGAGTCAAGGATAGAATCAAGCAAACATTTTTTCTTTTTAATTTTCTGTAAGAAAAAAAAAATGGGTAATGTAGGTTTTTTTTTCGGTTAGAAATTTATCAACACATTAGTTAGCTACTGTGCATTCTTTTGCAAAGTAAACCAGAGTGTGTGTGTGTGTGTGTGTGTGTGTGTGTATGTTCACGGTTATATGTGATACTAACTTCTAAAAAACTGCTTAGTATCAGAATTTGAAATACCTCTTCTTCACTTGTAGACTTCTCTGTCCATGTTCAGTAAGAGTGAATTTTCAGTGAAAAGAAGATTCAGTGACTTTCTCGGTTTGCATAGCAAGTTAGCAAGCAAGTATTTACATGTTGGTTATATTGTACCACCAGCTCCAGAAAAGAGTATAGTAGGTAAGTATGAAAAACTAAATAAACTGACTGTTACTGGTTCAGTTGTAACTATCAGATTAGGATATTGTGATCATTCATTATCGTGATAACTCAATGTCTAGCGATACTGAATTGAATAAATATTCCATTTATGATAATCATTCATCAACTATAAGCTAATAGTCTTATTTTCTAACATCTTAGGATTTTGATTTATATAGGATCATTGATATATAATCTAATGATGTTAAATATTGGGTTAGAATTTGCCAAGTTGAAAGCAATTGAAAACCCTAACATTTTAGGGTCATATTACTGAGTAACACTCAAAAGATACTTAATATTAGTAGCATATTAACATTTTTCTAAGGGATGGAGGTATTTGGCTTTCAGCTATTCATTGTCCAAAAAGGAGATTCCATCCAGTCTGGATCTTCTAAGACCTATCATGTTAGTGTATTTCGTGGTTCAGTTTAATGTTTAAAAAACATTTCTACCTGTGGGTGCCTGGCTGGTTCAGTCAGTTTGAGCATGTAACTCTTGATCTTGGGGTTGTAAGTTGGAGCCCCACATTGGGTATAAAGATTGCTTAAAAATAAAATCTCAAAAAAAAATTCTACTTGTACAAGTAATAAAGGCTTAGTTAAGAATATGCAGAAGGGAACACCTCGTTGGGTCAGTTGGCAGAGCATGCAATTCTTGATCTCAGGGTCGTGAGTTCAAGACCCACACTGGGTGTAGAGCTTACTTTAAAAGTGAGGGGGGGGACACCTGAGAGGCTCAGTCAGTTGAGTTCCGATTCTTGATTTCAACTCAGGTCATGATCTCAAGGTCATGAAATGGAGCCCCTAGTCAGGCTGCGTTCTTATTGGGAAGTCTGCTTGAGATTCTCTCTCCCTCTCCTACCCCTCCCCCAGCTTCTGGGTGCATGTGTGCATGCGCTCTTTCTCTCTAAAAATAAATAAATCTTTTCAATTTTTAAAAAAGAATATGCAGAAAATTACAAAAGAGCATTCTCTTTGTTGTTGAAGTACAGTAAGCTCTCCCATTGTCCCATTAACTGTCATCTCTTAAAATTTTGTAGTTTTTCCCAGTGTTTTCAGTTATGAGTTTTTATTTACCATACTTTATAAGATTATTCAGAAAATAAAAAAATGAGTCTGATCTTTAAATTGTGGAGTTTTTTTAAACATTTTGTTTGTAAGGCACTTATTGGTATCTTTAATGATTTTGAAACCTGATATATTTAAATGCATTTGTTGTATTCTCTGTGATTTTTTTTAATTATAAAAAACTTTTTAGGGGCACCTGGCTGGCTCGGTTGGTGGAGCATGTGACTCTTGATCTCGGTTGTGAGCTCAAGCCCCACATTGGTGGTAGAGTTTCCTTATATTCATGAAATTTTTAAAAAACTTTAAAAAAATGTGAAATAGTAATAAACTCAATATTTGTAAGACAAAAATAAGTTTAGTGATAAGAGTGGCTTGCTTTATTTTGTGTTTTTACAGTTTCCCAAATCTCTAATTTCCAGCTTAGTAGAAAATAGTTACGTCCTCATGTATGTTTCTACATTCTGTTGTGATATAACACACCTTACAACCTTTGTAAAACTCCACTGAGCTCTCATGAAAGAGTGAGAGTAAAAAAGACAGTAGTTTAATATTAGGAAAATAGCCTTTGGTGCACACTTCCCCACACCCATACAAAAAAGGGTCTCAGAAATCTTTCCGTTATTCTGACCATACTTTGAGAACTGCTAACCTAGTTAATCTTACTTCTTTTACCTCTGAACTTTTGCAGTGGTATCTTTTGGCGTCCTTCTGTGTAGGGAACTTAAGTTTTATGTATCACAAATTATTTATTATTATCTTTCTTCCTTTGACTTCAGTTGTGCAACTATTTTTATATATGAGAGGGAAAAAATTATTTTTCTCATTTTGGTGGCTAACATGCTAATCTAGTCCTTAAACAGTGAGCGCCCCCCCCAAAAGAAAATTGAAAAAAGTAAATTTTAATGCCCACATTTATTATGTTTCAGGCTAATATTTTGCCTTAGTCAACCTTCCACATATTATTACAGTATAACAAATAGCATGTGTAAATTTAAAGTAGAAGTGAGAAACTAAATCCTAAGAGCATCCTTTTCTGAAACTGAGTCTGACAGCCTTCAAAGGGTTATTAGGGGCCAGTCACACAGTTTTGTTTGAATTATCCATATACATGGCTAAGATAGCCTCTTACATTGTAAGGCTATCAGTTAAATTATAGGACTAATTAACATTTATTGAGAGCTTACTCTACTATGGCGCTGTACTAAATAATGTGCTTTCTCTCATTTAATCCTCATAGCAACTTTATGAAGTTAACTTACTGTTGTCCTTATTTAATAGGTGTAAGGAAGCTAAGGTTCATCAGGGTTATGTGACGTGTCCCGTGCCATTCAGCTACTAAGAGGCAGAGCTGAGCTTTGAATACAGGCCATCTTACTCTAGAACTTATATTTTTAATCACTATTCTAGTCTGCCTCTAATTTTGGTATTTTTAAATTATGGTTATGGTTTGCTTTTATTTTTTATCCAAAATAAAAAACTTTCCAATTTTAAAAATAATCTAATGCTATGTTATTGTAGACTTGTCTAATGTGATTTAAGGTGGATTGAGTTGTTTTAAAATTATTTATTTATATACCACTTTATTCTAAAAAGGACTTGAGACAACTACATATAATGCAGTTTTTTTTAAAAGATCAAAATAAAGAAATTAGCAAGAAAAATAAACAGTCAAATAGTAAGATGAAGTCAAGTTAAACAGTTTCTTCAAAATGTATGCATAAAGTCTGAACAGTTACTAAAGATGGATAAAAAATTGATCTGTGAACTTCCTGGCAGCCAACCAAATAGAGAAGCAGTCATTTTTTCATCCTGGCCATCAATTTTTTTTTTAAATAAAAATGAATAGGTTGTCTTAAGAAACTGTTGAAATACGGGAGGCCTTTTTGATTATGTAGGCAGTGGTTTTCAAGTGACGAACACTTAAAGAGGGATAGCAGAAAAGGAATGGTAACTTGACTTGGTTGCTGAAAAGTTGTAACTACCCCTGAAGGAAGAGGAGCCTTTTCATTAGCCCAAAATTGCTACCCCTTTATAAGATTAGTTATCTTAAAAACACCATTTCACTAAGCTTTTAGATAAAGAACAACAACAAAGTTGAAAAGTTTTAACAGTTAACGGATTAGAGTGTTTTTTATTTGCTGCTTTGGCCTGTATTGGTTACTTGTAGGAAGTAGCATGAGCACAAGATCCTTAAAGGGAAAAATGCAAAGAACTGCATAGTGATAAGATATTTTCAGGGAAACAAATATGTTTAATCATTAACATCCCACTTCAATTGGTCCATTCAGGGTAGATAATTTTAGGTGTTTAAGTTTTCTTTTTCAAAGTTGTATTTCAGAAGAACTGTGTTAAACAAAACATTATTGGGTGATATGTTTATTTACCAGATGTACCAGCCTGAAAAAGAATTACATGGCTTTACATAATCCTATTTTTAATGCCTTTGTTGAGATATAATCCACATGCCATATAATTTATTAAGTGTATATAATTCGGGGCATCTGGTTGGCTTAGTTGGTAGAGCATGCAACTCTTGATCTCAGGGTTGTGAGTTCAAGCCCCATGCTGGGTGTAGAGCTTACTTAAAAAAATTATAAAGTGTATGTAATTCAATGTAGTATATAAGGCTTTTAGTATATTCAGAGTTGTGTACACACCACCACAGTTTTAGAATATTTTTATTACTGTGTAGCCATCATCCTCTAATTTCCCCAAGCCCCTAACCCCATGCAATCACTCATTTACTTTCTCGCTCTGTAGATGTGTCTATTCTGGACATTTCATACAAAGGGAATTAGACAATGAATGGGCCTTTGTGACAAACTTCTTTCACTTAGCATATTTTTTTTTTTTTAAAGATTTTATTTATTTGAGAGAGCACGAGCACAGGGAGGGGCAGAGGGAAAGGAAGAAGACTTCCCACTGAGCAGAGAGCCGGATGTGGGACTCTGAGATCATGACCTGAGCCGAAGGCAGATGCTCAACCAGCTGAGCCACCCAGGCACGCCTCACTTAGCATTTTTTTTTTTTTTTTTAAGATTTTATTTATTTATTTGACAGAGAGAGACACAGCGAGAGAGGGAACACAAGCAGGGGGAGTGGGAGAGGGAGAAGCAGGCTTCCCGCCGACCAGGGAGCCCGATGCGGGGCTCGATCCCAGGACCCTGGGACCATGACCTGAGCCGAAGGCAGACGCTTAACGACTGAGCCACCCAGGCGCCCCTTAGCATGTTTTTAAGGTTCATCCATGTTGTAGCCTATGTCAGTACTTGATTTCTACAGAATTGATGTTGAAAGGAAAAAGAACAAGGGAAAAAGAATGTGCAGTCTGATCCAGTAGTGTTAAAATTGAAATTGCAATTACAGAAATGATTAGCATGACTTTTATTTTTTAAATTATGAAAGCGCTTGTTGTTTCAACTATTACAAAACCAGCTATGATAAACAACATGTTCTCAGACTCTACGGTGGGGAAAATATTTAGCAAATTCATGGATTACAGCTACTTTTCTAGTCCCCAAACTAAAGAACCTCAATTATTGCTTATAAGAAATGAAAATATTAATTGAGGGACACCTGAGTGGCTCAGTTGGTTAAGTGTCTGCCTTTAGCTCAGTTCATGATCTCAGGTCCTGGGATCGAGCCCCGCATTGGACTCCCTGCTCAGCGGGGAGTCTGCTTCTCCCTCTGCCTGCCGCTCGCCCTGCCTGTGCTCTCTCTCTGTCAAGTAAAATCTTAAAAAAACAAAAGAAAATATTAATTGAGCTTAAATTTGCTAATGTGAATCTCTTTATGCATATTGAAATGCAAACACATTTTAATTTACCAAGAGTGTAGTATATCAAACAGATGAGGAACCCAAACGGGTGAGGAGACTGCAGACACAGCTCACCTCTGCTTTATCTGGTTTTGTGTTGTACTTACCAAGTTGAGATGTTAATATAGCATGAGTTTTAATTCCTCAGAAGTATGATACTAGTGATAAATTGAGGAGTTTTTTTTTTTGTCAAGTTCAAATTTAAAGTGTATTTTAAATTATGCAGAAATGACTATAAGAGATGTTTACAATAATACAAAGTTATCATGAGTCTCATTCTATTTTTTTTCAAAGGCATGACCAAGGTCAAAGTGGGTAAAGAAGACTCATCATCCACTGAATTTGTAGAAAAACGGAGAGCAGCTCTTGAAAGGTAATTGTGGACAGCTGTGCATTATTACTCTCATGTTTTTACTTCAGTAATAGGAGTCTAATTCCATTATATGGCACACTGTATTTTAATTAATTTTTTTCACACTACCATTTCATGACTGTTTATAAGAGTGCTTTATACTTTTAAGAAAATTCTTTTAACAATACAATACTGTGTTCTGCTTTTATTAATCCTCACAGTGGATTGATATTTAGCAATAGTATATCTAACAAAATAACACCTATTTTTGTATCCTGTGACATAAGCAGGAATATAAAGGCATGAGTTAGTTGGAGATAGAATTAATGTATCTTGGGGCGCCTGGCTGGCTTGGTAGAGCACGCGACTCTTGATCTTGGGGTTGTCAGTTCGAGCCCCATGTTGGGTGTAGAGATTATTTAAAATCTTTTTTAAGAAAAGAAAAGAATTAATGTATCATAGCTGTAGTCCACATGAGAAGTAAAAAACTGCCAAGCTTGTAAAAAGATATGAAAAGGTAGATAAACTTTTGAATTTTTAGTATTTAGTAATATTTAGGTTCTTAAGAAGTTCTACCTGTATTCAGGTTCTGTTGCATAATTTGGCTAATTATAGTTCATTTAAAGTAATTTTTCCTTTGAATTATTACTTGGTTAGGAACATTATTAAATACAACGAAAAATTAGGTTTGCGCTTTCCCCTTTAATTTTGTATAATTGATTTTGACTTGAGTGCATAGTAGTATTAGTCATTTATTGAGTTGACTGTATACTTAAAGTCTGATGTATTTGCTCTACCTTTTTTTAGAGTACTTGACACATTTCCTGTAGTTTTGAAGACTTGTGTTCAATGTCACAGAGTAAAAAGAGGAATGAATGGGAGGATCCCAATCCTAGAATCTTAACATTTATTCCTTACTTGCTATGCTGAAAATTGAGAAAACAAATTTGAAACTATCTTAAAGCCCAACTTTTAGCTCTTTTTTTTTTTTTTAAGATTTTATTTATTTATTTGCGAGAGAGAGAATGAGAGACAGAGAGCATGAGAGGGAGGAGGGTCAGAGGGAGAAGCAGACCCCCCACTGAGCAGGGAGCCCGATGCGGGACTCGATCCCGGGACTCCAGGATCACGACCTGAGCCGAAGGCAGTCGCTCAACCGACTGAGCCACCCAGGCGCCCTAAAGCCCAACTTTTAGAACATAAGTTGGTAATCACCTAGACATACAAATTTTCTAACTTCATAGGTTTTTTTGGTTTGTTATTTTAATTGAATTTTGTTTATCTTAATTGAATCTGCTTATTCTTTATTCTCTCTTTTGACTTAAAATCAGTGGTTGTGGTAGGTCGGACAGATTTTAAGGAATAGTATATTTATCTCCAGGATACACATTATTTTTTAACCTATTTTTTAAGACACCTTATTTCTGGGTTTTAGTTATAATTTGTTTACATTTTAAGAAAATACCACAGAAAAGAAGGTTTGAACAATTTACAGTAAGAAAGCTAAAGAATATGCAACTTAATATTAAGGAGGACTTAAAGGATGAGATTATTGTCTGTGAGAATTGCAGTTACTCAGGAAAAGGATTTAAATTGCATCAAGAGAAGTTTAGGTTAGGCATTAGAATTGTTTATGTTATGAAAGAAGTCATAGACTGAATGTTTTTAGGAGTAAAGGATAGATAATGTTTGGTTTTGATTTTGCTTAGTTCTTCTTGAAAGTGTAACCATGACCCTTTGAGAAACCTTTCAAGTCCTATTTTTCTATGAGTAAATTTGAAATATTTCAGATGGCATGCTTGATAAGGAACTTAATGAAGATTTATTGTACCTAGGACATATAATTTGATTCTACATTCACCTTTCTTACAACTTGACTGCATTGCATAGTACTTACCATAACATCATGCAGTATGAAACATTGAGGAGAGTTGTAAAGAAATACTGAGATTTGACCTGCTAGATATTTGAAAATAGTTTCTTCAGTGATAAATGTTACTTCTTAAATGCTACCTTAGTGGACTTTGCAAGTTAAAAAAAAAAGGAAACAGTGTAATAGGGAGAAATTCATTTTGCCTTAAAAATTATGACTAAAGAAAATATAGGTGTAAAGGTCTAGAAGCAGAGGAATTGGAATGCTTTTTCTAACGGCAGTTTTCTTAAAATTTAAAAATTAGAGAACAGGCTTATCTGTGGGATACCTAACCTAGTTGAATCTGGTGGGACAGGGAAGTATTTTTCTTTGTATATACTATGATAACAATTTACGTATTTATCTGTTGGTTCCACCCAGAAAATCTAGATGACTGTCTTGAGTGAAAGGATGAACATCTAGTATTAAAATACAGGCAGAGAAAGGGAATGGTTAAGAAAGCTACTCTCCTGGGCACACTCACTAAAGGAAGTAGAAGCTACTTGTAGGAAGAGTGTCCCTAAGACTTGAGAGTGCTTCGCATTTTACCTTCAGCCCGTATTGAGTTTATACTCAATACGTGAGGTGAGGTGAGGATACAGTTCTGCAGATATAAACAGAAGTCTAGGGTTGCGTGAAAGGGATTTAGCATCCCTTTTTTGTTGAAGCCTGTGCTCCACTACACACTATATACTGTGTGACTTGGGCAACTTATTTAACTTAAATACATTTTTACTTACCTTACGATGTATCAGGATTGTGTTCACTCCAATCAACTGGCTTGGCCTAAGCAGTTAGCATAGGTTAATTAGTCTACTCTTTCGTATCAGGAAGTACTTAGGATTATCCAGTTCATCAGGAAACCTTGTTGCTTCTTTCTGATATCTGTAATGCAGCCATTTCTCACCAGTACAATACTAGTCCAAATGTTGGAATTAACTGCAGTAGGCTCCTAATTGGCCTCTTTGTTTCCATCCTTGAACCTCTACTCTTTTAATACAGCAATCAGAGTCATCCTTTTAAAATACAAATCAGACAATATTGCCCCCTTCCCCATTTCACTCAGTAAAAGCCAGAGTCCTTCTAATGGCCTACAGAACTTCACATGACATGCACTGCTCGCTGTTACCTCCTTGATCTCATATGCTCCTTGATCACTCTGCCCCAGGCCGCACTGATGTTTTGCTGCTCCTCAAAGATCCTAGGCATTTTCCCACCTTAGAGTTTTTTCACTGGCCTCTCCCATTGCTTAGAAAGCTTTTGTTCCCAGGTATCCGCATTGCCCATTCTCTTACCTCTTTTAAGTTCGTGTGTTCAAGTATCCTCTTTCCAGTGAAGTCTTTTCTGATGATTGGCTTCATTCTTACCTGTTCTCTTTGAATTGCCACCAACCATACCTTATATACTTGATCACATTTGCTCTACTGTTCTATCCTTTCTTTTTCCACAGCATCTGCCAACTTGTTACATAGTATATAATTTATGTGTTTATTGTATTTATAGTTTATCATCAGTCTTCTCTTACTAAAATATAGTTTGTACTGATACACTGAGTGTTCAGAACAGAAAATGACATTTAGTAAATGCTTAATAAATATTTGCTGTAGGAACAAATGAATGTCATCAAAGATCAGGCTCTTTCTGCCTTTCTGTTCTCTCATTGTTAGCACATGTGTTTAAGTTTCAAGCAAGAGAAATATTTTTAACTTTGTTCCTCGGAATTTTGTATAACCTGCTTTATTTTGTTTTATTTTCAATGAGTAAATAGGAGCTTAAAACCCTCAGTGATTCTTCTAAATTTATCAGTAACCTTTCCTTGGAGCAAATGTAAAAAACAACTACAGCTGACTTCCTCTCGTTAAGTGTGATACTAACTTTTCATCATTTCCTTTGTGTCTTCCATTTCTTTCTTCCTTCTAGTGTTTCTCTTCCTTCCCATGCCTCTTTTCATGTGTTCTTCCTATATTTTCCTTTTTGTTCTGTATCCATCCTTTATATATTTATAACCTCTCTGACCTTACTACTGAATTGGGGAATATTTACAAATACTCATTAACTTAAAATCTATCTTAGGATGCGCAGCATCACTCATCATCAGGGAATTGCAGATTAAAACTATAGTGAGATATCACCACACCTGTTAGAATGGCTAAAATCAAAAACACAAACAAGTGTGGACAAGAATGTGAAGAAAAAGGAACGCTCTTAACACTGTTGGTAGGAATGCAAACTGGTACAACCACTCTGGAAAACAGTATGAAATTTCCTCAAAAAGTTAAAAATAGAACTACCCTATGATCCAGGAATTGCACTGTTGGGTATTTACCCAAAGAATACAGACCCTAATTCAGAGGGATGCAAGCACCCCTGTGTTTATTGCAGCATTATTTACAATAGGCACATTATGTAATTAGCCCAAGTATCCATGGATAGATGAATGGATAAAGAAGGGGTCTGTGTGTGTGTGTGTGTGTGTGTGTGTTTAAAATGGAGTATTACTCAGCCTTTAAAAAGAATGAAATCTTGCCATTTGTAGTGATGTGGATGGAGCCAGAGAGTGTTATGCTAAGCGAAATAAGTCAAAGACAAATACCATATGATTTCACTTTATGTGGAATTTAAGAAACAAAACAAGGGGGGAGGGAAAAGAGAGAGACAAACCAAGAAACAGACTCTTAACTATAGAGAACAAACTGATGGATACCACAGGGGGTGTGGATGGGCTGATGGGGTTAAATAAGTGATGGGAATTAAGCAGTGCACTTGTCCTGATAAATATGGAAGTATTGAATCACTAAATTGTACACCTGATGCTAATATTACACTCTGTTAGCAGAGGGGTGGTAGTTGGGGGAATGGGTGAAATAGGGGATGGGAATTACAGAGGACACTGAACTATGATGAATTGTTGAATCATTATAACACTGTATGTAAACTATAATGGAATTAGAATTAAAAACTTAATGAAAAAAGTGAAAAAATAAACATCTTTATGAACATAAGGATTATGAAGACAAAGGATAGTTTCATGGCTCGTAAGAAATGCTGAAATTGATAATGGTATTAAGATTGTGAAGGGAGAAAAAATGCAGATCCGTTCCTTTAATTGTCTGATTTAAAAACACACCCCTTACAAAGAAGGGAATTTTCATATAAAATGTGCTATTGAGAAAAGCAAAGTAGACATACTAGGTACAACCAGTTTGAAGAACAAAGTTCCATTGAATGTGATAGTACTTTGCGAAGCAAAGTAGTGGTCATTGTAATATTAAAAAATAACGATGTTATAGTACATCTATATGATAGAATTTCATGTGGTAAATAAAAATGGCATTAGAGAATAATATTTAATGCTACAGAAAGGTATCTACAACTTACTGTTTTGTGTAAAAGGATACACGACTACAAGCATAATGGTGTAATATTTTTGTTAAAACCAAAGTCTCTGAGTTTGTGTACATACTCACACTCTTAGAAAAAACATTAAAAGGTAATTATCTCTGGAACAAAAAATCTTTCATGTTTCTGTTCTTAATTTTAACGTTATGTAAATTTAGGACTTTTAAAGAGATGGTTGATTGCTGTTTACTTCTGTGTAACCCTTCAGAAGTAAAGGTTTACTGTCTTTTTCTAGAATACCATTTTCCAAAATGATTCCTCAGAAAATTAATATGTGGTAGGGTGAAAAAAGGAAAATCTGTAGACAATTGAGTCTTGTTAACATAAGGTTTAACACAGTTAAGCCAGGTTCATTTCCTGCAGGACTTCGCACAGTGGTTAACATGCCGCTGTCCATTATGACCCAGAGGAATATATATGTAATGTATTTCAGACTTTATTGATTGTAAAACCATTCTTTTTCCTAGAATACTGAATGAGACTAGTATTCCACAGAGCTCACTTTGGAAAGCTGTTTTAGAATATAAGTGGTATTAGGTAATTACATTTAGGTTTGAAATAATTGGGATGTTCCAAGCTTGGGTATGACATGTTTTGTCTTCTACGACAAACAACTGAAACAAACTGCTCTCAGCCATACGCAGTCTGCACAAGTAAATAACAGTATTGAAGAACTTGAGGGTTAAAATTGTAAGTAAAATTCCGGTGGGAAGATACCAACATTTTCTTTTAACACAAAATTAGTGTTCCTGTTGCATCTCGTTTTTAGCCTGATAATATAGGCAGTATATATATATTTTAAGCCACAGTGTAGTTGTCTTGCACATATCTATTAAATGCTCTACTTCTGTGGGAATATTTTCTTATTAGTCAAGGCTAATGACTTGAAGTCATTTAAATATATAAAAACAGAAGTTAACATGTAAGCCATGATAAAATAGTCATCTTAACCATTGTATAGAATTTGACTTTATAGAAAGTTACCAATGTTTTTCTGAAACTTTAGGCGTATTTTATAATCTTACAATGAGGTAGAAGAGTTACTGATTACATTTGTTCTGCAGAAATAGAATAAAGGTATATTAACTGTTAAGTAAAATACTGTAATTGAAATGCACATGTTAATCATTGGGGAAAGAACAGTTTTTTGAAAAATGGGATTAGATAAGTAAACAAGAATCATTAAGTAGTGGACCTTTTTTCTTTTTATGGATGATGGAAATTTGGGCTTTTCTACTTTCTACTACAGGAAAACAAAGTTGGGCTAATAGTGATTAATAATGGTGTTGCGCTTGTCATTTTTATTTTGTGTGGTGTCATATAAGAAAAACATGAATCAAGTTTTTAGTAAAACCTTTTTAAAAATAGAATTTTAAAGAAAATTTAGCCCTTGTCAAATAAGGATCAAAACTGATTTGATAATTGAAATCTGCTGACAAGGAAAAAAACTGGTAGACTTTTCTCCATTTTGGTAATAATAGGAATAATAAAATAGTTGATTGGAATATATATAGTGATGTGTGTGTTGGGACTCTGAAATAATAGCTGGGAACATGTGACTCCACCAAAAGATAAAATTATTCAACAAATTCATATACCCTTTTACAACTCTAATACTTTGCAGTGTGAAGTTGGGTAAGTTATTCACCCTCTCCTATATCCCCCACCTCCATGACCTACCATGTCTCTTTTTATATAATTATGAATTTGCAAAAGATAAAACGCTTTTTAATCCTTAAGTTGCTTTTAAGAGTATAAATAAATTAATGTGAAGGCAGACTGAGGATATTGGTTTACCTAATTTTTATTATTTTATATTATCTTAAATCTAGGTATCTTCAAAGAACAGTAAAGCATCCAACTTTACTACAGGATCCTGATTTAAGGCAGTTCCTGGAAAGTTCAGAGGTATTATTTCTACCTTATATTTTCATATGATATGAATGTTCTCCTTATTTATGTTTGTTACTTTAATAACTTCTATAAAAATATATGTTCCATAAATAGTTGGATTAGTAAATGGAATAAAATGATTTTTTTGGCTTAGTGTTCTAATTAGCTTTAATTATTTACTAGCAGAATATCTTCTTGCATTGATAATTATAGGATGATCAGTTTCTTTTTCAAAAATTTTAAACCACATTTAGAAGAATGACTTACAGGTAGTCTAATTCTCAATGCCCAAGTTGTTGCTTTCGGCATTACGTTGAAATAATTTTATTCGGGCCTCCTTTTAGAGACATTTGAATGTGTTCGTATGTCTGCATTCTAATATTCTTAACTGAGGTTCTGAAATGCAAATGTATGTATTAAAAGAGCTTAAATTATAACTGTGCTACTACTCCTTACATTTGAGATGTTTGGTACATTTGGGGCTCGTCACAGTTCAGAGTTTTAATTACTACCCTTTGAACTTTTTTAAAAAATTTATTTGAAGGGGCGCCTGGGTGGCTCAGTCGGTTAAGCATCTGCCTTCGCCTCAGGTCATGATCCCAGGGTCCTGGGATCAAGCCCCGCATCGGGCT
This sequence comes from Leptonychotes weddellii, assembly GCF_054177405.1. Taxonomy (NCBI): domain Eukaryota; kingdom Metazoa; phylum Chordata; class Mammalia; order Carnivora; family Phocidae; genus Leptonychotes; species Leptonychotes weddellii. The sequence continues at coordinate 124,208,071 of NC_138375.1, read as the reverse complement.
CCCTGCTCAGCAGAGAGCCTGCTTCTCCCTTTCCCTCTGCCTGCCGCTCTGCCTACTTGTGCTCTCTGTCAAATAAATAAATTAAAAAAAAAAATCTTTAAAAAAAAAAATTTATTTGAATCCCAGAATTTTTGAAAAATACAGAATCACACTATCCTTAACTGAGCATAAGGAGATTTTTCTCCAGACTTTCTTCTTCTTTCCTTATAAACAAGTTTATTTCCTGTAAGCAAACAGGTGGCCAGTGTTAAAGTACTTGGCAATTTCTTAATATATTTTGACAAACAGTGTGTTGTTCCATCTAAATGTAAACGTGCAGAAGAAAAGCAAATGGAAAGTCTATTTTTTAAGTTTTCCTTTGAGAGTGTACAAGTAGTGTATTTGAGAAATTAGATCTCACTATTGAAATGTATGAGAGTGAAGAAAATACAACCTCCTTTTTTTCTTTTTCTTTTTTCTTTTTGGTGGGGGTGTGCAGTCCCTTTTGTGCCCAGTTAAACCTCCAGGCTTTTAACCGGTTTGTTTGCCCTTATTTGTCATTCAATTCCAGCTGCCTAGAGCAGTTAACACACAGGCTCTGAGTGGAGCAGGAATATTGAGGATGGTGAACAAGGCTGCCGACGCTGTCAACAAAATGACAATCAAGATGAATGAATCGGATGCAGTAAGAGCTGATTTTTCGACTTGAATAATGAGATGAATTAATGAGCCCAACAATTGCATTTTAAAGCTGTACAAGTAGAAAATAGGATATTAATTTGCTTATTGAGTTTAGTTCTCAGCCACATCAGTTGACTACCGTGGTTATACATGGTTAATTTGTTGCTTTAAAATAAGGAATGTGCCTTGCTATTGGTAACCTAATTTACAGTGGTTTGTTCTTGCTAAATTAGCTCCATTTCTCATTTTTTTTTCTTAGTGGTTTGAAGAAAAGCAGCAGCAATTTGAAAATCTGGATCAGCAACTTAGGAAACTTCATGCTAGTGTCGAAGCCTTGGTCTGTCATAGAAAAGGTGTGTTTGCCATGTTATTTATGTGTTAACACCGTAAGTTAATTCAAATATTTTATTTAAATTTTATTAAAATGAACATTCTGGGGTTACTATAGAAGAGAGAGCAATAGTTTAAGTGAATGTTTTCTATTTGAATCTTGTGAATGTTTTTTTGTTCTACTTGATCCTCACTTATAGTTGAGAGGTAGAAAAATCCTGAGCTTATAAAAATATATTTTGAATTTTGGATTAAAACTTGTTCATTTGATTAACTCTTTGTTAAACATACTTATACTTTAATGAGTGAAGATGTCTTATTAGTAACTGATATAACTAAAAATATCAGATTAAAAATTTGATACTTGAAATTTATCTTTAAAAAATTTTTTGTGTACCTGTATTTCATAGAAAACTCTGAATTATTTTCTTCATTTTTGAACAACCATATTGAAAAGTCTGGGGAGAGGAAGTTTGTTAAAAATTGATAGAAAAATTAAGTTGTAATTTTTAATTTTATCATGAGATTTTTATTGTTTTTTTTAAGAATACAAGGATTTTAATGTTAGGTTCTTAAAATACTTAATAAGTAATTTTGTAGGTGCCATTACCAGTAATCTGTTTCGGTAAAACAATTACAGAAGTTCACCAATACACTCATTATTGAAAGCAGTTTATAACAGCTTTTGCCGTTTGTACTCTACCTCTTAGGGAATGGCTTTATGGTTCTTAGAGAATTTTATGTAATGTAGAGTGGTTTCTAGACAATGTGTTATTAGTCAATGACATGTATTCTGTAAACATCTGTTTTTCTTTATTCGAAGTATCTGAAATGATAATGTTCAAAAATCTCTTTTAGAAATTTTTAGTATTTCTACTGAGCATTGTTCAAGCATTGTTGTACACCAAGAAAAAAAGAATAAGATTTCTATAAATTGTATGTATAATTTTACCTGGCTTTAAAAAAAAAAATTTTTTTTCATTAAAAATTACAGACATTTTCAATTTCAAATAAATGTATAAAGCCAAAAAATATAGTATAAATTGATTGTTAGTGTTCCCATTGCTTTCCAAATTAAAAATAAATATTTTAGAGGCGCCTCGGTGGCTCAGTCGGTTAAGCGGCTGCCTCTGGCTCAGGTCATGATCCCAGGGTCCTGGGATCAAGCCCCGCGTCAGGCTCCCTGCTCAGCGGGAAACCTGCTTCTCCCTCTCCTTCTGCCTGCCATTCTGCCTGCTTGTGCTCTCTGTCAAATAAATAAATAAAATCTTTTAAAAAAAATAATTAAAAAATCTTTTATCTTTTGCAGGAATACACAAAAGCAGTGAGCACTTTAGGAAGAAAGGGGAGGCTGATTATTATATTAAATTATTAAACATAGTTCCTCCCCTGGGAATATAGGCAGTGGTTCTTAATTTTTCTTTAATGTTCTTCTTAACTTTCAGTAGAGCTCTGAGCAGTTGGCATTTATGCCAAAGGCATTTTAATGACTGCTTGTTTTATGTTAATTATTTCAGAATAATTATTTGAATGATACACGAACTGATAAAATTTAGAGGGAAGGTAGAAAAACCATTGCAATATTTAAAAACTTTACTAGTGAACACTAAAAGTGAATCTTTTTTTGTTTTCAGAGCTTTCAGCCAACACAGCTGCCTTTGCTAAAAGTGCCGCCATGTTAGGTAACTCAGAGGACCATACTGCTTTATCTAGAGCTTTGTCTCAGCTTGCAGAGGTGGAGGAGAAGATAGACCAGTTACATCAAGAACAAGCTTTTGCTGACTTTTATATGTTTTCAGAACTACTTAGTGACTACATTCGTCTTATTGCCGCAGTGAAAGTAAGCTTTATTTTGCAGTCTTCTTGAGTTCTTCTCACTTTTGTGGTTTGCTTCTAGAAGAATTTGGTTAGCTATAAGGCACGTATTTAAGTGTGTAAGTTCCGTGTTCTACCAATACATATAATGGTTTCAAGGTGATGATTCGTAGCCTAATATTTTCTTCCACTATGACTTGGACAATACAGTAGATATAATTGATATTTTTAAGAGATCTAAGAAATGCCAAATAAGATAAAACCAGTACAGATTTACTTACATATTTACATGTATAAGTTTACAACTAACTGGTAGCATTTATTGTTCATTCTAGCATGAACTGAAACTAGTCATGAGCTTTGTTATCATTAGTAAAGGTATAACAGGAAGCAGAACAAAACCAGAGCTGATTGTTGCGTGAATATGTTTAATGGTGGCTTTTAGCATGCATTTGGACTATAAGCAGACATTCTGTGCATATACTGAAGTGTGTAGTTACTATGTATTTATAGATGAAATGGGACTAGATTAGATAATAAATTGTGTTATCTAGTGGTAAATTTAAGGATAAACAGTTCAGTTTCTGAGTAGTTGGGAAAGTAATCGAGTTAACTAATGAAAATTGGTATTCTACAGGTATCTCCAGTATTCAGACAGTTAAACTGAGTGTTATTTTATCTATCCTGTGTTTCAGAAGGTACTTTAAGATCTTAGGGCGTCTTTCATTTATTGTTATGAGCATTAATTATCATGGGGTGGAGGAACTGGGAATTTACCTTTTATTGAAAGTTATGAGACCTTGTTCCTTGCTTCCTTATGCAAAATTTTTTTAGCTAAAGTCTATGATCAAATTAGTATTCGTCTGCAGTCAGAACATTGATACGCTGCATATTTATTTATGATCCCTGTTCTCAAGCTAATGGTGACAATTATTGCTAGAAGGTTCTTAGCACTTCAGAATGGTGATATCTTGGGTTTGGTAAATTACCGGTTTTTCCTGTATTTACTCTTAGATGTTACTCTTTATAGTCCTGGTGATTAATTTTTCTTTTTAGTTATTTAAAGAAGTTAACATAGGGGTGCCTGGGTGGCTCAATTAAGCATCTGCCTTCGGCTCAGGTCATGATCCTGGGGTCGAGCTCCACATTGGGCTCCTTGCTCAGCAGGAAGTCTGCTGCTCCTTCTCCCTCTGTTGGTCCCCTGCTTGTGCTTCTCTCTCTCTCTCTCTCTCTCTGTCAAATAAATAAATAAAATTGTTTTAAAAATAGAAGTTAATATAGATAGCAGTTATTAGAGTATACTTCGTTGTATATCAGCAGCTTGTGATAAACAGAAATCCGGTTCACAAATAATGGTTCCTGCTTCTCTCCTACCCACTCACAGCCAGATGGCATGCTTTATTCCTTACTTGCTATGCTGAAAATTGAGAATTCATTCTGGAATTCCCACTAGCATGAGGGCTGCTGTAAAAAAGTAGAGCACCTTTCAAAATAACTATGGGTCCACAAAGGAAAGCTGGACAGTGTCTGTGAGAAGGAGTACTGGCTGAGAAGAGGACACTCCCTGGCGGGAATGGCCTGTTAGTGTCCTGGGTGGTGAGCCCTCGCCTCACCTGGGCCGGCCTCATGCTGCCTAAATCTTCCTATGTATTTTTACATTCTCCGAAATTACACTTGGATTCATGTTTCCCAGCATAACAGTGACACTAAAAGAGGTACCAGGATCAACTGAGTTTGGGAGATAATGTACAGTATCCCTGTCTTACAGATTCACAGAGCACTAAAATGCTCAACTGTCTACAAGTAAAAAATAAAACATTTAACTAAGCTTAATCCAGAGACTTCCAAATTGATATAAACAGGAGTTCTTTTCCATTTAATATCTTTTTACATAAATAGAACGGAGTTTGGGAAGAACTGAATTAGTGACTCACTGACTAAAAGAAAGTTAGAGCTGTGCTCAAGCTATACCTTGAGATAGAAAAGCTCTTTTATGTTGGTTTTGTGTTTTCTGCTGAAAACTAGCCCAGATCATCTGCAGCACGGAGTTGAGAAATTACAGAATAGCATGACGGAATTTTTGTGCTCTTTATGTTTGGTTTGGTTTTTGTTTTAAACTAATTCATTTGTATTTGAAAAAGTGATCAATGGACATAATAAATCTAACAGCCCAAAAAGGTCAAGTTCTCTATCTAAGACTGCTAGTCTCAGTCAAATGCTGTTAGATTCTTGTGTGTCTTTACATAATTAGCTATGCATGTGTATGAAGCTAATTTTCTTCCCATCTCTTTCTCTTTTTCTTTCTTCCTCCCTCCCTCCGTCTCTTCCTTCTTGAAGAAGGAACACACTATATGCACTGTTCTTTGCCTACTTTTTTCATTCATTACATTTTAGAGAGGTGTCCATGCTAGCATATGTTGATATGTTACATTCTTTTTAATGTTTGCATGTCTGTTAAATAGCATATAAAAGTACCTTAAATTATTTAATCAGTCTAGTTGTAAATATTGTTCTTTGAAAACAACGCTTTGGGCATAAAATACCTAGAAGTAGAGTTGCTTGGCCAAACAGTATATGAATTCTAAATTTCAATAGATATTCTCATATTACTGTCCAAAGAGATTATCATCAACATACGTGTTCTTTCTTCCACCCAAAGATGAAGGTATTTTTTTTGTATACGTTTAAATTTCTTTGGTTAGGGGCGCCTGGGTGGCTCAGTCGTTAAGTGTCTGCCTTGGGCTCAGGTTATGGTCCCAGGATCCTGGGATCGAGTCCCGCATCGGGCTCCCTGCTCAGCGGGGAGTCTGCCTCTCCCTCTGACTCTCCCCCTCTCATGCTCTCTCTCTATCACTATCTCTCTCAATAAATAAATAAAAATCTTTAAAAAAAAATCAGATCTTATGGGTTTATGTCCCTTTTCGTATTCAAAATAACAGTTTGACACTAATTCAAAGGGATAC